>NC_067399.1:257410205-258036246 GCF_016432865.1 Antechinus flavipes | reverse complement strand
TTTTGCCTAGGGTAGGAAATGATGATGACAATAATACTGCACAGTGGATAGAGTGCTTCAGCTAGACTCCAAAAGACCTGACTTTAAATCTGGCCTCAGATACTGATTAGTTGTATAATCCCTGCAGATTACTTGACCTTTGTCTGCCTCAATTTAAAGGCTTTATATGCATCCGTACAAAATAGCTATTTACATGCTAACAGTTATTATGATCACTAGCTAGCATTTATATATCACTGAAAGATTTTAGGGCATTTTATCCTCATAACAACCTTGGAAAACAGGTGATATAATTATCTTCATTTTATGGATGAAGAAACTAACTGACGCTGAGAATTGAGTGACTTGCCCAGGCCACACATCTGATGTCTGATGCCAGATTTAAGCCCCAGGCTTCTTGACTCAAGGTCTCAACCACTCTCCACATCACCACCGAGCTACACTATGTCATTCATCGTCCTCTTGCACCTGAGGAAGGGGCGGCTGGGCCGAGGGAGGGCATTCTGCTCTGGGCTGATGTCTTTGTCTTTTTTCCCCAGGCCTCCAGGTTGTGCTCAAGTCCATCATGAAGGCAATGGTGCCCCTGCTGCAAATCGGCCTTCTGCTCTTCTTCGCCATTGTCATGTTTGCCATCATTGGACTTGAGTTTTACATGGGCAAGTTCCACAAAGCCTGCTTCCCCAATAACACAGGTAAGGGGCCAAGGTCGGGACTCAGGCCCACATTTTTTTTGTTGTTATTGTCTTTTTTATTATACAATTATTATTTTTTATTATAGCTTACAAGTTATATGCATGGGTAATTTTTCAGCATTGACAATTGCAAAACCTTTTGTTCCAATTTTTTCCCTCCTTCCTCCCACCCCTTCCCCCAGATGGCAGGTTGACCAATACATGTTAAATATGTTAAAGTATAAATAAAATATAAAGTAAGTATACATGTCCAAACAGTTATTTTGCTGTACAAAAATAATTAGACTTTGAAATCGTGTACAATTAGCCTGTGAAGGAAATCAAAAATGCAGGAGGACAAAAATAGAGGGTTGGGAATTCTATGTAGTGGTTCATAGCCATCTCCCAGAGTTCTTTTGCTGGTGTAGCTGGTTCAGGCCCACATTTTTGCCTCTGTTTGAAGGTGAAGACCAGAGTGTGCCCCAGTTGACTGGCTGTGGATGTATTGGCCACATTTGGTTTGTTTGAAGACTTGCCTCACTCTGTCTCACCCAGGATGGATGTGGGGTGCCCTCTTTGAGAGCAATGAGAGCTTAGAGTGGCTAGGTCTCCAGCCCAGGTCTCTTTGGGCAGCCTGGTGTCTGGTCCTCTGCTTCTAGGGACTCACCCCATCGGTGCCAGACTTGGGGATCACCTGCTGTAGCTCAGAACTCCCCAACTCAAGCAGTCCCCCAATCTCAGTCTCCCCAAGAGCAAGGATTACCGGCCCCACTACTCTTACCGCATCCCTTGCTACTTTGTGTCACCATCCAAGAAGGCCTTTTGCCCTGGCATGTTTAGAGTTGTAAAAGACCTTGGAGATGGAGAGTTCCATCATCCCATTATCTGGGCTGATACCTCAGACCAGTTCCTAAGGGAGGTCAATGATTCTGCTGACCCCTGCCCCAAAGACCTCTCCTGGGAGAATGGAGATACCACAAATCCTTGCTTTCTCCCTAGCTTGAGATATGGCCTCCAGAGAGCATTTAAACCAAAAGCCCCCTTTGACAGATGAGGCTGAAGTTCAGAGAGCAAAAGTGACCAACCTAAAGACACACAGAGGGCAAGTGGTAGTGCCAGAATTTAAACTCAGGTCTTTTCACTTGAAAGACCCAAGGCCCAGACAGCCCTACCTTTGTCCAGGCTTTCCAGGGAGATGAATGGGGCTCTATATCCAGGAGTGAGAATAGTCTAATGAGCCCCTATGGACCAAGTCCAGGTGATACCATAAAATCAAGATCTGGGTAACTGATTATAAAGAGAGATAAATAGACTTAGGGCCCAGGCTGAAAAAAGACCTTGTTCCTCTAGGGCCCCAAAGGAGAGCAGAAAGCAAGAATTCATCCCTGCACTGGAGAGTAGTGATTAGTTGTCCTAGAAAGAAAAAAGGACGTCACACTAATATTTATTCCTAAAGGAGGAAGCTGTGACTGGGAAGGGTCTGGAAAAGAATTGGGCCAGGGAGTCAGGGCTATAGTGGACAGTATTGGAATCTGAAGACCTGAATTCAAATACCAATTCTGACCCCCACTGTCTTTGTGACTCTGAACAAATCATTCAATCTCCCTGGACCTCAAGTTTCTTCTGCTGTAAAATGAGAAGAAGAAGAACTGGTAGAATTCAAGAGTACAGAATAAAATATATTTTCTTTTCAGAAAATGATTAATGTGGAATTTTGTTTTATATGTTATTTATGCACATTTTTATATTTATACCATTACATGCATATGTAATGGATTTTATTTTTCTTGCCTTCTCAAAGTGTAGGGAAGGGGAATGGGGGAAAAAATTAGAATTGAAAATAAAAGTAAATTTAAAACTTTTTTTAAAATAGGGGGGCAGCTAGGTGGCACAGTGGATAGAGCACCAACCCTGAAGTCAGGAAGACTTGAGATGAAATCTGGCCTCAGACACTTAACACTTCCTAGCTGTGTGACCCTGGGCGAGTCACTTAACCCCAATTGCCTCAGCAAAAACAAACCAAAAAAAAATTTTTTTTTGAAAACAGGAGGGTAGGTGATAAACTAATATCAGAGTTTTAAAAATAAAGTATGAATGGCAAACTAAAAAACTCTGAAAAATGAGGGAATTGGTCTAGAGTGTTTCTGAGGCCCCTTCTAGATCTAGGTGCCTGTGATCTTAAGTTCTAGAGCTATATAAAGTGCTTATGCAGAGGTCCTGATAGAAGGGGCAAAAGCTCCCAGAGCCATAGTCTACGGTAGAAGGGCTGAATTCCCTGAAAGGGTGGCAGCAGGATGCTATCTGGGAGCCTGCTTTTGTGTCCCTTCCTGGCCCTGGATCAGTCACTGGGTTCTCAATAATAGGAAGGGTACCCACAACTTCACCTGACATCTTGCTTGCCAAAGACTATTATTTGGCCATCCCATCCGGTGTATCTGGACTATTGACTCTCAGCAGCCCCTATGGGAGACTGTGCTGGCTGCTGTCCCAAAGGCTTTTTACTGGAGAAGACCAGTCCTGGGTTCCTTTCCAGTGGGATCTGCATGGCGGGGTCTTTGCCCCCATAGGCTTCCAGGGGCCGGGAAGCGGGCGTTTGGTACAGCTTTTGCTCAGCTTTTGTTGACACTTCTGTCGCCCTCACAGCGGACCCACACTCAGACCCTGTAGGAGACTTCCCCTGTGGCACTGACGCCTCAGCCCGACAGTGTGAGAATGGCTACATCTGCCGGGAATACTGGCGTGGCCCCAACTTTGGCATTACCAACTTCGACAACATCCTCTTTGCCATCCTGACCGTGTTCCAGTGTATCACGATGGAAGGCTGGACAGACATCCTCTACAACGTAAGTCAGAGCTCTGCCCGAGGGCTGCAGGAGGGGGAGACCGAGGCGTCGGGGAGCTGACAGTCCAGTGCTCCGCTCTTCACGCCTCAGAGCTGATCTTCCCGGTGGCGCCAAGGGTGGGGGCCCTCAGGACCCACCAGAAAGGAGGAGAGAAACATTTTATTAGGCGCTCTTTCGACAAAGTCTCTGCGTGAGGAAGCGCATCCTGGGGGAACAGGTTCAATCCACGTGGGCTGTACTGTCACAGGGGGGCCAGAGACCGTTCCCAGGGTCCTGCCTCGGGAGAAATGACCTGCTTCGTGAGCCCGCCGCTGTGGGAGGGAGCTAAGGGACGCTCTCTCCTGCCTGACTGCTGAGCACAGGCATACGGTGAATGGGAGAGATTCCACTGCAGGACGTTTGTCAAATGGCACCATGGTGACCTCCAAGTAGAAGCCTGCAGGACGGCGAATACTGACAGGACAGGTCTTCCAGAGAGTAAGAAGGGAGGCTTCTGGAGCATTACGTTAGACCAGATGAGCTCTGTTCTCTTCTAACTCTCCAATTCAGAGTGACGATTGGGGGCTTACGGGGTCAGAGAGTGCCAGGAAGGGATCTAGAGGCCATATAGTCAAAGGCCTTCACTTTCCCGATGGGAAAGCCAAGGAAATGTTTTGTCCAAGGGCACCCAACTAGTTAGTGATAGAGCTTGGTGATAGAGCTGATCCTTCTGACCCTAGTCTTGTGTTTAGACTTTTAAGTCTTTAAGAGTTGGAGATTTCAACAACCATCTAGAACAGCACATACCTGAAAGGAATCCCAATTACAACATACCTGACCAGCCTCTGCTTGAAAAACTCCATGGAGGGGCAACTCATTTCTTCCTGAGAGAACATTTCACTTTTATTTTTTCTTAATTTATTATTATTATTAGTGAGGCAATTGAGGTTAAGTGATATGCCCAAGATCACACAACTAGAAAGAATTAAGTGACTCTGGGGCTGGTGCTCTCCCCATTGCACCATCCAGCTGCCCCTACTTTTAGAAACTTTTAATCTAACGTGAAGCCTAAATTGGCCTTTTTTTTCAACTCCCATTTATTACTTATTTCTTTCCTCTGGGACCAAACATAATAAATATAATCCCTTTTTCCCTTCATATATTTGATTATTTGAACAGAGTGTGATGCATAAGGTAGCTGTTGCCTTGGGCATCTGATCCATCATTGCCTATAGTGTTACGGACTTGTCGCCTTAGGCATCTATTGTTTCATTGGGCATTATATGGAGTACATAGGACAAATGGCTCATGACCTGAGTTGGGAGGGACCTTGGAACCAGCACCCACATATTTTAGGGGGTATCACATTAGGTCATATTCTCCCCAAGTCTTTTCTTCTCTTGTCTAAATATCCCAAGTTCCATGTTCCTTCTTTGGATCTGTCCCAGAATTGCTTGCTCCAGAGGGTGTGAAGAGGCCAAAAGAGAAAAAGGAAAAAACCTAGATCTGTTTTGTGTTTTGTTCTCTTTAATAAATCACACTCCAGTACTGTTGGGACTGTACCCCTTTACTCTCACTGCCATGAAGCCTTTCCTAGATCCTGGGTCTCTGGATTCACTCAGGCTTAAAACCCTTATCGAGAATGAAAACCTTTCTTCCTTTTGCATTATCTAAGGCAGGAATACATTTTAAAAAAGACTTACCTAAAGGAAAGAAGTTAAAATAAACAACTTATTAGAAATTGACAGTTAATACAGATAGTAAGTGATGAAAGAGAAAAGAAATTAACTTGATCTGGGGTAGTAATGGAAGGCTACCTAAAAGAATTGAGGCATCAATCTCAATAAATCAATTAATCAATATGGATTTATTAGTCCTTTACTATGTTGCAGGAGTAAACACTAGGACTACAGAGATCTGAATGTCTTGAGAGTCCTGCCTTCAAGGAGCTTGTATTTTAATGGAGAAGACAATATGTATCTACATAATTTAAATGTATATATGATATACACAAAATGATTACAAGGAAACTAGTTTATGGGGGAAACAGACAAAACTTTAAGTAAAAAATGGTAAATGAGTTGAGTACTCAAAAAAATCAAGGATTACAAGAGTTGTAGACAGAGTGATTTCAAGCATGGAGAATAATAAATGCAAAGGTTCGGCAATGAGAAATGGAGTATCATGTGTGTTTAACACTTAATATGGCAGTATGGCTATATCACAGAATGCAAGAGTAAAACAACTAAAATTTAAGGGTATTAGGAATCTACTGGTGTTTTTAGATGCAGGTGTGGGGGGATAGTGGTAACATGATCAGAACCTTACATCTGTATGGTAAGGATACCAATGGAGATTATTTCAGTTGTCTAAGCAAGTAGTGATAAGGACCTAAATTAGGGTGGTGACTATTACAGTAGAGGGAATGGGGCATAAGTAAGAAATGTTGTGGAAGTAGAAATGACAAAATGTGATAACATATTGGATGTATGGGGTGAGTGAGAAGGACGAGTTGAGGTTTACACTGAAGCTGTGAACCTGAGAAGGATGTAGGTGCCCTCAACAGAACTAAGGAAATTTGGAAGAGAGGTAGATTTTGGAGAAAAGAGAATGAATTCTGTTTTGGACATTTTGAGTATGAGATGCCTGTGAGAAGTGGGAAGTATCTAATAGGCAAATAGTCTCTCAGGAGAGAGACTAGGGCTGAATATGTGTATCTGAGAATCATTAACAAAGATGATAATAAAAGTTATGAGAACTGACAAGGTTATTGAAAGAGAGAAATGGAGAGAGAAAGGAGAAGAAGACCAAGGACATGGTCTTGAATGATGAATCAGCAAGGGAAACTGAAAAGGAACAATCGGGCTAGAAGGTCATGGAGAACCAAAAGAGAACAATGTAGGAAAAACCCAGAGAGGAGAGAATATTCAAGAAAGGGAAGTCAACAATGTCCCATGCTGCAGAGATGTCAAGAAAGATGAGGATTAAGAAATGACTATTAGATTTGGCAAATAAAAAATCAATGATAACTTTGATAAGAGCAGTTCCAGGTGAATGATAATGTCAGAAAGTGAGAGGAGAAAAAATGGAGAGATACTGAATGCAATTGCCTTTTTCAATGATTTTGACTGAGAAAAGAGAGATATAGGATGATAGTAAGGGGGGGCAGACTCTAATGAGTTGTTTTTTTTTTTAATATTGAAGACAACTGTGCATGTTTGTGGGCAGCAGAGAAAGAACCACTATGTAGTAAGAGAATAAAGATTAAAGAAAGAGAAGGAATAATATTAGAGGGTAGTCTTCTGGGGATGATGAGAAGGGGTAGGATGAGAAGAAAGACCATTCCTTCATCAGAAAGTAAAGTAAAAAATAGTGAGGAATAATATCAGAGTTGTGAGATAAAGGAGGAAGTTGGAGTACTTTGTCAATAACATTTTTAGAGGGTATAAAAGTATGAGGTGAGGGTCCCAGTTGTGAGAAAGGGAAGGGGGTGCTATTGGAGGTTTGAGGAGAAAGTTGGGAGTAGACATAGTAGAGAATGGGATAGAGAATAAATTAGGGAAGTATCAAAATTTGATTCTTTTCCTTTTTTTGTCATGAGGGCCAAGATGACATTAGAAAACATAAATTTGGTGTGAATCCAGGCAGCTTGGGGACCAGACTTATTCTAGTTCTGTTTAGTCATGCAGGAATTGGTTGATGGTAGGAATTATCCAGTCTTGAGCCGTTGGCACACATTGACAGGAGTAGTCTTAGAGAGCAAGGGATTTAAGAGCAGAGGGTAGTATAGAGTTGATCTGGTTCATTAAGGGGTTGAAATTGGGAACAAAGAAAATTGTAGTCAGAGCAGGGATAATAGCCTGGGATGATAATGAGGGATAGAGAAATTAGAGATCAGACTAAAAACAAATAATTGACTGAAGAGTAGGAGAGTATATGGAGAGATAGAATGTTTGGAAGAGTCCTGATCATAAAATTGGAGCACATGTGCAAAATAGCAAAATCAAGGGCATGGCCAATTCATACTTGGCTAACAAGGTAAAGGAGAAGGTCATGGGACTTGGACAGATTGGGGAATGTGGAAATGAGTTTTTAATGGCATATCAACATGTATGATGATGGAAATTGGGACAGAGAGGGATACTATGAGCTAGACTTCTAACACTTAAGAATGGAGCAAGAATGTATTGGAGATTAATAGATAATAACCACTAGAAACTGGTTTGAGTGATAAATTTGAACAGAGTGAACCTCAAAGGAGAAGTTGCTATGTGATAGTATTAGATGGAGAGTCTGGAAATGGCAGTGAAGTCCAAGTAACATTCTGACTCTGCCTCTAGAACTAAGAGGTGTGAGAGAAGATACAACTTGGAAGGAAACTCCTGGGAAGCAGTGTCATCTATTAGGAGCCAGGTCTTGATGAGAGTCAGAAAGATAAAGGAAAATAAGAGCAATAAGTCTAAATAAAGGCAAGTTTATTACTTATAGACTGAGATTTTCAGAGGGCAGAATGGCAACGATAGGTAGTTATGAAGATATTGAGAGACCAATGCTGAGGAACTAGGGAATGACAAAAAAGGCAGGGGGCTAGAGCAGGGGGTGGGTAGTTACCTTTGATAGTTCGGGTCACAGTGTCGCAGAGATGAGGAGAATAAGAACTTTCTAACTGTTGGGAAATGAGACCAGGCAGAATGTCAGTGGCTAAGAGGAGTTCCTCTGATGAAGATAGGTGAGTAGGATGTTTTCCATCTGGTTTCGCTTCATGGTTTCCATGTTTTGATGCCAACAGTAGCAACCCATTGGTGTGAGCCTTGGGAGGGGCACGTGCTCCCCAGATGGCAGGCACAGCAGCAGTCTGAGACAGGCAAGCCCAGTGGTGTGGGCATGAGTGGGTTCCTTATAGCTATCTCTGATAACTGTTTCTGCTGCTTCCCAAAGGAGCCTTCTCCTGCTCTCCCACCATTTCTGCCTGCTTCTCTCCCCTCCCTTTGGTTCTATTCCTCCTCCACACCCCTGCCCTCACCATATGCTACTCCTCTAGGGTCTCTCTGGAACTGGGAGCTGGGTGGGCTATTTATGCCTGGAGCCATCTCATCCTATTTTTAGTTCTCTTATTTTCAGCCATTCCTAGAATTTTCAAGGTTAGTGTCTGATGTATAAGTGCTTGAGATCCTAAGAGACTTTGTCTCAGGAAACCCAGGGAATAATAATGTTCCTTTCCTACCCCCACTTTGTTGCTTATAGCCCCCTTCTGCTGACAGATTGTGCCAGGGATTTATATAAGGGAGAGAGGAAGTAGCTTTGTGCCAAGTAATAGATACTTCCTTTGAGAATTCCTGCTGGCTTGGGTTGACATCACGCTCACCTCAGATCTCTGGCGATATTGCCTTTCTCACAAAGGATGAGTCCAGAGCAGGCTATGGGCCTTTTCAGGGCCATCTAGACAAGAAGTCGATGGCTGAGAAGGCATTAGAACCCATGCTGCTTCAGGACCCTGACCACTGGGCTGTGACAAGAACACAGGCTTGGCTTTGCAGAGAAGTTCAGGTTTCTGCCTTGCTCTTCCCCAGAGCTCTGGGTGGTTGTGGTATCAGTTTCTGGATTCTGTTGGAGATAGGGAAACATATCCCAGGCCATACCCAAAAGGAAAGGAAGACTGTGGCAGCCCCTTCCAGGAGACAGCATGGTAGCCCATTGTTTCACCCCTGCTTCTCTGGGGGTGCTGCTTCCTCATTGTCTTCTGCCAACAAGGAGAATCCCCTTTATCTCTTGGTGATATTAAGAACCAGTTGCCCAGAGTTTAATGGTTAGGGGAGTGAAAAGAGGGGGAAGAGAGAACAGGTACCCATATTTCTTTTATGAATATAGAGCTAGGTGGTTCTAGCTCTGTAAGATGGGGGGAGGGGGAATTGCAGAGCCACCAACAACTCCTCCATGTGTGATCTGGAGCAAATCCTGGGCATTCCTAGACTTCCCAGTTCCTTCTCAAAAAATAACCACTGATTCCTAGACCTTTTACTAGGAGATTAAGGGGTTGATTAGAAGGCTTGTGAAGCATTGAGGGAGGGAGAAAGGAAAAAAGAAGGAAGGAAAGAAGGAAGGAAAGAAGAAAGAGAAACAAGAAAAGGTGGGAGGAAGGGAAGGAAGGAAAGAGTGAACTATGTATTATGTATTATGCCTCAAGGGCAGAGACTGTCTAGGTTGGTGTGAGGGTGGGGAAATGGGATGTCCTCACAAAAAAGATATAATGTTTTTATCTCTTGTTTCTTATCTGAAGAAAATGCGTTTACCATAAACGTCTCATAGCTGGGCATAGAGGTCTGACTGACTGCTCCCCAATGTTCACCCTGGGTGGGCCTGGCTGGTCAAGGAAGGACTCTGAGGTAGCAGGAGGGAGGACCTTGGAAGACAGCCCAAGTGGACACTGCTCAGTCACTCACACCATCCACCTGGCTCTGCCCTCACACTCTCAAGGGTTTTGCTAAGCTCAGCTGCACAAGCAAACAACCTAATTGGGGAGTTATCTTGCCTGAAAGACTGTGATGCATTAGGTGCCAATGCATTCGACGACACCTGTTGCACTGGGAGCCTGTTGCATGGGACACCTGTTGCATTGGGAACTGTATTGGGTACCATAAGTCAGATAGTTTGAGCAATTTCAGAATCTCGGGTTTATAGTTAGAAGAGGAAACTGAAACCCAGGAGAAGATGTTTGGCTCCACATAACACAGGCAGTAAGTCATCGCATGTGGGCAGAGCCTTGCGTTGTTACGTGTTGGTCCTTTCAATCTACCCATCTGTCAATGACATTTTGAACCTGCCCCAGGAAAAGGGTGACCCTTGCTCTGAGTGCTGTATCCCGCCTTGCTGGGGGTAGCCGCTTTAAGGGACTCGATGTCCCTTCCCTTGGAGAGACAGCTATGAAGTGTTAAGCCCAAAGCAGATGCTGGGCAGGTCTAATTTAGAGATCGTGCTTTTCATGTGGAATGATCTAATGACAGGATCTGGCGAGAAAAAGGCATCACGTGTCTGGTGGAGGGAACAGAGACAGCCAGGGACAAAGACGGTAATAAGGATCTTGGCTGTCCTCTCCCTGCAGCCACCAAAGGAACCAATTTCCACAAAGAAACTTTAACAAAAGACAGCCCCTAAAAATAGCCAGTGAAGTCTGTGATGGCCCCACCCCCAGCATGGAGCCTCACAGGCAGGCTCTGAGCACATCCCTGCCTCAGGTCTCCAAGCCTCACAATCCCCCAACCCCGCAGGGCTCCAGGAAGGGTGTGTCTCTTACATGCAGCGGGAAGGACGAGGAGATCAGCTTTGAGCTGTGAAATGGGCTAGGTGGCTGGACCAGGAGCAGAAGCCCAGACCAGGCTAGGCTGGGCTAGGGCAAGGTGGTGACCATGGTTCCCGAGGGAGAATTTGGGACAGAGTCTAGCAATATCCGGCCTAACTTGGGAAGAGAGATCATTTTAAGTTTGACAGTGTAGGGGCTAGTCAATATGTCAGACTAGGCTAGGTGGTCATGCAGGAGCAGGTCACACAGAAGGAGGTCAGGGTTGGCAATCTGAGCAGGAAATCCGCAAGAAATAGAATGTGGATGGAGAAATCTAGATTTCAAGATCCAAAATGTAAGGATCAGTCACAACCTTTTGTGCTTCAGTTTTCTCATCTGTAAAATGAGCTGGAGAAGGAAATGGCAAACCACTTTCTTTGCCAAGAAAACCTCCCAAGGGGGCACAAAGTCACACGTGACTGAAATGACTGAAGAACGAAACCTATACACAGACCACTGAGCTGATGAGAGATGTTGATTGTCTGAGGCTCCAGAAGAGACAGAGGGCCACAGCGCTTTGTGGGCAGTGCTGGCAGGCGGGGAGGAACTGTCCCTGTCCAAGGTCCTTACTCTCGCTACTTTCCTGTAGTAGCTAGCACTCCGACGTGCTGTTGGTCTGTCCCCAATCAGTGATTTGTGATGGCAGACAAGGATTCTTTTCATCATCCTTTCCTCTGGCATGAGGCACAGAAACAGCATACAACTGTTAGTCCCCCTGAGTGATGAGGAGATCGAGGGTAAGGGGGGGAATAGAAGGGGAAACTAGCAGGGAGATAAGCAGTATTTCTTACCCTGGGTGTTTAGAAATGTAGAGCTGAGGTGCAAAAATGCTGAAAAGCCCCTGTCCTGCCCTGGGTGATCTGTACCTGTCTGTTCAATCCTGAGCAAGGTCTAAGAGCAGCAGAAGGGAGGCACAGGAGAAGGGTGAGCCAGCTGTCCTACCCAGGGTTTTTTTGACTTGGGGAATTTGTGAACTTTATAAAAAATATGTTGATAAATGTATTTCAGTATGATTGGTTTGTTTTGTAATCCTATATATTTTACTTTATGCATTTAAAATTATTATTCTGAGAAGTGGTCCATGGGCTTCACCAGCTTACAAAAGCAATTCATGATATATACAAAAAGTTAAGAACCCTCTTCTTTGAAGGGTGTGTGTATGTGAGAGGGGTGTGTTTGACAGTTTGGGGAAGAGTATCTATCTAGTCATTATTTTGTCTCCAATTTCTTATTCCTTTCCTGTTACTTCTAGACTAATGATGCAGCAGGAAATACCTGGAACTGGCTTTATTTCATCCCTCTCATCATCATTGGATCTTTCTTCATGCTCAACCTGGTTCTGGGAGTGCTCTCAGGGTAAGATGGGAAACTGTTACTTCATGCCCCAAGATGCTCTCTGAATAGGATGGGACTATGTAAGGTTAGAAAGTTGGGGGGCTCAGGGGAGATTTTAAATCAGGCAGGATACACAAATGCCACATTAGTGCCTAAGGTTCTAACTCCAGCCCTAGGATTTGCAAAGTGCCTGAAACATCTAAAAGCTTTTAAATCTGACTGCCTTGAAGAGATGATGGGGTTCCCCAGGCCCCTCTTTAACTCCTTTCTCCCCAGGCTGAGTCTGGAAGGAGGCCTGAAAAGAGGGCAACTGAAGGCCCCACAGTGGCCTGGATTCACATCCCTGGAGGCGCCTGTGCTGTTCATTCAGGCACTGCAGGGCTCATGTCATACGTTAATATTTAATAATGAATTAATATTTAATGCCTTGCACCGGGAACTGTGATTTCACAGTCTCAGTGGAGACAAGGCCCACGCAATAAGAACTCTTAGCTCCCTCCTCTGCCCTCCCTTATTCTTTCCCTATTTCTTTTCCCCTCCTCCCTTTCCCTGGGCTTTGAACACTGTTTCTTGGCTCCATCCATGGACAATTCTGTCTCCCAGAGTCATGATCTTCCCCCAGCTCTTCCCCTTTGTTCTCCAGAACCATGAAGTCCCCAGCTATTTCTTTCTGTATTCCAGATTTATATGCCCCTCAGTATTCCCCTTTGTCCTCCAGATCTATGACTGTCTGCCCTTGTCCCTCTCCTCCTCTAGATGGATGGGGTAGGGATGGAATTGAGGGCAAGGGGGACAGTGAATGATGAAATCAGACTGGATTCCAGATGTTGAACAGGAAAGCACTAGCCTAATAGAACCCCGGTGGGAGATCCCTTCTTCCCTCTTTTGCCCCCAACCAATCAACTCCTGGAAGCTAGATCCATTTACAAACTCCTATCCAGGGTTCTCTACTGGAGATGGAACTGGGAGAGCAGGAATCAGACTTGACCCGAGAGATTGAGCACACAGCCTGCTTTTGTAACCCATGTAATCAAGCCATTGCCAAGACTTCACTATGTACAGTTTAGATGGGATTAGAAAGTGACAGGAGGGAGACAGAGTGCTCAGTTTTATCTGAATGGAGTGTGCTCTCACTGCCCTTGTGGCCTTGCTGACCAGTCAGATTTTGTGATGGCTTTGATGGTTCCTGGGCTACCTTCCACCTTTGTTGGGCAGACAAATAGAAACAGAGCTGCCGGAGTATTTAGTGTTTAAAGCCCAGAAGGGTGGAGACATTGACTATAATAATTCTAAATTCTGCAGACCATTCTTTGGTTGCAGTGATTTGGGGGGCACTTCTGGGATTATAATCTATCCCTAGAAGGATTGCCTTCCCTTAGGGAGCCTAAATCAGGGAAATTTGAGGATTGAGCATTCACTTGGGTCTAGGTTAATTGATCTGCTTATAGTATAGGATCTGATTTAAGTGCCATATTATACAGATGAGAAAACTGAAGTCTTAGAGAGGGAAAGTAATTTATCTGAGGTTAAACAGGCAGTAAGCAGTGGATTCAGGATCTGAACCCCAGTTTTAAAATTTCAAATCCATATTGTCTTTCTATTGCCCCAGTGATTTAGAGCCAGTTCTCCTTGTACTCAGAGGCTGCACTCCCACCCCTTCAGGGATCCTTTCTTTCCTAGGAGGGGCTCAGAGATTAGAGTCAGGGCAAACAGTTCATGAGATTAACTGGCTAAACCCTTGTTATCCTGAAAGGGAAACAATCATGGACCAGGGCCAGAGTTTTCCCCAGGTCTCCTAGAGAGACTGAGGAAGACAGTTATCCGACACCCTCTCCAAGGGCTCTTCCTCAGCCTCTGCCCACAACAGTTACTGTGTGTGTCTGGAGGACGGCCATCTTTGTGTTCCATCCCCTGGGCAGACGTCTCCGAGGTGTGCTCAGAAGTTCCTCCCAGAGGAGAGATTAGCTGCAGACCCTATAAGGCCACTGCAGGCATGCACAATTGTAAGCTGATGAAACATGATTATCTCAGGAGCAGGAGCAGCCTGAGCCTCCTGCAGTCTGAGGCTGACATAAAGGGCCCTCAGCACGGTGCCCTCGTACCCGATGCCTGCAGGAGGCCTGGTGCTTTGATGTCTGGGCTTCAAAGCTCAGGGAAGGATCAGGCTTTGAACTGATATAGCATCTTTCTTCTTTACTCCCACGGCCCCACAGACATTTTCTCATTAATCCTTGGGGCTTCCTGGAAAAAGCAGGAGGCCGTTATTGTTAAGTACATTTTACAGATGGAGAAACTGAGGCCCCCCCAAGGTAGAGGTGACGCACTCATTGTGGAGGCAGAGATACAACTGAGCTCTCTGGCTTCTTGCCTGGCTCCTGAGTCCGGAGCCAGACTGGGGGCAATTGAGTTTTCAAGTGTGCTTCTCAACTGAGCTCTAATTAGTCAACAAGCATTTGTCGAGGCATTGAGATGTGCCAGGAACTGTGCTAAGTCCTGGGAAAACTAATACAAAGACCATATCTACCCTCAAGGAGCTTGCATTCTAATGGAGGAGACAACATATAAGAGGAACAGAAAAGGTGGATGAGCAGGAAGTTGATGATGACCCGGGGCAGGATGGGATGTGGGGGATGTCTAGAATGCCTGGTCTATAGCTCTTTGTTAAATGGAGGTTCTGGGAGGAACCCTCCGATCCAGAGATGGAGGGTGTGTCCAGTGGGAGAATTCTGGGGATCGAGGGAGCCAAAGGAAGTCTGGACTATGATGGAGACGACGCTACAGATAGCACGTCCCCAAGCTGCTCCTGCTGCCCCATCACTGAGGAAGGCAGGGAAGGTCGGGCATCCCGTAACAGAGACTTCCCTTGTTTCAAGGGACAAAGGAGGAGGTATTTTCACCGGCCTCTCCTTTTCTCCTTAAGAGACTTGGGGTTCAGGGAAGTAGTAGCAAATGCCAGTGAAGATGTGAGGAGGGAAGGTCTCCAGATAGCAGCTTTTAATTGGCTCAGATCATCCTGCTGAAGACTGCGGCCCATGGATCAGAAATCAGGGGCCTCTGACCTCAGGATCCAAGAAAGGCAACATAAGGTGCGGACAGAGATTTGAAACTGGAATCAGGAGTCTGAATAATTTCTCTCCGCCGCGTTTTCCTTATCTGTTGGATGAGCTGTTAGACTTCTAAGCAGACTTCTAGCTCTCGGCTCCAGCCATGATTCTGCCCTGTGGTTAAGGAGAAGCGTGTGACTAAGTAAAGTTAGGTAGGAGACCCCGTTTAGGACGCCGTGGCCGGTGTTCAGGAACTGGTCTGTGTCAGGGTCAAGGGTGATTGTATGATGGGTCAAGGGTGACAGGACTTACTGCTTAGTCTGTGGTAAGGGTGCAGGGAGCGAGTCTGGGCCAGGCAATAATAGTTATTCTAGCCTGGGGTTCTCTTTATTCAAGAGTAAAGTCAAGATCCGTGTGTCTCTGAAGTCAGGGGTCAGCATGGATATCTGACGCCTTTGTTCCCAAGGGTCGCATCTTTTCCCTTTCTCCCCCAATATTGTGTGCAAGGGATGCTACATGACTCCTAAGTCCTCTTTTGCCCCAGAAGTCTGGTAGTTTCAGATATGGAGCTTTCTTTTCTGGTTCTGGCTGGAGGAGGCAGCTCTTTCTTCTCAGAGAGACTGACCAGACAGACTTAATCAGCCAGGACATGACCTGGGGATCTTAGCCTATTCCTGCCCCAAAGCCAGAAGATCAAGAAGCCTTTGTTCTCCCCGGGATGATGTGAGAATGTTGGACACCAAATCCCAGGGCCTTTGAGGTGATGATGGTAGGAGGTGGAGAGAAGTCTCTGTTCCTTCCCTTCTAGTCCCTTAAGCACTCTATTTATCTGTGCCTCAAAGGTCTTCTTGTGTAAGTGGGGAGTATAGTTAACTTCAAAGGAAAGTCAGCCCTGGAGCCTTTGAAATCCTATCCTTCTTGCTCATCTCCCCATAACACTGAGCACCCCAGTCACCTCTGCTCTGTGGCTGTCCTGACTTTTTGATGTTTTCCTATGGCATTTTCATCCACATTTCTCTTTTCTTAAATCACATATCTTTCTTATTTCACATGTCTTTTTTCTTCTTCCTCTCTTGATTTCTGAGTTTCTTAGGATCTACCTCAGTAATAGCAAAAGAACTGAAGGACAATCAATCAATCAGCAAGTTGAATGATATTGTGAAAATAGCATTGGCTCTGAGTTCAAATTCTGCCTGCCATGCTTAGTATCTTTGTGGCCTCCCTGAACCCCGGTTTCCTCATTTTACAAATGAGGAAGTCAGACTAGATGGCCTCTGAAACATCCTCTAGCTCTGCATCCATGACTTTATTGCCTATGATCTATGAATGCAATACTCTATCCTTTGTGATCTCCTGTGCTTCATTATCTGTTCTCTAGGAGCCTTAGGGTAATTTTCACCCCATGGGGCTTTACTAAATGGAGCATTTTCCTGTCACTTAGGGAACACAATCTGTGAGAATATGCTGAGGTTCTTCTGTAACTATCCCTGCTTCTGAACTTTGGAAAGAGAGAGTATCCTGCCTCCAGGCAGGCTCTAGTCTAGATAGGGAGATTTGATTCACAGACTTGGAAAGGGAACCCCCTGTAAAAAAAACTTGGAGGGAAGAGAAAGGAGTTCAGATCCCTGCTTTGATTTCATAACTGGGTGACCGTGTGATATATAATCAGTCCCTTAGCCTCCCATAATGGCCGTAGTACTTGCTCTGCCTTCCACATAGGTTTGTCATAAGGAAATCCATCATTTGTCAATCTGAACATGGTCTAGGGATGTCAGCGAATCTCTATGATGCTTATTAGCCCTGGGGAACCAAGTGTGGGGTACCTAAGACCCAGCCCTTTAACCACTGCCCTTCCCTTGATCTAACTCCAGGGAATTTGCCAAAGAGAGAGAGAGGGTAGAAAACCGCCGGGCCTTTCTGAAGCTCCGCAGGCAGCAGCAGATTGAACGAGAGCTGAACGGTTACTTGGAGTGGATCTTCAAGGCTGGTAAGACCCTTTGGCACCAGGTGGAGAAGCTGCCCTCTCGGGCTGGGGTAGGAGGCAGGAGGGTCAGGTGGGCTTGTTTAATGGGGAGCACGGGGTCGGCTCCCGGGCTTAGCGTGGCTGTCTCCCCTTCCAGAGGAGGTCATGTTGGCGGAAGAGGACAAGAACGCGGATGAGAAGTCCCCTTTGGATGGTAGGTGGCTTTCTTGTTTGTTCTTCTCTGCCCCAAGGGACCTCAGGAGTGTTTGCTTCCTCAGACTCGGGACTCTCAGCAGGGGCTGGGCCCATAGTCTCATATGTCTCTCTGCTTCCCTCCCTCAACCTCACCATAGAGACCGCTGAGGGAATGGCATTCTTTCCCTTCAGTCTGTCTCCTCCCTATCCCCTTTTCTCATAAGATTCATCATCACAGGATGCTGGAGCTGGGAAGATCTTGGGGATCATCTTATCAAACACCCTCCTTTTATAGATGGGAGAACTGAGCCCTCGAGAGGTCAAGTGCCTGGCTCCAAGGCACACAGATGGAAGGGCTGTGGCTGAAACTCTTACGTCCAGTACTCCAGACCAGTCTGGTACCCCCCCAGCCTGGGAGTACTCACATTGATGTGAAAGGAAAGCACACAATGTACAAGAGAAAGAAATTGGAGGTTGAGGCCCTCAGTCTTGGTCTATGTGGTTGCTATTGTAATCCAGCTGAGGAAAGGAGAGAGGAACAAGAGGGCCAGCAGAAAAGCTGACTGGCAATTTAATTAACGCTTGTAGACTGACTTGACAATGGAGACTGGGGCCTGGGATGTTCCCCTGCTGGGTTGCTCACTGGGTCTGTTTCTGTTATCTCTACTTTGTTTAAAGCAGTGCTGAAGAGAGCAGCCACCAAGAAGAGTAAAAATGACTTGATCCATGCCGAAGAGGGGGACGATCGCTTCGCAGACCTCTGCTCTGTGGGTGAGTCCAGCACCTTCCTTTTCCATGGCACAGTGGCAAGAGGAGAGCCTCTGGAGGCAGCTGTGGCCTGGAGCTAGGTCCTGTAGGGTTCAGGGTGGCTACAGTTTGCCTTCACTTAAGTCTGAGGAGTTTCTACAAGGTTTGACCAGGAACATCCAGCAGGACGGGCTTTCTGAAAGTCTTCTTCACCTCTGGCCAGAGTTTCAAAGGATCCTGCTTGCCACGTAGATGGCCACGCTGGGCTCTGTTAGGAGATAGATGGTCAGTCTAAGTGTCAGAAGGGCTGAGCCTCTACCTGGTCTGTAAGGATAGCTTTCAGGGACTATTCATTTCTTCCTGATCATCTGTCTTACAGTTCAGATAAATTGTGTAAAAATCATTCCTGACAGAAATGTGTGTTTGGGATTGATGTCCCAGATCTCCCTTTCCTAAGAGTTTTTCTTTTTTCTAATAGATCATTCCTTCTTTCCACAAACACGTATTAAGTGCATATTTTGTACAGAACACTGTGCTTGGGTGCTATGAGAAACATAAGGTTTAGTAAAGACATGAAGCTCTGCGGTCTAGTAGGGAAAGATAATAAATAGACTAATTAAATAGAATACATAACTTTATATGAAGAAAAAAGAGGAACGAATATTCTGGGAGGTCATTGCTATGGAGGGGGTCATCATCAGCAAGAGAGACAAGCCTGGAGAAGTTGTCACTTGAGTTGGACTTAAAAAGATGGGTTGGAAGTCAACAGGCAAGGTCAGGGAGGAAGGGCATCCTTGAGCAATGTAAGCAAAGAGACAGAGGCAGAAGGGAGATGACATGTCAGGGAACAGTTTGGCAGAATAGAGAATATTATAGAAGGGAGTGATATGAGGGAGGTCTGGGAAAGTAAGGTGGTTTCTGATTGTCTCTGGCTCTGAATGCCAAGTTTACAGACTAGGAGGAAGTCTCTGCTATATCCAAGGTGCTACCCTATGTTTTGGAGGACTTGATGAAAAAAATGAGACGCCCTTGACCTCAAGGAACTTATGTTCTAATGAGGGGCAGTGTTTATATTGTACATAAGTACTAGATAATATAAAAGGAGAAAGGGAGAAAGAGGAGAGGAGGGAGAGAAAAAGAGGGAGGGAGAGAAGGAGGGAAGAAGAGAACTAAAAAAAAGAAGGGTGAGATAAAGCTTTTGTACAGGAGATAGCACCTCAACTTAGCTTTGAAGGAGAGTAGGGATTCTGCCAGATGAGTGTGGGAAAGGATTGCATCCTAGGAATTGAGAAACAACCCCTGAGAATGCTTTGAAGGTTGAGATGGAAGATGAAATCCTAAGTTTGGGGAGAAGTTAGAAAGGAAAGAATATGAAATGAGCTCTCTGTGGTGTCTGTTGGCAAAAAATGAGGAAACATGTGAAAGACATTTTATAGGCAGAATCAACAGGACTTGGGAATTGACTAACTGTGCAATGAGGGGAGACTTGTAGGGAATGGAGGAAGATAGCCTCTCTTCCATTATATGGCCCCATGGGGAATCCCATTTCCCCACCTTTTGGTCTCTCTTAGCTGCTATTTTCTTCTTCCCTCTGGTTCACCTGAGGTAGAGATTACATCTTTTTTGTTATTGTTGCTCAAAAAGAATTTTGAGTTTATTTAGGAAAGCATAAATAAAATAGAACACTGAACATGTAAAATAATGAGCTGCAAATGGGAGAGAGAGAAAGAGAGAGAGACACACACAGAAAGAGAGAGACAGAGAGACACACAGAGAGACAGAGAGAGATGGAGAGAACTAGGAGGAACAGTGAGCAGAATGCTGGGCCTAGAGTCTGAAAGACATCTTCTGGAGTTCAGATCAGACCCTTACTAGCTCTGTGACTCTGGACAAGTCACATAATCCTGTTTGCTTCGGTTTTCTCATTTGTAAAAGGAGCTGGAGAAGGAAATGGAAAACTACTTTTTTATCTTTGCCAAGAAAATTCCAAATGGGGTCACAAAGAGTCAGACATGATTGAAAAAGCCCTGAACAACAAGAAACCAGAGAATTTCTGAACTCATCCCATAGGTGGAAATATTTCCCAAGGGACCAAGTTTGCAAATGTGGCCCACGGGAAAGCCTTGGTCTTTGCCTCTTGCACCAAGGAGACCTTGGTCTCTTGCCCAAGATTATCACGAATCAGAGAGGCCAAGTGGGAAGCACCCCTGCTAGGGCTCCAGATTGACTCCTTTTCTCTTATCCTTTCAAAGATGGTACCTCCTACTGTGCTTGAAGAGGCTTCTGTAGCGTTAGATCTTGCAAGCAGGGCTTAAAACACCAAAGTGAAAAATGACACAGAGGATGGGGGCTGGCCTGGGGCTCAGGAAGTCAGGATTCAGAGCCTGCCTCAGACACTTCCTCAGCCTTGTGACCTGGGGAGTTCTCTGAGACTCAGTTTCTTCATCTGTAAAATGGAGTTGGTGCCTTGAGAGGTCCCCAAAATTTCTACCTACTTTAAAGCTGTAATTCTATGCCAGTGCACATCTCAAACCTGCCCTGGCCCAACGGGCTGGCCTCACCCCTGCTTTCTGTCATACAATTTTATAGTCTCACCTATACTTTGAATGTTATTAATATTATGTACATAGTTTCCACTAATAGTAGGGAAGGGTCATTTCATCACAAATTGCTAAAAGGTGGGCAGGGTTACCTTGGTGACTTCCTTACACAAACAATTTGGCTTTTCATTAAGTATGTTGAGCACCTGTTCACTCAGTTTATGCTTTTCTATAAAAGTATTAGTCTTTGTTGGAAAAGCTAAGGATAATTTTTTTAGTGTGTGCATAAGCATTAAATAGTTATGGCCAAATACATTATAATTTAGAACAAGATTTAAATCATTAGTCAAATAGGCATCTTTCCCACTAATAGTTAACTGTTGCCAATCACTGTTTAATCCAGTTCTAATTTTAAATAGGGCTTAAAAGATTATAATTTAGAGCAAAGTTATCAATTACTGCTTAATCTATCCTCATTTTAAATATGGTTAAGTAGAGTATAATTTAGAGCAAAGTTTAAATCATTAGAAACATTCAAGTCAGAGAGGTACCTTTTGCACTAATGGTGAACTGTTACCAATCACTGCTTAATCCAATCCTAGTTTTCCTCCCAGACTTTCTGTAGCATACATGCTTAACTCTGATTTTTAATACTCTGATCTTGATACTTATAGCAGAAAGCTTTTCTAAAGTAGATACCCATCTCTGGTTCTAATGCCTATATTTTAGGGCTTCAAGACAGCTTGGTGTCCCGGCTCTCTTCAACAATGAGAGGATTCAAACCAATCCCAATTGTTCAATGATGAAGAGAGCTGTCTACACCCGAGAGAGAACCATGGGAACTGAGTGTGGACCATAACATAGTATTCTCACTCTTTCTGTTGTTGCTTGCTTGCATTTTGTTTTCTTTCCCAGTTTTTTTCCTTCTTGATCCGATTTTTCTTGTACAGCAAGATAACTGTATAAATATGTATGTATATATTGGATTTAACATATATTTTAACATATTTAACATGTATTGGACCACCTGCCATCTAGGGGAGGAGGTGGGGGGAAGAAGGGGATAATTTGGAACAGAAATTTTTGCAATGGTTGGTGTTGGAAAATTACCCATGCATATGTTTTGTAAATAAAAAGCTTTAATAAAAAAAATTAAAAATTAAAAAAAAATTGGAAAAAAAAAAAAGACAGCTTGATATCAAAAGGCCAGGTAGATTTTGTTTTATTACAGTCTTCAGTTCCCTTCACTACTGCATCCACTTCCTGTCTCTCAACCTCTGAGGGAAGCCCCCTCTCCCCCGTCCCCCAGCTGCTCTCCTAAGTTCCCCGTTCTCAGTTTCTGCATCTTTTTCCTGATGGCCAAGCATGAAGAGAGAAAAACAGTGAGATGCCGCTGCTGTGTGTGAAAGCCTCTAATTGTCTGTCTTTATCTGATTGGAATGGAGTAATTTTCCGTCTTCTTCTGACTGGGTTGCTCCAATCCTCTCCCCACCTCCCCACCCCAGCCACTTCCTCTCCACACTGAATTTGCATATTGTGCATAAGTTTGCTTATTAAATACCAAGCCTGCAGCCTGCAACTTAGCTGGGGAATTACTGACTTGAGCTTTCCTGGCTTAGTGACAGCACGTTTCTGGTGCAATCTAAGGTGCTGAAGAGAAGGAGGACCAACTCATGAAAAGACGTGGAAGCAAAGCAGGAAGGAGTAAATTGTGCACAGGCAGCAGGCAGCACTTAACAGGTTTAAGGAGAGTTTAGAAAATAAAGTTGGTGAGCTTTGAATGTCAGACCACGAAGTTTGGACTCTATCCTGTAGACAGTAGAATCCCGTGGTAAATGCTGGAGTAGAAAAGTGATTCAATCTGATCTGGGCTTTACAAAAATTACTCTAGTCGTCTGGACTTCATGGGAACAGGGCAGAGATAGCTGACCAGGGATGAGACTGCTCTACTAGTCTAGGTGAAAAGTGAGGGTGAAGAGTAGGGGATTATCGGAATAGAAAGTTGAAGGTGAGGGGACAGCTTGAATCTGGGATATAGCTATAGGCTTTGAGTCTTACCCACTCGGCTTATCAGTATATGGAGGTAGGGAAATGTATGTGGTCCAGAAGATGGATGTATAAGGATCTCCATGTGGAGCTCCATGTGAATTGAAATGTGCATCTGTTAAGTCTCAACTCCTAGTGTGAGACCTGAAGGAACCTTAGAATACAGAAAATGAGAGCTGGAAGGGACACAGCCTGTCACAGTTATGAGAAGCCCTAGACCATAGGACTGGGGGGGGGTAAGGCGTGCTAATTGTCTCTTGGGCTCTTCTGTGTCCAGCTTCTCCGTTTGCTAGAGCCTAGAACATGGCATCACAACTTCAAGAGACTTTAGAACATAGTCCAGTGGAACCAAAAGAGACCTTCGAATATAGCCTGTTAGAACTAGATGAGACCTTTGAACACTGAGTGTTGTAGCTGGAAGGGAGCTTAGAACACGTTAGAGAGAGAAGAGTATTAGAACATTGCTTATCAGAACTGGATGAGACCTTTGAACACTGAGTGTTGTAGCTGGAAGGGAGCTTAGAACATGTTAGAGATAGAAGAGTATTAGAATATTGCTTATCAGAACTGAAAGAGACCTTTGAACAAAGCCAAAACCTTGTAATATCAAGTTTCATATTGGAAAAGGATCTTAAAACTGTCAGAGCAGAAGAGGCCTTAAAATTTAACCGGACAAGAGGGGATAGAATAATATAGGGGAGCAGGGAAGGTAATGACTGGCTGGGGGGCGTGCTAATTGTCCCTGGGCTCTTCTGTGTCCAGGTTCTCCGTTTGCTAGAGCTAGTTTGAAGAGTGGGAAGAATGACAGCTCCTCCTATTTCCGAAGGAAAGAGAAGATGTTCCGCTTCTTCATCCGCCGCATGGTGAAAGCCCAGACCTTCTACTGGATCGTCCTCTGCGTCGTGGCGTTGAACACCCTGTGTGTGGCTATGGTGCACTATGACCAGCCGCAGAGACTCACCAACGCTCTGTGTACGTATGCGACTCACCATTTCTCCCCCTTCCCCTGTTTTGGATGTGTCACCTCCCTGATCCTCCTCATCTCCTTCTTTCCTCTTTCTTCCTATTTCCTTCTTCCTCCTTGTTTTCCTGAGTTCCTTCTAGTCTAAAATTTGTCAGGATTAAGGCGGCCTGAATGGGAAGATCAGGATGATGCTCCAGCTGGCAGGGGGTCTTGTCCCCCATTCCAAAATTCTGTGTGCTGCAGCCTTCTCCTAAAACTCTCGGCCCAAATAGGTTCAGGAAGCTCGTCCTAGTGGCAGGTACTTTCCAGATCAAGAAGTCAGAATGGCTCCAGAGAGGCCCTTCCCTCTGACCAGGGCCCCTCCTAACTGACCTCTGAGCCCTCTTGGACCAGGGGAGAGCTGGAGCTAGGCTGGTATAGACTCCAGCTCCCTTCCCAGCTCGTGGTGAGAGGGGCTGATCACAGAGTGCCCCGTCAGCAGGAGAGGGGGTCCTTTTCTCATAGCAGCCTCAGCCTCCATGCTTTTCCCAGGATGCACATTGGGTGATCCTTTAGTTCCAGGGCAATAGGAACAGTGAGTAGGGGGCAGAGGATACTAAGGGGGAGGGGAAAAGGAGAGAGGATTGTCTGAGGGTGTAATATCTTTATGGAGAGGGTATGTACATACTGGGCTAGTCCCTCTCTTTCTCCCACTGCCCAAGCTAGGGTGGGAATAAGTACCCCTTCTTCCTGTGATACTTGAAATCCCAATCTGGGATCAGAGCCTGAAACTTTACGCTATCTCCCCCTGCTGGTAACTGTGACTTTCAGTCCTTCCTGGTAATATTTATGATTATTAATCATCATCATCATTATTATTTATTCATAGGGTCATGATTTTTCATCTGGAAGAGGGCTTAGTTGCCAGTTACCTCACTTGAACCCTTTGCAGATAAGGAAACTGAGGCTTCTAAGAAAGTTCCAGTTGCAAGGTCAACTAGCATAGAAATGACATGTTTATACAGCATAAAAGTGACTGAGTTCAAACCCACTTCTTTAGATTCCAACTTTAGTGCCCTCCCCACTATACCACATTGTTTCCACCGCTATATTTATGCGAAGAAGAAGGGGAAATGAAACTACTTGTTCCTTCTTAGGCCAGCAATTCTCAAGCTTTCTGGTTTGGGGACCCTTTGTCATTCTTAAAAATTATTGAGGATGCTCCCCAAAACTTTTGATTATATGAGTAATGCCTATTGATATTTGTCACATTGGAAATTAAAACTTATACACTTTAAATACTTATTTTTAATTGATTTTATAATAATAATAGATTAGCTATAAATAATAATAGCTTATATTAATACTATATCTTAATATATTATATTATATAAAAATAATATATCTTAATGAAAAATAATATTTTCCAAAACAAAAAAAATTAGTGAGAAGAGTATCATCGCATTACATATTTTTGTAAATTGCTTTTATGTCTGGTTTAGTTTTTTAAAAAGTTGGATTCTCCTGTCTTCTACATTCAAATTATTATATGTTCTATTGGTTGAAATATATGAATAAAAGGGGACTTCATATAGACATGAAGTTTGAAGTTAAGGCTAGAGCATTTTATGGAGGAATATTGCAAGAGGAAAATAATGTATTAGCGTATTTATGAAGATAATTTTGATCCTGTAGACCCCCTGAATGGGTCTAGGCTGCTTGAAGGGATCTCAGAACTCCTAAAGGTAAGGACCACACTTTGAGATCTGTTACTCCAATACAAAGAGAAATGGAAATGTACCTTTGATTTTGTCTTTGGGTTGAAAAGATAAAAAATCTCAGTGTTAAAGCTGGAGTTAGTACAAGAATGGCAAGTTCTAAAATAAACTGGACTAGGGAAAAGAAAGTCTACCTGATGGGGGAGGCAGGCAAACTGGGAAGGTTCATGCTTAGTGTAATGGAGGAAGGATGGTTGGACCAGCAGGTAAGTGTGGCCATAGATGATAGGTAGAAGGTTTAGAGGTGTGCCCTGGATATTAGGGAGATCTGGAGGTAGGTAGGGGATTGGGTAAACGTCTGGCATTAGAGAACGTGACATAACAGAGTGAGGACCTAGACACTGGCTCTGGACACAACTGGACATGACTCTGGCACTGGGAAGACTAATAAGAAGTCAAGGGCCTCAATCCTAGAAGAACTGGGGTGCTCGAAACTATGGGAGGAACCTGGGAATGAGAAATAAGATGGTGACCCATTTACTGAAAAGGGTTGTAAAACAAGGACTTGGTCATAGGAAATAAGGCAAGAATCCTATTTCTCCGACCAGAGTGCACAATTGGAACTGGTCCAGCCAGGTTTTCTTTATATTCCTCTGCCTTTGTTCTGGCTTGTTCCTTGTTCTGGGCTGAGCCTGGGGGCTGTCCAGGAGGCGGGGTGGGAGGAGAATGGGGAGGACTGGTAAATGGACCCAGCTGGGGGACTGGAGGGATGTGGGGACAGTGAGCCAGGATGGTCATTAGAGAAATAATAGACTATTGTGCAGAGGCAATTAGAAATCATAAATTTAGAACTTCTTCTAGCTATTCAATTTCTGGAAATTTCTCAGCTTGTAAAAGGGAGAAAAAAAGACTTTAGATTTCAAACTCTGTTGGGGGATTTCAGTCGCTTGATTATGGCTCTTGGCTAAACTCTGAACAAACTTGCCTATGAAAGGCTGGGAGTGGGGATCAGTTTATCAGGTGCTTAACTCACCTACCTCAAAATTCCTTTCAATCCAAGGAGTATTTACTGAGGGCCTGGTATCTATGAAGACTTAGGCTAGATGGGAGGAGAAAAAGAGTTAAGTTAAAAATCTCTAGTTCCTGTGCTCAGGGAGGGATGTGTGACACATTTGAATGGCAATGGCTATATAATACAAAATAAAGCGTGATCTATATGTGAGATGATGTTAAAGTAGGGATTTTTAAAGACTTAGTGCTTACTTATTAGATATAAGGTCTGGGAAACAGGGCAGTATCTAAGATGATACCCAAGTTTTGAAAACAGGAACCAGGCTAAATGTTAGTTTTGCACAAAGGGATATTTGAGTCAGAAGTAGGAGGAGGTTAGGGGGAAAGCTAATAAGTTCAGTTTTGAATATGTTAAAGAAGAGTGTTATTAGTTAGAGCCAGCTGTGTGGTCCAGTGGGCCTGGAGTCAGGAAATCTGAGTTCAAATTTGAGCTCACCCTCTTCTGAGCTGTGTGAGTGAGACCCTGGGCACTTAGTTCACTTAACCTCTGTTTGATTGTATGGGGTAACAATAATACCTATCTCCCCAGGGTTGCTATGAAGATAAAAATGAGACAATATTTGTAGGGCACACTGCAAACCTTAAAACTCTGCGTAAATGCTAAGTGTTTATTATTGGTGTTCCATAGTGAGGGTAATATGTTCCACGGGCAGGTGCAGATGTGGTTTGGAACTGAAAAGAGATCTCAGTATTGGAGGCAGAGCTCGGTGAGTCATGTGGGTGGTGTTAATAACTGAGACCATGGGAATGAATAAGATTGATTGTCGAGAAAGAAAATGTAGAGAGGAAAGCTAGGAATAATTGAATTTCTAAACCTAAGGAGAAGAGAATGATGAGAAAGAACTGGTGGCCAAAAGTACTACTTAATGCAGAGAAGTCAATGAGAATGAAAACTGAAAAAAGGCCTTTGGATTTGGTGATTTAGGGAGAATCAGAAACTTCAGAAAGCAGTTCCAACAGAATGGTAGGGGCCAGGTGAATGGGAGCCTAAGAAAGAGAGAAACTAGAAAGTTGAGACAAAAGAAGTTTGTCATTGAAGGAGAGGAATAAAAAGGGGCAGAGGCTGTATGAAGGAAGGTAGGGTGAGTTGAACTTGAAGTGATGAAGAGGGAGAGTGAGGCTATTAGTATAAGCAGCAGGGCAGCTAATCAGGGGGTTATTTCTGAATCCTCTACTTCTGACAAGGCAAGCTTTGAGCAGCCTCAATTCACTAACTTTTGAAAACATTTTTATTGATATCTTTTGTTTTTGCATCAATTTCATTTCCAGCTGTATCCCTCCCCTTCTTCCTCCTGCAAGCCTGCTTTTGTAACAAAGAATAAAAAAGAAAGAAGGAAAGAAAAGGCAGTTTAGCAAAACTAACCAACCCTTCAACAGCGCCAGACAATACATACAATGTTCTACAACCCCCCCAACTGCAGCAAGAGAAGGGAGGGAGGTGTATTTTCTCATCTGTTCTCTGGGCCCCAGCGTGGTCATTATAATTACACAATGTTCAGTTTCATTTTTTTTTTGTTCTTTCTATTTATATTGTTGTCGGCATTATATGCATTGTTTTCTCACTCTGCTTACTTCACTCATTTAGGTTTCTGGTATGGAAAGTGAAAAATGCCTTTGAATCCTGAAAACTTTTATGAGAAACTCAGTGTAATTATATCTATGTCTATCCTATCTCTATGTCATCTGTATCTGTAATCCACTATATTTATGACTGTATCTCTTAGACACATGGGGCTTGGATTGGGATAGGAATCTCCTCTCCCAAATAAGGAAACTACTTTCACTAAAATCGGTTGGCCCCTCTTCCTCAACCTGTCATCTCAGAGCAATTTTCTAAGAGAATAAGTGACTTACCCGGATCACATAAACATCATCTTTCTGGGCTCAGTGAACCTCTGTATAGCTTGTACCATAGTACCCTGTGGGCGTTGATAGGCTGTAAGACTGTAAGCTAAAGAACAGCTGCCAATCTGCCTTGATAGAGGGAGTTTATTTACTTTCTGCAATAATGAAATCAAAGCCTCTCCCCTCTAAAATGTGCTGCTATTTCTGCCAGTCGTTAGTGTTTTAGAATGATCAGAATAACAAGAATGGCCTATAATCATTCAACAAAGATCAGTCAATGAGTACTGATCAAGTGCCCACCATGTGTCAGTCACCATGGTAGGTATTGTGTTTATAGATACAAAAAATGAAGCAACCTTTGTCGCAAAGAGCTTATGTTGTGGGAGAGACCAAAAAAAAAATATGAAGACATACATAGCATCAGTATAGCTTTTGGAAGATACTTTTGGCTTGGGCCTTCCCAGATTGCCTCCCTGCTCCCCCCAGTCAGATAAGATTTTCAGGGCTTTAGTCTAACCTTTTCCAGGACTAGCTAGAATATAGCATTAATAGCTTAACATCATACCTTAGTATGATACTCTTGGGTCAGCCTGTAAAAATTAATATACAATATATACATAGATATGTATTTGTGGGTAGGTATATGTATGTATAGATATATATGTATGTGTTGTAAATATATTTGTGTGTGTATATAAAAAAAACAATTTTATTGCTGTTGAGTCATGTTTAAGTCTTTGTGACTCCATTTGGAGTTTTCTTGGCAAGGATACTAAAGTAGTTTGCCATTTTCTCCTCTATTTCATTTTATAGATGAGGAAACTGAGGTAAACAGGGTTAAGTGAAGTGACAGAGGATCATTCAACTAGTAAGTCTCTGAAATCAGATTTGAACGGAGTTCTTTTTTTCTCTGGCACTTGTCTACTGTGCCATCTAGATGCTTATATGTATATGTGTGTATGTATATATATATGTAATTATATATACCAAGAGATCTCTTAGCCTGATTTAAAAAGATCCTATTGTATTGAAACGATATTTTCCCCATGTGGCATTATGGAGTAATTGCTCTCATGTGTGAACTGGTGTTTTGGGCCGGTTGATTCTAAACTGAGATTGCCGTACAGCCAGTCTAGACGTCAGTATGTTGCTCTAAAGCCAATTTCTGGTTGAGTTTCTCCTTACTGGGCAGATTCTATGCCTATTGCCCCAATTCCCCTTTCCTTCCTCTGTGCCGTCTCTGAGTACTGGCTGCTGGGATTATGCTTCCCTGGCCCAGAGTTTGCATACAGTCCTGGTCTGTCTGTCCCCTTTTCTGACCGACCTTTGAAGAAACCTGAAATACTTTTGGGATTTTGCTCCCACTGCTCACAGGGGGCCAGACAATGAGAGAAAAATTAGATTAAGTCCAGAAGAACAATGTCTCAGAACTGAGTCTTAGAAGACAATTTTTTTGGTTCATCTCTGGAGGGGAAGAGGTTTGAAGAGGTTTGAAGAGGTTACTTCCTTGCTTGGTTTTCCTGTCACTTAGCTCTGGTTTTGTTCTTCTACAGCGCTGAGAGAGACCTATCCCTCTTTTCCTTCCTGTGAGCCGGTTTAGTCCCTGGTACCTCTCCTATGTCCCCCATACCTACCCTTGCTTCAAGAGCAGATTCATTCTCTACTTTAGACTCAAGGGCTGACACACTACGCACAAAACAACTCCTGCTTGGATCACAAAGTAAGGTCTTTGCTGGAAGCAGCTCTGAGATGAGATTCATCTTTATTTCAAAGAATAACCCTTTCTGAAAGTCTTCCCAGATTTCCTGACATAGACAAGTCCTCAGACCACACCTAATACAATTCAGGAGAGTCCAGCAAAAGTTTTACCAGGTGATGGTGTTTACAACAGGACTCTTATGCATTTGGATTGGGCCTTCCTGTGCCCAGTGATTTGGGGAACGGAGGCCTAGGTTGTGGTCCCAGAAGGCACTGTGGTCAGGAGACATAGTCTTAGAGGCTGAGGCTGAGATGGTGAGAAGAGACTAGAACTGAACCTTTGAGAAATTCTCCCATGCCTGGAAACACTCCCCAAAGACCCAGTTACGCTATGAGTCCACAGGGAACAGTCATGGTGTTTTCTCTTAATTCTCCTAGGAATTCTTTCTAAAAGCTCACATGGATTTTTCCCTTTTAGCTTATTTTCACTAAAATGTCAAGGCCAGTAAATTTTTATTTTCTACTTTTTTTCCCTCTGTCTTGATCTTTCTGTCTCTTTTCTCCCAGATGCTTAAAACTGACCTTAGCAAACTCTTAGATCCACAGATAGTGTTGTGAAAAACATCCTATCTTTTGTACAGCTACTTCATCTTTTATCTGTTTGGGGGATCCATGTTTCTCTGAGCAGCCCTTGAATTAGGAATTAGGCATTTATTGAAAGTGCCTGCTGTGTGCCAGGTAACTGTGTGGTTAAGAATCCAAAGGTATAAGCAAAAGAGTCCTTACCATCAAGGGATTTATTTTCTAGCAGGGAAGACACACACACACACAGATACATTCTCACATGATAGATACAAAGTGACAAAGCAATTTGGAGGAGAGCTGAGGAGATCAGGAAAGGCTTCCTGGAGAAAGTGGTGATTGAATTGAATCTAAAAAGAAAGTGGCTCACTATGGATCAGCCCCAGACCAAACCTACCATTAACCCTTCAGAGCTAAGATCTAATGAAATGAAGGCTCTCATGGTATTCCACTTTTTTGAGGCTAGTAAGGAAACCTTTGTGATGAACTCTTAAGTGCAGATTTAAGTATAATTTTTTCACTTTATTTTTCTTGCTTTTTGTTTTTACAATGTGGCTAAAATAGAGATATGTTTTATATTATATATATATAACTGATGTTACTTGCCTTCTCAGTGGTTGGGGAAGGGTTTAAAATAAACAATAAACTTAATAAAAAAACATTTTTTAGTTCAGGACCTCAGATTAAAACACACATACTCACACACACATACATGCTCTTGGGCACAATCTCTGTGGCTTTATTGGTCAGCTTGACCTCTGGACTTAGAGGGAAAAAGAGATGTGATTGTTCACTTAGAAGTGGCTGTTGAAAGAAGTCTCATTTTCCAGAGAAAAAAACCTGAAACTTGCCCATCTTGGGTAACTGAAAGCATTGATCTCAATTGTAGAAGGGTGATTTAAAGACTGTCCACTGGGCCAAGAGTGATCAAGACTAGTGTTTGTGCTGGCAACTGGATGGATCCCAGCTAAAGATTATGTATGTTGGGGATGGGATGTTAACCAAAATCAACTGAATGCTAGAATGTTCCTGTTAATGTAGATATGGAATTCAAGAAAGGGAAGTTAGATGCATATTCTATTAATTACCATACCATAATTTTCTTAACCATGCCCCAATTAATGGATACCTACTTTTAGTGTTTTGCTACCACCAAAAAAAGTATTGCTATGATCATTTTGGTACACATATGACCTTTCTTTCCATGTTTTGACTTCCTTGGAGTATATGCACCATGGTAGGACTGTTACATCAAAAGGTGGGCTGGGAGCTTTGGGGAAGGAAAAATGTGGATACATTCTTGGTGCTGCCTAGGACAAAAGAAGGTATATTTAGCCAACTCTGATCTCAGTCCTTCAACTCTTAGCGGCAAGACTCTACGTGGCCATAGTGTAACTCAGGTCTTGCTTCTCTCATTAGCGTACAGCTTCTGATGGACCCAAAAAGGGTTTGCAACCAAGTCAATGCCAGCCAAAAGCAGGTGCTGTTTGCTGATGGGGATAAGATGAGAGAACAGTGACCGTTGACTTGTGGGAGAGGCATGAATGAGATCTTGGAAATTAGTCACAAACAAAGGGTCAAACATTGAACCTGCATCCTGTCTTACTATTAGGGAATGGGATTGGCTCTCAACTCGGCCTCTGGACTTTGCATCTGGCCCGAGTTCTGCGATAAGGAGCCTCTATAGACCCACTGTGACCTGATGGGTGATTGGGGATAGGTCATTCAATGGCCCTGACTTTGAGACATCATAATACCTGAATGAAAAAATTGAAAACTCTGTTGTTAACTAAGTTCATTCCACCTGTTTCCCCATATACAGACCACAAGCAATATTCGAGCTGACTGAACATTTCACTTTTCATCTGAATATTTAGAGATTGTGTAGACATAGCCAGTGATCTCTGATTGTCCCATTTTATGTTTGTATTTTTTCCCCTGGGCCTTGCATGTAATAGGCTCTTAATAAGTGTCGGTTCAATTGAATCGAATTGAACTGGACTGACTAGAAATGTCATTTGTCAGTCAGGGAGTGACAGAGATGAGCTACTACCTGCCTAAGGGGGATGCACAGATAGGGCAGACAACCAGGCCAAGAATGAATCGGGAATGGCACTAATTTGAAACATATATTTAAAATAAGATTAGATTATTTGTTCCAAACTTTTTTCTCTTATAAAATTCTATTATAAAATGCTTTTGTTTAGGACAGTTAAATTAAATTTTCAGCCCGAATAGATGCTGGAACCCAAATGACATTTTCAGACCCTAGACAAAGCAGTGTGTCACAAGACCCTAGACTTATGGCTGGTTTCCAAGGTCATCCAGTGACTTCAATCCAAAAAACTCCTCTCTATTTCTATTGTTCTGACAACTACAGAAGCACGTTTAATTCAATTCAATTAAAGAAATATATACAAGCTACCATGGAGATATAATGATAAAAAGAAATAGGCCATTCCAGCCTTCGAAAAGTCTACATTTGAGGGAGCTTCAATATTTACAAAAGATATATACATATATATACACACACACATATGGATGTGTGATTTACATATACATATCATATGCATGTATATATAAGTGTGTCTATATATTATATATAATACAAATGTACATATATTTATATAGTGGGAAAGGGAGAGCACTGAAAATTGAGGGAAGTTTAGGAAGGGCTTCCCAAGGAAGTGGCACCTACACTCAGTTCTGAAGGAAGACAGGAATTATAAAGGGTGGGGAAAGGGGGTAATCTGGGAGACAGAAAACAACCATGTTGAGTTTTGGGGGAAAACACAGTAGGTCAAATTGGCAAAGATATAGAATGTGTAAAAACAATATGAAATAAATTTGAAAAAGTAGGTGGGAATTGTCAATAAATATTTATTGAACATGTTCAATATACTAGATTGCAGAGTATTTCAAATGCCAGTTTGAGGAATTTGCAATATATCTTTGGTGCAACAGAAAACCAGTGAACACTTTGAGGAGAGGAATGAATTACTTAAACCCATGTCTTAGGAATATTAATTTGGCAGCTCTGTGGAAGATGGAGGGAGAAAGGAAAAACTGTAAAAAGGAAGGTGATTGCAGTTGTCTGATGAAAGGTGATAAGAAAATGAGTCAAATTAGTGACTCTTGCTTGAATGGTAAGAAGGAAAATGATTTGAGAGATGCTGTGGAGATATCATTGATGAGACCTAGTTACTGAATAGATGTGGGGATATGAGAGAAGAGTGAGTTAAGGATGACTCAGATAACACTGGGTAACTGGAAAAAGATGGTCATGGCTTCTATAGAAATAGGGAAGTTTGGAGGAGGGATGGATTTTTCTTGGAAAGGGAACATGAAATGCACTGGGGTCTGAGATTAGATGTCTCCTGGAAGTCAGAGGCTAGGGAAACTTGGACCTTTGGACACTTTCACTTTGAAAGGACCAACCAATTCTGACCCTAAATCTTCTGGCCTCTACTTACTTAAAATCTGGATTTCTGAGTTGCCCTCCTCCTATATGCAGCACTCCCTCCCCTGACAAATTCTATCTCTTAATTTTCATTAAATTGCCTGTTTTTTTTTCTAGAAAGTGGTATGGTTTAAGAAAAAGAACATTGCATTTGGAGATGCATCAGACCAATTGCAGTAGACTTGTGATGGAAAGAGTCATCCACAGCCAAAGAGAGGATTATGGGGATTAAATGTAGATCACAACATATTTTCACCTTTGTTGTTGTTGTTGTTGTTATTTGCTTATTTTTTCTCATTTTTACCTTTTTTGTTCTAATTTTTCTTGTGCAGCATGATAAGTGTGGAAATATGTTTAGAAGAATTACACATATTTACCTTTTATTGAATTACTTGCTGTCTAGGGGAGGAAGGAAGTAGAATTGGAGGGAGAAAAATTTGGAACATGAGGTTTTACAAAAGTGAATGTTGAAAACTATCTTTGCATGTATTTTGAAAAATAGAAAGCTATAACAAGAAGAAGAGTATTGCATTTGGAGTCAAAAGACTTAGGTTCAGATTCTAGTACTACTGCTTCCTGAGGAACCTGGGACAAGTTTTTATCCTCATTTTTCCTATCTTTAAAATGTATGTATCTCTAAATTTGTGGGGAGAGAAATTTCAGCTTTAAAGTCTTCCAGCTTTAAAATCCAAAGATCCAATTACTTTGTCCTCCCATGACTCCTTTCTCTCATTTTTATTTGAAAATCCTGGAAGCCTGATTTCTGGTTTTATGTAGCATATATTTGCTGAGCTTTTATTACACAGTCCCATCCTATGCAGGACCCTTTACTTATTAGTTAGACAAATACGACAGAGTTCTCTTCCTTTGTAGAATGCCCAACGGGGGAGAGCATAGCACTAGAATAATACAAAATTGTATATAATTGGATGCCAAATGTAGAGAGGAATGTAGGAAGCACCAGGAGAGTGCACTGAGGGTTGACATGGCTAGGGAAGCTTTCATGAAGGAGGTAACATGGGAAGGCTTGGGAGAAACTATAGAATTGGGAGAGGGGATGGGAAGGGGGATAGGAGAAGGAGGAGAAAGAGTGCAAGGGGAGCCTTACTGTTAGGGAGAGGGAATGACAGAGACAAGGAGGATGGTGGCCTAGCTACTTGGGGAGTCCTGGAAGATTACTGTTGGCCTAAAGGGAGAGACTAGACCTGATCTATCTAAAGGCACTCCCTCCCACCCAGGAACACCTGCTCTAGACCGTAGGTGGGCCTGGGTTTGTGCAGGGTTTGTGAAGCTTTGTAGCTTCCAGTCTGAGGCATGCCGATCAAAATGCTTTTGAACTTGATTCCAGCTTTAAAGGGGATACTTGGCAAATCTGAAGGTGGGTTGTTATAAGGGAAAAGTCCTTAACTCAGGCGGTAGGGAGGTCCGCTCCCCAGCTGACAGCATAAACATCTTTAGAAAGTACATGTACAAAGAGCTACTGAGGACCATGGGGCTGGGGGCCATAAAGTGAGTCAGGATTCTCTATAAATGGTTTTCTTTTGGAGAGTGGAGACACATCCTGTGGACTGCAGAGCTCTCCAGGGATTAGGTTTGATGTTCCCTCTCAGCCAGTCAGGACAAGGAACACAGACATCCCTTCCCCACTCCCATATTTCACTGGGTAGAGAGAATTGTAATGTTTCCATAAGAAGCAGAGGCGACAACATGATGCTACTCTGGACTGGGAGTCAGAGGATTTGAGCTGACCTACCTTTCTCACAGAGATGTGATCATAAGTAAACCATTCGCCTTATCTGAGCCTCAGTTTCCACAGTTACAAAACGAAGGCGTTAGATTGGATGGCTCTAAATCCATTTATATATGATCCTACAAGTTGAGTAGTTAGTGACATGAACTTTTAGTTCGGTTTTAACATCGGGCTATTTGTCAGCAGACATCAGATGGCAGGACATTTATTACTTAGGTGGTTAGGGTGTGTCTCAGAAAACTACTTTAGACTATTAAAAGAGTCCTCCCTCTGTGCCTTCCCCAGGGTGCACCATGTACACATAGGAACTTAATTCTGCAGTCTCGTGTATCATTTTTGTAGAGTGGCTCCTTTGGGAATGCTTACCCTGCCTTCCCCCTCACTATGTGTCATCTGTCCTCCTTTTTGAAGGTTGGTGGTTTCTGGCAAATCCTATGGAGGCTCTGTGTTTCCACTTCAGGATAATTATTTTTCCTCTCCCCTCAGGTTGCTGTTGCTGCTGCTGTCTTGAGTTTAGTCTTATGCCCATATGAGGGAACAGTCCAGTCCCTATGGGAGACAGAGCATGTTTAAGATAAGTTACAGAGAAATAGGCCGGTGATGAAGGACAGTTAGGGTTCCTTGGGTTCTCCTGCCCCCTCAGTTCTATCCATACCTGGGGAGTAGCCCTTAGTCACTAGAGATTCTGTGAGACTCTGGCTGCCCTTCTCACTAGGTAGGTGAATTGTTATCTGTGTAATGATCCTCACAGGCTCCCATGGAGTAGAATCCTTGGAAGAATCAGGGGCTTTTCCCTTTAGATGAAACAAAGAAGAGTGTCCAAGGACATGGGGAGGGGAAAGTCTTGGGAAGGCTTGGGAGAGGGGAATCAGTCAACAAATGTTGATTAAACACTTTTTAAGTGTTTTTCATCCACTCTGTATATTCTTGATATGTTGCCTCCCTCATGAGAATGTGACCATCTTGATGAGGAAGACCAGATTTTTGCCTTTCTTCATATCCCCAGCATGCTTAGCACTGTGTCTGGAAAGTAGTAAGCATTTAGTAAATGCTTGTTGACCGAGTGATTGACTGCCAGGTGCAGCAAGATTTTGTTATCACGGCAGAAGGGTGGAGTTCTCTAATTTGGTTTGACAGGATGACAGAGGTAGAGAGATACTTTTCTTGGCATCTGTATCACTGAGGAATTTAGAAAGATGTGCTTTAATAACAGTTCTGTAACTTTTTAGCTGTATGACTTTAGGAAGTTGACCTGCCCCTTTGGTCCTCTTTTCCATATTTCTTTCCAAAAAACTGCAAGTATTGCAATTCAAAGATGGACAACCATTACCCACAATTGATTATAAAATCATTCTAATTCCTATCTTAAGCTTAATAATTCAGGCATTCTTAAAAATTAATTTTCTTCATTCCTAGTGGAGAAAAATCCTCATTCCTTGCTCTAGAAATATAATCTCATTTGACCATGATAAATATATACTTTTCTTTTACTACTTCTGTTCAAATGTCATTCCTCAAAGTTTACTGAATTTCCCAGTATAGACATACCTGGTGATATTTCTATTTGCTTCATGTCTTGTTACCTGGACAGAATAAACATTTATGGGCTGGAATTTTACTGATCCTCAGCAGAAAGAGGAGGTACCTGGCTTAAATCAATCAGGTAACAAGCATTTATTAAGTGCCAACTGTTTGTTTAAATCAATCAGAAAACAAGCATTTATTAAGTGCTAGGCACTGTGCTGGGTGCTTGGGACAAAGAAAGTAATAATACTCATAAAGGTAAGAAGAAAGGAATTTTTTTCTTTCTTACAAAAATCATTGATATCTTTTGGTTTTTATATCACTTTCATTTCTCAATAGATTATTCCCCATTCCCTCTCTCTCTGTCAGAGTCATTCCTTATTAAAAAGAGGTTTAAAAAAAGATATTTCGGTAAAATGAAACAGTACCTTAATCCAATCTGACCAGTGTATGTAATTGTCACACTCATGGCCCCCTCCAGAAAAGGGAGGAAAATATATGATTTTCTCATTCCTTTCTAGGGTCATGCTTAGTAATTGGGTTTGAGTTGTGTGTGTGTGTGTGTGTGTATTTATGTGTGGTTTGTGTGTATGTATTCTTTCTATTTCCATTGGAAGTTGTATATAATAACTCTGGATTTTCCTTGTATTGCATCAGTTCATGAGTCTAAAGGAGATTTTTGTGTCTGTATAAAGAAGGTTGCTGGCAGACAGGTCCTGAAAAGGTCTCCAAGATTCCTGGGATTCTCTTTGCCCTTACTATTTCCAGGAAAAGGTGCCACCTGCAACTATTGGGCCTGGCTAAACTCAGAGGGAAGGGTTGTCAGAGAACCCCACGTCCGATAAGTTACATAAGAACTGAGAGGCAAGCCTTTGTATATACAACCATCTTATGAGAGTTTATATATCAAAACCCAAATCTCTAGAGCCTCATCATCAGTGAATGAACTAGTGAAATTGAGCTTCTGAGCACCTGGCCCTTGGAAGAAGAGGCAGGTCAGCCTCCAGCTCCTTTCTCCCACCGGCCATGTAACTCGGTGTAAGCTGCTTCTTATCATGTTTTAGCTCCTCACATTGTGGTCCCACGGGTTCCATGCTACCCTGTCATGGGTCTCTACTCAGAGGGAAAGCCATCTTTTGCCAGATGACGCTGGCAAAGCCATTTCCTCCTGGAAAAAGCCATGCTGCCACAGGGATAGTAAAGGGCCTCTGGGGTTTGGTAGGCACTTGGGGAGTTGCCAGGGAGAGCCCACAGATAATCCAGCCTCTTTTTTGGCTTCTAGATTTTGCAGAATTTGTTTTCCTGGGTCTCTTCCTCACTGAGATGTCTCTGAAGATGTATGGCCTGGGGCCCAGAAATTATTTCCATTCTTCCTTCAACTGCTTTGACTTTGGGGTGAGTGACTGCCTGTGGGGGCCCCAGATTGGGTGTCAGTAGGGAGTAGAATGAGGGTCTCACCATAGAACTTCATTGTTATGCTTTCTGACTCATGTCTAGTTTTTAATTTGGGGAAGGGGAGATGAAGGACAAGCAGTTTTTTTTCCTTCCTCTCATTTTAGTTTAGTCTCCCAAGGAGATCATCATGCTTCTAGGCAAATATATTATTCCCATCCCTCAGGAGAATCACTCTGTCCACAGCTAGGAATGCCAAATTCAAAGAGCTTAAGATGGAATTGGGGGAGGGAGGGGAGGAAAGCAAGTCTTAATCCTTAATATCATCAACAAAGGCAGCTGGTCACCTCCCATAGCCTTCTCTGACGATCACAATTTTCAGCTCTGTGCCCATAAGACGTTTTGCTTCCTGCACAGGACTCTGTGGTCACTCTCTAGATACTACGATTGGCTAGAAAGAATTCTGAAGCTGGAGTCAGGAGACTGCTTTGCCACTTGTTAGCTATCTAACCTTGAGCAAAATGCTTCCCTTCACTCAGCCTCCATCTTCCCATCTCTAAAATAGGTACAATGTTACCTACCTGACAGGCCTGGTGTCAGGAAAGGACTTTGTAAATTCAAAAACCTTGTAAATGTGAAGTTTGGTTATTCTGTCTGTTTATCCATCTCAGCATTGTGTAGTGGAGAGGACACTGGACTTGGAGTCAGGAAGTCCCCGGTTCAAATCTGCCTTAGAAACTTACTAGCTGTATAATCCTAGACAAGTTGCTTAAGTTTTCGGGGTCTCCACTTCTTCATGTAAAATGAGGAAGTAGGAGTTAATGGCTTTTAAGGCACCTTCCAGCTCTTTATCTAGATCCTGTGAATGGATCGGCAGGTGTGATGAGTCTCTTCAGACTCTCCATTTCTCACATACATCCCTCCAGGAGATATAATATACTTCTGATCTAGGAGGAGCAAAATAGTAATAATAATCACAATCACGCTAATGACAATAGAGACTGTGCTGAGAAGCGTAAGGTATTGGAGTGAAGTGGAGACCATCCCAGGGATGTGAATGTGGGGTGAAGGAGGGGGAAGGCTTTTCTTGGTGATCACAGTAAGCTGCATAGGTATGAGCACGATACTGACGCTTCATGTGTAGAGGGTGCTGTCAGCCCTCTGTACTGTGTTAGGGTAGGAAAGCCCGGGATCAGGGTTCTGGATGATCTGATTCTGAAGGGGGGCCTGGCTAGGCTTGTGGGCAGTAGCTCCATCCTCTCAGCCAAAATCATGTCCTGGGCCATTGTTCTTCTCTTCCTTTCCCTACCCATCAAAGTAACTAGGTGGGGGAAGGAAGCAGCTCCCACATTCCATTCCCCATCTTATGGAGGGGGTATATCCTTGCAGGTCATTTTGGGGAACATCTTCCTACTCTAAGTGATAACATGTGTCCTTACAGGTCATCGTTGGAAGCATTTTTGAAGTCATCTGGGCAGCGATCAAGCCGGGGACTTCATTTGGTATCAGTGTGCTGAGGGCCCTCCGGCTGCTGAGGATTTTCAAAGTCACAAAGTAGGTCTAGTTTTTTTCTTGACCCTTTGATCTCTGTCTGTTCTAGAGAATTCCTCTCCCACTCATCCCACTCCTCCTCCCCAAGATTCTGAAATTTTTTTTTAATCTAGAAGTTGGTCTGCTCTCTCATTCTGTGTAGGAGTTGAAATTAGATTTTTTCATTGCCATTACTAAGATCCCTCTCAAAAATTAATTATCAGCCTGCTTGCTTTGCTTTGAGCCCTTGAACAAGCTTGCTGTCCAAGTGTCTGGTGTGAGACCCTATTAATAATCACAAGAATCTCTCGTTGTGGTGGGAAGACTTTTTAGAATAGGGCCATACAGTTCTCTAGCATAAAGTTCTGAAGCACACGGGCTTGCTCAAATCTGTGGTATAAAACCCTATTAGTCACTGGGATGTACATTTTGTGATGTGAAGTCTTTTTAACTATGGAACTGTCTGCTTGTGGTGTGAAATCCTGATAGCTATGAGACTTCCCACTCTGTTGTGAAAGCCAGTTAAGGACTGTTCCTAGTCTATAGCAAATGGGGCTGCCTGAGGCTCTGGTGTGAAATCCTGTTAGCTATGGGGCTTTTCAGATTGCTAGTGTAAAGCTCAACAGCCCATAATATTTTATCCAAACCTCTGGTGTGAAGCCCTTTTAACTACAGGATATGAAACTCTAATTACTGTAATAAATTCTCTTTGTTTCTCTGGTAAAGCAACAATTACTAGGAGGAGTTTTAGATTACTTTGGGATCTATTCTCATTAGAAATTCTGGGGTTTGGGGTGGAATTCTCTGGAATCCTAAGATTTTCTAACCCCTATCTGTGCCTGTGGTAGTATGAGGGATAATTAAAGATGAAAGCATATCATGGTTGCCTTGGGAGTGATGGGTCTGACCCTACTGGAAATATTCAGAGAAAGGCTGAGATGACCGTTTGTTGACTATACTATCAGGAGTATCTTAACATAGACTCATGTTGGGTTCTCAGGCCTCCTCCAACTCCAGGATTCTGGGATTCTAGTTTGAAAGTAGGTCCCATTCTCTCATCTCCCTTCCTTTTCCCACCTCTCAGCTGGGAAACCAGAATGAACACTGTTGGTGAGCTAGACACTACTGGTCCCTTCTTCCACAGCTCCTGCACAACATTGGTTTGAGACCAAAGTTGGGGAGACACCTGTTCTGATCCTGAGCACACTCTGTGTCTGTCTCTGGAGAGATGACAGCTGTTCTTTATATGCAAGGCTTGAAAAGGCTTGACATTTATCGTGATTTGCTCTGATGTTTTTTGTGTTCATGACTATCAGCTTTCTGTTATTCACATGGTTTTTTGAAGAAGATTCTTAGAGGAAAAGAAAGTAGCTTTTGCCTTCATTTTTCTTGCTGATTTTAGTGGATTAAATGCTTCTCTTGGCTGGGGGCCATAGCAAATAATGAGTATTTCAATATCTTTGGCCCAAATAGTTGTCCTTCTTGCCTTTTGTGGGCCTTGGGAATATGAAGAGAGTCCTAGAGAAAGGCTTGCTTTGTGAGGCAATCATCACTTCTCACTTTTACTTTCCCATTCTGTTTCACTAAAAGGTAGCATTGTATCTTGAAGGAGCCCTTGACCTTGGACTTAGGAGAATTAAGTTCTGGACTAATTCTGCTAACCTGGGAGCTCTGAAGCAATTCCCTCACCCTTCCAGGCCTATAATTGAAGCATCCTTAAAACTGGCATAATCATACTTCTCCCACTTACTCCCCTTTGTGAGAATCTAGATGTGAAGATCCTTGATAAGCTATAACATGTTATAAAAACATAAGTTATTGATTTAAAAAATCATTTTTCCAAAATAACCAACCCTGAACACATCTAAAACATATCAGTAAAGAATATGAATTATTCCCCTGAAGGCAGCAGTTTAATTTGATAAAAGCCTCAGGGTATTCTAGGACCTGTAGAATTGATGATCTAGGGTCCAGAAGCAGGGTGCCCTTTATTGCTGTGTGACTTTAGGTAATTACTCTGAGGAGGCTTACATTTTTGTTTTTTCAAATGTCTGATCCCATACATGAGAAATGAGAGCAATTGATGGTTCCAGTGCTATCTATTGCAGACAGCTTTCCCAAAGCCACGGAGAAGAAACATAAGATCTGAGAGGAATCTAGAATAAGCTTGGGACTTAGTGCCATTCATGGCTAAAGCCATTTTCTTTTTTTGTGGCTAGAGAAGTATCCTTGGTTTATCTATTACTCAGGCCAGGCCATGCACACACATCCCAGGAGATAAGGATGCTGATCAGGTGACTGTCAGCCCAGACATATGTTTATCTTCTCTTCTTACCCAAGCTCCTCTCTGCCTTCCCTCCCTCCTTTTTCCCTCTCACTTTCTTCTTCTTTCCTCAGCTTCTCCTTCCCTCTTTTCTCCTCATTTTTTCTCCTTTTTCTTTTCTCCCTCTTCTTCCTCCATAGTCTCTCCTTCCCTCTATTATCTCTTCTTTTATTCTATCTACTCTCTTCCTTTTCATACACTACCTTTCTCCTGGGATTTTCCCAGTGTCTAAGAATTCCCCAGACTACACTATCTACTCTTTACCCCTCATTTCTCAGTAACTCACAATCCACTGTGAAAACTGAGCTCATCCCATCTAAACTAGACAGAACAGGACTCTCATCTTTGCAAAAGGCAAAAGTAGCTCGGTGGTATGACCTGGAGACAAATTTGGTCTCAAACACTTACTAACTGTGTGATTCTGGGTAAGTAACTTAATCTCTGTCTGCCTCAGTTTCCTCAATTGTAAAATGGAGCAAATAATAGTACCTCCTTCTCAGGGTTGTTGTTCCCAAAGGAGTTCATAAACCTATCTGTCAGGGCTCAAATTCCTTTTCTCCCCAACCTCCCTTTCCTTGGACATTCTCCAGTTTTCTCTTGGCACTGGAGAGGATGTTCTGGGGACAGGCTTCTGGCTACCTGTTCTATTGGAGTTCTCTGGTGATGGCCCCTGGTGGCTGTTGCTTGGCTTCTCTCTCATTTTTGGTCCACTGTCAGGGTCTTTGCTTAGGGATACTCCTACACTGAGCATCAGAGTGATTATCCCTCATCTTGTCTGAGCATAGCTTTTCCCCCATTGCTTTCTTTGAAGTTCCCTATCTCCCTAAGCCAATTTCCACTCTCACTTCTTGTAGTAGTATGAGGAATGCGTAATGATAATTGTGAGCATAACTCACCCTTCCCAGTGCATTTTGAGTTTTATAAAATACTTTCCCTTGCAACAGTCCTGTGAGGGAAATAAGTTATATATGATTATCCTTATTGTATAGATGAAGAAACAGATTGAGAGGATAAGTGACTTTCTCCAGTCATGCAGCAGTCAGAACTGGCCCTGTATTCAAGTCCTCAGACACCAAAACTCTTTGCCTTATAAGGTTCTTATTCTTTCAGATCACTCCTTTTGGACATTATCCTCTTTCCCAGGGAATGGAGATTTTGTTCTCTCATCAGAGATTTAATTCATGAAGTATTTTTGGTCCATCTCTCATCCACATTGAGGGCTACTCCAATTCAAATAGTCCTCTCTCCTTTTTCTATGCCTCTTTTCCCCCCTCTTTCTCTCTTCCATCTCTCTTCTCTTTCTGTTCTTCTCTGAATAAAATTGCACAAGAAACTCTGTGGGACCACCCTCAGATCTGTAACCCATCTTCACCTCCCAAATCCCCATGGAATACTCCTTATTCAGCAGAACAATGGCATGTTAGCAGAGATACATATCCCAGAGCCCCTGAGCTGCTTTGAGTTCTTGTGTGTGTGTGTGTGTGTGTGTTAGAAACAGAGAGAGAGAGAGAGAGAGAGAGAGAGAGAGAGAGAGAGAGATAAAGACAGAGACAGAGGAAGAGACAGGGACAGAGAGAGACAGAGACAGAGAGACACACACAGAAATGACAGAGAGACAGAGACAGACAGAAAGAGACACACATACACAGAGGAAGAGAGAGACAGAGAGAGACAGAGAGAGATACACAGAGAGAGAAAGATAAAGAGAGAGACAGAGAGAGAGAGATAGAGAGAAAGATAGACAGAGAGAGAGAGAGAGAAAGATAAAGAGAGAGACAGAGAGAGAAAGATAAAGAGAGAGACAGAGAGAGAGAGAGAGGAAGTGAGAGAAAATATGTGTGTATGTGTGTATGTGCACACTCATGTGGATACACATACCTCTGAGTGTTACTCTTGGAGCTCCTGGTAGTTTCTGTTTCTTATCAGATGCAAAATATTTAGGGATCTTCCTCCCTGCCTACAGTTTAAAATGAAGGGCTTAGACTAAATCAGGAGTTCTTCATTGTTTTTAAGTTTCATGGACATCTTGGCTATTTGATAAAGTCTTCAGAGTTCCCTTCTCTCTGATGTTTTTAAATGCATAAAATAAAACACATAAGATTATAAAAGAAATATTATACTGAAATGCTTATCAAAATATTTTTATATATGTATATGTTTTTGCGAGGTAATTGGGGTTAAGTGACTTATTCAGAATCACATAACTAGAAAGTGTTAAGTGTCTAGATTTGAATTTGGGTTCTCCTGACTCCAGGGCTAGTACTTTCTCCACTGTGCCGTCTAGCTGCCCCAGTTGTCACAATATTAAAATAAATAAATTCACAGACCCAGGTTAGGAAGCCATGGATTAGATGCTTTCTGAGGTGCTACGCGGGCTCGTAGGAGTTGTTGACTGAGGCAGACGTCACCTGTAAGTAAGAAGTATAAGGACACGTCCAGGAATCCAGGCCAAATGGAGACAAGAATAAGGCAGGGCCCTGGTCGGTGCCCTCTTCCCGGTTATCTAAGCAACACTTGGTACTCATCCCACGTGGCGCAGAAGGACGGTGGCTGAGGATCTAGCCGTGGAGGTCAGCTTGGTCCTTGTTCATTCTAGGTACTGGAATTCCCTTCGGAACTTGGTGGTCTCCCTGCTGAACTCCATGAAATCCATCATCAGCCTGCTCTTCCTTCTCTTTCTGTTCATTGTGGTTTTCGCCCTGCTGGGGATGCAGCTCTTTGGAGGACAGTAAGTGGACGCCAAGACCTTTCCCTCCCTGTCTGTGTTGGGGACTGTGGGCCATGATTCATCCAAGTGGGTGACACAGGCTGGTGCTGACGGCCTGGGATCATCCTGGGAAGGATGGTGTGATGAGAGGGGCCAGCTTAGAGAGGAGATGAGCAAAATAATGCCATTGCTCCGGGAAGTCATTTTGCATCACCTTTTTCCTGGTAAATAATAACTCATTGGAAGAGGCTCTGGAACCTGGGCCTGTTCTTAATCTTCCTGGTGCTGGAGGGAGCCAACGAGTATGCTGAGATGATGCATTGGGTGGCCGGGGTACAAGGCCTGGCTGAGAGACTATGGTGATGACTCCCTCATCCGGACCAGCTTCTGGAGCTACATTAGGGATATTTTAGGATTAGATTTCCATTCTCTGGAACCTGAAATTCTGTAATCTGTAAATCTGTTTCATTTTGTCTAATTCCATTTTAAATGCTAGCAAAGTCTTCTTCAGAAATCCAACTTCTCCATCAGAAGTACTCATGAGATGTCTAGGGAAAGACCAAATAAGTATTGATGGTGTTTCTCCTCAGGCCTTAGAGCTCCCTAACCAAAGGGCTCCGGGGTAATTGTTGTTCCTGGAGAGGTGGAATAGAGCCGGATCAGAGCAATGTGCGCTTGACAGTGTAGAATTACCAGTATGGAGGACTCACCCATATAGTAGAAATTTAGCCACAGTATGGATTCATGTACTGACTACTTATGCACGTATGGAATCCCACCTTGGACTGCCTCTTCCCATGCCTTCTTTTTCCTCTCAGGTTCAATTTTAGAGACGAGACCCCAAACACCAACTTTGACACTTTTCCGGCTGCAATTCTCACTGTATTCCAGGTAAGGTTTTCAGTAATGTGCCCATCTGCTTTAGACTGGTATGGTTTATTCTAGTCAGGTACCCAGTCTCCAGGGATACCTTCCCCTCCCACCTCCAACACGACTTAGACTAAATTACTTGGGTATAGTTTGTTCTGATAAAGACCTCCAGTCTCTAGGGAGCTGGGATCCCACACTTCAAGGCAATAGTCTGGGCTAGCCTTTATCTAAAAGAGTTCGTGGTCGCCAGAGAGCTAGAGAAGTATAGATTTACTGTCTAACGGCAGATTCCGCAGTCCCAACGTGCTCTGGTGTCTTTTCTTCAGATATACAGGATGAGACAGTCCATGTTTGGGTGTCAGGGATCTATATCTTCTTGGTAGGGCTCCTTGTTTGGGGAGAGAAACTGAGAAGCCCATGGACTTCTTTTCCAGCTTTGCATGGGGGCTACACTAGGGAGTGCTTCAAACACAGTACATTCTGAGGGCTTCCCTTCCATTTTTTGGACTAAGTAGAAGAGGAGATTCTTTGCCTCAGTGGCTACCTGGCCTTAATCACTGAATGGGTGCAGCCTCAGACAAACTCTGTTGAAGATCTTAGCTTAAAAAGGCCAAGGTCTCTCATTGCCTCCAGGACTATCTCCAGTCACCCTGGTCCATATGTGGCCACTGGACCCAGATGGCTCTAGAGGAAAAAGTGAGGCAGGTGACCTTGCACAGCCCTCCCTCACTTAAACCCAATTCCCCTGCATGTCACAGCATCACCTCCCTGATGGCACGGTCCTCTTTGAGAACAAAGGACATACAACAACCCAGTTTGGAAGGAATCTTCCCTAAGCTCAGCCAGTAGAAAGGACAGTAACTTTTGTCAGAAGCTGCCTGGAGGCCTGATGTATGCTGGTCAACTGTATATTTAGCAAAGAGCCACCTAGGGACTTGGGAGAGGGATGGGATAAAATAAACAAGGGGGCAGAGGTGGGGATGGGAGCAGCATTGGGACAGGCCCTTCAGTGCACAAATTGATCTTAATAAACGAAGCGGTCTTATTCTGCCTCTGAGCCTGGAGGAAGGGAGACAGAATAAATTTAGAGATTCAGACATGCTGAACTTTACAAGCACACAAGGGAGTTAATATCAGAGAGTTGCGATCTTTAGTGTAAAGTGGAAGGCAGGGATGATGAGAATGAAGTTTTGGGTTTCCACTGGCCTTGGAACCAAAATATCCATCTTCAAGTGCTGGTTTTGCTCCTGGGGCAACTTACACAAATGACATCATCTCTCTGAATCTGTCTTCTCTGGAAAATTGACCAATCCAACCTCCTTTCTCCTTTTCATTTTACAGATAAGAAAAAGCCCTACAACTTACTACCTGTGTGAATGACTTTGGATAAGTCACTTCTCTATCCTGGGCCTTTTTGTTTAAAAAAAAATTTCAGCTAGATGGTACATTGGATAGAGTCCTAAGCCTGGAGTTAGGAAGACTCGGGCTCATTGCCAGCCTATGTATGACCCTAGGCATGTCACTTAGCAGCACTGGTTGTCTCAGTTTCCTCATCCGTAAAATGATCTGGAGAAGGAAATAATAAACCACTCCAGTATCTTTGTCAAGAAGATTCCAAATGGGATCACAAAGAACTTGAATTGACTGAAATTATTATTATTATTATTATTATTAACCTTCAGTTGCCAGTCATTTCCAGTCTTGTGATGGCTTCAATCTCAATTGCATTTCTGTTGAGCTCAAGCCATGTTTATAGTACACTACAGAGGGAATGCTAATAAATGTTTCATGTCGGCTTAGATAAGAGCATAACATTTCAAGTTATGCACTTCTTCATTATTTATGTATTTATTTTTAATAATATTTTATTTTTCTAAATACATGCAAAGATTTTTTTTTTAACATTCACCTTTGCAAAACATTGTGTGCCCAAATTTTCTCCTCTTCACTTCTTCCCCCTCTCAGAAAGCAATCTGATATGGAATTAAACATGAATGCACCTCATTCTAAGAGCAGGAATAAAGAAAAGGTAGTGAGTAGAAGGTAGAGAGTTGCTCCAGTTGTATGAAAGGTCAGAAAGGGAAAGGGGGCAAGAGCCACAGTGCCAGATTGCAGTCCTGACCCTGATATTCCGAGTGCAGGCAGACAGAGTGAGGTCAGGGTCCTCAGAGGAGGTGATGATAAACTGGCAGGAGATAAGCAATTACAAACTCAGGAGAAAGTGGATAATATGTCATACTGTCCATAACCTCTGAAGGCTAAAACTCTCTCTCTTCTCGACTTGTCCATCAGTGCCTCTGCCTGAGGCTCAGTGTTAGACCAAGAGGAAACTTGGGTCTGATCCAGATAAAATTTCTGAGGCTCTTTTAAAACATAACAAAGCAAAACATATGGGATTGCATCCATTTACGATGGTCAGGCGAAGAAGCTCCTTCTGCCAATGTTGATTGTTCTCTTCTCTGCGACTGAAAGCCTTCTCTAGTTTCTTTGGGGGTACCGAGATGTTAAGGGACTTCTCCAGTGTTGCAGTCAGTATATGTCAAAGGCAGGTTTTTGAGTTCAGGGCTTCCTGATTGCAAGAGTGACTCTCTAACTTTTACCTCTTTCTGAGATTCTCAGGTCTTGGAACTGAAAACTACCTTAGAGCAGGAATGTTTTAGCCGTTCAGGGGTCTAGCTTGGCAGTAAGGCCCTTTGCTAAAACCTTCCCCTTTGGATGGTCTCCAGGCCCCTTTCTAGTAGGAAAGCCTTCCCTCTTATTACCACCCCAATCCCCTTACGGCAAAAGCTCTGATTTACAGGCTCTCAAAGTTAGAGAAAAGGATGCTTTTAAGGCCTTTAAAATACACCGAGTGCTTCTGGCTAAGAAAGGACTTGCTGGACAATTATTTCCCCTCTATGAGCTTCTTGATGAGCCTGGGGTCCTGGAATTATATTGTAACATCCTCCCCTCCCCTCCCCCAAGGCCTCAGAATGAGGCATCCAGGGCACCCACAGGCATGTTCTGTGCAGATCTCTGTCCTCCCTCCCTTCTCCCTGACCCAGCAATGCCCTCTGAGCACAATTTGGTGCCGATAGCACCTCCTTCCTAGCTTCTTTTGAACGGGATTAAATCTCCTCTGACCTAGAAGGCCCCCACCTTTTTCCCCACTGTTCCAAGTTACAGGGCCCAGATTGGGGTCTCTGAAATGAGGAATGGACTGACAAAGGGGAGACAAAAATCATCCCTACACTTTGATGACATGATGGTTTACTCTAAAAATCCTAGAGCACCAGCAGAAAAAAAAGTGATTGAGATAATAGCTTGAGTAAAGTGCAATCATTTAAGGTCGATACCAAGAGTTCTTAGTTATAGTCCCTTTGGCAGTCCATCTGTGCACCCCTTCCCAGGATAACGTCTATTGCCTACATTTAGGACTGAAGAAAATTTCAATTAGAGGTTATCGAAAATAAGGATGAAGAAATAATTTTCTACCCAAATTCATGGACCCTCTGAAGTTATCCACAAAAACTTTGGGAGTCTGGGGATCAAATAGTAAGACCCCTACTCTAGCAATAAAAGAATTCAGAAGGAGAAAATAGAAAAAAAAATCCCATTCAAAACAAGATGAATAAAGTATCCAATAGTCAGTCTACCTAGACACACTCAAATCCTCAAGCTACAAAACACCTTTCAGAGAAATAAGACAGAAAGTTGGACTGTGGGTTTTTTCTCTTAAGGCTCTGAGCTGGGAAGGTTTGGGCCATGGTCTTCCCAGCTGGAACAGCCATTTTGGTTCTTTCCCATTTCAGATTCCAGACTGATTCAGAAACCTTGGAAGACATATTCTGGGCTCTGATTGGGCGGGGGGGGGGGGGGGGAAGGTGTGCAGGAAAATGTGCATCTTTTGCGCCTTGTGTGCCTGGTTGGGCGTGGGCACCTTGCTCGCATGTTGGGAGTTTGGTTGTTGGAAATGATTAGTGACTCCAGGATGCCGCTTGGCCCCAGCCTGTGAACTCTCCCTGCGGACGCACAAACTCTCGTCTCTCTGCACTTTACTCTGCAGATCCTTACTGGAGAAGACTGGAACGTGGTCATGTATCACGGGATAGAATCCCAAGGGGGAGTCAGCAAAGGAATGTTCTCCTCTTTCTACTTTATCATCCTGACACTGTTCGGAAACTGTATCCTTTGTGGAAAGAGGTCTTTGGCACTGAAGCCAGAGGTCCTGGGTTTGAACCGGCGTTTTTCACTTGATGTTGCCTGTAGCAAGGTGCTTCCGCTTTCTGGGTCTGGGTTTTGGCTAAAGTGAAAGGGTTAGAGCAGAGGATCTTTAAGCCTTTCCCGCTCCTGCTCCTGCACTGCGGGAGTGGGTGCCTCAGCCTGACCCGCTCCCTGACCATCCCAGCTCCAGGAGGGGATAGTTTAGGGATCCTTTGGCGTCTGAGGGAGCCCTCTGGCTCCAACTGCGTGAGTCCCAGAAGCCCCCAAACGCCCGTGGGTCCAGCCTATTAGCCAAATCCGTGCTTCCCCTGCTGTCCCCCAACACAGAAGAACCCTGTCTTTATGCCAGACTCCAGAGACCATGGGAGACAGAGGCTAAGCAAATTCTGAGGGAACTGCTCACCTTCTGGGAGAGCAGGCCCTGAGAGAAAGAACGAATGCTGAGAGGCTCAATCAGGGCAGTGCAAGGTTTTGGGAGCTTGTCTGCATTGCCCAAGATGGGGGGTCACAATCGTGGATTAGAGTCCTAGCTCAGCCGTTGAAACACTGTCTGATCTGAGGTAAGTCGCTTCTTAACTTATAAAATGGGAGCGTTGGATTAGAGAATCCCTGCCGACCTTTCTAGCTCTGAAGCCCCTGCTGTTGCCCCCTGAGTGTGGAAGGGCTACCAATGTTAAGGGGGATCAGTGACATCATGGCTTAAATAGGGTAGGCTTCCTAGGCCTGCAACAAGAAGGCCACGGAACAACAGAGGGATGGTCTGCCCAGCAAGGAAGACCACCAGAGTGCAGAATCTGACTGGGAAGAGAGTCAGAAAAGTGCTGTGGGACTGAGAGCTGACCTGCTTCTCACATTTGTCATCACAACAGGGATGTCTCTGTTTCTGTCTTTTTACAGAGAGGCATATAGTGCACATACACACAAACACTCACACACGTGTGTGCATACAGACGTGTGTGCATGTATGAAACAGGCCGAGTTCCATATACAGAGTCACACCCATGCCCAGTTCAGCCCGAGGCAGAGCTACATTCACACACATACATACCTGCACACCTGTAGCTCCATTTAGATTTGCATACCCATAATTACACACATGTGTACAGTCAGCCACAGACAGACTCACAGTCACACATGTATATCCTCACACAACTATAGCTACATACAGGCATAAACATGCAGACCCATGGTTAAAAACATGTGCGTATTCATCTAGACAGAATCATAGTCTCACATGTGCATACCCATAGCTACACATAGACACAGTGCACACATGCATACTCATAATTTCACAGTCACAACGCAGTCTCACGCCTGCAAACTTACAGCTTCACACGGTCACAACGCACAGTCTCACGCCTGCAAACTTACAGCTTCACACGATCACAACGCACAGTCTCACGCCTGCAAACTTACAGCTTCACACGGTCACAACGCACAGTCTCACGCCTGCAAACTTACAGCTTCACACGGTCACAACGCACAGTCTCACGCCTGCAAACTTACAGCTTCACACGGTCACAACGCACAGTCTCACGCCTGCAAACTTACAGCTTCACACGGTCACAACGCACAGTCTCACGCCTGCAAACTTACAGCTTCACACGGTCACAACGCACAGTCTCACGCCTGCAAATTTACAGCTTCACACGGTCACAACGCACAGTCTCACGCCTTCAAACTTAGTTTCACAGTCACAACGCACAGTCTCACGCCTGCAAACTTAGTTTCACACAGTCACAACGCACAGTCTCACGCCTTCAAACTTAATTTCTCAGTCACAACGCACAGTCTCACGCCTGCAAACTTAGTTTCACACAGTCACAACGCACAGTCTCATGCCTTCAAACTTAGTTTCACACAGTCACAACGCACAGTCTCACTCCTTCAAACTTACAGCTTCACACGGTCACAACGCACAGTCTCACGCCTGCAAACTTAGTTTCACACAGTCACAACGCACAGTCTCACGCCTTCAAACTTAGTTTCACAGTCACAACGCACAGTCTCACGCCTTCAAACTTAGTTTCACAGTCACAACGCACAGTCTCACGCCTGCAAACTTAGTTTCACAGTCACAACGCACAGTCTCACGCCTTCAAACTTAATTTCTCAGTCACAACGCACAGTCTCACGCCTGCAAACTTAGTTTCACACAGTCACAACGCACAGTCTCATGCCTTCAAACTTAGTTTCACACAGTCACAACGCACAGTCTCACTCCTTCAAACTTACAGCTTCACACGGTCACAACGCACAGTCTCACGCCTGCAAACTTAGTTTCACACAGTCACAACGCACAGTCTCACTCCTTCAAACTTAGTTTCACAGTCACAACGCACAGTCTCACTCCTTCAAACTTAGTTTCACAGTCACAAAGCACAGTCTCACGCCTGCAAACTTAGTTTCACAGTCACAACGCACAGTCTCACGCCTTCAAACTTAATTTCTCAGTCACAACGCACAGTCACAACGCACAGTCTCACGCCTGCAAACTTAGTTTCACACAGTCACAACGCACAATCTCACACCTTCAAACTTAGTTTCACACAGTCACAACGCACAGTCTCATGCCTGCAAACTTACAGCTTCATACAGTCACACCCGTCATACCGATACACCTCCATGTTCAGAAATGATTACGTGCTGATGACAGTTGTACCATGAAATACACATTTACATTTGGACCCGCCCAGTCCTTATACAAGCACATGCCAACCTAGCATAGACAGCCATGTACACATGCCAGACAATGGCTTACACCGTGGCACTGACCCCTCTATCAGTCTCAGAACCTCTTCCTTGTTGCCATGGAAATGAGAACTGGGAGACTTCATAAACCTTAATGTGCTATATAAATGGGGTTATTTTCATTGTTATTATTTGATAGCTGACTGAGTTCCTCCTGCCATGGGGAAGAGCAGAGTGACCCCTGACTGGCTTTTGTCCTTTCTGGAAGAAGCAGTGCCAGGGGAGGGAGACCACTTACTTTGTAGAAATCGTACTTACTTTGATACAAAGGGATCTGTGGGGGAGTTTCTGATGGAGCTCCGTTCAGGAGAATAAGGCGTGGAAAGCAAAGGTTGGTGGTATGAGGGTTCTCATAATCACAGAATGTATTTTTAGGGCCCACAACAGGAGATAGAAAACAGGGGGGAGACTTTATTTGGATGTTCCTTCCTTAACTGGTGCTTGACCAGACACCCTTCTGAATGTCTTCCTGGCTATTGCTGTGGACAATCTTGCCAATGCCCAGGAACTGACCAAGGTAAGCTGGGAGGAGGTCTTAAAGCTGGCAGGGGCTAGAAGTAGGGAGCAGTTGGAGAGGGTTTCTCAGCCCTCTGACCAGGGGATGTGACTGGAAACAAAAGCCTCTCTGACCTGTATCAGGCCTTAGGGGATAAGCTGGGGCTGTCCATCCTGTGAGTGGTCTTGACTACCAATTAGAAACAGGGCTGGAAAAAGATATTGTATTGAGGTTTGGAGATCATCCTTCTGAATCCTTGTTTCCTCAGCTTTCTCTATAGGATTGTGCTGGTTGCAAAAAGTATGCAAAAGGTAGCTCTAGTATCTTTAGTATGTAATACATGAGAGTGTGTGTGTGTGTGTGTGTGTGTGTGTGTGAATCAAGGCCATTGACCTGTGGTCTGGGCTGAGGACGTTGTTTCTTTTTCTTCCTTTTTTTCTTTTTCTTTCCTTAAAAAATTATTTTTGGTCAGAGGGTTGAACCTGAAACATTTCTCTTCTGAAGAACCTGACCGTAGCAGAAAAAACTTTGAGTTACTTTCTGTGACATTTGCCCAAAGTGTGAGCCACTGTACCCCACTCCAACTCTAGAAGTGTCTTAGAATGGTAACCCAAAAGCGGATGCTTTTTCTTTTTTTCTTTTTTCTTTTTAATATTAATAACCTTTTATTGATAGAACGCATGCCAGGGTAATTTTTTACAGCATTATCCCTTGCATTCACTTCTGTTCTGATTTTTCCCCTCCCTCCCTCCACCCCTTCCCCGAGATGGCAAGAGTCCTTTACATGTTGAATGGGTTGCAGTATATCCTAGATACAATATATGTGTGCAGAACCGAACAGTTTTCTTGTTGCACAGGGAGAATTGAATTCAGAAGGTATAAATAACCCGGGAAGAAAAACAAAACTGCAAGCAGTTTATATTCATTTCCCAGTGTTCTTTCTCTGGGTATAGCTGCTTTTGTCCATCTTTGATCAATTAAGGCTCTCTTTATCGAAGAGATCCACTTCCATCAGAATACATCCTCATACAGTATCGTTGTTGAGGTATATAATGATCTCCTGGTTCTGCTCATTTCACTCAGCAGCGGATGCTTTTTCTTAAAATAGCAAAGTATTTTCCCTGTCTCTTCCAGAACCTGTCTGGGGCCTCATCTTCCGAGGTCAGGCCCCACGCACTGGGCTAGCCAGCATCTCAGTCCTTCTCCCCTCTCTCCCCTCCACGAAAGCCCACTCATGAATCATTTGTTCTAGATAGACTTAGGTTACTTCTTTGCTGGATCTACATTTGAGCTCTTTGGAGAAATGCTAAGGAGGGAAGGTTGGTCTCTGGTTAGAACAGAGCCCCTGAACACAGTGAGCCCTTGCCATTGCTTTTAACAGTATGTGAACAGTCTAGTAGGGCCCATTTCAGGCACCAGCCAGTCGGGGTCCTACTTATCCTCTCAGGCAGGAACAGTATGGATGACTGCCGAAGGCCTAATTGTTACACTATTACATCTGCAAGGATGCTTGGTAGGAAGCAATGCAGCTTTGTTGCTGAGGCAGAGAAGCAGTGTGTGTCAAGGTGTATGATGAAATCTACAGATCCCTTCTTGTTTTGTGTTTTTAAATGAGGGAAATGCTAATTTCAGTTAGAGGTTAGTGAAAATAAAGATGACATTTTTCCCTATTCATATTCATGGAGTCCTTGAAATCTAAGCACTCTGAATTCTAGGTTAAGAAGCCCTGATATAGTAGATAGAGTTTTGGGATTTGACATTTGGACAACCAATTTATCTTAGGTACTTAATTGCCATATGACACTGGAAAAGTCATTTAATTCCTCTGAGTCTTCTTATAAGACTCATAATATAATATACATAAGGCATTTTGCAAATCTTGAAGTATTTTATATATGTGAGCTATTATTAGTATTATTTTTATTCTTATAGAAAACCAAAGATCATCACAAAGCTTTCTGGGCAATGAATACCCAAATTAGATAAATACCAGGGAAGCTGATTCTACGGTATTTGAAATGACTTTTGGAAATGTCATGGAGGAATTCATATGTCTTCAAGAACTGGGACCTTTTCCACTAGGCAGGAGCTGAAAAGTTCTATTTTTTTCCCCTTAGCAACCCCTTTTGCCTGCCTCAGTAGTCTGCCTTCATCCACTGGCCAGGTCCCCAGATCCCCAGGGAGAATGGATGATTAGGCTGCTGCCAAGACATCTAGAGAGTGACAAATATAGCAAAAAAAAAAATTCAAACCACCTAGAAAGCTGGAACTCTAGCCAGAAGGGACAAATATAGTCAGGAGTCTACAAACAGTGAGAATGCTGGAAATGTAGCTCGAAAGTAAGAAACATTGTATTTGGCAAAGTGAGTGGACATAGAAAGGGGGTGAGGAGCTCAGAGAATGAGGGGAATATTTGACACCCCTCATCTCACCATGGTGAGACTAGCCTTGCTCTGGCTGTCTCATAGATCTTGGCTCCAAGATCCTAAATTTATAGTGTTAGAGCCCGACTTGGGGCACAACATCTAATGCAGGGTGCTCTCTTTACAGATGAAGAAACTGACTTGTCCAAAGTAACGTGGCCGCCTCGTAGCAGAATTAAGGTTCATACTCAGGTGCCATGAGTCAGAGATCAGACGACTTTCCACCATACCCCGGAATAGTGCCTCCTGCAGAATCAATGCGCTGCCCTGCATATTCATCGGGAGGGAGTGATGTGTACACTCCTCACAGGGAGGCTACTGTTCCGAGGCAGCCGGGTGGGAAAGTGGTTAGAACATGTAGCTTCCCAGTCAAGAGAACCTATAAAATGAGAGTAGTACCTACCTCCAAGGGTTGTTATGAGAATCCAATGAAAAGCTATAAGTGCCAGGCACATAGTAAGTGTTTAATAAAGGTTTATTCCTTTTCCCTTCCCTTCTCTTTGCCTTTCCCTGAGGCTGCAGGAGAGCTTTTGGCCGCTATTGGTCAGAATCAATGTATTGTCCCGCATGGTATGCCCATATGGGAGGAGGAATAGATGCACTGAGTGCTGGGTGGTTGACTCTGGAGTATTTCCAAATCCCCCAATTCTGGAGACAAAATGAACTGTAATCTACTGTAATTTAAGTACTAATTGTGGCTATTTGCAAGTTGAGAGGAAGAAAGATGGGAGGAGGAAGGAAGCTTTAAAATTTTGTTCCACAGGTGTCACAAGCTAGAAATTTCTTTGCCCCTCCTCCCCCTCCGAGTCCCAGCTGTAATAATGTGTGGAGCATAGAAATAGTTTTAATTGCTTTCATTAGGTTAATTAAACTGGAATTCTGGATTCGTTCCAAATCTCCTAAATTAGATTGTGAGGCAGCACTGACTTTTTCAAATGATTACATAAAATTTCCAATGCTTCTCCCCTTGTCCCACATCACAGACAAATGGGCTTCTGGACTGGAGCCTTCTTGATTTAGGCACCGCATTGTTCTCTGCGGTTACCTAGGAAAGAACAGAATCGCTTATAAGCCAAAAAATCTCTTTAATGAGCCCTGAAACTGCCCCACATTCTCTTTTTTATGGTGAAACATAGGCTTGGCTTATTAAACGAATTGTTCACTGATTAACTGGTAGTTCCAGATTCTTTAGCCTTTTTAATCTTTTTTTATTGAGAAATTTTTATCCCATGGGGTTGATTTTGGAAATTCATCCCAGACCAACTTTCCTCAAGCAGACCCTCCATTAAGTTTGCATCTTCGCCACATGAGTTATTCTTTGTTCTTAGAATATAAACCCAAATCTTTGAAGGGACCGGCTTTTAGCATGCGGTGTAACCTTAAGCAAAACTTTTTCAGGTGCCGCTTTCCACTTTGGTGAAATAAAGGAGGCCTGTAACTATAACTTTCTGTAACTTTCTGACTTTCCAAACAGGATGAGGAAGAATTGGAGGAAGCAGCCAATCAGAAGCTTGCTTTGCAGAAGGCCAAGGAGGTCGCTGAAGTCAGCCCCCTGTCTGCTGCCAACATCTCCATAGCAGCGTAAGGGTGGTTTTCTGCTTTGGGGGGCTCCGGGAGCGGGGATCTGCTTTGTAGAGCCGGGGCTGGGGTACCACCTCCAGAGTTCACTGACTGCTGGGCTCTGGCCCAGAAGGAGAGAGAGCCTCAGCCTCTGCCCCTCCTCTCCTTATGAGCCCCCCAAAAGAGTTCACCAGGTGAAGTCTCCCCAGCAGGAGAATGAGGCATTTGAAGGGAGGAGCCCTGGCTTTGGCTGATGGGGCGGAGATGGGGGAGCGTTGGAAGTGCATCCTATTCTAGTATGAACAATATGAGAGACTGTGGGGAAGATCCTGAGCCAGAGCTGGAGGGCTACAGTTACAGAAATTTTTAGAAAAACTCAGAGAAAGATAGTAGAAGAAGTAGGTGGTACAGTGGATAGAGTGCTGGGCTTGGAGTCAGGAAAATCTCAGTTCAAATCCAGCTTCAGACACTTCCCAGCAGAGCCTGGACAAATGATTTAACCTTTGCCTGCCTCAGTTTCCTCAGCTATAAAATGGGAATAGGAATTACACCTACTTCCTAGGGTGTTGTAAGGATCAAATGAAATAATATTTGTCTAGCACTTAGTATGATCCCTGATACATTGTAGAAGCTTAATAACTTCTTGTCTCCTTCCTAGTTCTACCCTGTCTAGGCAAACAGAAAAAAGATATTTTGCTTCCAAGGAGCTGGGCTTCTTTTTAACTTAATCCAAACAAAATCATCTTTTTAATTCAGATTGTTGAGTTTCTTTTTTTTTTTCCTTTTTCTAGCAGGGACAAATCTCTGATTATATATTGTAAGTCTGTAGGAAGTAGGGAAATAATATATGAAATTTTACCTTATATTCAGCTTTTCAGCAATGACTCTTTTATAAATCTAGGGATACCTGGTTCTAAGTGCCCTACAGCCTTAAAAGAGTTCATGCTTTCCCAGGCTTTGAAGGGAGGTCAGATCAACTAAAATCAACTATTGTAGAAAATGAATTGGATTTGACGCTAAAGGACCTGTATTCAAATGTTGATTCCACTGCTTATCACTTAGGCTTCTTCTCTCCAGCCTCAGTTTTCCTAGAAAAGAAAGATGCAAAAATGCTGTCTTTGGTTGAAGGTTGCCATTGTGAGTCTCTCCTGTTGTGGGGTTTGACATTTTCATCACCATGAGAGTGATTAATGGACCATCACCCAGCAAATATTTAGCCCATTGTTAGTTTTCATTTGTCTTGGCCCGGTTAGTTTCCTACTACCCAGGGAGATGCTGGAGAATCTGACTCAACAGTTTTGAAAATAGTTCACTTTGCTACTGCCCCTGCTGCTTATATTTCATTTATTACTCTGCAGTTTTGTTGAGCTGTCCTATGTCAGCCTTCTGAGCTGAGAATTCAGTTGCGTAGTTGGCTGAGAGCTCAGGGAACAGTCCTGTGGAAAGACAATGGCTGGTCAGTCACTGAGGAGAGTGATCACATTATATGTAAAGGCTGGTTCTCAGGTTTTAGCAAAATCTACAAACATGAAAGAGTTACTCGTTTACATTGCTAGAACTCCCATTTCCTACCTCATCCTGTGGCCATCAGAGATAGGATTCCTCTGTTTATAGAAGAGAAATGTCATGGGATGGATTTTCATTTTTTCCCCTTTTCACCTGGTGAACTCTGTTGGGGAGATACATCTCCCAGCTGACTGTGACAGGTTAATGCTGGGAACAAAGGGTCGGGAGTCGGGAGGAAGGGGCAATGATGGTTTGGAAATATGTCTGTTTGAAAGTAATAATGAACCAAGACAAGTTGACTCTTTAATGTTCTGACTGCTCCGTTTCAGCTCATGGTTTCACTCGGGCTTTGTGATTTTTTTCTGTTTAGCATTTTCCATGCTTTATTGTTTCTAGAGGTGAGTGAGTTTGTTCAGTTTGTCCCCTGTTCCTTCTGAAGCCCTCTGTTGTGTTCAGCAGTGAGCCCGCTCCCACCCTAGACCTGAGCTCCTGTATCAGATGGAGGGGAGGGCAGTTGGGAGGGCTGTCAGGGAGACATTCATTGATGCACAGGTGTTGGGAGAAGCTGAGACAGGAGGAGACCCTGCCTCATTCCTTTCCCCTCTCCTTGGAAGTACTTATTGGCTTATCCTTAACTGGAAGGAAATTTGGAAAACCTTAGCTTCCTCCGTGTCCTTTGTCCTTGGAGGTTCCTCCTCCCTGTCTCCTTCTCTCCACATAGATGGCACCAATGCTGTGTACAAAAGGGGCTGTGTCCAGTACTTACATCAGCATCCTTTCCCACCTGACCCTGGGACACTAAGAGATCACCTGGCCTGGGGAAAGGCACAGAAATACTTCTGGACTCAGAGCTGACTATCATGCCATTTTCTAACCTTCTGCTTACACGTTTCCAGCAGTCTTTAAGGGGTCATAATCCTGGGAGGTTCCCAGTCAGAGTCCGAGGTTGAAACACTCAATCCAATGAGTATGCTTTACACACTGATAGCCTTCCCCGACTTTGGCTTTTGGTAGTGGAGTCTCTAGATACCTGTAGATAGAATTGGTCTCTCAGGAAGTTACTGAGGATGCCAGATGGGGTGCACTTTGAACTGGGACTCCCTGAATTATTTCTTTGCAGAACTGTAATGGGCAAGGAAACCCTCTCCCATCCTGCAGGGACAGGCACACTATGTGAGAGCCTCAGGGGGACATGCTCTACAACTGCCCTGATACAGGGTGATCCAGACTTAAGAAAACCCCCAGGACTCTCACCCTTGGGGAATACCATTTCTCCTCTATCACTTTCTCTCTTTCTGTCCCTTTTGTACATATATTGGGAAGCAGGGTTGGGAGTACGGATCTATATCTTCTGCAGGCTCTGATTACCATTAAGGCTTCCTCCGGCCTCATGTTTCTGGATTCTGTAGTTGTATCTTTTATAAATGTTTACGGGCTATGACTGTCAGTCATCAGATTGAAACCAAAGATCCCTACAGAAAACTTCGTGAATCACCAGCAGGTCTGAAATGAAAGACTGTAGAGGAGAGGAAATGTTTTTGGGGATCTAGTGGGCTCTTTGTTCCTCCCCTTTAACTTCCAATGCGCCTCTCCTCCTCCTGCGTGTTTCTGTCTCTATGTATGTGTCTCTGTGCGTGCGCCTGTGTGTGTGTGTGTGTGTGTGTGTGATTTGTCTGTGTGTATTTGTTTGAGGTTAGGGGAGGAGGGGAAGGGAAGATATGAATGTGGATTTTCCAGTGTTTGCTTTTTTGCTTTTGTTGTGGTGCAGCAATCCAATGTAAAGCCACAAATGCCCAGTGAGGCAGGTATCCACCTGTTTGTCTGTCTATCTGTCCATCTGTCTGTGTGTCTCTGTGTTTCTCTATCTCCTTTTCCATTCCTCTTCTTGCACAGTCATGGGTAAGTAATAAAATGGAACGATGATGACATGTGGGGGTAGGGAGTGAGGTTGCTTCTTAGGGCTGGCTCTGGTCTGCCAGCTGTGATATGGCATTCCGTGAGTTTCATGATGAGGCCTTGGAAAAATGATGTCAAATGGAGAAGAGACCAACCCTTCAGGACTTGCCTGTTCAGGGGTCTGAGAAATAGCATGGAAGATGGTCCCTGCATATCTGAGGGATAAAGCAATGCAGAGGTCTGGGTTCCCAGACCCCCAGATTGTACTTTGGAACTAGGGCATTGTGGGCTTGGTCAGTGGTCCAAAGGACTTCCACATCTTCCTTTGGGGCAGAAGAAAGAGCTTTTTTTTTTTTTTTTCAGAAAAAGGAAGGCAAAGAAGCTATGTAGCCCTGTATTGGAGGTTCACCCTTCACTGTTGATTGACTAAGTATTATTCCAGTGGCTCCAGACCTCCATCCTTCTCCTTGACTACTGGGATGGTGGATGGTATTATATGACACACTCTGGGCTATGTCTACTAGTCCTCTACCCATGTCTTTTCCTGGCTTAATGGGCAGCTGATGGTATAAAGAGACCAACTTCTTTTGGAATCCTACTATGATTAGATTCACTTCCCACTCATGAACTTTTAGCAATTCAAGTTGTCTAGATTTGGACTGTGACTCAGAAGGACTTCAGTATTCCTAGGTCCCACATGGCTCCTTCTCCCTCAGCCTCAGCTCCTTTCCGGTTCTGATTTTCAACTCTGAATAGAAATGCAAGCTGGGAAAGGGATGTGGTCCACCATGTTGCTGCTGATCCCTGAGAGAGCATTGGATAATTGGAAAGTCCAGGTTTTTGTAAGCTTTCTCACAAGATGGAGGCAGACTCAGCCTTCCCAGGAAGCTTCCAGACTTCCTGGCCCAGGAATACTGCATTCTCTTAGCCGTTAGGCAGAAGACCCAGCCTTAGCCCATAGCAGGTATCCAAGGGAATTCTCTCCATCCTCAACCCTGGAGAGAAACTGAGGCAAGAAATGGAAAGAGGGGCACTCTTTGATTTCCCTAGGAACCCTGTGCCATTGTTCTTGGACTGATAGACCACCTGATTTCCTCATGTACTCAGTCTTAGAAGGAATCTGACTGCTCATTTCACTATCCAGACTAGAAGAAGGCATTAAGGTAGCTGAACAAATGGAAAAGGACAGTGAGCAACTAGGATGCCTTCTTTTTGAGAAATTGTAGAGGAAAAAGAATCCTACTGGTTCATCTCTGGACAGTTTAACTGCCTTGTGGGTAACAGTGATGTAAATGAAATTCTATGTTTAGATTTCATAAAGACATGTAGGTTTTTTTTGAAGGCAGATTCCTGAAGAAGGAGTCAAGAGAATTAACTACATTTCAATCGGGGATCTACTATTTGCCATTTCCTCTTGGACAAGTAATTTTCTTTTTTTCTGGACTGACTTTCCTTATCTGTAACAAAATTTGGAATAGATAATCTCCAAGATCCTTTCCAGCTTGGAAGTTATGTGAGTGTGTGAGTCCAATCAGAGGGCATGCTGGTAAATGTTTAACAACCAGTTCTCCTAGAGAAAAAATGTATCCAACACACTTTTAAATTTAATCTGCAGCCATTTATATTTCCTCCATTACTTTCTTAAGTTTAGACAATCAACTAAACAATAAATCAAGCCCTGATTTTTGTAGCATTTGCTGATTTTTAGGTTTAAATATTCACATGAAAATTTAATAGTTGCTTGAGCAGGAACAATCTGGTTCTAGCACATCCTTGATTCTAGCATTAAAAATATATATATATATATTTATATTTATATGTATACATATAAATATAAATATATATATGTGTGTGTGTGTGTATATATATATATATATCAAGTGTTCAGGAAACTCATTGTTTTAAATTTATGATGAAAACTTACAGCAAGATAGTCCAGAAGACAGAGTCCTGTACTCAGAGTCAGTAAGAGGAGTTCAAATCCTACCTTAGACACTAGTTATATGACTTTACATCTTTCCAGCCCTCAGATTTCTGATGTGTAAAATGGGGTTAACTGGCAGATTGATGTAAGAATCAAACAAGTGGTTTTTCAAACTTCAAAGCAATATATAAATGATAATTATTATTGTTGTTCTTAATAGCTTAAATTTTAATTACCCCTAGATGGTTTATAAACTTGAGTGCCAAAATTGTGCAGGAAACCTTCTTGGCTAAGCCCAGATTCAGGGAAAGAGAAATTCTTTCATTATATATATAAAAATTGCCTGGAATGAGGCTGAGAAACTGGAAAAACCAAGAGAATTTTTTGGTGGTTGTTGTTGTTGTTTTTTTTAATGGATAGCCCTAACTAATGTGGGATAAGCACACCAAAGGCAGTGCCTGGTGTAAGGGGCTAATGCAGTGATGTTACTCAGCCCCCCCAGGCATGGGTGTGTGTGACAGAATCGGAGGGTCTCAGGTCACTTTCTGGCTGGGTGGGAATGAGAAAACCCCAGAGCTTCAAACTGGTTCTTACAGGGTGGGGGGCAGGGGGAGAAGAACGGGCAGAGGCCAAAGTTAACAACTTCTCATTCTCTTCTGGGCTTTGGTTTTGAAGTGGGTATTTTTGGAAGGGGTGGAATTTCTTCCCACCTGCCTGGACCCCTCTTTCCCTTCTTTGAGGAGATGGTTTTCTTTTGTAGCTCTTCACTTTCGGAAAGCCTCCCTGGGCTCCTTCCAAGATGCGGCTGAAGTCACTCTCCTGACTGGCCAGGCTGGGCCAGGCCAGGCCAGAGCTGTCCGGGTCTCTTCCCTGTGTGTTAGAATTTTATCTTATTTTTTCTCACCTTTGGCTCTGTTCTGTTTCTTGCATGTGCAGTTTTGTAAAGCAAAATCGAGGCACTGTATCTCGCAGCTCATCCGCCTCCAGCGTAAATTCACCGTGAGTTGCTCTCTGTTACGATATTCCATAAATGGCTCTCTGATATATGCACCCATGTGGCTCATTTCCTCGCCTGCTTAACTCCTATTCCCGCCTAAAAGCCATTCACATCATTGGATCAAATACCTCCTCAGCCTGGATGGGGCGTGTCAGCCATCTTCACCCTGAATGGGAGCTGCCTGGTGTTTTGTATAGGAAATGTTTGGACATCCTAAATGTAGTTCAGTACTACTTTCACCCTCCCTTTTCTTTCTTTGTCTCTGTCTGTCTGTCCGGTCTGTCTGTCTGTCTCCTGTCTCTGTCTCTGACATGCCTGAGTTTTCCGTCTTGGTTTCTCTTCATCTTGGATATTGTGCTGTGTCTGTGGTGGTTTTTGTGGTCCTCTGTGTTGGGGCTTGGGCTTAGGGAAGGGCTCACGAGTGCATTTAGAGCCCTTCAGGGACATGGTCCTCTCGGCCCTGTGTCAGACCTCCTCGAGCCTGGCTGTGTAAATGAGACTGGGAGACCACTTCCCCTACAGGCTCCCACAGCCACCCACCTGTGAGGCTGGGGTGAGATACCAGGCCGAGACTCCATAAGTCACTTGTGCATTTATTCCCCAAGCAAAAATAGAGAACCCGGAGCTAATTTTCTAGCTGAGTCATCGGAGAGCAGATCTGGAAGAGAGTCCTGGAGACAGGATCTGAGAGGCAGACTCAGCCTTAGGGCACCTGGCATTGGAACAAGGCACAGCAATAGATCTGCCAGCCTCCGTGCTCAGCTACCTGACTCAAGGGCCCACTGTGCTCCCTAAATGGTGTCCCTCTCATTTGTCTGAATCTGAGCTGTTCATTTTGAGAAGCCTTTAATGCCTGATTCCCAACTCTTTTACAAAAAAGCTCATCAGGATGGGGTCTATTTTGGTCACAATGTGACATTTCCCCCAGTCTTCATTCTTCTCTCACTGGGTAGAGGAATGAGAGTCTTGAGTGGCAGCTCAGAAGGCAAGCCTACATGTTTGCTACCAGTGGTACTGCTGACAAACTGAGTCAGACCTTATCACCCCCAAATGCAGAGTAGGACCCTGAGTCATAGGGCTCTATATTGCCCTTTTCTTCAAGGATGGGATATTTTTTTTTCCTTTTTCCTGGGATAAAAGCCCTCCCATACTGGGACTGCTCAGTGGCTGATTTCCACTATCTGGTAAGAACCAGAAGCAGAACACCTTCTGAGGCCTTCCAAACATGCTAGTGTAGAAGCTACCCTTTCCACTTCAGTGCACTCCTATAGGCTAACAACTGGAGAGATATCATGATTCTCCATCCCTCATAACTGGAGAATTCAGTGAGTAAAACCTAGATCATCCCACAGGCCTGAATCCTCTCTTCAGATGAGGGGGGTGGCTTGTGGAAGCAGTGGCTACTATGGCTGACACCTAGTAAGGGACACCTGGGAGAATCCAAGCCCACTATGAATAACCAGTCCGAATGACCAATCTTTAAAAGTCCAGGTTCTCTACCAGATACAAGTCATCTCTTCAGTTTATATTTCTGTCAATATTTTATATTGGGCAAGTCAGCCCTCCTACAAGTTCCTAATAGTGGGACTATTACTTTTCCGTGGGTAGACTGGAGTAGGCAGTAGGGAAATTCCTTCACTGTTATAGTCCCACAGATCTCCTCTGATGCACTTCAACAGTGGAGTTAGCCTCCACATCCTGCTAAGTATTGGGAAGGAGCAATGGGTCCAGCTTCAGTATTCTCAGGAAGTTGATCAGGGTATAATTAGTGATTATCCAAGTAAAAGGGGAGAGAACTTGATTTGGTATAAGGGAGACTTTCCAGTGTTTCCTTTGACACATAACTGTATGACTAGAGGCAGCCTATCTAAATTCTCAGTACCCCAGACAACTATAGATGGGCTGCTAATCTATATATGGAGAGCGTTCCCCCACACTGATGGACTCATGCATCTGGACATTGTCCTCCAGTTCCTAAGTCTAGGAAGCAAATAACTTGAAAGCACTAGAGATTGACTCACATCTTTTAAGCATTTTGTTGATTTAATCTGACCTTGGGATAAAGTTGGTGGGTGTCTTAAGGCTTTAATTGGTGATAAAGGGATTATTTTGTATGGTTTTTATGGATAGAAGCTTCTAAATTCATGGGATTTGTGTGTGCAGTTTCTATCACTCTCAGTAAGGTCCCATATTTACAACAGTCCCTTAGTAATGGCCATTGGGTAAGACAGCAGATCTTCTTCAGGTTGAGAAAAGGAAGAAGAAAGACTCCAGAGGAGGAGCCCCTCTCCACTCCACCTACATATATATGGACAGTCCTCAGTCCATCCCAGGGATCCCACTCTGGAGTATGGGATACCTATGAATGAGGTCCCAGAAATGATCAATTGAATTTTCATGTTGGGAAGGCAGGAGAATGGGTATGAAAGGGAACAAAATTATGTTTCATCATTTTCTTTTACTTTATTCCAGCCCTTATAAGTGTGATTTTAGTAATATTTCTTGGAAACTTTTTGGAGGGCATAGACATAAAGGGGAATTCAAAGGAAAGGTGGTCAGGAGTTGGATACCATAGAACTAGTTTTAAAGCTGGACTGGATGGGAGAAGAGGCCAGTCAAACCAGGTTTTCTGATAGAAGCAGAGAGAGATAGTTATGGCTCAGGCTGATAGGGCTACTTGTGAGGTTTCAGAGATTAGTGAAGATGCTCCAAACCAAGGAGCTTCCCTTGCCCCATCCTCCACATGGGCCCAGATTATCTCCATTCAGCATATCTGCCCCATTTCCATGAACAAATATGAATATATTGCTCACTCAGGTACCTTCCTGTAGTGTTGCCTTCTGCTTAGTCTCGTCCATTCTCCATCCCTATCTGCAGGTCAGGGCTCTCAAGCTGAGACATTGCCATCAGGGCTAGGTCAATGGAGAGGACATGTGAGAATCAATCACCCAAGGGTCTTACTCGACAGGGAGTTTTATGAGCAAATTTAAGCGAATGACTCAGAAGAGGAACTTTCCACCTGGACTTGGACTGGTTAGTGCAGTAGTCAGAACACTGGCTTAATTCTTGTCTTAACTCTGGCCACAGTGGTACAATGGAAGGAGCAATGGATTTGAAGTCTGAGGATGGAGGGCAAGTCAGTCATCAGCCTTTCTGGGCTTCCAGAAAGCAGGAGGGCATATGGACTAGACCACTTCTAGATTTATGCCTCAGTGAATCTGGGTTAACAAAATATCACAGCTTCCATTTAACTATTAAGTGTGGTGATTTTATCTTCAGACCCAATGGAAATCAGGGTCCACGGACTTGCCATTGGTCATAAAGATGACAGGACCAGATGAGAAGATACAAATGTGAAGTGCGTGTAACAGGAGCACTCTGTTTAACTCAGTGGTTACAATGCAGTTGTGTGCATGCCTTGGCCCTGACGCTGATGGGGTGATGGTGAGGTGGGCAGTCACACAAAGGTGGATGTAGGATTCTGTCTAGCAGAGGCACAGCGGGCAAAATCTCTGCCAGGGAGGCTGGTGACTGAGGAAGCCAAGGGCAACTGGCCCCGGCTCCTAAAGGCTCCTAGAGCTCATGCCCAGGGACACAGCCTGGGGTGGTCTCCGGTGCTGTGACACTGGGAAATGCCCAGATTGAGGCACTGATTCAGGGCCAGGGCTCTCCTCAGGTCCCCAGAAAGTTTTGGTTCAGGTAGGACGAGAGGAATGTAAGAGAGCTTGGAGAATGTTTCCAAATGTCAGGACAAAAAGCAATAGAAGTATCTTAGCTTCTCCTGTGGAGAAAAGTGGAGAAAAGAAGGAATAGGTCTTATTTATTTGACAGTTGCAAAATGTTCATCCTAAAATGTGGTTGGGTCTGCACAGGAGGAGAGATGATCCTTCTGAGGCCAGAGACCCCTGGGGAAGGAGGCTGCCCTTCTTCCCTCTGAGGAGGTTCAGTGAAGATGGCAAGGGCGGGGTGGAAGGGGGAGAAGGGGATGGTGTAGGCTCCAAGGTTTGATGAGCCCTTGGAGAAAATCTGGGTACACTCTGTCTTACCAATGATGGCCTAATTACTCCTACGATTGTTTTTCCCCCATTTCTCTTCATGAAATAATCTCTTCATTTCTCCTGGCTCCTTCACAAACTAACCCATCTCCACCTTGCAAATGAAACCAGTGGCTCAAAGCCAAGGAGAATGTGTGTGTGTGTGTGTGTGTGTGTGTGTGTGTGTGTGTGTGTGCATACAGGCATGAGTGTGAGTTGCATATACATGGGGGTTACAGTCCAGTCCTATAGGCCTGTATGGTTCCCATGGTTACAGAGCAGCCTGGGGAAATTGCCATCTTTCTGTCCTGTGATAGAGAATTCAGTTGTGGACTCCCAGACATCCCTTGGATTTAATCAGCTCTTCCTTCGTAAAGCCCAATACCAGTCCCTGGGGGTGAGTGGGAGCAGAAACCAGTTTCCAGTGAAATCTAATTAACATTCATGCCAATTTCTTCTTCTCCCCTGCATTCTCAATCCCAAAGTAACCCAATGGCTCTGGCCATGGAGTGTGTGTGTGTGTGTGTGTGTGTGTGTGTGTGTGTGTGTGTGTGGTGGGAGGAGGGTAAAATCAAAAGAGGGTGGAAGGGAAGAAAAGAAAGGAGTGATAGGAAGGGGACACAAAGCTGCTAAAACAGGAAGAAACAGGAATAAGACTAATGGTGCTTACCTCAGTCCCTGCTTCGAGTTCCTGAGAGCCAGCTGTCTGAGAAAGTGAGTTCCTGAGGACTTTTGTCATCTTTTTAGGACTTTGATAAGACCTTCATGAAATAATCTCTTCATTTTTCCTGGCTCCTTCACAAACTAACCCATCTCCAGCTTGCAAATGAAACCAGTGGCACCAAGGCAGTGCACTGGATACCACCAGAACTCCCATAATACCTTTCCATATGCCTGACCTCTTTGGGTCTTTCTTTTGGTCCAGGACACACCTGTGAATTTGTAAAACCTCTCAGGGTTCCTCCTTCTACTAGTTCAGTCATTGGTCCATCTAAACTCTCCACCCTCAATTATATACAAGTATTACCCTACTCCCCAGATTTCTTAGTTCTCCCCATTTCCCCCCAAGGCATTGGCAATGCTGAGGGACCTAGGAAAGATGTCTTAGGGATCTATCAGCATTCTGAGGGAGTGAACTAGTGTTCCTGGGAGGAATTTGAGCCTAGCCAGGACATCAGCCTTGTCTTTTCCTCCAAAAAAGTTCATATGGGAAGAACTACCAACTCAGGGAGAGACTCAGGTAATAAGGAGCTCTTAGAGCCATGAATGAGGATCTGGGAGCATAACGTCTCTCCTCTCAGTTTATGTGACCATCTAGTCCAATTCCCCAATTAGACCATCTAGGGTTAACTTTTGTGAATGTTGACTTGAGGCAGGTAAAAGGAAAGGAAGTTCCCCTACAGGGAAACTCTCTCCACCCAACAGGTTGCAGTGAGGGATAAGGATCATAGATTGGGGGAGGCAGAGGGGAAGGAAGGAATCCTGGAGGAGTGAAGGTGGAGTGCAAAGTTATGGGAGTCAGAGCCCAGAAAGACCCAGGGAGGATCAGGGTGTAATGGCTAGAGTTGGAGTCAAGAACACCTGGGTACAAATCTAGCCTCAGACACTTTACTGGGCAAAACTGCTAACCTCTCTGGGCCTCAGTTTTCCTTATCTGGAAGACGGACTCACTGACTCCAATATCCCTTTGAGCTTTGAATCTATTATCGTGCTCTGGGACTCCATGAAGTTTCCATTCCCGCCTTCTCCTCTCCTCTCCCCCACAAAGTAGGGTCCTGTTGTCTATCACCATAGAGAGTCCAGGAGCTTCCTTCACCCATAATTCTACCTCCACTAGCCATCTCTCTCCATCTCTGTGTGTACACCTTGGCTTTCCCTTATGTGATTTCCCCTCCAGAATAAAAAGCTTAGGCCTTTTAAGGTAGAATAAGTTTAGAAAGAAAAGGAAGAGAGGAAAGGGGGCAGCGGGTGGGCATGTGAGGATGGGGGGGTATTCACCCCCTGCCTTCTTTTTCCCGCAGCAAGCAGCAGAACTCGGCCAAGGCCAGGTCTGTGTGGGAGCAGCGCACGAGTCAGATCCGGCTGCACAATTTCCAGGCCAGCTGCGAGGCCCTGTACAGCGAGATGGCCCCGGAGGAGCGCCTCCGCTACACCACCACCCTCCACATCCGTCCCGACATGAAGACGCACCTGGACAGACCCCTGGTGGTGGAGCCCCGCAGAGAAGAAGGGGTCCGGGCCCCGGGGGGCAAAGCGGGGGCCGGGGAGGGTCTGGAGGCCTCAGAGCCGACCAAGGTGTCCCCCAGCGCGGCTGCGGAGGGCCCCGAGATATCCCGCAAGCACCACCGGCACAGGGAGAAGGAGAAGGAGAAGGAGAAGGAGAAGGAGAAGGAGAAGGAGAAGGAGAAGGAGAAGGAGAAGGAGAAGGAGAAGGAGAAGGAGAAGGAGAAGGAAAAGACAGGGTCTGGGGAGCAGGAGAAGGGAGAAGGTGTCAGGGAGGAAAATGGGGAGTCGGGGGTCGCCAGTAAGGAGGAGCGGCACCGGCAGCGCCGGAGCAGAAGCAAGGAGACTGGGGGCAACAAAGAGGGGAAATGCGAACGTTCCCGGGGCCAGGAGGGCGGCCGGAGGCACCACCGCCGGGGTTCCGTGGAGGATGTCACCACCGAGAAGGAGCACCGGCGGCACCGGCCCCACCGGCACTCAGCAGAGCCGCCGGGCAAAGAGGGCAACGGCACCGTCAGTGGGGCCAAGCCCGAGCGTCGGGCGCGCCATCGGGGGGGCTCCCGCTCGGGGACCCGGGAAGGAGAGCCTGGGCCCAAGGGAGAGAATGGAGAGGAGCCTCCCCGGAGGCATAAGACCCGGCACAAAGCCCTATCCATGTACGACTCGGTGGAAAAGGAACCTGGAGAGAAGGACGGGGAGCCTCCGGAGAAAGAGATGCGGAATCACCAGCCCAAGTGAGTGGGCGGCAGCCGCGGCCGGACGGGGTCCCGCAGAAAAGGGAGGGCAGGGGCGGGGGAAGGGGCGCGGCGGAGGGGGCGGGGGCGGGGGGCACCGGCCCTAGGGCTTGCGAAGCTGGCCAGACTGGATTTAAGCCTCGGACTGCAGTATGATTTCCCAGCTTCCTTCGTTCCCTCCTCAGGGAGCTCCCGCTCTGCTTGGAGCCAGGTGCTCTTCCTTTCCATGGCTAAAGCTTAGAAATTTCAGTGTCCCCAGGATCACTGAAGACTGGCAGAGAGTAGGGCCTACTGGGCATGGAGCGGGGAAGTGGTGATGATGATGATAGCAAACGGCGAACTATCTGCCCCGCACCGTGCTAATCGCTTTACAACTAGTGATCCTCACTATAACCTGAGCAGTAGGTGGTGGTGTTACTACATTTTGCAGATGAGGGACACTGAGGCAGAGAGGTCTAGTGACTTACCCGGATCCCATGGCTGGGGCACAGCTAAGGTTATATTTGAACTCAGGTCTTCATGATTCTAGACTCCCCACTGCGCCGCCTGGAGCCTGGGTAGCAGCTGAGGAAGGTGTGGTCAGAAAAGAGCAGACTCCAGGGCGGGGTTTGGGTGGTGAGAAAGGGCTCGAGCAAAGGATAGAGCTGGATCAAGACGGAGAAAACATGGATGCCCCTGAACCTAAGTGAGCCAGCACATTGGCTTCAAGGGAGGAGTCAGCGCATAGAGATGGGAGGTAGCAATGGCAAGAGCTGGTAATTGATTGTGTGTGTACATACACATAATGCACACACACACATCTATATGTTTATTCTCCCTCTCTTTCTTCCCCTCCTTCACTTCTTCCTTCTTTTTCTCTCCTCCTCCTCTTTCTCTTCTTCCTTTTGCTCCTCTTCTTCTTCCTCTTCCTCCTCCTTCTCCTTCTCCTCCTCCTCTCTGTCTTTTTCTATTTCTGTCTCTTTCTGTTTCTGTCTCTCTATCTCCGTCTCTCTGCCTCTGTCTCTCTCCCTCTCCCCTCCCCAAATCTCAGAATTGAAAGAGACTCAGAGATCATTTTGACCAACTTTCTTCCATTCTTCCCAATATATTGTCTCACCCTTGGCAAATAGTCATCCAACTTGTGTTGAAATATCTCTAACTTTGGGAGCAGGGAAAAAGGAGGTCTCTTCAAAAGAAAAGTCTGTTGTATTCTTTGGATGACTGATTGCTAGGCAAGTCTTCCTTAAATTGAGCAGAATTCTGTCTTCCTTTAACATGTTTCCTTTGTCTTTGTCCTTTGCTCTCTAGGGGTGACACATAATAACTCTGATCCCTCCTGAAGAACTTGGTCTCCTGGTCCTTCAGTGGACTCCTTTGAGACTTGACTGAAAGCCCATGTGCCATCTTAGCTGATGGCCTCTCAGTTCGTCAGTGCCCCTCTTAAAGCCTGGGGTCCAGAACTGAATGAGATTCTTCAGGTATGGTAGATAGGGTCAGACCAAGGCCCTGCATTGTGGTATTGTCATCATCATTCTGGGCCCTCTGCTGCCTTTTTTGCAGCCTAAGGTCAAGTTAGACTACTTGGCTCTTGATAAAACTAGGCAGAAGCAAATTAAAAGGTTGAGTAGTTCTGATTTTTCTTAGTCCGACATCAGACATTCTTTGAGTCCATTAGCATTGTGCCATCTGCCCCGAGCAATGAATCTCTTGTACTTTGTTCTTTTTCTTGCTTCAGTTCATACTTATAAAAGGCCTTTTTGTTGTCCTTAGCATTTTTTTTTACAAGCCTAATAGATTTCCAATATTGTCAGAGAGAAAAGGCATTTGGATAATGATAGAATTTTAGAACCAGAAAGGACCTCAAAAGTCATCATCTAACTCCCTCATTTAGCAGAAAAGGAAACTGAGGTCCAGAGAGGAAGTAGCTAAGGCCTCATAGATAGGATGTGGCACAACTAAACTAGAAAGGTCTCCAGGAGGAGTCCATGACTCTTTCCATTTAGATGAAATATTTAGAGATAATAAATTATTTTTAGTACAATTCAACTTCCCTTGCACTGTCACTTTGAACAAGTCATTTTTTTTTCCTCTTTGAGCTTTAGTTTCCTCATTTATAAATAAGGGGATTGAACTCCACCTGTAATGTCTCTTTTTAACTCTCATATTCTAGCTCTGGGTAAATTCCTTCACTCAATGACTCGGTCAATAAATATTTTCTAAGCATCTCCTATGTGCCAGGCACTGTGCTAGGGATAAAGAAGAGACAAGTGATGGCTCCTATTAGAAGCCTTCTAATTCTGTACTCTATAGGGGCTTCTATTCTAATGGGTATGAAATAAGAGGAAGGTAATTGTGGTAAGGGTAAGTCAGAGAAGGCTTCTTGGAGAAGCTAGTTTTCAGCTGGACCTTGAAGAAAATTCCAGTGTTGCTGAGCTGAGATATGCCTCCTTTCTTCTTGTACTGATTAATTTCCATAGAAATTGGACCATTTATGGAATTTTCCATCAGGCATTACCTAATGGTTCTTCAGTTCCATACAGTCTGCCCTGTTCACCATCCCCACTCTTCTGTCCACAATCCCTGCACTGATCCCCCACCCCCATTACTAATGAGAGTAGAAAAGGGAGATCAAAGGAAAGCAGATGTAGAAGCACAAGGGACCTTAAAAGCAATCTAGTGCCAATCCTGGTTTCTACAGATGAGGACACTGAGGAACAGAGACTGTAAATGGCTTTTAGTGGAAGAAGCAGGTAATAAATGAATGGGACAATGTTCAAACTCAGATCCTCTGGTTTCCAGGCCTTGTCTCTTTGGCCCTGTTGCCAGTGTAGAAAGTAGGACTGCCCCTGACACATAGAAAGGATCTTAGAGCTAGAGTGTGTGGAAGTCATTGTGTCCTTTTGGCTCCCATTTGCTGGGACTCTGGTATGTGAAGGAATTGGGCCGTGGGCAGGTTGTGGCTCATTCTGCTCATTCTGCCTGCCAGGGGGGGTACTGGTCAGCAAGGATCTGACGTCCTTTCTTGGGTTACAGGGAGAATCAATGTGAGGCGGAGGCCAGTGGTGGGATGGTGACCATCCCCATTCATACACTGCCCAGTACCTGTCTGCAGAAGGTGAGCGAGCAGCCAGAGGACGCAGATAACCAGAAGAATGTGCATCGTATGACCCAGCCATCCCTGGAGACCCTCACCATACGCATCCCAGTGACCCTGACTGCCCCTGGAGAGACCACAGTGGTTCCAAGTGAGTGATTCCCTGGCCTTAACTCCACCCTCTCCCTTCCCTGCAGGCTCTGGGGTAAATAGGAGTGAAAATGAAGCCAGAAGGTTGGCTTGCCCTGGAGACCTGGATACAAGGGAGGGATTTAATCTGACTGATGGGGTTAAAGTGTGACTAAATTATCCCCCTTTTCTTTCTGGAGGCCTTCTGGCTTTTACTTTCTTGGCCCCTCTGTTGCAAACTGACCCTCAGATAATCTCTCCTTCCAATGCCAATGCTTTAGTGTGAGTGAATGTGTCTCACTGTGGGCCCTGCCCGTGGTCTGCACATGGGATTTTAAGCTTCCTTTCCTTTTGTGGTGCTCTTAAGTTCTTGTTTCCTCTTACAAGACGTTGAGGTATCAGCCAGTGAAGTGTGGGGGGGAGTAGAGAGGAAGCCCTACTTGCCATCCCCCAAATCCCTTGTGTTGGGATTCTCCAAACCGCTGCTTACACCATCTCTCATTCGGTATCTCAGAGCCCTTTACCCCACATGGCAGGGAGTCAGTCCAGGCCACATGGGGGAAATGGCTTCCTTGCTAGTGAGAAAGACGTTGGTCAGGACTGTTTGAAGCCTACCTGCCCTCTAGCAAGGGCCATGATCCAAGGAACAGAGTAGGGAAGAAATCAGTCAGTCAACAAACATTTGTTAAGCACTTAACTATGAACCAGGTACTGTACTAAAGCTTTGAGGAGACACAGACAAAAGCTTCATTCCCTTTCTCTAATGGGGAAGACAATGCTCAAACAAACATGTTTCAGTGTAGAGAGAAGACACTAGCAATTGGAGGGAAGGAATGACAGGGAAATGCAGAAAAGGCTTCTTGCAGAAGTGCTCTGAGTCAGCAGTCTTTTTGTATTTCCTACCTGAGATCAACAAGCAGGCTTACTTTGCTTTAAGAAAACCCAATATATGGACATCTAAACTTGGAAAACAGATAAACTGAGGGGGAGTTTTTGCATTTCAAGGGAGGGAGTTCTCCTAGTTTCCTTTCACATATTAAAATAGAATTCAACTTACAAAAATTAGATTTCTTCCCCTACAACTTCTTAGGAATATACCCAATGTAAAATACCCAATGTACCCAATGCAGTTCCTCCATATGGTAACTATGCTACCCAGGAAGTTCTGACATCTTCCCTGCCATGGTCAGGGAGCAGGAAGGGGGAAATGAGGTTGGCTCTACCCTCATTAGGTTCCCTCTTAACTCAGATTCTTTTTGAGACATTTGATTTAATAGCCATTTATTAAACACTTGACAATGTGTGCTTGGTACTAAATACTAAGCCAAAAAAATCCTCAAAGATCCTACCAACCCTTTTCAACCCCTCCCCCAAAAAACCCCAAAACAACAACAACAAAAAGCCCAAACTAGAAACCAAGGGAAAAATTTAAATGTGGGAAAACCAGCAGTTGTATGTGAAACATGGACAAAGCAACGTGGCTTCTCACAGAGGTGAAAGATTAAATATCTTGTAAAGGGAATAATGGGGTGTAGCATATAGAAAAGGTTGTGATATGAAACAAATCTGGACTAATTAGGAGGCCATGAAAATAGTCCAGGCAAGAGATGAGGAAGACTGAAATAGGAGGTTGGCTGTGTGGGTGGTCCAGGGATGTATATGCACTTCATTTCAATTCAACAAGCATAACTCCTACATTGGAAGCACTATGCTTTGCTCCAATGTCTCAAGGACTAAAAGGAACAAAGTAAAACCTCGTATAGTTTCTGCAGTTCTGGGGGAAGCAGTCTGTAAAAAGATAAATCAGTGCAAGATAATTGGAGGAGGGAAAAAATTAATAAGGATCAGACTAAAACTCAATTTGATGTCCATGAACATTAAAAAAAATACTTTCAACATAGTTTCCTTTCCTTACATTATGAGAAGGGATCCATAGGTCTTAGCAGACTGCCAAAGAAGCCCATGATACCAAAAAGGTTAAGAACTTTGGTATAGGTGGATCCAATAAGACTTCCTATGGGAGGGAGCACTTGACCTAAGCTAATTGACCTAAAAATTTGTGATATATGAAAAGTTCATGAGATAGTTTCTGGGTAATTAGTCATTTTATTAATTAGGCTAGCAAACAATTAACAAAATGAGTTAGTGCCCATGCCAAACATCCCTCATGGAATCCACTCAACTCTTAGAAGAGTGGGTGTTCTGAGAACTTATTGGTTAACAATTAACACAAAGAATGAATATTGTAATGATATGTAATGAAAGGGGCTTCCGAAGATGACTGATCACTATTATTTCTAGATCATACCCAGCTTTTGGCAGTCTAGACAAAAGATCTATCCCCACCCAAGCCTGAGTGAAACCCAATGGGCTTTTTCACTTGAGTGGGATCTGAAGAAGACTGAGGAGAAAGTTAATCCTGTCTTATCCGCAATGTCCTTTAGATGCTGACTTGACTGTGTAGAGAATGAAGAGATAGGAGGGGGAAAAAGTGGATCTCTGGCTATTTAATAATCATTTCAGATTCTAAGAGGTTGCAGTGATAAGGGAGTATATCTTGGGCTCAGGGGACAAACCAGTACAAAGGCATGCAGCCAGGAGTTTAAATGCTGAGTTGGGGGTGGTGTGGGGATGAATAGCAAGTAGACCAGTTTGGCAGAGATGTGAGATACATGAAGTAGAGTGGTGTGAAATAAGTCTGGAAAGATAGGCTAAAAGCAGGTTGTTGAAGACTTTAAATAATGAGATGAAAAGTTCTATTTTATCCTCAAGACCATAGGGAGCCATTAAAGATTCCTGAGCAGAGGAATGACATGGTCATTTTGGTAGCTGTGTGGAGTATGGATTGAAGACAGAAGAGACTGGAACATGGAGATCAAATAGAAAGTTACTGCAGTGAAAAAAAGAAAAGTGCCCTAAAATAGGGTAGCAGTGATATGAAGGAAGGGGAAAGGTGCTAGAAGTTCAGTGAAAGTAGAATTGACAAGACATGGCAACTGAGTTGGGACACCTAGGATGGTGGTATCCTCAACAGAAACTGGGAAATTCAGAGGAGTGTGCTTAAGAGAGAAGATGGTAGCTGTTTTGGATTTGTTGAGGTTCCATCTTCACAAAAGGAGACTCAGCATAAGGCATTTTGTTTTTTGAAGCTGTGAACTAGAGCTTCCTACTTGCTCTTTTGACATTTTTCTCGTTCTTCTTACTCTCTTGCCCTGTACCTCTCCTAGCTTCCTCATCCCACCTGCCTAGATCTCCTGGGTCTTGGTAATCAATGAGAGGGAATCCTACTTTGAGATTATTGAATCTAGGTGATTGATGATAAGTTTTGCTTTTTTTGGTGAGTGTATTAGTGATCTAAAAAGTGAAAGGGAAGATTCTTGGGGTGAAGGGTGAATATATCTGTTAGGAACAAAAATAGTTTCTTGTGGAAGAGGATTTTATTCTAATGGGGATCGGAGAGTAAGCAATGAACAGGTGATGACACATTGTCGGTCTTCAAGTAATTCTGTTCATGAAATGACATGGATCTAGTTTGCAATCTATATTATGCAGGGCTTGAGAAAGGTCTGAACCTCAGTGGAAGTAGTCTTACATATAAGCTAGAATTATACTCTAAATATTTAGTATTTTATTTTTTTCTAATCACATGTAAAAACAGTATTTTTACATTCATTTTGTAAGGCTTCAAGTTCCTCCCCTTTCCTTATTCTTTCCCTGAGAAAGCAATCAGTCATGTGCAATCATGAAAAACATATTTCCATGTTAATCATGTGAAAGAAAACACACACACACACACACACACACACACACACACACACACACACCCAATCCAAGAAAAATAAAGCAAAAAACCCCCAAAAAACAGAATGATTCAATCTACATTCAGACTCCATTAGTTCTTTCTCTGGAAGCAAATAGTAGTTTTCATCATGAATCCTTTAGAATAGTCTTGAATCATGGTATTTCTGAGAAAAACTAATTCATTCACAATTGATCATCATATAATATTGTACTTTTTGTGTATAATGTTCTGATTCTGCTTACTTCACTTTGTCTCAATTCATTCAAGTCCAGGTTTTTCTGAAAGTATTTTGTTCATCATTTCTAATAGTACAATAATACTCCACCACAATCACATATCACAACTCATTCAGCCATTTCCCAATTGATAAGCATCCCTCAATTTCCAATTTTTTGCCAGCAATAAAAGAGCTGCTATAAATATTTTTATACATATAGATTCTTTTCCTTTTGGGTAAACTAAAATTATAGATAATCAGAAAAGTTCTATTCTGGTCACACAATTCTCTTAAGGAGATCATAGGTAAATAAAATCAACATTCTTAATTGCTTATGGCTGCTTAGTAATATATATATATATATATTATAAATATGCACATATATATACATATACATACAGATTCTATACACCCATATGCACATATAATGTGCCTTACACTTCTATCCTTTATATGTTTTATATACTTTTTTATAAGCTCCCATTTGTATACAGTTTTCCCTTCCACATCACAAAGCCTCAATCTGGAAAATCAAAACTGTGATAAGAAAAGTTGAGATGTAGAAGAGATAACTGTAGTACTTTATAACAAGGAGCATGGACATGCAACCTTAGGGTTAAAGACACACTTCTGATTGGCTCTATGACACTGAGGGAAACAACTTTTCAGCACTCTAGGCAGTCTTTAAGACTGCAAGAAGCAGACCAGTTGCTGTTCTATATTGGTGGAGCCATTTTCCTCACCTGAGAGTTCCTTCCCCAATGAAATATCATATCCAAATGAGAGGGATTGGACTTGTGATTTCATTAGTGCAAGAAACTCTCAGGTAAGGAAAAGGCTTTTATTATATTATAAGGGAATACATGCTTTATAGGTGGAGAGAATTTTCTAGCCAAGTGAAAGAGAAGTTAAATATGTCTGTATCTATTGTTGTTGTTCAGTCATTTTTTTTTTTGTTATATCCAATTCTTTGTGATCTTGTTTAGTGTTTTCTTGCAAAGATACTGAAGTAGTTTTGCATTTCCTTCTCCAAATCATTTTACAGATGAGGAAACTGAGGTAAACAGGAACTCAGCAAGATGAGTCTCTGTGCACCACCTAGCCACCTAGTTGTTCATTTGTATCTGTGCAGTTTCTTAATAAAAATGGTTGACTCTGATGCAGGGGCAAGAGCTGTTAGGGTAGGGCTGGATTATATTAAGATTGTCCTTCAGAAATAGGGTGGAAAATTGCCACAAAAAGGGATTCGGCAGCCATGAGACAAGAGGCCATAAGACAGAAAGTTTGACACATACTTCTATCTACCCTTGTCAGTAAGCATTTATTAAGTGTTTGCTATGTGCTAGCCACTATGCTTAATTAAACACTGGGAAATACAAAGATAATTGAAAAACAGTCTCTTCCTTCAAGGAACTCACAGTTTAAAGGATCAGGCAGGAGATATGTAGCTAATACAGACATTTCTAAATTTAAAAAAAAAAAAAAACTACCAAGAAGTCAAATTCCCTCCATCTACTAAGATTTTAAAGGACTTAAAAATCTCCTTGTTACTCATCACTAAATCTGTTTCTTCATCTGTAAATAAAAGGTTTGAAAATGTTTCAACCCTAAATATATGATTCTATAATCTTATGAGCTATAAAATATAAAGTGACACCCAAGAAGAGAACCCTATTTAGGCCAAAATCTTTGCCAGCTTGGATAATCCTGCTCAAAGGGATTTGTTCTAAAGCTCAAGATCTATTAGTGGCGTGATCAGAAAGCTTAGGAGGAGGCTCCATTTCTTGGGGGCAGATTGGCATTTGCTTCATTCTCTAGGACAGTTATTGACTTTTCAGGAGAAATGACAGCACCTTCACCTACTCTGCATCCAGTCCCCGTTACCATCTCCACATGACCATGCTCCAACCACCATCTTCTGCTATATTGCTTTGTGAGCTCCATAAGAGAACAAGCATGCTTTTTGTTGTATGCCCAGAACTTAGCACGGTATCTGGCATGTAGATATTTAATAATTGCTTGTTGACTGATTGATTTTCAATGAAGTAAATTTGTCAATGATGGAAGTGGAAGTCCCCAGGAAAACTGACTGACTGATTTCTTAATTGTTGTTTCAAGAGAATCTGGTGTTGATGAAGGAAAGCTATTACTAGACCCAAAGAAAAGAGGAAAAAGGGCTTTTTTCAGCATAATGAACAGGACAGACTATTCAGAGAATGAAGAAAAGTGCGGCAGAATGAGGATTTGAATGCAGATCCCCTTACACCAAATGAAGTACTATTTCTACGATAGCATCTTATCTATAGCAAATTAATCCCTCACACATGTATCATAGGTGGATAAGGGCAATAGAATGGTGAAAGGCCTTGGCTCAATGTCAAAGAAAAATTGGTTAAAAGAACTAGGAATGTTTTGCTTGGAAAAGAGAAGCTCAGGAGTGCCATGATGGCAGTCTTCATCTACGCCAAGAACTGTCACTTGGAGGAGAGATTATACTAATTTTATTTGTCCTGGGAGACCATCACCTGGAACCATGGAAGTTGGGAAGAGAATTTGGGCTTGATATCTGAGGGAAAATGCTTCCTAACAAGTTGAGCTGTCTAAGAATGGATTCTACTGCTTCAAAAAGTGCTGGGTTACTGCTCTGTGAACTTCTTCAAGGGTCCATTAACCATTTGTAGCAGGGATTGCAATAGTGTATGGGTTGAGCTAGAAATCCTTTTCAACTCTCCAACTCTCCATTCTTTATAGTTTACAAGATGCTTCATACTTTATATTCAGGGAGTGCTACAGGCATCTCAGATGAATATTATCAATGTATCAATATTATGTATTATCAACTCAGTATATAGAGCAAGCAATCATTTGCAGCTGTGCATATAGGGTCCTGCCATCCAGGGGCAACGCACTTCTTTCTGAATCTCAGTTTTCTTATCTGCAAAAGGAAAGGATTGGCCTAGAGGGCTTCTGAAGGTCCCTTACATTTCTAATATTTTGAGAATCTATAATGAGTGAGTTTTAGGATGATTAATCCTTGCTGTGGGCATGGTGGAGCTGAGGGATTGGGGGTGGAGGCAGGGAAGCCTGTGAGGGGGCTAAGAAACTGATCTTGGCATGAGTTAATGAGGGCCTAAGGGTGAGCCTGGCTGTGTGGAGAGTTTCTTGAGCAATCAGTATCTGAATGAGCCCTCCAGCAATGATGAGGAAACTGAAATCATCATGGCAATGAGGGGGTTGTATTTCCCCCTAAATAACTCAGGTTGGTAAGCATCCTTGCACTGGGACCATAAAAAGTACACAGCAAATACTGAATTAAATTGCATTGGCTTGAGTTTTAATTGAAATACAGCCTTTTGCAGTCTTAATAAAAAATATTTTCTACACAAAAATAACAGGTGAGAATAAATCAGTGTTAGTGTGTCTCTGCAAGGTGAAACTTCACAGACCAATTATTTTCTTTTAGATGCTCTGCTTGTTTTTCATATTAGCTGCTACTAAGTGAAAGATTTTGTCTTTATTATGTTGTCATAATTTAACGTTTCAGGGTTCTTATAGATATGTAAATGTGGACAAATGGCAGAAAGGGACTTTCATAGTATTTGCCACTCAATTAAAAGGTGGTGGTTGTTGTTGTTTTTTTCTATATGAAAACATGTCTTAAAAATTTTGATCAGTGCATTCAGTATTTAGAAAACATAATTTCATCAGGGTGGGTACTCCTGCCACTGATATTGAATGAAACTTCTGTTTGCCTCAGCTACTTAATTGTGGCCAAGCATTTGGTGATAAGCTTCCTTCACATTCAGAATAAACCTCAGAAAAAACAAAGAGACTTTAATTGGGCCTTTTAACAGATTGGTAGAACTGGCCAAAGGTTGTCTGACACAACCAATGAGGCATTAAAGTCATTTTTATGCCACAATGAAACATCTTGAAAAAGATATAATAACAGTTAACTGTTGATTATAGTTACCAACATAATATTCAACTAGAACAAGATTTAAAGAAATATAATACATGGTTTCATTAAGTATATTTCTTATGACCAGTTAGCTATTATCAACAACTACTTAACTGAACTATGGTTCTTTTAGTTCCAAACAGAAAATCACCTCCCAGCTCTCCCAGAACTTTTCTTAAACTCCAGGATTCTGTCTTGGGCCAGCCTTTGGTTCTGGGGGAGTTTTGAATCAGAAATCCTGAGAGTAGCTTCCGTTGGAGTTCTGTAGAGACTGTGAAGGTGAACAAATTTGGATTTGAGAGAATGTTGGTCAGTTTCCAATGTGGTGTCTTTTTTTCATAGTTGTTTCCTAATGCTGTTCCACCTCTCTCTTGGGAGGTTGGGTGGTAAATTTGCTCTGACAGATAATAATGGATTTAATCTGTCAAATTACATCTTATGAGTCAATATATTTCATGAATGATCCCAGGAAATCTGTCACTCTGGGGAGCTGAAATATCAGCTAATGAAAATAATTAAAAATGAAAAACTGAACAAGTATAAGGAAAATAAAATCCTTCTGCAGAAGGCTCAGTTAAAACAGAGGTAGCAGGCTTTTTAAACCTTCACTACTCTTGGTAGGTTGACCTCAGCAGTATAGGTATATAAGGCAGACCTTGGAAAAGAAGGAAAAAGAAGAAAGTGGAATGTAGGTAAGGAAATAGATTGATGAGATATGAAAGCCATCCCAATTACCTCCCATAGGGAGATTAAATAGTACCTGGTCTTTAGTACGGGCTAGACAATATGCTAAGCAATGGTGATATCATGACAAAAAGTGAAACAGTGCCTGCCCTCGTGAGTTTACATTCCAAAGGGAGAGATTATATGTGTGTGTGTGTGTATAAAATGGACTGTGTATATATGTCCATCTATATATAACCATAATATATATGTATGTATATATATACACATATGTATATATGTACACACAAAATAAATATGAGATAACTATTAAAGAGATTGGGTTCTTGTTTTCTGGTTAGTTTCCTACATCTTTAAGGAGAAAAGTGGCAAATTAGAGGAAGTTCAGGAATTTCTGGATTGCTAATAAAGCCAGGGCAGTATTCCTATTGGCTGTTTGTAGCTTTTCTGCTTGGGAAAATATGCTCAGGAACTGTGGTCATCTTGGGCACTGAAATCCTTATGTTTATCATGTTCATTCACAACCACAAGCCACAGACCTGGATCTCTCCATGGGAGGAATGGGTTCAGTTCCTAACTGATAGAGTGTCAAGTGTCCGCTCTAAATGAGTTCTTTCCCAGTTCAGTCAGAGGCTGAGAGTTATGTCAAGTTGCCAAGTTTTGAGCCTCTAAGTCCAGGTAGGATGAAGATATCAGGTCTGGTACTGAGAAAATGGCATTTTTGTCTATAATATCTTCACCTTGTAGGAGCTATTCTTAAAACCTTCCTTGTTTTCCCTGGTTATCTACAGCAACCTTGTCTTCCAGGCCCTTATCTCAACCTGGTTGGGATCAGTTTATATTTTCAGCTAGCATCAACTTGGTGGGCACTGAAATCCTTATTAGATATCCACTGTGAAAAGTAATACTTTGATTTGTCCAGAAACTACTTTAAAGCTTTATTTCTATAAAACTGGGGAGTAAAATAGGGTTGTTGTTAGGATCAAGGGCTAACAATTGTAAAGCATTTAGCACAATGTCTGGCACATAGTAAGTGCTATATAAATGTTATTTATTATTATTATTATTATTATTATTATTATTATTATTATTCCCCTTTCCCTCCCATGCCCAGTGGACCACTCTCTGCACTATATAAATGCTAGCTATCATTGTTACATAGTGAACCTTCAGGCATCCAAATTAGGGATGAAAAGGAAGTGGTGATATCTTAGATCCTCCACAGTCTAGAATAGGAATTGACATCTTGTGGTGTATGTGCCCAAATATGCTACCATATGGAAGACAAGAGTCATTCATTTATTCACTCATCACACTTTTCTTAAATGTGAGCCCAGCTTATACTGGTTGCCAAAGGAAATTGCTAATTTAACTAAGATGTGGCTCTTGCCCTCTTAGAGCTACTAAGGGGATGAAACATAAATATATAATGTCCCTTAATGTATCAGAATGGTACAAAAAAGAGGGGGGCTCTGTGGGGTCTACAAAGGAAGGTTTCATAGAGAAAATGGCATTTTAATTGAATTTTAAAGGATGGTTAAGAATTGAACAGGGAAGACATTCTAGGGATAGAGGACAGGCATAGGGAAGATAAAGGTGTAGAGGAGGGAGGAAGAATAACAGGTATGTTGTGGACAGGCAACAATCCAATCATATTATCACTATCACCCAAGGGTTTGGCATCTAACACGGTGCTTACATCCTTCTCTCTCATGGAGCTGGCACAACCTTCCATTTACACAAATCCATAACAATGACAACATCGACACTTTAAAAATTTATTTATTTATTTTTTGCAATTTATATGTACTTATTTTCTCTCTGTCTTCCTTACCTCTCCCTTAAAAAAAAAAAAAAATCTTAGATCAATTATGCATCATCAAGCAAAATCCATTCCCAGAACTGGCAATATATGTGTCATTCTGTATCTGTCTGTTAGGAGGTGAGGAGCATTCTTTATCATGAGTCTTTTTTGGTTGGCCATTGTATTGGCCAATTTTTATAATCTATAATCCATTGTAGTTGGCCAAATCTAGAAACACACTTTTCATCATTCCACATAGCACAATTATATTCCATTATGTGCATATACAATCATTTGTTTTCCAGTTGATGAGAATCTTCTTTAGGGTACAATTCTTTGCCACTATGGAAAGAACTATAATAAAATTTGTGTATATATGGGTCCTTTTACTCTCTTTATCTCTTTGGAGTATAAGTCTCATAGTGAAATTGCTAGGTTAAAGAGTGTGCCTATTGTAATAACTTTTTGAACATAATTCCAAATTGCTTTTCAGAATAGCTTGACTATTTCATTACTCCATTATCAATGATGCATCTTTATACCTTCCTCTCCCCATATCCCTCCCCCCCCCCAAGGCCTTCCAACATTTGTCACTTTCCTTTTTTTGGGTCAACTTTGCAGTGTGGTGTGACAGGGAAACTCAATTTTTTTCATTTGAATTTCTGAAATTAATTAGACAGCCAGGCAGCAAGGCAAGGGAGGATAGGGTGGCAGGCCTGGAGTCAGGAAGACTTTGATTAAAATCCAGCCTCAGACATTTACTAGTTCCCTAGACAAATCACTTAACCCTGTATGCCTCAGGTTTCTCAGCTATAAAATGATCTGGACAAGAAAATGGCAAATTACTTTTGCCAAGAAAACTTGAAAACAGGTCACAAAGAGTCAAACATGACTGAAATAACTAAACAATAAAAAATTTAGTGATTTGGGTCATTTTTAAAAATCTGACTCTTGATAGCTTGAATTTATTTCTCTGTTCAAATCCTTTGATCATTTATCAAATGGAGAAAGGTTCTTATTCTTATAAATGTGAATTAATTCCTTATATATCTTGGGTGTGAGATTTTTATCAAAGAAATTTGCTGTAAAGATTTTCTCAGCTGTTTCTTTTTTACTCTTAGCTATATTGTTTTTATTTTTACTAAAATGTTATAATGTTTTTGTTACTTTTGTCATTCTTAATTTTGTATTCTAGTAAAGTAAACATATACATCCATAAACCTCAGTTACACTCTTACAACAATGTATCCAGACAGTATTCATGGAGGAGAGCAGAAACTAACAAAAGATTTAGCATTAAGACAGTAATAGATCCATGAGCAGAGCAGAGTGTCTCAAACAATTTACTGTTCTGGACTCTAGGCCTAGATGTCAGTGGTTGCTTTTAAGCAATAGTCTCTGGCAAGTATGTTTTGCTTTTATTCTGAGATTCTCTAATTTTTTGTTTGAATAAAACTTTCTTTTTTGCTACTCTCAGGCTTCTGAAATGGTATGAAGCCCTTTCAATAGAGCAGACATATGATATTGTTTCAGTGAAGCCCTAAATTGCCCTAAGTCTAGGATCTGTCGCTTTCTACTTTTTTCTCTTGACTAGGTATGGAAATCATGTTTTGTTTTGTTTTGTTTTGTTTTGGGGGGCAGATTGGTGTTTTAGTTACAAGCTATTCCCTGTACACCAGAGAACTACAAAGATTCTTAGATCTGCTTTCTTGAGCTCTGAGTTTGCCATTTAAACTAGAGTGGGTGGTAGGGGGCAAGGTGTCAAGACCTTGGGGGATGACTTCTATTATGTTGAAGTTCTTCCTAACAGAGGAATATGGATGTCTCCAGACAGGTCTTCACATAGCAGGATTCTGCAGTTCCCTGGAGCAGTTACAAAGCTTTCTTCCAAGCAAAATAGTCCCTACCTCTGCTTTTAGAACCCATCTGTCCTCAGTTAGCTCTTATACTGTCAATGATGCTAAAGAGCGATATGGATAAGCCCAGCCAGATCTTCTCCTCATAATTTGTTCTGTATTAGCTATTTTATGGTGTATGTCCTTCACTGTCTTCTCCCCTATTTACACGATAAATCTTATCAATACAAAAAGACTTATCAATCTCTCTTATCAATACAAAAAAACTTGGTTGCTGAAGATTGAGGATTCCAGAGTCTTGGGAACATCCTACTCCCTTGCATGACCTTATGGATAGTTCTTTTTGATTTTGTAAAACTAGCTATATTAAGAAGATAACTCCTTATCTATGTTCCTTGCATTTAAAAAAACATATATATTATTTCTCTTCGTATAACTGCCTGCATTTTAATGAATAACTATTTTTCTTTTTCTTTGTTTCATATAATGTATAAATATTGTTAGCTGAATTGTGAATAATGTATTCCCCATCAACTGCAGATGGCGAATGCCACACTACGAATATAACAAAACATTTTTTCTGATTCATTCTGGCTTATTGGCATTAGCTAGTCAAATTAATAATCAGATTCATACAAAATATAAAAAACAATATTTAGTTTTTCCCATTATCTCCAAATAGTTTCTTTGATTTATCATTTTCAACTATATCCTTCAAAACCCAACTCTTAAACTTGAATTACTGAGTGAATTGTATTTTATTTTATTTTTTACAGGCCCAAAGGGTATAATTGATTTTCTCAACCAGTCCCTAGGTGTTGTCTTTGTAGCTTCACATATAGCAACAATAATATTCCAATTATTGAAAGATCCATAATTTTTCCAGAATAGGTGCTTCCTCCAACAGTGCAGATTGCAACCTGCTTTGTACCTTAGTAGATGGTCTTCCTTTAACCAATCTCCATAACAAATTTCTTAAACTTAGCTTGGCTGGTTTTTGGACAGTAAACATTCAGTCCATCATTGCGATTATACTCTTAAGCCTTTGAAAATTGGTTGGATCTGTCAATCTTACCCTCCACAATCAAGGTCATCTCTAAATCACGATTAAGGCACTGCCATAGGACTTTATTGGGACAACAATGCTAATTAATTTCAAGAGCAATCATAGCACTTTACATTCATAACAATGCTTTATATCTTCAAAAAATTTTCACACATGTGCTATTTCATTGTTTAATAACAATACTGTGAAGTTGTTATCACCATTTTATAGATGGAAAAAATGAACTTGAAGAGATTAAGTGATTTGCTTAAGGCAACAGTTTATAAGAAGTAGAAAAAGAGTAGAACCTAGATCTTTTGATTCAGTGTACTTCCCTGGAGTTCTTTCTTCCCTTCATACTGTACCTCCAAAAGGAACAGGAGCACCTTAGTTCTTTTCATTTGCTTCACGGTGGCGTTGGCCCTGCTGGCATGTGGTGAATTAGTTCTGTGGGCTTTGTGGGTGTGTTACTAACCTGTATCTGTTGACCTTGTTTCTTCTTACAGTGAACAATGTTGACTTTGAAGGTAAAATGGAAGAGAAGAAGGACGTAGAAGCTGGTGACGTGACAAGGAGTGGACCCCGTCCAATTCTCCCTTATAGCTCCATGTTCTGCTTAAGCCCCACCAACCTGTAAGATTTCTCATGAATTCCTGCATCCTATAGATACTTGTTTGTGTGCTGTATGTGTGTGGAAAGTTGCCTGTGTACCAGAAGCCTAACCTATGCTTCCTAGAGTTCTGTGGAGGAAGTAGCTGAGCCAGCTTTCAATACATAGATTTGAAACCATCCTCCCAAGTGGGCTGTAATTAAATGGAAAGTATTGAGATTCTCTTTACCCGGCCATGGGCCGGATGCTCAGAGGGAGCAGGAGAAATATGAAACTTGGTCTTAAGGAGCTGATGCTGTAGTTGGGAAGACAAAACTAACTCACAGGTAACAATTGTATGTCAGTCTAGCTCTCCCTTTCTGTTGCTCTTGTGACAGGGCAAGGATTTAGGATACTGGAAGGATTTGGGTGCCTTCCCTGCTGGGTATCTTAGACTTACATACTCACTCAGGTTTCAGCAATTTTCTCCTGCTCCATATTGAGATGTTGGATGTATCCACCAAGTCCTTCAGGCATTCTGAGTCATTGCCTGCTGTGGATAGGTCACAAAAGGGGCTATTTAAGTATCAGATGAAATAGCATAGATTCTTAAGTGCCAGAGGCAGAGGGAGAGAGATTAGTGTGGGCTGTAATCAATGTAAGATGATGGATCTTGGAAAAATGAGTAAGATTTGATTGGAAGGAGTTCATTTCAAGTGTGTGTGTGTGTGTGTGTGTGTGTGTGTGTGTGTGTGTGTGTTGGGAATGTGTTGATAGGGAGAAAATCAGCTCACATGGAGCACAGGGATAGTCAGTCAATAATCATTTATTAAGTGCCTATCAGGTGTAGGCTCAAGGCTAAGTTCTGGGGATATAAAGAGAGGTAAAAGAGTCCCAGCCCTCAAGAAGCTGCCAATCTAATGGGTACATGTAGGGGAAGAGAAGGAGGAAAGTTTGAAAGTGAGGCAGGGACTAGGTAATATAAGGCCTTGAATACAGGCCTTAGACTTGATGCATGTAGTAAGTCTTTAAACAAAGGAGTGACATGACAGAGACTGTGTTTCAAGAAGTCTGAATTAGACAAGAAGGGAGGGACTCAATGACTTGGAAGACAGGCTACCTGAACCCTTCCTATAACAATCATTTGCTTTACCTTTTTTTCCTTTTTTAAAGTAGCTTTTTATTTTTCAAAATATATGCAAAGATAGTTTTCAACATTTACCCTTGCAAAAATTTATATTCCAATTTTTTCTCCTTCTGTCCCCCTCTCTCCCTTCCCCCAGACAGCAAGTAATCCAATATAGGTTACAGTTCTTGTAATGTGCAATTCTTCTAAACATATTTCCATATTTATCATGCTGCACAACAAAAATCAGATCAAAAAGGAAAAAAAATGAGAAAGAAGAAAACATTGCTTTAGCTTTTTAATTTCCTCTGCTCTTTAAATGTAGATGTTTCCCAGGGCTCAGTTCTAGCCTTCTGCTTCTTCTCTCTTAAGAGTCACTCCCTTTTTTCTTTTTATCTGTTTTCACAGACAATTTCAGCTACTAGCCAAACTCCAGAGTTCTTAATTCCTCTCTCCCTCACATCAAATCAGTCACAATGGCCCATTCATTTTCTTCCTTTCTCCTTCCCCTCCCCTATGCTTTCATACCCCACACTGGCACAGTTATCTGAAGACTGTGTGATCTTGGACACACTTGCATCCACAGTCTGTACATACACACCATAACATTCCTTCTATCATATACCATGTCTTTGTTTTGTACCTATTATACAATAAGGGCTGTGCCTTTTTTTAAAACAAATATTTTTCTTGTTTAGTCATGTCCAGCTCTTCATGATCCTGTGGACCATATTGTCCATGAGGTTTTCTTGTCAAAGATAACGTAGTGGTTTGCCATTTCTTTCTCCAGTGGATTAATGCAAACAGATTAAGTGACTAACCTAGAGTCACATAGCTACTAAGAGTCTGAGGCCAGATTTGAACTTTGATTTTCCTGACTTCAGGCCCAGTACTTTATCCATTGGGCCACTCAGCTGTTTCTAAAGGTTGCTTCTTCTTCTTTTTTTTTTTTTTAATTAAAGCTTTTTATTTTCAAAATATATGCATGGACATTTTTTCAATATTATGGTCTGTACACATTGCCACACAGTTATATCTTGAGTCTATATAAACTCATAAGGACATATTATTAGGAAAATTTCAGACTCAGAGCCATGGGGAACCCACCCAAATTCTTGCTGTGATGTGGACAAAGGGTTTTGTCTAGGAAAGTGATATTTTTGTCTATGATGGTACTTTTACACTGTAGGTGATGCTCTTAAAACTATCCTTGCATCTTCTAATTAGCCATTTGGGGGGTCTGTCCTCCAAGACCTTATATGAACCTCACAGAAATCAATTTATGTTTTTATCTACTATCAGCTCTGGAGGCACTGAAATCCTTATTTATCACTTGCTGTGAAAAGTAGCACTTTGATTTTTCCCAGATATTACCTCTTTCAAACTTCACAGGATGTCTATGAATCTAATCGTGCCCCTTCTTTATGTTTCAGAATTGCTTCCACCTTTTCCATTTGCCACCTCTGCCCTCTTTTTTCTTTTCCAAACTGGAGACTGACTCTTTTAGGCTTCAGTCTAGAATATGAGATATCAAAAACTGAAGACAGAATTTGTAGGGTTAAGGTGATGGCACTGACTCTGGAGTGGACATGCTTGACAAATGAAAACAAATTGGAAGCTATGTTTTATTTTCAAAAATAATTTATTGATACCTTTTTATAGCAGTTAAACAGTCTTTTCTGAATATACTTGTTCATGCTCACCTCCAAATTAAATCCTCCTTCTTAACAAAGAAAAATGATTAAGCAAAAATTACCTGTAGTATATGTGACATTTGACATCTGTCATCCCTTTTCTCAAGAAAGAAAGGAATGTTAAATTATCTTTTCTCCAGGACAATTAGTATTAGTTTAGAAGCTTTATTTTAGGGGGAAAACTTTCATGGATCAAATAGGAATTAGGTAGGGAAAAGGGGGAATGAAGAGAAAAGAGGGGAAATAATGGAGGAGGAAGAGGAGGAGGAGAAGGGAAGAGAGAAAGAGAGAGAGGGAGGGAGGGAGGGAGGAAAGAAAGGGGGGAGAAAGAGAAAGAAGGAGATATCATTAGAGGGTAACATTTTTTTCTAGGATCAGTGACTTTGCACCCATTCTAATGTACTCCACCCTCACTCTCCTCTGCTCTGGGTATCTCCTCTCTTCTCCCATGCCAAATTCTCAGACAATCTGGCCATCCAGTTGAGGGGGATGTTTGGTCCCACACAGCCTCTGACAGCCCTAGCCCAGGGTAAAGATACTCCCTGGGATGAATCTGTGGACAAGGTCCCTTCTTCCTTTAGGGAGTGCAGATCTTCCTCTGCCCATTTCTTTGCCTTTATCCTCCAGACTCCGGCGTGCCTGCCACTACATAGTGAATATGCGTTACTTTGAAATGGTCATCCTCGGGGTCATCGCCCTCAGCAGCATTGCTCTGGCTGCTGAGGATCCAGTACAGGCCGACTCGCCCAGGAACAACGTGAGTGGCTGCTGTCTCTGCCCTCCTCTGTTCTCCTTTCCAGCAGGTCTGGGGTACTCCCTGACGAAAATGTAGAAGAAAGAGGAGGATATGTCCCAGCACTGGGGACTGGACAGAGATGGGGTCAGAAAAATGAACCATAGACCTAGAGTTAAAAAAGACCTTTGAGATTTTACAAATGAACAAACTGAGGCCACAAGATTAAATGACTCTGTGAAGGTCACAAGATAGTATGGGGCAGAGCTAAGATTTGAACCTAGTTCCTGAGACTCTAAATTCAGCCTTCTTTCCATCACACTGGAGAGGAAGTGTTTGACCCAAGGTCACACAGTAAGTTAGAAGTCAGAGCAAGTAGTTAATTCATCTTTACTCTGAAACATCACTGTTGTGAGTAGTTGTTCCCAGAAAAAGAATCTACTCACCTTCTGGAAGGGATTCTCAACCAGGTGCTTTCCTCCCTTTTCCAGATTATGTTTTAGGAAGCTCGACTTCCAAACATGAGGTTTCAGAGGCCATAGATTTGAGAAGAGCAACCACAGCAGATGCTTCCACAATACTATAGAGAGTAGTGTCAAACTTAGATAGACATGAGGGCCATCAAAGGTCCCTGTAGATCATGTATTGACATTAAAAACAGCATCAAAAACATTATCTGTATTTTATTTATTTTGTTATTTCCTAGTTATATCTTAATTTGGTTCATGCTATATTCTGTGATGTTTTGGGCCATGTATTTGGTTCCTCTGCTCTGGAGTAACAAAGTGCTTTCTGATCCCTTTGAAGCAGTAGCATTGGGATTGTTTAATCCCATTTTTTTTTTTTTGTGGATGAGGAAGATGAATCTCAGAGAGATTGAGGGAATATGTGATATATATGATAGAGCTAGGACCAGGATCCTCATGTTTTCATCCCAAATCTGGAGCTCTTTTCAATATAACCAGTTGTTTCACCAAGTAATGGAATGGGAGCTGTAGAAATCACCCTCAGTTTTATGTGCTCGGCCTCTGAAAAAGAATCTTCCTTTGTTATGCCTTAGGTTCTCAAGTACATGGATTACATTTTCACTGGGGTCTTCACCTTTGAGATGGTAATCAAGGTAAGATCTAAGATACAGCACCACCTGGATCACACAGCTGCTCCCCGGGGTCTGAACATGATAAACCAAGCATGGGCTTGAGGGTTGGGATCTTTTGCTCATAGGAGACATAGGGGACATAGGTGAATTTCCTTAGTTAATAGAGACTGGACCTCTGAGATCTGGCATTGTGGACATAGTCTAGATGAGCTGAAGACCTTTTAGTCCTGGAACTAGATGGTGTCATGTCCTCTATGTGTTCCAGATTGCCCAATGTAGCCTTGTAATGGTGGGGCTATATCTGTACAGTGTAGCTACTGTGTGTCTGTCTTTTTGGGATCCCTGGTTTGTGTTTATGCATGTATTTATGTGGCCAGGGCACCCCTCAGGGGAGGAGCCACACTTCCTGAGCAGATCCCAGTTTTCAATCCCCCTTTTACCCTTATGTGGGAGAGTCAAATGTGATAGAAGTAGAGATATATAGGGAGCTTTGGTGGTCCTGGGTATAGCGAGTCCTTGGGTTTAACCCACATAGGGTATGAAAAGGGGTGCTTATTGATTGGCCCCTGTAATTTTTATCGAGATCTTGTGGAATGAGAACTCTTAGTATGGAGAGATTAGGCCTGAACTGGGCTAATCTGGATTGGTACCTCAGTAAGGCAGGAGAGTGAGAGAGAGAGGAGAGAGAGAGAGAGAGAGAGAGAGAGAGAGAGAGAGAGAGAGAGAGAGAGAGAGAGAGAGAGAGACAGACTGAGAGAGACAGAGACAGACTGAGAGAGACAGAGACAGAGAGAGAGAGAGAGAGAGGGAGAGTGTAGAGAGACAGACAGAGATAGAGAGAGAGACACACACACACAGAGAAAGAGAGAGAGAGAGAGAAAGAGAGAGAGAGAGAGAGAGGAGAGAGACAGACAGAGACAGACAGACAGAGAAAGGAGAGACAGAGAGAGACAGAGGGAGAGAGAGAGACAGAGACAGAGAGAAAAAGGAGAGAGAGAAAGAGAGAGAGAGAAACAAAGAGAGAGAAAGGAGAGAGACAGAGAGAAAGGAGAGAGACAGAGACAGAGAGACAGAGACAGAGAAAGGAGAGAGAGAAAGAGAGAGACACAGAGAGAGAGACAGAGACAGAGAGACAGAGAGAAAGGGAGAAACTAGGAGAGGAAAGAAGTTCCATGAATGAATGAAAAAACATGAAGTGCTTACTATGTGTCAAGCATAGAGTTAAGTGCTGGAGATACAAGTACAAAAGCAAAGTAAGTCCCTATCTTCAAGGATCTTATACTTTCTAAAAGGAGAGACAATATATAGGACAGCCAAGAGGAATATCTTTATTTGGAAAATTACAGGGGTGGGGAGTGAAACCACAGGAGAGTGTTCTGTTAGACCTTTTCTAGGATAATGACAGCTTTCCTAGGCCCATGCAGGACTTCTGTGTGAAGCTGACCTGGTGGCTTTGTAAGGGCAGGCAGGACTTGCCTCCCACCTCACTCTAATGCTGATAATGTTCATTGTCTTCTCTTGGAGATGATTGACCTGGGGCTGCTGCTTCATCCTGGCTCTTATTTCCGAGACCTGTGGAACATTCTGGACTTCATTGTGGTCAGTGGGGCCCTGGTGGCTTTTGCCTTCTCGTAAGTCACTTTTCTCCCCCTCCCCGGTTCCCCAGGAGTGAAGGGCAAAGGGAGCAGAACGGGGCAGGGAGGCATTGACCCCTGAGCTCTCTGTGGAGGGAGAGGGCAGCAGAGACTTGACATGACAGCCTGGATTTCCAGCCTGAGCCCTGCAGCTCGGGGAGGGAACCCTAGGGCAGTGGGAGACCAGAGTGGTCGTTTCCCCCAGGGTAATAGAGCTCCACTTTGGGAAGTATGCTTGGTGCTGGGGAGAAGAGGGACTGAGACAGATGGAAAGTGGCTTTTTCAGGGTCACACAGTTAAGAAGTGTTTGAGGCTGGACCTCGGCTCTTTTTGACTCCAGACCAGACATTGTGCCATCTAGCTGCCTTTATATTTATAGAAGAGGAAACAGGCTAACAAGGTAGGTTAAGTGATTTATTCAGTGTCACACATGCACAGTAAATGATAGAGTGAAATTTGAACCCAGTTCCTCTGGCTTCAAAGCCACTGGGCTTCCTCAATTATTCTCTTTAGGTGGAAAGACTTTTCTGCTTCATTGCTTTTGCTCTCCCTGTTTCCTAGGCCTAGAGTTCTCCCTCTCCCAGTTTTAATTCTATCCAGTCTGGTGTAGAGGACTGAATTCTGAACTTGCCTTTAGGAAGACCTGTTTTCAAATCCTAGACACTTACTAGTTGTGTAACTCTGAGTTAGTCACTTAATTACTCTCTGCCTCGGTTCCCTCAACTATAAAATAAAGGAGCTGGTGTTGCAGGTCTCTCTGATCCCTTCCAGTTCTAATCCTTTGTTCTATATTCCTGGATCAAGGCATAATTCACATGCTTCCTCCTCCTAAAGTTTTTCCAGATCCCACCCAGTGGAAAATGATTTTTCCCCCTCCTCTACTCCCAGAACATTTTGTATCTCTTTTGTGATACAAATTCTCTTTTGTGGATGTTTTGATACCCTACCTTTTATTGCTATTCTATGAGTAAATCCTATCTTGTTTCTTCCGCTAGATTGTAAGCTTCCTGAGGACAGGACAGGGTGATGTCCTGCATCTCTGGCAGCCTTGCAGGACAGGGCCTTGCACACAGTAGGAATTTCATGAATGTTTATTGAATTGGATGGAATTTAATTGAGTCATCATTCTCATCCTAATGCTTATTTCTATAGTTAGTAGTCAGATCCCAACAAGAAATTCAATCCAGCTTAATTAAACAAAAAATTATGAAGTGCCTACTATATTCAGGGTATTTTGTTCTGTTTTAGGGATACAAAGATGGCAAACAACACAGTGCTTACTCTCAGGAAGTTTACAGTCTTCTAGGGGAAATAGAGACCTAAATAAATATGCTACAAAGCAGAATGGGATAAGGACAAAAGAGAGAGACCAATGGATGTAGAATAATATGTGCCTTTGATGTGTGTATGTTGGGGAAGAAGGAGATTACTTTCAACTGGGGACTTCTGGGAAGACTCAGCTGGGCCTTAATAGAAGAAAAGAATGGAAAGAAATGAACTGGGGGAAGATGAGGAAGGAGAACATATTTCAGGCACACAAAGATGCAAGCAAAATGCAGCAAACAGATAATATTCCAATTTGGCTAAAATGTAGATTCTATGATGGGGGTTAGTGTGAAATGAAACTTGAAAAATGGGTTGAAGTCAAATTATGGAGGTCCTTAAATAGCAGCCCACGGTGGCTGTCTCTGATTTTATGGATAATACGGAGCCAGAGAAGGTTTTGGGGGGGCAGGGAAGTGACATGGCCAAACTGTGCATTAAGAACATTATTCTGGCAGGATGTGTTGCCAGGTGGATTGGAGAGGAGAGTGATTGGAAGCAGGGAAACCAGATAGAAGGCTTTTATATTATAATCCTGGCTAGAAAAGATGAGGGCCTGAATTGAATGGTGGCTATTTGAGATGAAAGGAGAAGATGGATATGGTTGAAGGTATGGAAGTAGAATTGATGGAATTTAGCAACCCAATGGTTTTGGGGGATGAGGGGGAGAGAAGGAAACAGTTAAAGATGGCCCCATCTTTAACTAAGTGACTGGGAAAACGTTGGTGCTATCCACAACAATGAAGGTGGAAGAGGAGTTCAGATTTAGGACGTTCATAGATTTGAAGCTGGAAAGGAACCTCAGAGGAAATCTGTCTCATCCAGACCCCTCATTTTACAGATGAGGATACTGAGGCTCAGAGAGTTTAGGTGATTTTCCAAGACCAAGCATTGGTAATAAAGTCACAGGTTGTATTTGAACCAAAGTCCTCTGACTGTAGTTTTCATCTTGAATTTGAGACACCAAGTGATGTCCAGCAGTTAACTGGAGATGCATGGCAACACAGGATAGAGATTCATAGCAGGAGAGGAACACCCCCATGAGCCACTTAGATGGCTTTTTTGATCTTTCTGGAGGCAAGGGCCCTGCACTGAGCCTAAGTCCTCATCCTGCTGGGAATCAGCCTTCCACTGTCTCTGTTCCCTGCAGTTTGTAAAGTTCAGCAGGATGGAGCCTTAGTCCTTCCCATCTCAGTGATGGCTGGGTCTAAAGCTAGTCAAGGATAAAAACAGCTGTCAAGTAAAAACCTTTGTTGTTCAGAATCTATCATGAAACAAATTTAGTTGTGATCAATTCAGCTATAGGTCATTGGCTGAGGCTTGTTTGGTTTGGAGAAATTTCTACTCTCCTCTAGTTACTGGTGATTAAACTGGCTCCTCTCTGACATCTGTATATATTGTCAGCCTGTCCTGACGCTTCAGGCTGTGTGTGTGTGTTCCCATAGCCACGGATGTTCTCATGCGTGTTCCCTGATATCTGTGTGCTTCGACAAAGTCCTGTCGTTTTGTTGTGTCCAATTCTTTGTGATCCATGTGGGGTTTTTTTGACAGACATACTGGAGTGGCTTCCTTCCCCAGTTCATTTGACAGATGAGAAACTGAGGAAAATGGGGTTAAGTGATTTGCCCAGGATGACACAGTTAATAAGTGTGAGGGCAGATTGGATCTCATGAGATGTATCTTCCAGGCTCTGGGCCTGAGGCTCTTTTCACCATGGAGCCACCCAGCTACCACTAACGGAAGCCCTCAATTCATTTTAATTCAATGAGCATCTGTTAAGCACCTGCTGGGTGCCAGATATTATTCTAATACTGGGGATATCCAGGGGAAGAAATGGAACAGTTCTTGATCTTGATGGGCTGATATTCTATTCAAAATTCTGAATATAAAATACCGAAGACAAAAACTAGAACTGTGATTTCATTGACAGGGGGAGTTCCTTAATGGGAAAACCCTTTCTACCAGTGCTGGTTGCACTTTCTCTGCAATGTATCTGCAGAGTAATAGCAAGTTAATACCTCGCTGAGAAGTGGCTGGGGTCACACAGGCAGTGCATGTTAGAGGGTGAGACTCAAACCCAGATTTTCTGGCTCCAAGGTCTGCTTTCTATCTATACTGCCTATGTAAGAAAAATAAAGCCAAAGTAATTTTAGAGGAAAGGGGGAAGGGAACACTTAAGGGTGGGAAGAATCAGGAAAAGCCTGTGTGGGAGATAGCACTTGAGCTTAGCCTTGAAGGAAACTAGGGATTCCAAAAGGCAGAGAAGTGAGGAGGTAAAGCAGCCCAGGAGTGGGAGATGGCAAGTCACAGATAGGGATGATCCAGTAGGCCCGTTTGACTGATAAATGGAATGTGTAGGGGTAGAGTGTGAAATCAGTCTGGAAAGCTAGGTCAGAGCTGACTGCTCTTCCTTTGAAACTAACACTGGAAAGCTTTTTTGGAGTATTAGTCTGCAGAATAACTTGTGCCATCTGGGACAACCAAACCAAGGATGAAAGCAATGCTTTCTCTGAGGCCTTCCTTAGGGATAAGTTTCTGGTTGCCTCCGTGGAGCACAGTACCCATTTTTTAGCAAATAAAGCAAAAACAGTCTGCAGCAAGATGCTTTTCAACAGTTTCCTAATTTCCTCCTTTTGCATTTTGCCAATTGCACTTCTAAAGGAGTTGTTTTGTTCAGTGTATTTTTCCTCCTCATTTTTTCCAATTTATTTTAGACTTTTTTTCATCAATGTTTTTAGGGAATTTTCTTCAGCTTCTATGCTTCCTTTCCCAGACTATTAACTTCCCCCACCCCAAAAAAACATTCATAATTCTCCTGCTTAGCTCTCATTTCTTTTTCCCATTTTTATTCTGTCTCTCTTTTAAGATCCTTTTTGAGTTCTTCCATAGGAGTCTTTTGAGTTTGAGTCTTGCATTTTGCCATTGCTGTCCTCTTCTGGGTTTGTGTTCTGATCTTCCCTGTCATAGAAAGTAGCTTTCTATGGTCAGTGCTCTTTTCCCCCCCTCATTTTTAAAAGTTGAGCTCTGTACCTAGGACATAGGGGAGATTGTCCCAAGCTTTTTTTTTTTTTCCTTTTTCTTTCTTTCTTTCTTTCTTTTTTTTTTTTTTTTGCAAGGGGACAGGGGTCTCTCGCTGATTTTCCATTATTAGCATTATTATTATTCTATTGTACTGGGGACCTAGAGTGCTACAGGCTAATAATGATGTATATTATAAAACATAAAAATAGGAATTAAAAGTTGGATGAAATAAAAATGAAATCTTATTTTATCTTACAGTTAATAGAAGCCACCAGTGTTTTTGAATAGGGGAATGACATGGTTAGACTAGTACTTATAGGAAAATCACTTTGGTGGCTTGATGGAGAATGGATTGAAGAGGGAAGAGACTTGAGGCTGGGTAATGGAGCAATCAAGAGACTATCATAATAGTCTTAGAGAAAGGTGATGAGAGTCTGAAACAGTTGTAACTGTGTAAGTAGAGATTAGAGGACAGATTTGAGAGATGTTGTGGATGTAGAGAAGTGGGATTTGTCAGTTGATTGGCTATGTGGGTAAAAGGGAATTAGGAATTGAGGATGACAATAAGATTTCCAGCCTTGGTGTCTGGAATGATATTGATACCTTTGATATAACTAGGAAAATTTGGGGAGGAAGGGAAGATAATGCAATGAGATCTGTAAAATAGACCCATGGCTGCTCATCTTGTACAATTCATTTTGTCCCATCGAAAAACAAAAAACAACAACAAACCTGACAAAGTGATGATGGTTGGGGGATGGGTCTTCTTCATTGGCCCCTACCCTGGAATGTAGAGTTTGCTTGCTGTGAGGTATCTGGCACACACATGAAGTGGTCCAAAGGGCGGGATGTGGGGACGTTGGGCTCCTGGGAGAGAGAGGATTTGGCCTGCACAGCTGCTGGTGAAGGTGCCTATGGCTGCAAGAGAAGATGAGCATAGGAGCGATGGGAAATATGGATGAGGGGTGGTGTCGTCATCTTGGACATGGTGATGGTCTGCTGCAGGGAGGGTGGAATGTAACACATACTCCTGCCTTCTAATTGCTTGGTCAGCACCTCTTGGGAGTCAGGGCCTTAGAGACCTGGCAGTTAATCACTTTTCTGCTTATTATTTTGGTGGTATTTGATATGTATTTGGAAAAAAAGGGGTTTTGTGGAAGCAATGCTTTGCCAATTTCCCCAAGTAAGGCTGGGCATTTCTACCTTTGATAGATTTCTGTCTCCTTTGCCCCAGTTGAAGATGCTGGGATGAGGTACAGCTGAATGTGCTGTCTGTTTTGATATTTCCTTTTGAGATTTTGTAAATTGGTTTGGGGGTGGTCTATAAAATATGTGTGTGTGTCTGTAAAATGTGTGTGTGTGTGTGTGTGTGTGTGTGTGTGTGTGTGTCTTGAGTATGAGAGAAAAAGAATTTACATGCACAGATGACTTCACTTGTTAATTTTTCTCTGTCTGTGTCACTGACTCTTCATTCTCTCTTTGTCTTCCTGTTGCTGGACTCTCTGTAGGAGCTTTATGGGGTAATGCGTTCTTGCTGTCTCTGTGCCCTACTAATACTGCCTGTGCACTATTCCACACCCTTAGCAAACCACACCCTAGATAACATGGCTGTAATCCATGTTACACTCATTCCATTGGCTTTGGAATCAATTGAATTCCACTGCTCATCACCTTTAGGCAATCTCCTTCCATCTACTTGTCATCTGTCTAGTAACATCAGCATGCTTCCCAGAACCCATACCTATCTAGCAGTTTCTAACTGTGTTCCCACGTAATATTTTGGTCAGCAGCAGCCCTAAGGGCGGCCTGCGATTCACAGTCCCGTAGTTAGGAGAACCCCTGAAATCATAGCTTTTTGGTAGGAGAATACCAGGATTCAAAGACAGGAAAATCCTGGGATTCACAGTTTTACCGAGAACGGATTCTTAGAGTTCACAGCTTTATAGGCTGGTAGAGTAGTCCCAGCCCAAATAATCTACTTTCCTAAGGATCATCAGTTGTAGTTCCTTGTGGCAGGGGGTATCTGGGGCCTGAACTTTGATATTATCCTTTATCTGTAGAATGTAACATGATTTAGAGCAGTGGTTCTCAAAGTATGGTCTAGAGAATCCTGGGGATCTCTGGAACCCTTTTAGAGGATCTACAAATTCAAAAATAGTTTTTATTTCCAATATGGTAAATGTCTATAAATATAATCCAGATAAACAAAAATTCTTTGGAGAGATCCTCAATAATTTTTAATAGGATAAAGATACTTAAAACAAAAGTTTGAGAACCATTGATTTAGGGGCTCAAGCATTCCTGAGTCAGCAGTTAGTAATAAAAAAAAAGTATAGTTACTTAATTCCAGATACTGACTTAAAGGAGTAGGGCTTGGGAACCTTAACCCACCACACAGATTATAAGGAAAGTGTCTGAATCCCTAATATTCATCCAAGTGACATAGAAATACAAAGAAACTACAAGAATGTTTTCAACATTCATTTTTATATCATTCCAGACACCATGAATCAGGGCTTTTCTCTGTACCTACTTCAGGAGAGAGGGGGAAACAGTTGGCTCTTGAAAGCCTAAGTGCTTACAATCCTGTTCCCCTTAGATAACTTTTGATGTGCCAATACAGTAATTATCAGAATAAGAGACGATAGGATTCCCTAGATTTGAGTATGCCCCAGAATGAGAAGGGAGAAGTTTCAGCACCTTTTTCCTATTTCATTCCCATTTAGACTACACCCAGAATATCCAACTTCTATTGGGAGATGATAATCATAGAATTTCAGAATTGAAAGGGATGTCTGAGATCATCTAATCCAGGAAGTCTTCTTTAAAATTTTTTTAAGCTTTTTATTTTCAAAATATATGTATAGATGGTTTTCAGCATCCAGTCTTGCAAAATTTTGTACTTCAATTTTTTTCTTACTCTTTTCCAATATGTCAAACGTGTGCAATTTTTTCTATACATATTTCCATAATTATGCTGTATAAGAAAAATCATATCAAAAAGGAAAAATGAGAATGAAAACAAAAAGCTGGCAAACAATAACAAAAAAAGTGAAACTACTATGTTGTGATCCACACTCAGTCCCCACAGTTCCCACTCTGGGTGCAGATGGCTCTCTCCATCACAAGTCTATTGGAACTGGCCTGAAACAGCTCACTGTTGAAAAGAACCACATCCATCTGAATTGATCTTCATATAATCTTGTTGTTGCTATGTACAACTTTCTCTTGGTTCTACTTGCTTCATTTGGCATCAGTTCATGTGAGTCTCTTCAGGCCTCTCTAAAATCATCCTCCTGATCATTTCTCTTACAGAACAATAATACTCCAAAACACTCATATACCATAACTTATTCAGCCATTCTCCAACTGATGGACATCCACTCAGTTTCCAATTCTATGCCACTACAAATATTTTTGCAGTGTAATTCAGGAATTTTTAACTTTTTTTGTGTCTTGGTTTCCTTTGGCAGCCTGATGAGATCTAAAGATTCCTTCTCAAAATAATGCTTTTAAATACATTAAATAAGGTATATGGAATTACAAAATAAACCAATCACATTGGAATATGTTACCAAAACATTTTTAAAACAAGTTAATGGACCTCAGATTAAGAAACCCCAACTAGTTCAACTTGTACCTGAAAATAAGTCCTCTTAAAAATGTCCCTAAGAATTGTTCATCTAGCGTCCAATTGAAAACCTTGAGGGAAGACAGATCCACTCCCTCCCAAGGCATATCATTCCACTTTTGGACTTCTCTAAGTCATTATGTTTTCTTTTTAAAAAATTCATCAAGTTTAAATCTTTCAGCTACTTCTGGCCATCTGGGAAAAGTAGAATGTGTCCAATCTTCTTCCACATGACAGCCTTTCAAACACTTCAAAATACTCAACATGTCACCCTCTTCCTCATCCCCACTCCCTGCAAGTTTTCTCTCCCTAAGCTAAACATCCCCAGGTCCTTTACTTCATCCTTTTATGGCATGGTATCCAATTTTCTTCCTATCTTGTTTGTTCTTCTCTGGTTATACACCGGTGACCTTCTTAAAATATGGTGCCCCAAATTGAACACTCCCCAAGTGTGATCTGACTAGATCCCAGGACAATGGGACCATCACCTACCTTAGGCTGGGCTCTATATTTTAAGATAGTATCAGCTACTATAAACTTTTTAAAATAATATTTTATTTTTTCAAATATATGTTTTCAACATTCATTTTTGTAAAACTTTGTTTTAAAATTTTCTCCCTCCCTTACCTTCCCCCTCCCCAAGACAATAAGCAATCTGATATAGGCTAAACATGTGCAATTCTTTTAAACATATTTCCATATTTCTCGATGTTGTACAAGAAAAATCAGACCAAAAAGGAAAAAAAAAAAAACACAAGAAATAAAAAAACCCAACAAACAAAAAGGCAAAAATACTATGATTTGATCTACATTGTCTCCATAGTACTCTCTGTGGATTTGATCCGCATTTTCCATCCCAAATCTTTTGGAATACCTTGAACCACTGCATTGTTGAAAAAAGCCAAGTCTATCACAGTTGATCATCACATAATCTTGTTTTTCCTGTGTACAATGTTTTCCTGGTTCTTCTTACTTTATTCAGCATCAGTTCATGTAGATCTTTCCAGGATTTTCTGAAGTTAGCCTGCTCATCACTTCTTATAGAACCATAATATTCCATTACCTTCGTGTACCATCACTTATTCAGTCATTTCCCAACTAATGGGTATCCAGCCAATTTCCAGTTCCTTACTGTTACAAAAAGAGTTGCTACAAACATTTCTGCATATATATATATATATATATAATATTTATTTTTTCCCTTTGTTATTATCTCTTTGGGAGACAGACTCAATAGTGAGACTGTTGTAACAGAGTATGCACAATTTTATAGCCCTTTGTGCATAATTCCATATTGCTTTCCAGAATGGTTGGATCATTTCACAACTCTATTAACAATGTATTAGTGTTTCAGTTTCCCCATATCATCTCCAATATTTATCATTATTTTTTCCTATCATCTTAGTCAATCTGAGAGGTATGAGGTGGTGCCTCAGTTATCTTAATTTGCATTTCTCTAATTAGTAGTGATTTAGAACATTTTTTCAAGTGCCTAGAAATGGCTTTAATTTCTTCATCTGAAAGTTGTTCATATCCTTTAATCACTTATCAGTTGAGGAATAACTTGATACTATAAACTTTTATTAAGCTCACATGGATGGCTCCCTAAAATATCTGAATCTGTTTTCCATTTTCCATCTTTATGTTTTCCATTTTGTAAAATTGTAAAGTTGATTTTTGAACCCAGTTTTAGGAGTTTTCTCTATCAAATTTATTAAATTTGGCCCATAATGCTAGCCAGCTGAGATTTGGGGGGGATTCTGACTGTTGGTTATTGCTTCTAGCTTCATGACATCTACAGATTTGACAAGTATGCCTTATATGTGTTCAAGCCATTGGAAAAAAATGTTGAACAGTGTAGGGCCAAGGACACGTCCTTGGGGCATTCTGCCAGATAACTACCTCCAAAGTGACATTCAACCATTAATAACAATCACTTGGTCCTGTCATTCAACCTGTCTGAATCGACCTACCTGCACACCCATTTAGCCTACATCTCTCTATCTTATCTACAAGCACAGAATGAGAAATTTTGTCACATGCTTTGCTGAAACCTACATAAAACTATTTTTTCAACATTCCTCCACTCAACTAGTTTAGTTACCTTGTCAAAGAAGAAAATGTTATTAGTTTGGCAGGACCTCTTGTTGATGAAGCATACTTATCCTTATTACCATTCCACAAACTATTCCTTTAATCATATGTTCAATAATTTTGCCAGAATTAAAAAGTCAAGATCACCAGCCTATAGTTTTTGCCTCTCTTTTCTTTTTTAAATTGAACTACTATTTGTCCTTCATTAGTACTGTGGTACCTTTTCCATTCTTCATTATTTTTCACTGAATCACTGACTGTGGCTTAGTAACGATATCTGTCTGTTCTTTCAGTATCCTAGGACGTAATTTTTCTGTGCCTGGTGATTGAACTCATAAAACTAGCAAGCTGTTCTCTTACTGACACCCCATCGATAATGAATTTCACCTCAGTCCTAATGATTTTTATTCCATCTTTCTCAATCCAAAGATCATTCTCCTTGGAAGAGAAAATAGAAGCTAGATAAGCATTAAATAGCCCTGCCTTTGTACTTTTGTCTGCTGCCATTGTCCTATTTACCATGAAGCAGCAGTCTTATCCTGGGTTTGATCTTCCTCCCCTTGAATATTATCTTCTGTGAAATGCTGGTTCTTTTTATTGATATTCTTCAGGAAGAATTCCACAGGAGTTTAGGTTCACTGAATATCTCTTATCTTATTTCAAAACTAGTAGGGGACTTTTTTCCCCCTTCTTAGCATTCATTAGAGATTCTTCTTTCCCCTTGAGTTTCCTGAAAGTAGACAGGAGACCCATGCAGACACAAAGGCCTTCCCTTGGGCAGGTCTGAGGACTCAATTTGGACCATGATCTCTTTGTGATTCTTTTGGTGCTTCCAGACAGACTTTCTTGACATTTGTACCTTGTAGTACTGGGTCTATGTTAGAAGTAGACGTTAGTTGTTTCCATACCCAATCAGATTCTTAATCTTTTTTCTTGGCCATGTGAACTTGGGGTTTCATGTGTTCTTCAGAACACATTTGTGATGGCATTCTGGAATAGCCAGAATCACAAAGCCTAGTAAGGTCTATTCCTTGCTTAACTAATAATAACAATCTTAATATACTAATTTAGAGTTTTTAAATCACTTTGTCAATATGATCTCATTCTATCCTCCTATCTTTTAAACATATTTCTATATATGTCATGTTGTACAAGAAAAATCAGACCAAAAGGAAAAAAAAACACAAGAAAGAAGAAAAAAAAAAAAACAACAACACAGACACAGATGAAAGTCAGAGGCAGGATTTGAACTCAGTTTTTCCTAGCTCCAAGGCCAATATTTTACCCACTGCATTCACCCAGCTGCCTCTACCTAGTTAGAGGCTAAAGTCAGGGCCTAAAGAAGATAGGGCTTGGAACCTAGTCTTGGGAGTCTGTACTACAATTGGAAAGCATTGGTGAAACTAAAAAGAGAATTTTAACTCATCAGCTGCATCAGGAACCCATTCTGCCTCATGAGACTCCTTGGGAACCTACAGACCCAGTTACTTTTACTCTCCCCTCCAAAGAGGTGGGTCTTTAACAGGTTCATCAGCCCTAAGAGCTAGTGTGGACAAGATTCTGTCCCTCCTCTTCTTCTCCTCCTCGTTTCCTCTAAATTCTTCCCTTTCCCTTCCTTTTGCTTCGCTACTTCCATTTCTTCTTCCCTTTCTTTCATGTCCCTTTCCCTTCCTTCTCCATCTCTCTTTTCCTTCTATTCCTCTTCACTTTCTCCTCTTCCTTTTCAACATTCCCCATTCCCCTTCCGTCTCTCTTCTGTTTCCATTTCTATGCTTCCCTCTATTCCTTATAGTATAAGTAAAGCATTGTGGGAGGTCTTGGGACTGTTTCCCATAGATCCAAGATGCTAAACCTCACAGTCCTTGGGGAGGGAACCCAACAACTTTCATTTTTTATTGGTTCTGACGTCATCTGCACTTAGTATTGAGCTCCTGTGTGTGGTCTGTAACTGTTTCCCCTCATACACTCCCAACCAGGACAACATCTGCATGCACTGAATGGGAAATGCAATTTCAGCCATGTAACAGTTTCCTTGTTACATGGCTTAGCATGGCTGATCATAGGAAGTTGATCAGGTTGAGAAGCTGTTCCTCTTCCATGAAGATGGAAACCTTATTCTGCCTAAACCAAAGTTTGCTGCTTCTTTCTCCCCATGAGGTTCTGAGCTGATTATTTCCTCCCTCTTGTTACAGAAGGGGATATATGGCTATCAATCTGTACTTTAGAGCTATGTTTCCTTCTTGGTGAAGGAGATCTCCAATCTGGATTGTCCTTGAGGAGGAATTTCTTTGCCCTTCTCCTGCTCCTTCTCCTCATTCTTTTCCTCCCCCAGATATGAAGCTTGCTCTTCTCTGTGTAACCAGACTCTTCCTTACACCTGCCTTCATGTGTTTGTGAGAAATTTCCAGGAAAGAGAAGAGATGCTGGTGTGTCCACGGACTGCAGTATAGGGACGAAGTTTGGGCAGTTAATGTTTCTGTGGCTGAAATTGAGCCTTTCAGTCTTGCATAGCAGTGGGCTGGGGACTTTGGTGTACAGAATGAATTCTGCCCAAAGCCTGCAGTGGTGCACGTGGGTACAATGGGGTGGAGAGGGGGGTTCTTGAGAGCCAAACACAAGCCAAATTCTTCCCTCCCTGTTTTCTTTTCTCTGTGGCTTTTCCCTTTCTAGAGGAAAAGGGAAAGACATCAGCACAATCAAGTCACTGCGAGTACTCCGAGTCCTGAGACCTCTGAAGACCATCAAACGTTTGCCAAAACTAAAGGTTGGCTCCTGAAGGAATTAGGGCCCTAAAGGGATGGATCTTGGATTGGGGGACTAATTGCTTTGGTCTCTTGTTTTATACCTAAATTGAAAGAAGGGAGGGAGAGGTTTTGATCTTTGAAGTAAAGGGGAAGGGGAAAGTTGGATTTATTTTGATCACCTCAAGAGAGAAAGGGATGGCCCAGAAGATCTAGAAAGGGGAAGATGAGTCTTTCCACAGGAGGGACTTTGTCCAACATATTTAGTAAAATTGAATCCTTTGAGTTACTAACTTCAAATCTTCTCTGAACATTTCACAAACACATGTCTTCAATGTCCTTCAACACAGTCCAGGGAGCACAGAGCATCAGTGAGTAGCTAAAGGAAGGTGGAGGAGCCAGTCCTTCCTCTTTCACCTCAAGGCCTGCACCCATGGGTCTAGTTGGAAAGCTTTCTGTCTCAGAATAAGTAGGGAGTCAGGAGTCCCAAAGAGGCCTGCTTCTTGGTTAGATCTTGGCAAATAAGAAGCTCTGTCCCATCCTAGTCCTGCTTCTTGCTAATGCCCAACTAGGCCCAATAAAGAAATAGATAGGTGCTGTTAAGAGTCATCAGGCACTACGTTTTTTGGCTAGAGTTAGACAAACTATTTTCAGGATCTTTTGGAATTCTGACCTCTTGTGATGATAATTTTCATTATATATAGTTTGAAGTTTTACAAAATACTCTCTTTGCAACAACTCCGTGAGGGTAGGTAATGCAAGTATTATTCCCATTTTACAGATCAGGACATTGAGACCCAGAGACATGAAATGACTTTACTAGGATGACACAGTAGCAATTATTAGAGTTAGGCTTTGAACTCAGGTTTTCTGAGGTCCAGTGCTCTTTGCATACCAGGTCTTCTCTATATTAGGTTGTAGGGAATAGGTCATCTATATCCTATAGTATATATCCTCTCTATACTCTTGATAGGCTGAGTTTACAGAAATTTCTTCCTCAACATTGTGCCCACCATTTGGGGTGATTGTATCAGGTGACCTCTGAGTCCCTGAGGAGGATTTAGCCTATGGAAACCCTTTGCCCAAGAGCCTTGAGTAGGAGATACTGCTTGGCAAGCTGCAAAGGCCTTGATTTGGCCAGAAGATAGACTTACTGGAGAAATGCAGGTGCCCCTGCAGAGGACTAAAGAATGAGAGTTAAAAGGGACTTTAGGCATCGTCTAGTACAACACTCTCACTGAACAGATGAGGCAGCCAAGGCCCAGGACAGTGAAATGGTTTCCCCGGATCACATGGATAGTCAGTGACAAAAGTAGGATTTTTTGGCTTCAGTTTTTTTTCTTCCATACTATTACCTCTCTCTGTGAGGCGGTCACCGCACTTCTCATTGTGACCAGCCAGTAGGTGGTCAAGGTGGAAAAGGTCTTGAATTCAAACCTAGTCTGGTGGAAACAAGACGTGGGTCTTGCCCTCTAGAAACTCCCAGTTTAAGAAGTTTCTGATTTCTTTCCAGTCCCAGAGTAACAGGGAGGTGAGAGCACCCTGAGCTCAACCTCATTTTGTTAGCAGCTGGCAAGCCTGAGGCATCCTTCTCTTCCTCTGACCCATAAACACCCAAAGTGAACAAGACCCCCACCTTAGTGGTAGCTTTGATTTTAATTTTTCTCTTTATCTTCCTCTTTGTCTTCCCACATTTACCCTCATTTATCCACAATTCTTTCTATAGGCTGAGCTTGGCCTCTGCCCATACAAGCCCTTCTTCATCACTGTTACAGATGTGCTCATTTGCCCCATTCCCAACTCCCACATTCACCCTTCCAGAGACCCTGCTCAGCCCCCTCCCATGCCCCCTGCCCAGCCCCCTCCCATGCCCCCTGCTCTGCCTCTCTCATGCTTTTCTCTCCACAGGCTGTGTTTGACTGTGTGGTAAATTCCCTGAAGAATGTCCTCAATATCCTCATTGTCTACATGCTCTTCATGTTCATCTTTGCCGTCATTGCTGTGCAGCTCTTCAAAGGAAAATTCTTCTATTGCACAGATGAATCCAAAGAGCTGCAGAGGGATTGCAGGTAAACTGAGTCACAGCCAGGGCTGTCAATACATTAAGTCTTCCATAGATCAAAGATTTCCACGAGCCACCAACCCAAGGATCTCGAGGGCACAGTTTCTTTGACATGAGCTCTAAAGGGCAGCCAGGGATTGGCAGATGTGGTTTTAAGTTTTGGATTTAGTCTAATCTATATGGAGGAAACCTCTCGGTCTGAGGCATTAGTTGCCTTAGTTAAGGCATTGTTGTTGTTCAGTCAGTTCAGGTGTGTCCAACTCTTCATAATTCAGTGGACCTCTGTCCGTGGGGTTCTCTTGACAAAGATACTGGAGTGGTTTGCCATTTCCTTCTCCGTGGCAAACAGGGCAAGTCATTTGTCCAGACTCACACAGCTAGGAAGTTTCTGAGACTGGCTTGGAACTCACTTCTTCCTGTTCCCAAGCCCAACACTCTGTCCACTGTACCACTTGCTGCTCCATAGATAAGACAGTAAATGCTTAACAACCAGTAATCTCCCAACATAGCAACACTACCTAGCAACAACTCATATCTCTCTACTTCTTTAAGATTTACAATGTACTTTGTGCCAGAATTCCTCATGTCGCGGTGGTCCTGGGAGACTCATCATCATCATCATCAGACTTAACATTTATTATTTACCTCTTTGCAAATGCTTTACATATATTATCTCATCATCCCAACTTCTATGGGAACTCTGCGAGATAGGAGCTATAATTATTACCATTTTACAGTTGAAGAAAATGAGGCAAATGGAAGTTAAATGGTTTGCCCAGGATCGCACGAAAAGCAAGTATCTAAGGCAGACTTTAAACTCAGTTCTGCCTGAATTCAAGCCTAGTGTTTTATCCGTTATACCACTTAGCAGCCTAGGAAGTAATGGAAGTCTCACTGTCCTTATTTTATAGATGAAGCTGACACTTAAAGGAATCAAGTCCACCCCTGACAGAGCTGGTTCAGCTTCTTCCCACCTCATATAACCTTTCTCAAAGATCATTAACTAGATCAACACTTCTTAGTAACCAAACATAGTAACATTGCTTAGCAATAATCAGTAGCCAAACATGGCAACATTACATAGTAACAGGCACTAAAATGTACTCCTGTAAGGCCATTTGGCCTATTGATTTAGTAGAAATGGGGGAAGGTGGAGATGGGGGGCCAGGGTGAAAATCTACCCAGAGGAAATCAGCAAGTGTGTAAATCTGGAGAGAAGATAAAATAAAAAGGCCTATTGAGGCCCATCCAAGAAAGCTTGTCTTCTCATGATGACGCTAATCCTGAAATATATTCTTACTTTTTTCCCTGAAGATTTTTGTCCTTTCTGGGGCAATTGAGCCCACACTGCTCAGTGAGTAAAGCCAAGTAACCAGAACCACTTCTATGACTATGGTATGGATGTGACTGTGAGAGAAAGAGAGAAAGAGACAGAGAGAGAAAGAAGAAGGAGAAGGAGGAGGAGGAGAAGGAAGAAGAGAAGGAGGAAGAGGACAAGGAAGAGGAGGAGGAGGAAGAGGAAGTGAGGGAGGGAGGGAGACAGAGACAGAGAGAACGAGAACCAGAAAGATAGAGGGAGAACTAGAGACAAACAGAGAGAGAACCAAAGAGACAGAGACAGAGAGAGAGACAAAGACAGAAACAAAGAGACAAAGATATGAACAGAAAAAGAAATGAGAGAAAGACACACATATAAAGAAACTGAGGAGGGGGGAGAGAGAGACAGAGACTGACAGAGATAGAAAATTGATCATCAAATGAGACAGAAAAACAGAGAGGGGGAAGAAAGAGACAGACAAAGAGACAGAGGCAGAGAAAAAGAGAAACAGAGAAGAGGATGAAAAGGGGGAGAAGGAGGAAGAAGAAGAAAAATAAGAATCAAAAGAAGAAGAAGAAGAAGAAGAAAAGAAGAAGAAAAGAAGAAGAAGAAAGAAGAAGAAGAAGAAGAAAGAAGAAGAAGAAAAAGAGAAGAAGAAGAAGAAGAAAAAAAGAAGAAGAAGAAGAAGAAGAAAAGAAGAAGAAAAGAAGAAGAAGAAGAAAAGAAGAAGAAGAGAAGAAGAAGAAGAAGAAGGAGAGGGAGAGATTTTTGGCTTTTTGATAATAGGTTACATTTTGTTTCTGGGTAAAAAAAATACTTTTGTGTTCAATCAACAAAGAATGAAATACTGACAGCTACATTCTGAGGTTGATAAAAAATCTAGATTTTACATACATACACACATATATACATGCATATACATAGTCCTTATATTCATGATGCTTATATCTTAGTAGGAGAGAAAGCAAAAATATAGACATCCTGAAGTGCTTTCAATTTTTTCCTTCACTTAAGAAAGAGGTATAGGAGGCATTGAATAAGTAACTTTTTTTTCTTTGTAAATATATCCTAGAAAACTTGTCTTGGGAGATAGTTTAGAGGCAAGAAAGAGATGGGAATATCAAAATAGGTGCTAGAAAAGGACACCCCAAGTCTGTGGTAGTGGTAGAAAAAGGAGACAGGTGATTAGATACGTTGGGTGCAGGTTAGAAAATAGTGCAAGGTAAAAACCACAGGACCAAGGGCAGAGGTCCCCAGTTTGAAGTTGCTGGAACAATTCAAGAAACTAAATCATCTAGACCTACTAGCTGGGCCTAAATCCTTTACAATGACCATTTATTTGTATAGGAACATTATTTCAAAAAGTTTGATGTTTTTGCTCCCTGCTCTCTTTAGATAATATAAATCCTTTCCTTTTTTTTTTTTTTAACTAAAGATTTTCAGACAGAAGAATAGTTCATGAAGTCACATTGAGCATAAGCTATATGGTTATTGAGGAAGGGGTGGAAGATCAACTCCCTTTAGGGGAGATCTCTATGACTTTCTTGGTCTTATTGCTCTAAATGGAGATGGGCAACTGGTTGGCTAACATTACAGTCAAGAGATTGGACCAAAATTCTAGGGCTTTAGAATCAGCATTTTGTAGGAGAAAAATCAACACAATTCAAAGGATCTTAGATTTAGGGCTGGAAGGGATTTTAGAGACCATGTTGTTAAATCCCTTTGTTTTACAAATGAGGAAACTGAGTCTCAGAGTGACTTGCCCAAGATCATATAGATAGAGGCGGGTTTTGAACTCAGGTCCCTTGAATTCAGAGCAAGTTCTCTTTCCACTAGACTATATTACTTTTCTTCCACTCCCCCCCACCCCACCCCAGAATTTTTTTCTGGCTATACATATGCATTGATTTTTTTAAATACACATCTCTTTATGAATCATGTTGGGAGAGAAAAATCAGAACAAAAGGGAAAAACCACAAGAAAAAAAGCAGAAGAAAAAGAAAAAAAGTAAACATAGCATAAGTTGACTTACGTTCAGTCGCCATAGTTCTTTCTTTGGATGCAGATAGTTTTCTATCCAAAGTTTACTGGGATTTCCTTAGAACACTGAATAGCTGAGAAGAACCAAGTTTTTCATAGTTGATCACCACACAATCTTGCTGTTACTGTGTATAATGTTTTCTGATTACTTTTCTAATATTGCTATTTGTCCTTCCCTTTCAAAGAGAACCATGGCATCAGGGAGATGATGCCATGACATGCAAGTGAAATGACTTTAAATGAGGGAGGGATGTGCAAAGTTAGTCATCTGACTTCTTTTTCCTTCAGAGCTATCTGGGTCCAGTGGCCAGATGTAGATCAGAACATAGAGAGTTTTTAAATAAGTGCCATCCATGTGTCAAGAACACTACCTCAGAGAACTGAGAATTCCACCAAACTCAAGGGATTGAATGTGTACAAGAAGGCAGGGATGCTAATGAGTTCTTAGGAAAGGGACGATGTCTCTTCCTTCTCTCCCTCTCTCTGATACATGCCTCCTGTAGGGAAAGAACGTATCCCCAACATTACTTCTCTTCCTAATTTTCCCTGTGCTCTCATTTTTAGGGGTCAGTATTTGGATTATGAAAAGGACGAAGTGGAGGCTCAACCCAGACAATGGAAGAAATACGACTTTCACTATGACAATGTGCTTTGGGCTTTGCTGACTCTTTTCACAGTGTCTACGGGAGAAGGGTGGCCAACGTGAGTTGTCATCAGGTTCTAGGTGGCTGGGGGAGGAGGTAGATGGATGGATAATCCTTTAGGACTCTGGAGAACACAACAAGGACATTTTTAGGGAGAAAGCTGGATAAGCTGCTCTCGGGAGGATCCTTTCTAAGGGTATCATACAACCATAAACTTAGAATTAGAAGGGTCTTGAGAAGCTCAACCCTCATTTCACAAATGAGAAAATTGAGGCACAAAGAGTTTAAGTGATGTGCCAAAAGTCACCCAGCTGCTAAGTGTCTAAGGTGAGATTTGAACTCAGATCTGTCTGTCTGTCTGTCTGAGTCTCTCTCTCTCTCTCTCTCTCTCTCTCTCTCTCTCTCTCTCTCTCTCCCTCTCTCTGTCTCTGTCTCTGTCTCTCTCTCTCTCTCTTTCTCTTTCTGTGTGTGTGTGTGTGTGTGTGTGTCTCTCTCTGTCTCTCTGTCTCTTTCTCTCTCTCTTTCTCTTTCTCTCTCTCTTTTAAAATAATAGCTTTTTATTTTCAAAATATATGCAAAGATAGTTTTCAACATTCATCCCTGCAAAACCTTACGTACCAAATTTTTCTCCCTTACTTCCTCCTACCCTTCCCCTAGACAGCAAGTAATCCAATGCATGTTAAACATGTGCAATTCTTCTATGCATAGTTCCACAATTATCAGCTGCACAACAAAAATCATATCAAAAATGGGGGAAAAAATGAAAAAGAAAACAAAAAGCAAGCAAAATACTAGGTTGTGATACACATTCAATCCCCACTCTGGATGCATATGGTTCTCTCCCTCACAAGTCTATTGGAATTGGCCTGAATCTTCTCGTTGTTGAAAAGAGCCACACCCATTAGAACTGATCATCACATTTATTTTTCTTGTTTCTGTGTACGTTGTTCTCTGGAATCTACTCACTTCACAACATCAATTCACATAAGTCTCTCTAGGCCTTTCTGAAATCATCCTGCTGATCTGAACCCAGGTCTTGACATCATGAACAATATTATGTTATATGTACCATTGTATATGTACCAGTGTATAATATATGTTATGCCATGCTACCTTTGTTTATTTATTTACTTTGTTTAATGAATTGTTTTAATCAACAACATCAAAAGCCTAACTAGAAAATATGCAATATGTTTCACTATCTTTATTTATTTTAACATAATATTTCCCTCCCAATTACATGTTAAAACAATTTTAAAACATTTTTCTGTATAGGGGCTAATGTTTTGAGTTCCAAATTCTAACCCTTTCTCCTTCCCTGAAGTGGTAAGCAATCTGATATCATCTTGCCTTTTTAAAGATTTCAGGCATGAGCATAGTAAGAGGGGAGAGGGCTGCAAGAAAATTTGATCTTAATATGCATTTTCATACATGATTCCAAGAGATGGAGAGCTTTTAAGTATCCTTTTTGAATAATTCACAGAAGATCATTGATTTACAGCTGGGATGGATTGTAGGGCCCATCTAATTAAACATTTTCACTCTTGAGAAAACTGAGGCACAAAGAGATTTCACAGATCACACAGGTAGTAAGTAGCAGAGTCAGAATTTGAACTCAGGTTTTTTGACTCCAACTCTAACACATCGTGCATCATGTTAAAGAGTTAGTTGGCCTAAAAATATTTTTTAACGCTTACACTGGAGCAGGCACTGTGCTAACCAAGATGTGTTGCCACAAAAAAACAGCTCTCTTTTTTGCTCTCCTGGGAATTGGTTTGAAATGTTTGCCAACACAAAGAGGGTCTAAACTCTGGCTAGGGAACAAGCCCCAGGGAGAGGTCAGTACTCACATATGGTAATAACCCTTATCAACACAAATGTCCCTTAATGTAACCCTTAGGAGACTAGGAACAGTCCCCTGCAGGGTACCAAATCCTGCTTTTCTGACTCCCAATTTTGAAGAGGCTAGGAAAAAATGGAAAAATGACAAGAAGAATAAAGATGAAGAGAAGGATGGCCTATGCTTGCTGGCTCAAGACATTGATCCACATCATATTATGATCTGGTCCTAGATTGTGTCCATCTAAAGAATATGATGTAGTGTGTCCAATAATGAGTTTGAATTCTGCCTCAGGTGTTTATTAGCTGTATGACCCTGGGCAAGGCATTCACTCTCTGAGCTTCAATTTTCACATCTGAAAATGGAGATAATAATCATACCTGACTCATAAATGTGTTGCAAGAATCAAATGAGATTCTATCTGCAAAAAACAACAATCAAAAACCTTAAAGCATAATCTAAATGTGAACTATTATTATTATTAGAGAAAGTATAATCATGCTATCAGACAAAGCAAAAATGAAAATTTAAACATTGAGAAAGATAGAGAATATTAAATAGTTAAAGGAAGTATAGATAATAAACCAATATCAGTACTAAACTTACATGTGTCTACTGGTGTATCATTGAAATTCATAATGATCATAATGATGACCAAAACAAAAAATACAATATAACTGCAAGAAGCTTTTAATATTCCTCTATCAACACTGAAAAAATCTAAAAGAAAGAGAAATAAAAAAGAAATTACAGAACTGAACAAATTGTTGGAGAATTACCTAAAAGATGGTATCTTTTGAATAGGAATATTAAAGAAAATACTTATTTCTCAGAACTGATATCTTTACAAAAAAAAACCATGTGCTAAGACACAAAAAAATTACAAATTTATTTTTTCTTTCTTTCTTTTGCTGAGTTAATTGGGGTTAAGTGACTTACCCAGGGTCACACAGCTAGGAAGTATTAAGTGTCTGAGACCACATTTGAACTCAGGTCCTCTATTCACTGTGCCACTTAGCTGTCCCAAAATGATAAATTTCTAAAGGAAATACTAATTACATCTTTTATGGACCATAATGTGATATAAAATAATAATTAATACAGGGAATGAAAACAAAAGTTACAGATCTAAATGAACATTTAAAGACATTTTGAGCATTAGTGTGTCAAAGAATAAATTCTATTAAAAAAGAATAACTGAAAAAGAATGACAGTAAAAAGACTATATACCAAAAATTTCTGGGATTTAACAAAAAGTCCTCAGAGTGAAAAAATCATCTTTCAAAATACACATCAACAAAGGATAAAAGAGTTAATTAACCAAATTTGTAGTACTGAAAATTTTTTTTTAAAGAGATTCAATAAGGTTTTTTTTTTTTTAAATTTAATAATAATTTTGTATTGACAGAATCCATGCCAGGATAATTTTTACACAGCATTATCCCTTGCAATCACTTATGTTTCGTTTTTTCCCCTCCCTCCCTCCTCCCCCCCCCCCCAAGATGGCAAGCAGTCCTATATATGTTAAATATGTAGCAGTATATCCTAGATACAATACATATTTGCAGAACCGAACAGTTCTCCCACTGCACAGGGAGAATTGGATTCAGAAGGTAAAAATAACTCGGGAAGAAAATCAAAAATCAAATAGTTCACATTCATTTCCCAGTATTCCTTCTTTGGGTGTAGCTGTTTCTGTCCATCATTTATCCAATGAAACTCAGTTAAGTCTCTTTGTCAGAGAAATCCACTTCCATCAGAATACATCCTCATACAATAGCGTTGTCGAAGTGTATAATGATCTCCTGGTTCTGCTCATCTCACTTAGCATCAGTCCATGTAGGTCTCTCCAAGCCTCTCTGTATTCATCCTGCTGGTCATTCCTTACAGAGCAATAATATTCCATAACATTCATATACCACAATTTACCCAGCCATTCTCCAATTGATGGGCATCCATTCATTTTCCAGTTTCTAGCCACTACAAACAGGGCTGCTACAAACATTTTGGCACATACCGGTCCCTTTCCCTTTTTTAGTATCTCTTTGGGGTATAAGCCCAATAGAAACACTGCTGGATCAAAGGGTATGCACAGTTTGATAACTTTTTGGGCATAATTCCAGATTGCTCTCCAGAATGGCTGGATTCGTTCACAATTCCACCAACAATGCATCAGTGTCCCCGTTTTCCCGCATCCCCTCCAACATTCATCATTATTTTTTCCTGTCATCTTAGCCAATCTGACAGGTGTGTAGTGATATCTCAGAGTTGTCTTAATTTGCATTTCTCTGATCAATAGTGATTTGGAACACTCTTTCATGTGAGTGGTAATAGTTTCAATTTCTTCATCTGAAAATTGTCTGTTCATATCCTTTGACCATTTATCAAGTAGTACTGAAAATTAAAGAAAAACAAACCCCAAAATGAAATTTTGAAAATCGCAGAAGAAATGCAGAAGATTTAATGGCAGAACTAGGAATATAATCTGGCTCTTTTGACTCCTAGTCCAGTGATCTTTCTGCTGCCCCACATTCAACAGGGGGGAGTTATTTCCTAAATGCAGGTTCTACCTTGTGTCCCAGAAGCTACCTCTTCTTCTCTTTTTTTGTTTCCAGGGTACTGAAACATTCGGTGGATGCAACATATGAAGAACAGGGTCCGAGTCCTGGCTTCCGGATGGAACTGTCAATCTTCTACGTGGTCTACTTTGTTGTGTTTCCCTTTTTCTTCGTCAATATCTTTGTGGCATTGATCATCATCACCTTCCAGGAGCAGGGAGACAAAGTGATGTCAGAATGCAGCTTGGAGAAGAATGAGGTACCTTGTGAGTCCTGGCCTTCCACAGAGGAACCCCAGCAGGTGGTGAGGGGAGAGTTCCTGGCTGACATCTGGGGCTGATGAGGAGGTCTTTCTCCTTCCACCTCAGCAGCACCAGGTTCTTGGTAATGTGTGTCCATGCACCTGGGGCTACAAACCATCTGTGTGTTTTGTTCCTTATTTTTAAACCAGGGTTGATTTGTAGAGAAACCCATTGGATTTGATATGACAGAAAAATAGTAATTTCTCTGTGTGCTGCTTCTTGGGTAGGAAACTATTTTGTCTCTGGGAGCATGGCTCTTTCCATCAGTCTTTGCATAAGACACCTAGATCCCACATGAAAAATTCCTCGTCTGCTCATGGGCACAATCAGTAATGGCTGCCCCTGTGAGAGTACGATCATGCCTTTTGATTGAGGACAGGGACTCTCTAATGTGGTACGGTAATAAGGGGGAATGCTTTGGTGCCCGTGGGCTCTCTGTGAGGAGGTAGTCTACTTTTCTGCCTTCTAGCTCTGGGTTTTACCTTGATGACTCTATCAGGCGAGGAAACAGAGGCTTGTGTTGCTGAAGGAAGTAGCATTGTTGCTAAAAATCTGATCCTCCTTTAAAGCACCTTTTATTGGAAAGTAACACTAGCTAGATTATCTCCCTATACCTCTGCACCACCACCCCTTCCCTGTCCCAAATCCAGGACTGAGTAGGATTAGAATCTGACAGATTTAAGGCAAGTCCATATTTTAATTAGGGTCAAAACTGCGGCCTATTGCCTGAGTTTTGAAGAGTTCCTGGGCATCATATTGTACCCCTTTCTTAGAGGCAAAGGCATAAAGCAAATTGGCCATGCCATGAGTAGCACTGATTTATGGCCCTGACTGAAGCGCTCACAGTCTCCTGGCCCCTCTCACTTCTGATTGTAAACTCTATTATCCAAGCTTGACTAAGAACCTTTAGTGGTCCCTGGGATTCTCCCCTCCTCAAAAATCATTTTGTTTGGGACCCGTTCTGCTTAACAGCTATAGACCCTTCAGGTGCCAGCCTATATCGGACTCCTGGCATTTACATATTACAGCGGATGCTGCCATCACAGGAATAGCAATGTAGTATAGAAAAGGCACTGGTTTGGAAGTCAGAGGACCTGAGTTCAAATTCCTGCTCTTCTATTACTTGGACAAGATCACATGTGTAATGAGTGATCAAATCATTTCGGTTTTTGAGCGGAATATAATGGCAATAATAATACTAGTACCTCTAGCCCCATGGGGGTGGTTATGGGGCTAAAAAGATAATGTAACTGTATAAAAACATGCAGTTTGTAAACAAACTGTAAAACTCCATATCCTTCTAATTCAGGGGTCCTCAAACTTTTTAAAAAGGGGGCCAGTTCACTGTCCCTCAGACTGTTGGAGGGCTAGACCAAAGTAAAAACAAAAACTCTGTTTTGTGGGCTTTTGAATAAAGAAACTTTATAGCCCTGCATCCTCAGCTGCCATGTCTGGCCCACGGGCCATAGTTTGAGGACTCCTGTCCTCAAGGGGCAACTACCTTCACGAGGGGCACTGGTCCTGAGGAAAGAGGCAGTAGAGCTTCTCTGGGAAGCCCAGTGGCCAGGCGCTTTCAGGTGTTGGCTGCCAGCAGTCTGGAGGGATAAGGGCACCAGAGATGCTGGGAAAGGTTTTTAGTTCTCTCTCTTCACCTTTTCAGAGGAGATGCGCTTCCCTTTGCCGCTGGCTCCTCCAAGCTCACTGTGCTGTCCCCTCTCTCCCTGCAGAGGGCTTGCATAGACTTTGCCATCAGTGCCAAGCCCCTGACCCGTTACATGCCTCAGAACAAGCAGTCCTTCCAGTACAAGACATGGACCTTTGTGGTGTCTCCACCCTTTGAGTATTTCATCATGGCCATGATCGCCCTCAACACGGCCGTCTTGATGATGAAGGTGAGTGATCTCACATCCCTAGAGCATGTGCTGCTTTTGATGCTGGCCCAGCATGGGCAGGTGAAGTCATGTGAGAAAGAGGGATTCCCTTAGGAAAAGTTGGGACTTTCTGCTGTCTTGTGAAAAGGAAATTCAATTTCGTCAATAGATACTTATTAAGTGCTTCTCTTGTGTGAAGTACATGTGAGGGAAATGAGTATCTGACTTCAATTGTCTCAGTGTTGATGATTCAGCCCTTTTGTTGTATTAGTACAGATTGGTTGTTGCTGCAAACTATGAGATAGTTGAAAAAACTGTGGAGTTGAAGTTGGAGGACCTGAGTCCCCTTTTCTAGATCTTAGTTTTCTTCTCTGTACAGCGAGAGAATTGAATTAGATCAGAAACTGGCAAACTATGAGCATGGGCCTGTTTTTATGCAATTTTTGAGCTAAGAATTTTTTTTTTCATTTTAAAATAAATGAACTGATATTTGTGAAAATATGTACAGAAGAATTGTACATGTTTATATATATTGGATTACTTAATGTCTAGGGGAGGGGGTAAGGGGAAGGGAGGGAAAAATCTGGAACACAAGGTTTTGCAAAGTGAATGTTGAAAATTATCCATGTCTATATTTTAAAAATAAAAAAATTAATAAAAAAAAAGAAATAAAATAAAATAAATGAGCCAGACTTGGTCCTTGGATTGTGGTTTGCTGATTTCTAGACTAGATGATGCTACTGATGGTGCAGTGGAATGAGTGCCAGGCCTGGAGGCAGAAATTCATTTTTATGTGTTCAAATCCTACCTTAGAAACCTATTAGCTGCATGACCTGGGCGAGTCACTTAACACTGTTTGCCTCAGTTTCCTCATCTGTAAAATGAGCTGGAGAAGGAAATTACCACTTCAGTGTCTTTGCCAAGAAAATTCCAAATGGGGTTACAAGATGTTGGACATAATTGAAAAAATGACTAAATCACAACAAAAAGACTGGATGACCTCTGAAATCCATTCCAGTTTTAGTCCTATGATCCTAAGAATCTCAGGACTTGCCCAGGCAAGTTAACTTTTTATCATGTTCTGTATTTCCCCCCCTTTAATAGCTAGCCTTCTCTTTCCTCTCCCTGCTAGTTCTATGGTGCCCCCTATGAGTATGAAATGATGCTGAAGGGCTTGAATATTGTATTCACTTCAATGTTCTCTATGGAGTGTGTGCTGAAGATCATCGCCTTTGGGGTGCTGGTAAGCTGTCTATCCATCTCTTTCTACTGATCATTCTTAAGTGCATGCTAGGTACAAGTATCCTGTGCTCAGTGCTGGGAATAAAGGGGTGGAATATGACACAGCCTGTGTCCTTAAGGAACTTCTAGTCTTACATATTTACAAATTGTTAAACTAGAAAGAGAATGGGATTTGACATCAGAAGCCCTGGGTTCAAGTGCTATGTACCACTTACTACTTATATAATTTTGTCCAAGTCATTCAAATTCTCTGGGCTTTTGTTTCATTATCTTTAAGATGAAGAGGTTGATTTAGATGAGCTCTAAGCTCCCTCAAGTTCTAAATCTATTGTCTTGTGAAAATTAGTAAAATACAAAGTAGCATGTGATAAGGACAAAGATCCAGATAAAGAAAGGTCCAGGCAAAGCATTCTAAGAATTTTGGGGAATCCAAAGCAATCCCAAAAGACTTTGGACAGAAAATGCCATTTGCATCCAGAAAAACAGCTAAGGAGACCGAATGTAAATCACTTCTTTTTTCTGTTTTTTTTTTTTTTAATCTCTCCCATGGTTTTTTCCTTTTGCTCTGATTTTTCTTTCCCAACATGATTCATAAAGTAATGTACATTAAAAAAATAAAATAAATTTACTAGGAAAAAAAGAACTTCGGGGAAGAGGATATCATTCTTAATTGAGGAATTAAGGAAGGCTTTATGGAGGACATGGCAAGTGCTTGCTCTAGGCTTTGAGGGAAGATAAAAATTTGAACAGATAGAAATGTGAAGGGAGGGCATTCCAGAGGATGAAATGGCTTTCACAGAGGTATAGGAGTAGTGGTATTTGAGGTATTCATGGTGAAGAAATAGAGCTAGAAAGTGTAAGATATAGAATGATAGCTTGAGATGTTAACATGTTAACAGTGAGAGAGAAACAGAGACAGAAACAGAGAGATCCTTTATTAGGTGGAAACTCATTAATCTTCTGAGATGGAGGAAAAAGAGGCAAAGATGGGTGAGGACAAAAAGAGGAGTTCTAGGGCATGTGGGGCCCTGTCTGTAACTGCAGGTTAATTCTTATGGCCAGGCCTGGGTTTCCTCCTTAAAAAATGAATATTCTAATGCTGGGATATGGTGGATTCCAAAAGAAGTCATGGCTTCACTAGCATATTGAAATTTAAGTTTTAGGGAGGAGCTTGGTACGATACTTGGGGAACTCAAATGAGGAGATGGCCAAATACCCATCCTAAATGGCTAAGTCCAAACCTTAAAACCCTCCTCTTGGGCCAACTAATGGGGCAATGGATAGAGTTCAGGAAGATTCAATCCCTGAGTTCAAATCTGGCCTCAGATGCTTACTAGCTGGATGATCTTGACCAAGTCACTTAGTTGTGTTTGCCTCATTTTCCTCATCTGCAAAATGAGCTGGAGAAAGAAATGGCAAACCATTCCAGTGTCTTTGCCAAGAAAACCCTAAAGAGTCAGATATTACTGAAATGACTGAACAAGTTCTTAGCCTATTATCTACCAGAAATGAATTTGTTCAGCCAGTTGAGATATGGATATATCCACATTTACATTTCTAATCAGGGGACCCTGGCCACATAAATGTGTGTTCCTGTAGCTCCTAATGTTCATGTGGTAATTTTAGCCACACTCTTCTATTTAAAATTTGGGAATGCCCCGTTAACACTAAAAAGCCTTTCTTTGTTAGTAGCCAGATGTGGATTCTATTCATTTTTTGACTTGTACCCCTAGCTAACAATTTAATGAGTGACTCACTGTGGTCATCTAAAGTTCTTAGGTTTGTCAACTTCTTACCTCCTACTCCCATCCCAATGTTACTAACTCCGTTTTTCATTTAATTCTATAATTTCACCGTCAGTCAGACAACATTCCTGTTTTTTTTTCTCCTAGAATTATTTCAGAGATGCCTGGAATGTTTTTGATTTTGTAACAGTATTGGGAAGTATTACTGATATTTTAGTAACAGAGATTGCGGTAAGTATGATTTCTTTTCTCTTCCTCTATGTCAGGAAAAAAAAAATTCCCTTCCTAAATGTGTTCTCCTCATTCCTCTGTCCCTCCCAGAGGCACTCCAGGATTGGCAATAGCTTCCTCTTCTAGAGAAGACTGGCACCCACCTGAGCTCTTCCTTTTCGGGAAGATTGGGGTTGCTTTCTTTTAAGAGGAGTCAGAAGTGGGAAGTTAACTCTCAGCTTAGTTTAATAGGTTCCTGAATGAGGGTGTAGGTAAGATGGTAAAAATGAACTCAAGAGCTGAGTGGCTGATTGGTGAATTTGATCAGTGCATGATCAGTCATAGCAGAAGAAATTCCCATACTCAAGGGATTAACTGAGATTTTCAAGGGGTTAACTGAGTGGTGCAATGGAGAACTGAGAGTGGGCCAAAGACTTCTCAGCTCAACTGCCCACAGGTGTAAGGGGAGCTGAGATGCAAGAGAATAGATGAGGCAGAATCCCATAGTGACAGCCATTTGTACCTCCCAGAAGAAAGGAAAAGACCCCTTCCACCAACAGCTGAAGTCTAAGAGGAAGTCTAGGTCAATGGATCAAATACTGAGCAAAGGATGCTGTCTCAGGGAGCCTTCAGTAGTAATTGGTAGCCATCTCTAGCCTTATGAAAGGACCAGTGGCTCTTTCAGTCTTGTGTCCTTTGGCCTCTGAAAGTCTGTCTGAGTGGGCTTTGATTCTAAACAAAGGAAGATTGTAGATACCAGACCTGCAGGAAGATAGTACCCGTTTCCCTGCACCTGGGCTGGCTCTCTCAGCAGGTGGCAGCAGACAGTGAAACAATTCTCTCCTTCCCCAATTCCCGCCCCTAGCTGTTTCCTCTCCAAGCTTCCTGATGTCAGAATGTTAAGTGCATCCTTCATTACTTTGACTAAAGTCTTTGCTCCCTATGAAAATGTAAGTACTTCTGGAAAAACTTCTCTATGTGATTTTTTGAGTTCTTTACACAATAGTGTGAATGAGTTAGTGTGATTGGTCCTTGAAAGAAGGTTTTGTTGGAGTCTGAATATAGGAATAACCTCGGGGCACTGTGGAAGGACTATGAAGAAGAGCAGGAATGGAGGTGAGAAGGATCTAAGACAGAAATTTCACTTGTGCTTCTTGAGTCTTGGGAAGAGTGACCAGGAGCTTAGCCCAGATCTGGTGTAGAAGGAACATTTTAAGCAGGATTTAAGCAAAGGATTCCCTTCTCTCTGTGCCCATAGAATCTCAGAGTTGCAAGGTACCTCAACTGCCATTTAGTCCAATCCAGACTTAGCATGTGCCCTACAAGTGGTCATCCATTTTGCTCTCTAAGACTTCCAATGAAAGGCTCATACTCTTAGCCCCCCAGTAGTAGCTGAGCCCACTTTTAAGACAGCTTTAATTGATTTGGAAGTCTTTCCCAGCATCAAACCCTTATTTGCTTCTTTACTATTTCTGCCCCTTGCCTCTGGTTCTGTCACCTGGGGCCAAAGCATAGCAAGTCTAACGTTCCTTTTTCGTGATAGCACTTCAGACATTTGAAGTCTTAGCAGATGTCATGATAAAATTCTCATTTGGAGAATTAAGGTTCCCAAACAGCTTCTACCTCCAGAGCAGAGCATTTTGGACCCTTATGGGATTCATGCTTTACTGCACTTCACTTTGTGGTGTGTGCACAGTCTTAATTTCTTGTGGAGTCATAGATGCTGAAGGTCTAAGTATCTGTCCAGAAATGTTCTTCTTGGCCCTCTCTCAAGGGTACTCTCTTTTTGTCTTTAACCTTTCTCCAAATTGGCAAATTGGCAAATTGGCGGCTTCTCCAAAAAGGTCAGTTGCTATCCTCAATATTTCTAGGATCTCTATAGATTATCCTCATTCCTGATCATTACTGCTAATATCGTAGTCACAAGGTTTCATCAATGTATTTTCCCATCAATAAACCAGTCACTAAAACATTTGAAATATTATCTAAAATATTTATTAAAAATGCAGTATAAACATAATATTTATACGACATTTAATACATAAATCTGAATCACACACTCCCACCAATGCATATTGCATATATATATATATATATGCATATTGCATATATATATATATATTTATATTTATAAAGAGAGAGGGAGAGAGAGAGAGTAGACACAATTTTTGAGTCCTAGGATGCTGAAGCATACATGTAGGGAATTCATGTGGCAAAGACAACTCACAACTCTGGAACTGTAGTCTTCAATATTTTTTTTTTTGTCTTGGAAACAGTCCATAAAAGTTTCTTGATGAGCATAGCTTCTGTGTGAGCAAATGTTTCCATTTGCTGAGCTGATGCATGTTTTGTTGGACTAACACCTCATTAGGCACAGCATCTGAGCTGGACAAAAAAGTCTGTTAAGTTTCTTCCCTAGTGTTCCATCCTCCCAGCTTTTCCTCTTGCTTAGCTTAGGTTTGCTGACAGCAATTGTAATATCCATCACTTTCAACTTCAGGCTTAATGATAACTTTGGCTGAAGTAATATTATACATTTCTTAAGAAAAGACTGCAACTCTGAACCTAATATTGGCAAAAAATCTCTTCATCTCTGCTTCTTTGGCAGGATTCTTCTCTTTCTTCCTGTTTCTTCCTTATTTTTCCTTTCAATAAATAATAACAACATGTACAAAGCAGAGAAGGATCTTTGGACTTCTCTTTTTCTCAATGGTAAACAGCAGTAGGGAACAAAAGTATCTTCTTTCCACTCTTTCTCAATAAGTCATATATAAAGAATGAACAACTGTCCTGCCATGCACATCGTTAGTTACTATCTCAGAATATTCGGAACTGCTTTTTTTCAGAACACTCAACCAGATCTGTCATGGTCCAACTCTCCTACTCTGTGAGGATGGCAACTTCAATGCAAAGACTAATCTATGTTGATCTTCCTTGGGAAACTCTTTCAACTTGGTCATAGTCATTGAAAGGAAAGATGACACTCTTTACTAATCTACTATGTTTCCAAGTTTAGCAAAATCTAAATAGGAGAGAAGGGGCTTCCAAGCCAAGGGAATTTCTGCTTTAGATCCCTCTCCAGCTGTTGGAGAGAATCCTATAGTCTTTTGCCATTTCTCATAAATCCAAGTATAATTTTGATTGTTGAGTAATCTCACCCTCAAATTTCAATAGTAGACATTTTTCTGAGCTGTTTCTTTAACTATAACAATCACTTTGCTTTACCTACGTAGTCATGACATGTTTAGTAAAAAAAACTTTAAACATTTCTTCATATCCTGAAGCTTCTGGGGCTATAAGATACATGAAAAAGCCCAGTCTTCAGCCTTCAGGAAGATCAGGACGATTCTTTATCTCTCTAGTGTATTCACTTCAGCCTTGTGGTCATTGCTAATATCTGTGGAACAGTCCTCCCTTCCCATGGTGGGACCGTGACCCAAGGACAAGGGCCACACAAGGCTGCCAGTTTTCTGCTACTTGTCTTTTGGCTTGCTCTTGGGTAAGCCATGGAAGGTTTCTACCCTCGTTCACCTCAGCCTCTGACAGAAGTAAGGAATCTAAGACTTTGATGCTTTAGAGTCTCTAAAAGATCAGTCTTTTTGCATGTGGAGAAATTTATGAGCTCCTTTATCTGACTGGAAAAACATATATCTGCTTAATCTTTGGCAAAAATCACTTTACCTTTTTTCCCCCCAGGCCTCAGTTTCCTCATCTTTGAAATGATAGTATTAGATTGGATAATCCCTAAGGAGTGTTCCAGCTCTAAGTCTATGCTCTTCAAAACAATCCATTTCTCAGACAAGAAAAAAATAAAATGGGACTGAATTTACTTACCTAAGAAATCCAGGGTTAAAACAAGTAAACAAACAAACCCCCTATTTTTTTAAGGAACAGATGGGCTAGTTTGGTTAAGTTATCAAAAATGGCCGTCAACACTGATCAGTTTCACCAAGTTAGGGTGCCATAGAGACATGAAGGTAGTATCTTCATGATCCTTGTAGGGGATCTTTCAAGGGAACTGGGTGTGGTGGGCTCCTGATTCCTTCTACAGTCAACATGGTGCAAAACCTTTTCTTCTAAGAACATGGAGGTTACTCAAGACATTTGGATAGAGTGGCTCCCTCCTTGGAAATCATGTTTATTTGGCTAAAATGCAGCCACCTCCATTGCTTGCAGGCTCAAGTGGTTCTGCATTTATTTCCTTTCCTTGTTGAACAGAAAAGAGTGACTAGTGCCTGCCTAAGGGGATCTTAGGATGATGGGGGTAAGGTGGAAGAAGGGGGACTGCAGGGAAGAAAGCATAAAATCCTGGTGAACAGTACAGACTACAAGCAGTTCACAGGGCTAACTTTTGGCTTTTCCCCTCCACTCTTTACAGAGATAGCCATGGTCCTCTTTGTTCTTTTCCAAGAGTTTGATGCTTCTTGTGTGCATCACCAAATCTCCACCCTGCCCATTCCACCCCAATTCTGAACATTCTATGTCCTAACCTAGTGTAAAGCCCACAGAGCAGGTAGAAAAATAATTTGGCCCAAACCTTCAGTGAACATCATTGCTCAAAACTATTGAGCAGGTACAACCCACTCCCATATGTCCTTCCTGGGAGTGATTTGGTCAGTAGAGGGATGAATGAGTTTCCAAATGAGGTGAGCTCCTCCTTTTCCAGGCCTCTGTTTGGTTTCCAAGATTGTAGTGTCCTCGCGCTGTTCATTGCCTGCTGAAAATTAGAATAACTTCTGTTTCTGGTAGAGTTATGGCCCTAGCTGCTTGCCAGACCTCCTATGGAAAGCAGATGGCCAGTTACATGGGCTGTGGATTCTAGGCTGGGTACCCCAAGAGGGAATTAAACTGGGCAATCTGAGCCATGGAAGCTCTGGACTCCAGTCCAGTCCTGTGTATTACCTTTAGTTCCCTGAGGAGTTCCAACCTAAACCCCTTTGTAGCCTTTCTGCCTCACCAAGTAAAGGTCAGATTCACAGTGTTTTCTCTTGGCTCAGATGTCTGTCAAACTTGATGTCCTTTATGGAAGTAGTTTTCTTTCTGGGACAAAACCTTTCATGTCATTTTCTTTACCCAAATGTGTAACTCAAGCCAATGAGATCCAATTGGACCTGCCCCTGGGAAAGAAGAGTGTATGAGGGTGTGTGTTTTGTGTTTATTTGTGTGTGTGTATTTTGTGTGTTTGTGTTTTGTGTGTGTGTGTGTGTGTGTGTGTGTGTGTGTGTGTGTTTGTGTGTTTGTGTTCTGTGTGTGTGTGTGTGTGTGTGAGTCAGAGGGCATTCAAAAGAAGCATCTCCAAGTTAGGATCAAACAACCATCAAATTCCGTCAAAATTTCTTTGCCTGGAAATAAAAACATTTGGTGTTCACAAAATGCCTTCAGATTTGCATTACAATTAGAAATGCAAAACTTCCCACCTATCTCTTGAACTTTAAGGTTTCTAAAGACAGGTTTTGATGTGATGCACTTTGAGAATGTGAATAATGACCCTCAATCATATAATCTTCCAGTGAAGTTTTCAGAGTTTGAGTTTTTTACTTGTCCTGATGACTCATTTTCTCTATTGTTTTCTGTTTTGTTCCTTATTTTCCTTAACCTACCTGCTGAATCACGCCATCCAATCAACATACAATGCGAAAACCCATGTCTCCGTCTGTATGTTGTGCGCCTGCTGCCAAAAAATACCCCACTTTGTAAATAATCTTGCCAATGTCCATCCATGAAAACATCACATATAGGAAACGGTTGGTTTCATGAATTTTAACAGTTCTTACAATTTTCTGTTTTGATTTGATCGTCTTTCTGTTTACTTTCCTCCCCTTTGGTTCTTTAACCGCAGCATTCCCTTGCACCGGCGAGGCTCAGTATGTGTGTGTCTTGCGCTGTTGTCCTGGACCCAGCTGGCTTTCTTCTGCCTTCTCTCTCACTTTGGCTTGTTGGGCCCTAAGAACTGGCAGAAGCTCCCAGCAGGCACGAGGCTCTATGCAGCAGCTGTGTCTTTTCAAAGGATGCCGGGAAACAACCATAGGCATTATTTTGGTCTAGTCTCTAGGTAGGGGGTGGACAGGGTTTAGCTGGCCCTGGAGCTGGAAAGGGCTCAGCTCTTGGGAAAGACCTCCTCCGCTGTGAAGGCTGCCTCTGTACTGGCTTGCTCAGCCCTCTTTCTCCTGGCTGTTGTACACGGCCTAGCCAGGAGGGCAGGCTGCTTCTGCCCTGGGTGTTTCTGTTGCACAATTGCTGTCACCTCCTTAGATTGTGTTCTAGTCTCTCTTTCTGGCCCGGCCACAGAAATTTTCACCTCCATTTAGCCAGAAACAGAAAATACACCTCCAGGAAAGGGAGAATAGGATGAACTGAAGCTTCTTGGAAGCATGGGTGGAAATAGCCAGTGTGCCAGAATATCAGCAGAGACTTCTCTGAGCACAGAAACCAGAAGCAAGCTGGATGCAGATGTGTGAGAGGGACAGCACCAGTATGATTTCTCCATTATCTACATTAGTTGTGGGGACTTGGCAACTACCTGAGGCGTGATCTGGACCGGCGATACCACAGTAGTCTCCTAGAGTTACCAGGCAGAGGAAGAGATCCAAAGCCAGCTCCCCAGCTTCTCCCCGCCCTCCCTTGATCTTCTGATAGATGTGAATTTTACAGTTATCAACAAATACAGACATTTCAACATACAAAGAACAAGAAAGAAGAAACTGGAAGAAAAAACAGCAACTGTGGCACTTGATTTTTTCAGGACTCTGCTCAAGTGATCTCTGCTCCGAGGAACACATTTTCTGCTCGATCACTTTTCACCCCCCAAAAGCCAGTTTTGGACCCTACCAATCTATATGCCTCTTCCCCCCTCATTCTGGCTTGTTTCTGAGAAAGCAAGGCAAGGCAAGGCAAGGCAACATCTTTGAAACCCCTAAGAACCCCCCTCGAAACACAAAGTGGGGCCGCACTCATTCGTGAGTCTGCGACTCTAAGGGAGTTTCAGATGCTTGGATTAAGAGTAGCATTGTAGACAAGGCTATCAGGCTCCAGGTAAATTATTCCAAGAACCAGAGGCACATTACAGAGAATGAAGATGACTTTGACCCTGGCTGGATGGTCTGGGCTTGGAGGCATTGGAGTTTAGGATTACTATGTCCTGTGTTTGAACATGCTTGCACACGTGTGTGCATGCATGCTTGTGTGTGCGTTATATGTGGGGACAAAAGCAAAGAGTAGAGGACTGCTAAATAATTATAGTTTTAAGATACCTTCATGCCATGCTAAACAGATCCTGAAGTCAAAAATATATCCTCCTGAGACTCGTGGTAATAAATTTTCAAATGACAAAATTAGTTCATATATTTTTAATGAATATTCACCATACAGAGGGCTCTATGATTGATATGCTATGGGGGAAAGAGATGGATAATTCGGTTAGAATCAATGAACAATTTATTAAGTGATTAGTATGAATTAATCACTGCTTGGCACTGGGGAGACCCTTTAGGAATCTAGACCTGTGATTTCATCGTCTAGGGAACTTCCAAGTGACAAACTTCCCCTATCAGTGCAGGTCAGCCTCTTCTCTGTAACTTAGATATCCTTGGAGAGTTGTTTAAGGCACAGAGAGGTTGCCCAGTCACACAGCCAGTAGACCTTGTTAAGAAGTAGACCTTGAACCTTGGCCTGTTTTATCTGCTACACAAATGCTAACTCTTACCAGGAAAACCAGGATAAAAAGAAGACACAATTCCTACTCATAAGGTGCATTTATTCTCTGAGAGAGAATACAGCATGTGCACATATAATACAAGATATTATGTGATGGAGACAAGAAGTTCAGAGAAAATGAGGAGTGTAAAGATGAGAAATAGCATAAGAAGTAATCCAGTTTGGTTGGAACGTAAGGTATGTGAAGGGGAACTGTGGGAAATAGAGCCCCAAAAGGTAGGTTGGAGCTTTAAATGTCAGAGGCAGTAGGGAGAAACTGAAGGTTTTGGAGCAGTGATATCAACAGTCCTGTGCCTTAGGAAGGTTCTTTTAGTCGCTTTGTGAAGGATGGTTGGAAAGGCAAGAGATTGAAGGCTAAGAAACCATTTAGGAGACTTTTGCAGTAATACAGATGAGGGGTGATAAGGACCTCAACTGGGGTTGTGCCCAGGAGTGAAAGGAAAATGGAAGCAAGGGGTGTCATAATGGTAGATTTGACAGAATCTGGCACATGGCAAGGAAGAAAAGGAGTAGAGATGATTCTCTGAAGCCCAAGTCTCCTTCAAAACTCAATTAAAGCATTACAAGAAACCTTTCCTGCTTCCTTCTCCGTTAGTGATGCCTCCTCCTCCCCCACCTCTCCTTACTTTCTGTTTACCTGTGACTAGTATCACACATTAACCTCCCTGAAGGAGTGGGAGCTCTTTGAGGCACAGGCACTGTTTGAGTTTTGCCTTGGGAACCAAGGAGCTTAGCAGCGCCCATCACATTGTGGTAAGCTGATCCTGAGGCTTCAGACTGGGCGGCTGCCCACTTTGGTGCCTGCTGTTTAAGCCCGCGTGTTCAGCTGTGCCATGGGAAAGAGAGGGGGCGAGAGTCCCGCCGTCTGGGGCTCCGCTTAACCAGGCAGACAGGGCATAGCATGAAGCAGTCACTCAGCACAAGGTGGACAATGTTTAACAGGTCTGAGTGGTACAAGCCTGGAGCTGTGAGAAGAGTACAGAGAAAAAAGGAATTGCCTTTGGTCAGGATGCTCAGGAAAGGCTTCATGGAAGACCTGAAGCTTGAATTAGACCTCAAATGAGGAGGAGGGTTTGGATAAGGAGAAGGGAATCTCATGCTGGACAAAGAGGTTGGAAATTTCAGGGGATAAAGAGCAAGCTGGTCTCTGGGGAGCGCAGGGTTCATTCAAGGACAGTCAGAAATAAAACTGGAAACAATGATAGGTGCCTGATTGGTTTGGGGCCAAGCAGAGGCTTTTGTATTTTAGTCCCTAGATAAGGGGAGCCATTGAGAGTTGATGAAGAGGAAGTGACTTGGGCAGGACTTCGAGGATTTAAGAAGCTTCTTTTGGGAACCATATTTTATAATAGTCCAGAGTGAGATGATAATAGCCTGAACCATAGGAGTAGAAAGGAAGGGTAAGCCCGACACTGGGGAGAAGATTTAGGGGAGCCATGTGCAGAAGACTGAGATGCAATTACAACTGACTGAGGAGTCTTCATCAGATTTACACCTTTGGTTGGATGCTATACATTTTGGTGATTATAATGAAACAGTGTGTTGACATTTCTAGGGGGTCAGCTTTAGAACCATGGATTCAGGAAGGACATGTTCCCTCTCCCTTTAACAACATTTCCATAGAAGAGTTTGGATCTCCCAATCCCCAAATCCAGATCTCCAAATCTGGATCTTAGTATGAAGAAACTTCCCAAATACTCTTCTGGAAATCAATCAACCAATAAGAATTTATTCTCCAGTCAACAAGGATCTGCTAAGCAGAAGTATAATTGTGTGTGTGCTGGGAAACTGAGCTAAGTCCTGGGTAAATTAAGTGCCAAACTAAGTTCTGAGTTGGCCCTCAAGAAGGACAATGGAGGAGACACCATATCTGTGTAGAAGAATATACAAGATACATATAAGTCAGCTGCAAGGTAACTTTGGCTACCCTAAGGTTACTACTCTGGAGCTGGAAGCCAGGTCCCTAATTTTCTCTTCAGCATCTTCCCTGATGATTCTGCAAAGTACGAGTGTCCTGACAAAAGGAGAGCCCACCCTCGTCCCCTGATCTAGCCCCGGTGGGCCACTATTATGGCTTCTTTTTCCAGCAATGAAGACCGTAGATAGCAGGAGGCAGGCAGCCTCCTGCCCATGGAGTCAGGGCCATGGCTCCCTGGGTTTGCACCATAGTGCATTAGGTATGGGCCTGCTTCACTTGACCCTGGTCCTGGTGGAAAACCATCTGTATCCCAAAGCCAAGGAAAGGACACCCACCGAGGCTTGTAGCCGCTGCATGGAGATACGCTTGTGCAACAGAACAGTCAGGCAGATGGAGAGCACTCGTCTAAAGGAGCTAATCCAAGCCAGAAGTGAATCAGTGGGCAGCAAGGGAACCTGTGGAATACTGCCCTGGTGTTTCCCTGTCATCCTGCATGCATGCAGTTGGGAAAACTGCTAAAACTGCTGTGGATTGGAGGGAGATGCCCCAGCACCCAGCAGAGGGTGCGTAGGCAGTGCTTTCCTCCCCAGCCCCAGGCTTCTGGGGCAGCTCCCTCCCTAACTCCCTCTCTTCTCTCCAGTTAGACTCTCCTGGGCTGCCTCAGGGGACCCTGTTCTTCTGGGTCCTCCTGGGAACTCAGGTATAAGATCTTGGCCTAGGGGAAGAGGAGTAAAATCTAGGCTAAGTGGCAGAAGTTTGGGGAGGTTAAGCTCAGGGAAAATCTCACTCATTAGGGTAAGTTTTCACCCTGTCTTCTCCCTAACTCTTTCCCTTTCCTTCTCCCATAGCAGATACTTTCCTGGTGGACTGATCACTGAGGAATGGTTAATTTGGGGCCAGTTGGTTCTGTCTTGTGGCTGCTTCCACATTTGCTAGGATGATGAGATGCTAGACAGGCCCCACTGGCTTGGGGCAGGCATATTGGTACAAAACCCTGAAACAGGGAACACGCTGCAGCCTCTTTCCATGCTGGGTACCCTCCATCTTCTAGGTCCCTTCCCAGAAGTATGGGGGAAAGGTGTAAACTTCCAGGAGAGAACTAGGGAGCCCCAGGGGGTCTCCAATGCAGAATCACTTTATTCCTAGGTATTAATATAACCTAGAATTAGTGAATGCATGCAGAATGAGGAAGTCTGTAAGGCTATCCAGTTCTTTATAAGATAATGAAGTCTGGTGTCTGACAGAAACGAGGAAGAGAATGTCAGAAAGCTTTTCTGTTCTCTCCGGTTTTTATACCCCTATAAATAGACATATACCCTCACTCTAAGGTTCAGGAAGGAAATTGTTCCCTCCCCTTTCTAGGAAATAATCCCTTTCCAAACAGCATTTCCATAGAAGAATTTGTGTCTGCAAATCCCCACCTATAGTTTAGAACAAAGAAACCCTTCCCAAATACTAATCTGGAAACCAATCAACCAACAAACATTTATTAATCAGTCAACAAGGGTTTGGCCCATCCCTTTGTGTCAGTATGAAGCTATAGAAAGAACAGTGGACTTTATAGTCTGAGGACCTGAGTCTATCCCAGGTGTGACCTTGAATAAATTATGTCACCCTCACCCGTGACACCTCAGTTTCTTCACCTGTGAAATGTGGGGGACAGACTAATTGACCTTCTAGAACTCACCATGTGATCCCATGATTCATTCTGCCTGGAGGCTCCCCTCCCCATCTCTCTGACCAGGAGTTTGTACTCTTTTGTCTTAATGCCCGACAATACAGATGATAATAATGGCATGATTATATGGTGCTTAAAGGTGCCTTACATACATTTTCTCATTTGAGCCTCTCAATAATGCTGCAAGGCAGGCAATTTGCATTGGCTACTACTCTTTTCCTGTTGCAGATAGCGAGGAGATTCAGAAAGCTTAACGGACTTGCCTAGATGACACGGCTAGTCCTGAGCCTTAAATTCTTATCTCCCTCTCCCGAGTTCCCAGAGAGCCAGTTGTCAATAAGGCAGCAAATACTTTACCAATAGCCTTGAAAGGAAATGAGGAAGATACCCAATTTCTGGAGTTTAGTGATTCTTCAGAGAAAAGGGATTAGCAGAAGCAGAGAGAAATAACCTGGAGAGACTGGGGTTCAGTCTTGGAGGTGGAGCCCCCAGGGCAGGCTCTTCAGGGCTTTCTCCAGTGCCCTGGGGCCTCAGGTTGCTCCCCGAGGAGGGAGGGCTTCAGCAGCCTGGGTTCTGCCTGCAGGGAGAGCCCAGGAGAGTCTACACTCCCCTGGCATCTACTTCCCACTGCACTGCCCGCTTCTGTGGCCGCCCGCGGGGAGCTTGGCCCCTCTGTTGCTGTTTCATTCAACACCTTTGTGTTTGTCTCTTTTTTCTTTATTTGATGACTGAGTCTGACATATAATAGCTGTGTGAGTCTGAGCTGCTTTTGCATATATATCTTTGTATATTTTTGAACCGAAGCACCACACTCAGACTGGTATGTGCATGGACCTGTAAGGCAGGGTCAGCACTAGCCGGACACAACACCCACTGGTTTCCCCTGCACTGAGGCTTAAAGGGCCATCCCAGGAACTTGGCACACGGTGCTTTCCAGTTTGGGGAAAGTCTGGGTGAGGTTCACGCAAGGGGATGCCCTGTGGTCCGAGGAGGCTTGAGGAAAGCACTCGGACCTGACAGCTCCTGTCGGGGGAGCCCCGGCTTGACAGGGCTTTCCTGGTGTCCTTCCACCCCTGCTGCTGTGATTCACTGATCACGGGGAGCTCGAGTTCCTGGGTGAGGGACGGGAGCCTTTTCCACTCCAGCCACCTGTAGAGCAGAGAAACATGTTCATGTCTGTTTCTGTTTTGGAAAGGTGAGCTACATGTATTCTGCCCTCCTTGAAAAGCCACCAAACTTCCAGGTCAAGAGCCTTTGCCGTACCGCAAGGGGGATAACTCTGAACTCTTAAGAAGGCGATGGGCACCTTGAGTGGTCCCGGCTGAGGAACATGCCCGGTGTCCACTGGGTAAAATGCCCTGCTTCTCAATCGGAGGTTCCCTGCTCGGCCCCTCGGGTAAGGGAGGGACAAGTGCTCCTCCGGGGCACCCTCTGTCGAGGCTGGCCAGATGCACATCGGGGATTGGTCCCTCCTGCGGAGCTCTGCTTTGACAAGGGGGCAGCCCTGCCCGGCAGCTGGGACCCTTCTTGGCTAAGCACCGCAGGGGACCCCAATCCCGATCATTGACGCAAGGCTGCAGGAGACCCCCTCCCTCTAGGGCCCCACCCTGCCCTCCAAGGCGAGCCAATGAGCCTGCCCAGGCCCAGGATGGTGTGTCCAGGACTGATCATTCTCTCCTGCCCTGGTGAAGGGAGCGCCCTGGAGTGGAATGGGGTTTTCTCTGATTTGCTGCATGTGAGATGATTTGCAATGACGAGTTTTTCTTTTGGAAGGTTTTCTGGTGGCCGATTGCTGCTTAGATCGTGAAGCGGTAATTTTTTATTTTATTTTTTAACCTCTTTTTTTTTAACCCCTTTTCTTTGGGGTGGCAGGGGGCACGGGTAGGGGTGTCTGGGGCATAGCTGGGCTGTACTTATGGGAGTAAGTGTCTGAAGGTCAGAGAAAGCTCTTTCCTCTTTGCAGAACAACTTCATCAACCTCAGCTTCTTGCGGCTCTTTCGGGCAGCCCGACTCATTAAACTGCTTCGCCAGGGCTATACTATCCGCATTCTCCTGTGGACCTTTGTTCAGTCCTTCAAGGTGAGTGATGGCTGGCCAGCCAATGAAGAGGCAGTGTGATGAAGCAGAAAGAGAGCTGGGTTTGGAGTCAGGAAGCTTGGCGTTCAAAATCCACCTCTGCCACTCAAACTGGTTGTATGACTGTGGATAAGTCCTTTAACGATGGAGATAATAAGACCTCTACCTCATTCAAACGTTTATGAGGCTTAAATATGATAATGTATGCAGAGAGCTTTGAATCCCTTAAAGTGTTATACAATGTAGGCAATTATTATTAGTTATCTTTAGAGAGGTGGAAGAAAGCAGGGATTATTCTACTTAATTAGAAGTGGGTCTAGTCTTTGTTCCTGGATCAAGCAGGACTGGACCACAAAGGGGTCCTTTCCCCCTCCAGGGGAGGGAGGCAGCAAGCAGCAGCAGCTTGTTCTGCTTGGTATCTGTCCTTCCAAGTCACTGGCCATATGCAAGCATCAACTGTCTCACTCACTGGGCCATATATCTGGCCTGTGGCTGAAGTTAAGTCCTTTGTCTCTCTTAAACCACCCTCTCCCCCTTTTCTTTCTTTCTCTTTTCTCACACATGAAAATGTGGGAAAGTCCCATTTCCTGGGAGAGACATAGACTCTATCACACAATTTCTGTAACCTAGGATTGAGGCACTAAGCGACTGTACCGATGCGGTATAAGGATCAAGAAATCTGGGTTCTAATTAGGAGTCTGTCGGCAAATATTTAACAACCAGCTTTCCTCCCCACCCCACCCCCCAAATGTACACAGGAGACACCTGTGTAAACTTAATCTGTGTTATTAAAATTTTCTCCATCACTTCTTAAATCTAGATAAAATCAACAAAACAAAGAAATCAAGCCCTGGTTCATAGCATCGATTGATTTCTGAAATAGAAATGTTCTGAACATTGCAAATTTAACAACTAACTGGAATGCTCTCTTGAGCTGGCTTCCATACACCCCCTAGTTCCATTCCTGGCTTTGTCCCCATTCACTTTGTAGCCTTGGGCAAACCATTTCATTTGACTCCGCCTCAGCTTCCTGATCACTCAAATGGGATCGATTCAGACTGCGGCATCCAAAAGACCTGATTCCCTTCTTGGTCCCCTTATTGATTAAGTCACTTCATAGATCAGGAGATCTTCTAAGGAAATAACTAATCCAGTGACTCGTGCAACATCACATAGGAAGGAATTAACATGGTTGAAATTTGAATACAGTCAAATGGCCTATCCAACTCTGCCACATTGACTCCATGTTCTCACCTGAGAAATGGCACTGCCTACCTTAGAGTTGTTGTGAAGAGAGGGCTTTGCCTTGTAAGCATCAAATGAGATAACAATACATAGGGGGGAAAGGGCTTTGAGAAATCAAAGATTGGGTTATATTCCCAGAAGGGATTAATGACCTAACTCATTGTCCCTGATGGCTGCCTTGCAAATTGTGAGGTATAATCCAGACATGGACTCCTTTCCCCTTTCCTCCTTTCCCTCTTCTCTGCTCTGCTTTTATTAACGATGACTTCTCTCTTTGGGCTTGGTTTTTCTTCTCTCTCACCTCCTGCTTCTACCCAGGAGCCCAAGCTCTTTCTGGCAACAGGCAACACATGCTGATTTCAAAGCTTTCTCCAGGCTGGTCAGCGAAATGTCAGCGCTAGGATGGTGCCCTGGCTTCCTGCTGGGACTTGATCCTGAGCGTTACGGGCAAACACAGACATGCTGAGATGTTACACGCTCCTGACGGATGCAGTATCGTCTCATGTAAACATTTGTCAGGCACCTGCTAAGGACAAATGCTGAGCCAGGGTGGGGATGATACAGAGGAGAAAAACAGGATTAGAAGGCAAGCCTCTTCTTCCCTCTGAAAACATTTTAATTTCTTTAAATGCCTTCAGTTTTTTCCCGTTACTGTTTCCTCTGTTTCAATCTCCATGTTGCCCTGTAGAGCCATCTACCTTCTGCAGAGTTAGTCCAGCCTTCCCAGGACAAGCCACCGGGTCTCTGTGATTGTAACCCTGATATCAATTGACCTTCAGGCATCCCAGGTCCATCCATTGGAGGATCACTTATAAGTGATCTCTTCCTCTTTTCTAGCCTTTCCCAAAGCATCTCCCCTATCCTTTCTAAGCCTCTTATAATCCATAGTTATAGTGTATATAACGTGCTCTCTATGCCTTAAAATACCACATACATGTAGGTAGGTGTTATTATTATTGGTTTGGTTTTGCAAAACCGCATTTGTCTAGGTAAAGCCCTTCCAGGGTGACTTCAGAAACAGGACTGTATTCTGCTGGCTATTAAACCTAAACTAGAGTTCCCTTTCTTTCCCTTTCTTCTCTACCTAAATAGAGATAGATATATGTATTTTGATATATAATTAACTATTATGCACCCAAGTTCCAGGCTTTATTCTAGGGGTAAGAGATACAAAAACAAAAACAAAATTAAAGTCCTGCCCTCCGGAAGCTTACATTATGTTGTCAAAGAAAGCATTTGCATAAACATACATGTAAAATATATAGATAGATTCAGGAAAAATTATTATGCCTTTTAAAGGTCTTTTTTTCTTTTCTTTTCTTTTTCTTTCTTTCTTTTTTTTTTTTTTTTTTTTTTTTTTTTGCTAAATTTTCACAATCACTGTGCCTATGGGATAATATAATCTGAGGGTCCAGGATAGACATTTCCTGAATTTCTCAGCCCCTCCTCCTTCTCTTCTATCATCCTGGCCCCTCTCCAAATCCATTTTTAGCCTTTTTTTTTTCCTCCAGAGCTCTTTGAAGGGCATATACAAGAGGGTGTGTGGGAAACCAGTGAAAGTCATTTAGTTAGGTGTTTAAAGAACCTTTTTTAAAGTACCATTTTGCATAAAAATTCTATTTTAAAAATAGAATCACCATGGAATTAGGGGACTACAGATCACAGAGAGAAAAAGCAGACAACAATGTAAATGGGCATTTTTGTAGACAGAAAAGAACAAATAGGAATATTTCTTGGGTCCACATTAAAACTGGTCCCATTTTAGATTTTTAAAGTAATCAACTGGAGGGAGCATCCAATGTATCATTCGGGTTTGCAGATACTACCAGGCTCCTTTGGGGAATAAAAAGCCATGTATTACATAGAGGTGACAGATGAGAGCCAGTTTATTGGAGGAAATGTTGGGCACTGGACTCTGGGCTCTTATTTAAAATTAGGACTGGAGTCTGCTTACTCCTTGTTTCCTAAAGACATTCATTCAGTGTTTACTAGAAGTCCAGTTTGTGTCAGGTATTGGGCCAGGTGCTGGGGACATGACAGGATACAGCATAATCATAGATCAGTAAGGACAAAAATACAAAATAATTTTTGGGGGAAAAAGCATCACAACTGAGGTGAGTCGGGCAGATGTTGTTATGTCGTAGGTAGCATCGGAACTGAACCAGAAGAAAGATAGACGCTCTCAGAGGGGGAGGTGAGGTGGCAATGACCCCGGGCCTAGAGACAAGGGCCCCTGGGAGCTGCCACCAGGCCCTTTTGGCCAAGCCTGGGCCTGTGGGCAGCGGTAACGGAAGGACCACAGAATGCTGGGCCTCCTCAGAGACAGGGGCTGAGCAGTCTCTGTGCCCTGCCCACACTGTGCTGTCTGCCCGAGGAAAGCCATGCGCTGAGGGGGCCGAGAAGAAGCCCCTGGTCTCCGAGTGGGACCGTGTCCTTAGAATACAGGAAAGCCCAAGTCTTCCCAAGAATCTTGGCCCCCAGGCCTCCCAGCGCGGCCCTTGCCCTGTCACCAGCGTCTCCTTTGGTGTCTCCATTCACAGGCTCTGCCGTACGTCTGCTTACTCATCGCCATGCTCTTCTTCATCTACGCCATCATCGGCATGCAGGTGAGTGCTCCGGACGCAGCCCCGCCTGGGCGGATGGCCAGGAACACCGGGAAGGGCGGGGCGGGGAATACCCGGAGGATGGCAGGAACACACCGGGAGGGTGGCGGGGAACACTGGGAGGGGCAGGGAACACACCGGGAGAGTGGCGGGGAACACTGGGAGGGTGGCGGGGATCACCGGGAGGGGCAGGGAACACACCAGGAAGATGGTGGGGAACACCGGGAGGAGTGGGGAACACCGGGAGGGGCGGGGAACACCGGGAAGGGCGGGGAACACCGGGAGGAGCGGGGATCACCGGAGGGGCAGGGAACACACCGGGAGGGTGGCGGGGATCACCGGGAGGGGCGGGGAACACCGGGAGGAGCGGGGAACACCGGGAGGGGCGGGGAACATGGTGGGAGGGCTGTGGGCCTATGGGTGCAGGTGGGACTTCCCGCAGGGAAGGAGCGGGGGAGCTTTCCTCCCAGATTCCTCTTGGGCAGCCAGACGACCCGTAGTGCAGAGTGCGCTGGTCTGCAGTCAAGCTTGCTCTCTCCCTGAGTGCAAGCCGGGCCTCAGACACTCCCTAGCTGTGTGAGCCGGAGTGAGTCACTTAGCCCTGTTGGCCCAGTTTCCTCATCTGTGAAATGGGCTGGAGAAGGACTTGGCAAACCAGTATGTCTGCCAGCAACCCCGGGTAGAGTCGGTCCTTCTCACTCTAAGATCCTGTGATTCTTGGTGCACACGGACAGACACACAGCCCTGAGATAGGCATTCAGACACGGACCCAGGAATGCACAGATATACCCAAGGATGCACAGTCTCATGGTCCTGGCCCCGGGTTCTGTGGCCGTCGTTAGTCTCGGGGACTGCTAGTCCAACCCCTCGTTTTAACAGATGGGGAAACTGAGGCCTGGGGAATGTAAGTGACTTCACCAGATCACACAGTGGGATTCAAGGCCACGTTCCCCGATGACAGTCCCCTATACTGTGATAATTAAGAAACGTAACACTTAAATGATTTGTTGATTTGCCAAAAGCAGAGGAACAGGAGGGGCCTGGAAGGGAGCTCCCTCATGTATTCTCTGACTGTTGTGCTGCTCTTTTTCACAGCTGGCTACTTAGGCACTGACAGGGGCCAGAGCTTGGCTTTTGAACACCTACATACATGCGGCTCTGGCCCAGGGCCAGGAACGCAGGCGGTGCTGCTCCACTAATGGATGTCTCTCCCCTTCCCAAGTCCTCCCTGGGTGAGCAGCTGCTTGCCCAGAGCCCGAGCTCAGGACGTCTGTGATGTCTCGCTTTTTTTTTCCTCTCCAGGTCTTTGGAAACATTGCTCTTGATGATGAAACGAATATCAACCGGCACAACAATTTCCGGACATTCCTGCAAGCCCTGATGCTGCTGTTCAGGTACGGGCAATGCTTAGGTCTGCCACTTATGGGCACAAAAGGGCGCCCCAGTGCTCCTAAGGGCTGAGTCCCCAGCAAAGTCCCATCCAGCGGGCGTCAGCAGCAAGAGTAGGTGAGGCGCTCAGGAGGGTCCCAGGCGCAAACCGGAAGGAAACGAGCCATCCGTGGGATACTTGAGAGTTTACAAAAGCAGGTTTATTCAGCAGTCCCAGGAAAGGCCACTCGGAGCCGGGAAATGATGCTTAGTGGGGACGCAGCATCGATGTAGCCGCTCGGTACCACGAGCGGTGATGGTGGGTAGCTTTCTTTCACTAGCTCTGACAGCTCGGTCCGCTCGGAAGGTGGCAGTCTTTATGATCCTTAGCTCGTACACTTCTATTTAGGGTAGAACATTCTGAGACCTCTCCTTTATTTAAGATTAAATAGGACGGAAATCTCACCTGAGCCAAATAATTCTTGAGGATGGTTTTGATATTTTTTTAATGGAAAAGCTACCCTAACCCAAGGATCCTGGAAGCTCTTGCTCCTCCCGTGGTATCACTCCACCATGCCTGGATCAAACAGAATCCCCCACTCTAATAAAGTCTGAGAAGGATTGAATGCTATTGCTCATGGATCCAATTCCCTATTGCCTGGGGCAATAAAAGACTAGTCTCTTTACCTAGGGACAAAGCTTCAGAATAACCATCCTAAAGAAATGTAGAAATTAGAAAGGAGTACTTCTAATCATTTTTCTTCTATCTTTAGTTCCTATATGATTCCTTTAAAAAGTGAATTAGTTTCCTTTGGATCACAGGACACTGACTGGGGGCATCCTTTGACCAGAAGAGTCTGTCATTGATACTATCCAAGGTCAAAGATAGATAGGCAGATAGATAAGTAAACAGCGCTTTTATTAAATTCTTATTATATGTTTGGTAATGTGCATTAAGTACCAAGAACAAGCAAACAAGATAGTCTCCCACCCTCAAGGACCTTACATTTTTTTAAAAAAAAATTTATTTTCCCCAGTTGCATATAAAGTAAAATTTTAACATTCAATTAAAAAATTTTTTTAGTTCTAAATTTTCTCCTTCTCTTCCTCATCTCTCCTCTCCTTAAGATGGTAAGCAAGTTCTATATTTAAGTTCTAATTAATTACTTTAAGTTCCAAAAATGCAATCATGTTAAACACGTCTATATTTTTCTTTTGAAATAGACCAAAAGAAAAAAATTAAAACAATAAAGAAAATGAAAAATTGTGTGCTTTGATCTGCATTCAGACCCCATCAGTTCTTTCTCTGAGTGTAGATAGCATTTTTCATCATGAATCCTTTGGGATTGTTTTGGATCATTGTATTGCTGAGAAAAAGGAATTTATATTCTGATGGAATATGACGATACACAGGAAGCTAGGATCACAGGGCTAGAGTATGCACTCATTGGCTTGGCTTAGACCTGGTTGAAAATGACATGAGGCCTGGTTTCAGGCAGGATAAAACAGCAGCTCATCTACCAGAGCCAGTCGTACCAGGGGAGTTCCACCCATGGTGGAAATGGGGAGGGGGATAACCAAAGTGCAGGTGGGATGGTTTGGAAATAACACCCAGAAAGTGGCACAGAAGCTGGATTCTGGGTGAGAGAAAGCCAAAGTTTGCTTATCAGGGGCCAAGCTAGCTCTGGGCAACAGAGTCTTGAGGATGTTGTTCCTATAGATTTGCCCAAATTTTTATAGCAGCACTTTTTATTCTAGTAAAAAAATTGGACTCAAAGTCACTGTGATGCCCAAGATGTATTATCCCTGTTACTGGGAACTGCCTCAGGGAAGAGAGAAGAGGGTCCACCAGGGAAGTCTCCATACCGTCTGGAGACAATTAGCCAGTGGGGGAAGGAGCCAGGGCCACCGGCCCATCATCGAGGTAGAAAGTCAGAGGGTCTGGTTTAACAGCTTCCTGACCTGATTAAGCATCACCCCCCATCTGGAGAGGGCCGGGCTGCTCCTGACCTTGTCCCTCGGTGAGGTCAGTCAGAGCGGTTGTGCCGGCCCACTCCCTCCCCCGAGTCGGCCCATTAGGGACAACGCGACCAAGTAGAGAGGATGCTGGAATTGGAATTGGGAAGACCCGGATTCAAATCCCTCCTCAGACACATATGAGCATTGTGACCCTGAGCAAGTGATTGGGTGTCTCTGAGCCTCCTTTGTGTAAACAAGTAGCACTTTCTCCATAGAGTAATTGTGAGGTTCAGGTCAGATAAGGCCCATCAAATGCTTTGCAAACCACGGTCCCAGCCTGCGGGGTCTGTCCCAGATTGCTCTAGTACGCACTGACCTGCGAATGGAAGGGGGTGAATAGGACTGCAGAGTTAAAGGGGATCCTGCCCATTCCTCCCTTGGGGTGCAAGGCTCTTGTGCCCTGCTCCTTTGGGAGCATCCCTCCTATTTTCCAAAGGATCAGGGCTTCTTTTTGGCCCAGATTTGCATATGTATGAATGGGGATAAGCTTATCTCAGTGGGATGGTAGCAGTCTTCCAGGAGGCTCAGCTCATTGTATTGCAAATTAATTTATGGAATTACTAATTGAATAAGGAAATGAGATCTCGGGGTCCTTCTGGGTTGAGTGGTAGTGGGCACACCCAGTTCTTTGGCTGCTCTCCAGGAAAGACCTTGATGGCAGTGGGGAATAATCTTCCAGCCCCACTTTAATAAGGCCGGGGAGGGGGGAGGGGGACACTGTGGCAAACAGAACGGGCAGAATCAGATGGTGAGAGGGGGTGGTACGGAGGCAGATGGCATGGGGCCCGGATGGAGGGGTGGAGGAAGGCACCCGGTGTGGGGGAGAGAGTGGGGAGGGGAAGAGGAGCAGAAAGTCACTTATTGGGGCTAGGAGCACTCTCACAGCACGGACCCTTAGGAAAGGGCTCGAAGGGCAGGGTGTGGGCGGTCTTATTTCCATAGGATTTTCATAAGGGACAGACTCGCTCTTATCTTGACCCCTTTGGGTTATCATTAACATTCACATCATCTCAAAGTTATCAGTGATCTCTGGTGTTCTGCTGGTCTCACTGGATGTCTGGAGTCTAACTGAGGCACACAGATCATGGAGACTTAGGAGGGCCCAAGAGCCCTTCCAGCAAGGCCTGGTTGGCTTCCCCTGACTAGGACAAAATCTCAGGGTGTGACTTGAGTCACTTATGAGATGGTTATGCAGCTTTGATTTATGGGACAGTCTGCAAATGACTTCTAACGGCCCCTTTTCAGTCTCACATTCTTCCATACTTGTCCTGGCCACTTACACATTTATTGTAATAACTAGGAGAGGAAGGTCAGGGGCACTAGAATAAGGTATAATTTTAACACACTCATCCACTCCTGTGTGAGTAGAGCATTCTGAGATCTCATCTTTATTTAAGATTAGAGAGAAGGAGAACTGGAGTTATAAGGGAGGTGTGAACCCTCTACCCATGACAGAGATTAGTAATGGATCAGATTCCCAATCTCCCAGCCTTTTGGAAGGTTCAGTGCAGATTGCTGTCCCCTACATTTGGAAAGCCCTCCCTCCTGATCTCCACTCCTTAGTTTCTCTGACTTCATTCAGGATTCAACTCAATATACAATTACCGTAGTAGATCACTCTCTGAGGTACCTGTTTATGTATTATCTCCCTATTAGGATGTAAGTTTGTTGAGGTTAAGCACTGTATTTTTACTTTTTTCATATATCTAGGCTTAGCAAAGGGCCTGGCATCTAGTGAAAACTTCAAAAATACTTATTGACTTGATTTGACCTAATTTGTATTTATCTCTTCACAGTGTCCAATACAGAACTTCATTATATAGTAGCTTCTCAATAAACATTTCTTGATTGAGTAGTGAGAGAGAAATGAATAAAGGAGAGTGACTAGCAACTGATTTCCATTTCTATAATGATCAAAAGTAGAAAAAAAGGCTTTGACTGAAGCAGGAAAGATTTAGAGTAAATGCAAACAAATGCTTTTTGATGGTTTAAGATATTCAAATCCTCCCAGTGTAGAACTTAATGTGGAATCTCTTTAAGATGGAAGAGATGCCCTTTTTTCTGTCTTTGATTTAGTGAGAACTTGAGAAACAATTTCAAGGAAAATATTATGGGCGAAGATGGTTCAATGAGAATGAATCTGTTTTTTCCACTCTGAAATCTCATAACAACTGGCCAGTGTCAAACCTATGACCATAGAGTCCTGACTCTCCCAGCAGAATTTCACCATGACTCTGTTCCTATTTTTGCAGGAGTGCTACCGGGGAAGCCTGGCATGAGATCATGTTGTCATGTCTCAGCGACCGTCCCTGTGATCCTGAAACCAAACTAAAAGATGAATGTGGGAGTGACTTTGCTTACTTTTACTTCGTCTCCTTCATCTTCCTCTGTTCCTTTCTGGTAAGTATGGGTTACTACATGTCTCTCCCCATCCCCATCCCCCCTTGGCACCCTGAAGCACTCTTCAGTTCTGAATCCCCAGACAAACTTTGTAGTTCAGCCTCCTTCTACTCTCCATGTATCTCCTGCTGGTTTCTAATTAGGGTTCATGTCACATTACCAGACAATTCCATTCTAAAAGCCTTTATTACCCTGGTGATCAAACCCTTTAATCCCAGAAGCAATCATTTGGTAATTAACTCATTGTGAAAGGTTTTCTTTCTCTTGTGGAAAGAACCTCATGCTTTAATTACTAATTGTCTGCCAAACTTCAGGGTGAACAGGGGTCCTTCACCCATTAGGAGTTGGGTTGGGGCTGGGGAAGGGCTTGAGGACACCCACAGACTGTCTTGTTTTCTTTTACCCTGCTGGAATAGTTTGTCACTTTTTCTCTAATAACTTATTAGTGACACATGAATCTTTTGATCCTCATTCCACAAGTCTTAAGAACTTGGGATCTTTAATTATGGCAAGTTCATTTTAGTAGATTATCCAAAATAATGCAGATTCTCATAGGTCTTTCTTTGAAGACTTGAGTATAAATGCACCCAGGATTAAAAGATTCACTGCTCATTTGGGCAGAGTCTGGATTTGTGGTTTCATCACCGCATGGAATTCTGCTGATGCAGATAAACAATTCTGTAACTCAATCTTACCAAGTTTCCTGGAATCTTGAAAGGTTAAGTGACTTGCTAGTGGTCACACATCTATTGGATGGCAGAGGTGGGATTCTAATCTAGGATTTCTAACTTCAAAGGCAATTTTCTATCTGCCATATCATGTTACTTTTCAGGCTGGTCATGTTGGGAGCATTTTAGTTCAAAGACAAATACATAAGCCATTTTTCAAAATGCAGTTTGGATCGATCAAATAATTCCTTTGTATTAGGCACTTCAGCTTTATCATCTTGAATAGACGATCATACCAACACAGTCAGATACACATATACAGAAGAGAGATAAACAGAGCTAAGGATAGTGAGGACAGAGAGAACCTTGACAACGTATGACTTCTTGGTCAGCTCAGTAGCAAATAGAATTTCTAAGCCTCAGAGTTACTTTGGAGCTACCAATGAGTGATCTTAATATTTTGGAAGATCATTCTTGACAAACCTTTCACCAGATTGCATCTCCTTGTTTGTGGCTTGGAAGACCATAGAGAGCAATCCCAAATTAATATCATGATTGGCAAGTTCACTCTTGATATAATGGGACCAAGGTTCTTACTGTGTTACTGTGATTTACTTTTACTGGACTTAGGAAAATATGCACCCCCTCCATTGTTCCCTGCCAAGAATTATTTAGTTTATTTAAACTGGAGAATGAGCCACCATTGAAAGTGGTCACTAACTAATTGTTCATCCCTCTGTTTCACTGTGCCCAAATGTTTTAAACCCTGAAGTGGTTTTTATTTATTCATCTAAATGCTTTTGTTTTTAAGGGCTTCTGTCAAAATATCCTTGCTTAATTAATCACAGGTTACCTTTGATATCTTCAAGTCTGATATTTTGCCCTATAATTGCCTAATTTGGGGGCATCTTTATGGATTTGCTAATGATAAAAATATTGCCTGCCCTGCAGAACACTCAAGCTCACTAGTGAAAATAGACCCATGGTGTGGGCAGAATGTACCATAACCCACTTTCCTTTCCAGTTACCTACTATCAGTTTCCTCTCTAAGTCCTTAGAGTTAGAATGAAGAGCAGGGGGAGTCAGAGTTTAATGAGGGGAAGATCAAGGAAACAATGAGGTCTAATCAAACAAATGCTGGATTTGGTGTCAGAGAACCTGGGTTAGTAATGAAGGAAACAATTTGGTCAACCGACTCCATCATTTGGAGCCTCAGTTTCCTCATCTGTAATTTGAGGGGCTTAAATTAGATAACCTTTAAGTCTCATTCCAGCTATGTTCCCATGCCTGGCAGAAAGATTATGGAATAGAAAATGAGGAGCAGAATTGAAAGGAGATATGTGTATAGGTCCCAACATCAAAGCTCAGGTTCAGGGTTCTTTAGAATTATATAAAAATTTCTAGTACAGTCTTGTACAAGCTATTTCTAGTACAGTTTTGTACAGGCCTTCAGGACAGTGGCCAGGGTGTCTTATATTAGTGTCTAGGGACAGATCAGCTCAGTGAATATCTCTTGGTATCCTAAAGAAGCTGGAGTAGAACAAAGAACTATAGAAGGCTTTATAGAAGGTTTTAGCAGAGGTATAAGTGGAGAGTCTAAGGTGAGTAAAAAGTTGCTGTTTGGATAGATTAATTCCCATAACTCTGGAAGGAGAGGTTGTATAGTTTGTGATGGTAAAACAAATAGCTGTTAAACTGAGTTGGATTTTGTGTTCTTGTCACCTTTAAGCTATAATAATAATCCTTGTGCTTGAAAAATGCAAACAGCAATGAGGGACACTTAAAGGAATGATGAGCTTCTAACATGCTCTTTTCTAGCTGCGAAATGCTTGAAAACCATATTGTCTTCTCTTCTTTCCTACAGATGCTGAATCTCTTTGTGGCAGTGATTATGGATAATTTTGAGTACCTGACTCGAGACTCTTCCATCCTAGGGCCTCACCACCTGGACGAATTTATTCGGGTCTGGGCTGAATATGACCCAGCCGCATGGTACGTATATGCTCTGTATGTTCCTAGTGCTGTGGAGATCCCTGGAGGAGACAGTCCCACAGCCCCTGCTCCCTTTATTCATGGTGCTCAGAAAAGGGATTGCTTAGCACTATCATGAAAAAAGCAAGGCTGCTCTTTCCCAAAGGGAATATGATTGAATACTATCCCAAAAGGTGTACCTCTTCCCCTTGGGCATGATCACTTAAACTCTGATGGTCATTCTGTCTTCTGTTGCAGAAAAAATAAACAATTTTGGGAATTAATTTACAGGAACTATACCCTTTGCAACTCTTGGGGAGTGCTCTAATGGTTATAGACTGTCTTCATGATGGTTTGGTATAATCTCATCTATCTACAAAAGGAGTTTTCTATTGATGGTGGAAATGTGTTCACATGCTAGTGGTAGAGAAATCTAATATTGAAAAAATCATTGCAAGACATGGGGTTCTGGGCATACTTGCTAGGCTACCTTGTCACCAAGTTCTGATGCCCATGTGGAAATCATAAAGAATTTGATTTCTGAGTGCTGTGGACATAAAGAATATTCTCAGGTGAAGTGAAACAATAAAATTTGCCTTCCTTAGTCACTCACCCAAGAAACCTCTATTATCTTCATGAACTTAATTGATGATAGAAAATCCAGGTTATCTTAGAATAGATAGTCTCTGTGGCACACATTCATTTTTGCCTTCAGAAATTTCCCTTCAGTGACATTGGGGAACCATCTATTGTTTGAAATGGAAGGATTTACAATATTGTGTTAAGCTAGATGGTCAGTTAGCCTATCATATTCCTCTGAAGGCAAGCAGAAGTTACTATATTACTATGAAGTGAATAGTTGGACATTAAGTAAGCTGAATTCTCAAGATCCTTTTCTGGAATTCCAAATAAACAATTAAATACCCTAGTCACAGCAGTTGGGGTCTTCGTCATTAGAGAAGAAAAAATAATATGGATTCATTCATGCATTAAGTATTTTTGAATGCCTACCTTGTGCAAAGTAGGGACTATGAAAATTAGAGTTTGGCTCTAGGCTTCTTTGTTGGGTGAATATTTCCCATAGAGCCTCAGTGCACAAACCTGGTAAGAACTGAAAGGGAGATGCATTCCTTTGGGATAAGGGTACCGATGTTGCCATTGGCCCTTCCCTAAGTTCTCTCTCCCTTCCATCCCTTCCTGTCCCTGCTCCCTTGCATGGCTGTATTCAGCATTAGTCTATTCTCTAAAGGAGCCCAGCATTTTAAGAAAGAATTTGTTCTACTTACAGGCAGAACTTCCTCCTTAGGGAGAAAACTTTCCAGGGAGGAATGTCCTGAATTTGCTTCCAGGCAGGCACTGATCCCCGGGAACAAATGGCCTGATCTCTTGTCTGAGGAACTGGAAGGCCTCACACTTTGTCACCCTGATGACTGTCACATCAGAACTGTCACTCTCGGGGAAGGGATATCAACCACTTGCCCCAAATCTCAGTATCTCTGGCAGTCTGAGCAGCAGCAGGGTCTAGGGTTAGACCTGATATTGAGTGCAGTCATGTCATAGTTATTCCTTTATTCCTTCAACTTTGTTTATCTGGGTTTTTTTTTAAAACAACATTCCAAAAATCTTTAGCAGTGAGACAAGGGGCTGTCATGACCAAACCAGTGTGGGTTTGGATCAGACAAGCTTTGGAAGATTCAGGAAGGCTCTTTGGCCCCTGACATCAGTAGAGAGGATGGAACTGAGGTGTCAGAGCTCATCATTCTGCCAGGAAAGAAGGCAGGGTTTACCTTGGAAATGCCCAGATTTTTTCTCATTTTTTAAACCTGTGTAGTCTTCATTAGTAATAATAGTAATAATAAATAATTAACATTCCTAAATGAAAAGGTACCAAAGGACATGTTACCTCTTAGAAGGAGACCAGTACGGCAGATTCCCAAAGAGATGGGTGTGTCCTTAGCTCAGCTAACTTCAGGGAGGATACTGTGCTCAAAAGACTCAGCATTAGATTGAGAGAAACTAAATGACAAAGTGACCTGTCTTTATGTTTGGAGTGACTCTGTTAGCAACCAATTTCATAGACCAAGGCTTCATAATCATGATAACTCATATAAAGTACTTCATATTCATTATATCATTCACTCCTCACAAAACCACTGTGAGGTAAGTACTTCAAGTATTATTATTCTTATTTTATAGATGGGAAAACTAAGGCTGGAAGTTGTTAGGTGACTTTTTTATGGTCACAAAACTATTAAATATCAGAGGGTGGTATTTGAATTCAGATTTTCTTAACTTCAAGCTCAGCATTATTAGCCCTATTCCATGCTGCCTCTTTAGGCTTCCTAAGCAAAGTGCTGTAGATCTCTAGAGAGTTGTAGGGGCAGAGACTTTTTTGCCCTAAATTGTCCAGGCACTTTTTGCAATTATTTGGTCTGTTTTCCAGGGGATACCTTGTTATAGGAAAACAGAGACCTCACTATGATGGTTTTCTGAAACTTGGATTAAAGGGCAGTCTCATGTCAGAGAGAGGAAAGGGAAGAAAGAAAAAAAGCTCCAATGCTTACTGAAAGTCAGATGCATAAAGTCAGCCACAAGTCAGCCAAGGTGAGGATACCCAGGGCTAAAGCAATAATTATGGGAACTGGGCCTTCTTTCAGTCACTTCCAGGCAGCTCCCTTCCAAGAATGAGAAGTTCAGGCATTCTTTTCAGCAGATATTTATTGAGAACCTGGCCAGAGCAACTAAATTGATCAGATGTGAGTCCAGAAAGACCAAGACTGAGATTGGAGGATACTGAATTCTGGGGAGAGGGAAAGCTAAACAGGAACTTGTCCCCCCAATCCTGGGTGCTAGAATGAGGACCTTCGGTTGTAAGACCAATAAGAAGAAAATGCTACTGGACATAGAAGACTGAGAGCTTGTTTACTCAAAAAGATGTTGTACAAGGGAAAAGTACATGAAACTTCATGAGTAGTCATTAGGTCATTACTTAGGTCATTTTCTTTAATGCTGAATCCCACGTGGGATATCAAGGGAGATTGGGGATATCTGAAACTGCCTTTAATATCTTAATATATAAAGCTACCTCCTTGTCTGATAATGGCCGGCCCAGGGAGAGAGCGCTCTCCCAGCTTTCAGGACCATGGACATAGACATCTTCCTTTCTTGGGTCTTACCTCATTTTTTCCCCGCTTGTTCTTGTGAAGAAAGCGCAAAATAAGAAAAGGGTTTTTTTTGTTGTTGTTTTTTTAACTTTCAAAGTAGCCATAGGGGGAAAAGTCCTCTCAATGGGTGGGAGAGGAAAAGAGCACAGAAGCACAAGTCCGTCATGGGAGGAGCCAGAATGTTTTCCTCCTCCCCCTGCCAACTGAGGTTCCAGGGGGACTGTCAGTCGCCCAGAGGGGACAGTCAGGGAGTTCTTGCGTGGGCTGACTCCTGGTCCTTGACACGTGGTGCTGGGAACGCTCGGGGCTGGGAGCGAGCCGCCCGCGGCCTGGCCCTCCCCTCCCCACCCCACCCCCGCACCCCCCCTCCTCCCCAATCCAGGTGAGGTTCCCCCCAGAGCCCAGCAGCCTCCCAGGTGCCCACCTTCTCATGGGGGAGGGGCAGAGGGGAAGGGGTCATCGTGCCTTTGTTGTAACATGTGACGTTTCCTTTCTAGTTGCCGGATTCATTATAAGGATATGTACAGTTTGTTGCGTTGTATTGCGCCACCCGTTGGCTTAGGAAAGAACTGCCCTCGTAGGTTGGCCTACAAGGTTTGCAACTTCAGAGAATCCATCCAGCATAATTTCTTTCCTACCCGAAATGCCAACAGTAGACAAAGTAACCATGATGTGTCTGACCCCATGCCTGAGACAGGAATGACTGACACCTCCCTCTTTCTCTCCCCCTCCCGCCCCGCCCTCTCCCCTGCAATCTAACCTCCGGACGCTTTGTTTTCCCCATCTAATCTCCCCTCCCAGCTGGCTGGGGACAGGCAGCCTTATGAGACAGCGCACCAGAAAGCTGCTGCAGGGTGTGGAGGGAGAGGCTGCGCAGGAAGGAGCCTGGCCGAGGAGAGCGGGCTTTGGTTCTCTGGGCGCGGGGACCCAGGAGAAGAAGATCCTGCTCCCCCTGCTCCCCCGCCCCCTTCTCCGCACGCACAGACGCGCCCCAGAGGGTCCTGCAGCTGGGGAAGCCCGCGCACCGTGTGAGGCTCCCGCCCCGGTTCGCTGAAGGGCTTATCCCCTCCGGACCTCGGTGCGTAGGGAGGCTGTGATTCTCGGAAGACCCAAGGATGAGAAAAGAGAGCTGAACAGTCCAGAACACTGGCCGGGAAGACCAGATCAAAGCCAGGGCTTTGGGCCGGAAGCCAAACTCTAGCCAAAGGGCTTATGGTGGCCCAAAGGCGCGATGTCCCCTCTGAGCTCCCCGGAGACGGGCGGGCGCGCGCGCCCTGTGAGCCTGAGGGCGGTGTGAGATCCCCTCCCTCTCGGCCCCCCTCCGCCCAGAGAGTCCTCCGCGGGTCCTGCCCGGGCGGAGCGGGGAGGCATCCAGGGCGGGGTCAGAGGTGTAACGGTGCGGCCGCCTGCCTCTCAGAGCAGTAAGGGCTTTGCTGGAACCCGAGAAAGAAAGACCCCTCCGCAAATGCAGTGTCTCTGCAGTCATCAGTGCTGTCTCTTGCAAGCAGAGAGACCCAGAGTTAGACGGTTCAGAACCTCTAAAGCTAAGGCTTGGCATGGGCCCCTCCGAATCAGGAGGGATGTTATCTGAGCTCTGTGGCCCAGAAAAATGGCAAGAAATCAAGAGGCGGTGGTCGAGCCAAGTTGGCTTCTCTCCTTCGTGCTGAGACTCAGCTCTCCCTGTCAGCCCTGGGAGAGAGCAGTCCCATTTATTGGTAATCTTACGGGGCTGAATTATAAGTGAGCACAAGCCTGCTCTCTGGGTCAGACTCCCCTGTGTCCTGCTGAGATACCTTCTCTGCCCTAGGATACAGTCCCTGCCCGCCACTTCTTGGGTTACAAGGCTCTACCATAGGGGCTAATGTTCCCTTTGCAAGATCCATTAGTTCTCTGGTCCCAAAGAAGGTACTTGTGAGTTTGGCCTTGGAAACAGAGCTCTCCCTGTGAATGAACATTCCAAAGTGACTCCACTTTCCCATTTCATTTGTGTTTTACAGAAGGATTTTTCTTCTTTTCTCCCTTTTTCCTTTTTTAGCCTTTAACCTAAATTGGAAGGAAATCTTGACCACAAAAAGGAAGTATTGGCTATGATTCTATGAGTCAGAGCTTTGTCTGTCCCATAACTCTGTCTACCAGCTTTCCCTGGCATGGTGAATACAAAGGTTTTTGGATTTGGCATTTTTAAATTATTTTTTTTAAAAATCAAAATAAGAAAATAAAATTAAAAAGCCAACCTAGCCCACCCCTCCCTCATCCCTTTCCATGTCCATTACCTTAGACATCAATCATCCCGTCCACTGCTGCAGGGATTAGAGCATCAAGGTGTAACTTCGACCTAGGGATCTCTCTGCAGACCAGTACAATAGGGGTCAGGGCTGGGGGAGGAGGGCACTAAGAAAGGGGATAAAAAAATAAAGCAGAGAAATCCCTCATTTTACCTACTTTTAATTTTTTTATGTTTTTAATGGAAACATTTGATTAACTGGATCTGTTTTCTTGTCTGCTTCTTCCCATTCCTCTCCTCTCCCCATCCCTTCCCTTCCTTCCTAACCTCTGTGCTGCCCTCCTGCCGCTGATGTCCCCTCCCTGCGGTGCCTCTGCCTCTTTCTGATTGGTTCCCAGTGGGCGCATCAGTTACAGTGACATGTTTGAGATGCTGAAACACATGTCCCCACCCCTCGGCCTGGGAAAGAAATGCCCTGCTCGAGTTGCCTATAAGGTAGACCTCTTCTCCCTCCTCTCCCCCTCCACCTCCCCACTCCCTCCTTGGAAAGCTTCTTGTGCTGGGGCTAGGATTGGGGCAGCCTGCTTCCCAGTGTTCGCACATTCAGCGTGCACTTCCTGGGCCACCATCATCTCCTGGGACCAGAGTCAGTCCCTGAGGCATTTCCTGACCCACCTGGGGATCTGTGGTGTGTCCATCTGTCTGTCTCTTTGGCTGTATTTGCACCCAGCTCTATCATTGTCTCTTTCTGTATCTTTCTGCTTTCTTCCCAATCTATTTGGGAGAAACCCTTAGCACACCCTTGCCCCAAAGAGAAATCTCACCTCTTGCCTGGAAGTCTAGCCTGCCAAAGGCTATAACCTAGTTTGAGTGACTAGAGAAGGAGATGGCGACTTACTATGTCTCTCCATTTTGACTCCTTTGCTGGGCACAATTACTCTGGGGCTCCAAAATAAAAATGAAGTACTTGGGAGAAATGACCATTTCTGCTATATCATGGGAGTGGTGGAGGCAGCAGGGTTGGAGATTTACCTGCAACTGACTTCCAAATGTGAGGGTCATGGGCCTTCACCCCCACCCTCCTACCTCCCTGTGTCTTCCAAACCCCTCCTCCCTCCCAAATGGCCAAAGCCAAGTCTGCACAAAGCTCTGCACCTCTATGTGGATAAGTGTAAACATGCACACTTATCCTGGGTGTTTCTTGTGCATGGATACCAAATCCCACATTTCCACAGGCCACTACATCCGACATCCCAAGCCCTTCTGTTGGCCTCCTGTGAACCCACAAACCCTTTTAGAGTCTCCTTTTATTTTCCAGGTCAGTAGAGGATAAGAATATAGTAAGTAACCTTGCAAATCTCTTAGTAAATCTGTGGGTCTAAACCTGTCGGTAGAGTGTACACTTCCTTCCTGGCCTCTGGAATTTCTAACTGAGACTGGCCACTTGACTGACTTAGAGTAGCATTTGTCTAGAAAACCTACAAACTTCATTCTCGGGCCACAAAAATACAATCCTGGGCTGAGACAAAGAACAAGAAGACTTGTGTTTGAAGATATCTGGATGGGTTGTTTTTTTCGGTAGGGAGTGAGAGACATAACTGTGTGGGGGCAGGCTTATATGTTTCTTCTTGCTTGCTACCCTAGCATGTCCTCAGCCTTGTAAAATGGAAAGGCCCTGCCTCCAGCCCCACGGTGCAGGATGACCATCTTAGACTTTCCTTTGAGGTCTTTGCTTTTACCTTCCTGATACAGAAAATAGAAAAAAAAAAAAAAAACTCCCACAAAACAAATGTGCTTAAGCAGCTGAGGCAAGGTATGAAGGCTTATCAGGGGCTTGAAGGAAAAGTCATTCCTTGATCTTCCTTGATCACCCTTGCGAAGCACAGTGATCTCTGGCCGCTAGGTTGTGCTATGAATAGAATTTCCAGCATGGAGTGAGGATGACCTGAATTCAAATTCAGCCTTAAACACGAGCTGTGTGACTCTGGGCAAGTCACTTAATCTCTGCCTCAGTTACCTCAGCCATAAAATTGGCCCTTCCAAGGCTTTTGAGAGGATTAAATGAAATATTTATCTAACACTTAATAATAATAATTTATAATTATATTATTTTAATACAATTATATAGATAATTGTTTATAATAAGTGTTTCTTTCCTTGCTTTCCTCTGGAAGGCAGGGCTGAACCTGCCCTGGAGCACAGCTTTCCCAAAGGGAGGCCTTTCAGAATGTTCCTGCAGGTTGAGTTTGTGCTCCATCCTTTCTGTGACTGTAGCTCCTCCCTACCCATGTCTATGATAGATTCCAGAAGCTACACTTTCCTTTGAGTGACCTTGGCCCTTCAGTTTAGAAATGAGACCCTGAGCCCGAGCAGGAACGCTGTTCACGCCAGCAATTCCCCGAGGGCAGCTCCTGGGCTCCAGTTTGAGTTTGACCTGGAGGACAAGCTGGGAGGTGTTTGTCATCCATTCCCAGCAAGCTCCAGGTGCCCATCCCACCTGCTTGTTCAGAGTGGACCTCAATCAGGGGCCCAGCCCTGCAGTTGTCCCTGCTTTCATGGGTGAGTTAGTGGGCACAGCACGATACTTGTGAGCTCACCCCAGCAGCCTCTGTCCTCCGGTCTAATGATCGCTTCACCTTAGCCCTAGCCTCGCTCCAGCCCTTCCTTTCTGGGGGTGCGAGGTACGGTGCTCAGGCCCTCCCAGCCCCCCACTCCCCAGCCCACTTCCCATCCTCCCACTCAAGTGAATCTGTAACCAGCCTCCCTGCCCGCAGTCCTGAGCTCCGAGGCTGTTCTGGACTGGGGAACCAAGTCAAGGTTTAGGCTCTGCCTCTTGTCTGCTCTTTCTCGCCTCCTGGCCAAGGCTTCGGCCCTCCCGCCTTCTTTAATGACTCTTCTCCCTCCGCCAGCCTGCGTTGCCCCCGTACTGCGCCTCTGTCCTACGTGTCTCTGTGTTGACTCCTTGTGTCTCTGGTGACTGTCTCAGTGCGGCTTGTGTGGTGGTTCTCGTACCTCAGCAGCCTCCCCCCAGGAGGCCGATGCTTCGGACCCCCTCCTCAGCTAGTCAGAGCCAGGCCCTGCGGCAGAGTTGGCGTGCATGCGTCTTGGTGCTTGGATTGTAATGCCTGCATGTGAGTGTCTTTAACCTCATTCAGAAGCAGGAGAGCTCCATCCATGTGAAGGGGGGAGACCAGCCATGGAAAGGCAGGGGAAATGGGAAAGAGAAGGGAAGGACTTTTAGCCAATCACCAACACCACAGCCTCACAGACAAGTAGCTGGGAGCAGCCCTTCCCTTCCTGTGGTCTGACATACCGGGGACTCATCATTGTCCCTGAAATCTGTGTCCAGAGCCCAACCAAGAGAGGGAGGAGCTGTTGGCAAGGCGATTTTTTCAGGGGCCAGGTACAGCCTTCCTCAGGTATAGGAACTGAGCCTGTTTCTGAGGAGATGGTGAAAGATGGAAAGCTTTTTTCCAGCAGTTGCTGTGGTAAGGAGGATCACACTGGTATTTCCCAAAGAGGGTGGGATGGAGAGAGTCACAAAATTCTTGACTTCCAGCACTGCTATTGAGAAAAATTGCCTGACCCTGGAATATGTAGCTTATCATAGCAGACGAATTAACTAGAATTTCTGACAGCAAACAGTATTGATATAAATACATTTTATCTGATTAATATTCTTTTGTGGGAAACATTTTTAATAGATAGTCTAGTTATTTCAGTGATTAGTATGTTTTTCAAGTGATAATCCCCTTATTCTTTGCTAGTTAGGTTATTTAACATTCCTGTTAAAGCTTCCATGATATGTTTAGCTTAAGAATTTGGGAAGCATTTTGGATTAGTTGGGAAAAGCTTAACAATCAGAACGGAAGCTAGTTATAATCCTGATTTTGGGATGGTGGAACTGAAAGAGACCTTAGAACTCATTCAATCTAACTCCCAGATTTTATGAAGGAGGAAATTGAGGCTCAGAGTGCAATAATTTGGCCCAAGGTCACACAGTAAATTGGTAGCAGAGCCAAGACCAAAAATTGATCTTCTGACTCCCAATTCAGGGCTCTCTGTACTGGAAGATGTTGTTAGGGAGTCTCATTGGATTTCATCCTTTTATTTGGTGTTTTCAGCCCATTACCTTCCACCATAAAAAGCATGCATGCCCTTATAGCCTTATTATATATTAGTTTCCTATGTGTTTCTAGGTTATGCAGTGGATAGAGTTCTGGACCTGGAATCAAGAAAACTGGAGTTCACAAGTGGTCTGAGATAATTACTAGCTGTGTGACTCTGGGCAAATCATTTAACTTCTCCTGCTTCTACTACTTTATCTATAAAATGGAGATAATAATAGTACCTTCCCAGGGTTTTATAAAATGAGAGAATATTTGTGAAGTGCTTTGCAAACCTTAAGAGCTATGTAAATCCTAATAATTACTTGTGCACTTATCAGTGGAGCTACAAAGTGCTTCTCTCTATGCCTCGTACTTGACAATCTATCTTCTTTCTCAATACTTTTGCACCAGGCTGTCTCTCCCACACCTGGAATATATTTCTTCCTCACATATTCCACCTATAACCCCAAGTTTCCTTAAAAGATCAGCTCAGACACCACCTATTTGAACCTTTTCTAATTCCTCCAGTTTTGAATGCCTCTTTTTTCAAAACAAAAACAAAAATAAAAAGCCCAAACCAAACCTCAGTCAGAGAGAGAGAGAGAGAGAGAAAGAGAGAGAGAGAGAGAGAGAGAGAGAGAGAGAGAGAGAGAGAGAGAGAGAGAGAGAGAAGGGAGACAGACATGGAGAGATAAAGTCTTGAACGTCCATGATAATTCTATCAGTTAGACTTTGGAGAAGGATATGGCAGAACTTCTGTAAAGGCTCCTTTTGCACCTTCTTATTATGTCCTTGTCAACTGATCTGTGGCTGCTGCAGATACTTCCTCACCCCAGAATATCAGGACACCAACAAATTCTCTAGAGCTCTTGTGCTTTTCCCCTGCTAGCCTTTCCAAAATGACCAAAGTGAAGGCACCATATGAACCCTGAATGTGTCGGTTTTCTCCCAGTTATTTGCTACTCACCTGTCCCAGGAATAGAGGCCCACCAAGGCCCTGCTTCCAAGGGGAAAGAATTCACCCTTGCTTGCTACATGGAAGCCAATGTTGCAGGTGATAGAGAATAGTTCCCTGAGAAGACATTGGCTTTTAGCAATCTAGGAAGCTAAGCTATTCACTGTCAGCAGGGACATCAGGCCAAACCTTCATTCCCCACTCTTGAGAGAATCTCTAAAACAGAAAATCAGTGGCCAGTACTTAGACTCAGGGATCTCCTGGAAGGTTCACTTCATTGACTTCTGAAGAAAAGGAGACAGAAGAAAGAACAATCGCATGATGTTCTAGTACCAAATCTGTTCTGCGGTAGATGCGTGATCTTGAGTGAATTTCTTGTCTCTGAGTCCCAGTTTTCCCCTCTACAAAAAGAGGGGGTTAAACTAATTGAACTCTAAAGCCTCTTCCAGCTCTGACCACTATGAAAAGTGTAAGCCTCAACCAAGGACTTTTCTCCGGACCACTTTAATGACCACCCTTTGTCTTCAAGTTCCCATTCTACTAGCCACCATCAATCAACATTTATTAAATGCTTATCATGTGCTAGCTACTGTGCTTGGAGGGATCTAAAGACAACATGAAAGTTCTTGTTCCCAGGTAGCTTGCAGTCTAATAAGAGCTCACATATACATACAGAAATGGAAAGAGAGAGAGAGAGAGAGAGAGAGAGAGAGAGGAGAGAGAGAGAGAGAGATGGAGATGGATATATGGCTTGGGGCAGGGCACTAGCAGATGAGGGAATCAGGCAAAGTTTCCCAAAAAAGGTGATATTTAAATGAATTCTTAAAGGAAACTAGCTATTTTGAGAGATAAGATGAGAAAAATGATTCAAAACCCAGGCTTTGGGGCTTTCGCTTAGTGGGTTGGAGTAATATATTGAACTCTAATTCTCATACATTCAACAGTCTATCATTCACCCCTAATTTATTCCTCTGGAAGGGTAACCAAGAAGAAAAGAAAGAGTCACTGTATGAGACTGATTTTTGACTAAAGTACATTTCTGGATAATCTAGAAGTAAAATACAGGGCTACTCCCTATAGGCCTAAGCCTAGAGTAATATGACTAAAATGGACAAGCAGACAGACAGAGCTATTATTAAGCATTTATTGTGTACCAAGAACTAAGAAATGAGGAAGTCTGCAAGATGATAGAATTCAGGGAAATACTTACCTGAGGCAATGAGAGGGTAGGATAGAAAAATGAGGACCCAAAACAGCCCCCTTTTTTCCTTTCCTTATCTCAGACACATATAGTCTGTAGTCAGATACTGAGTTGGGAGAAAATCTCTTCAGTATGGTTTGAGGAAGGCCAAAGAGAATGGGGCATATAGTAAGCAACAGTAGATGGTATGTAATAGATGTAATATAAACAGTAATGGGTGGTCTATGGGCTTTGGTGCCAGGGTCCCAGAAGGATGAGTTTTGGTTTTCAAGAGCTAGTGAAGTTATATAGAGAACTGTCACCTTCACACAAAAAAATAAAACCCCTCAAGATTTTATTGGATGATTGTTTCCAGATAATAATGGAGCCCTAAACGGCTGATTCCAACCCTATCAAAAGAGAAGACCCCAGCCATATTCTGACATCCCACACTCTTGATTCTTTTGCTTTTTCCTTCCAACAACAGCCATCATAGCTGAAGAATGACTGCCAGACTCCTTTCCCTCTCTGATTAGCAGAGAGCTCCCTCTGTCTGTGCAGATGAGGGCAGAGGAGGGGGAGAGGGGAAAAGACACCTAGGTAAGCTTGGGAAGCCACTTCACCTGCACTGCTAGTAGCGACAATGACAAAGAGTCCTCCTCAGCCTGTATCTCACCTGAGAGTTTCATGGGAACAGGCTTCAGGGCTCGGTCACAGGTGCAGAACCTGAGGGCCAGCCTTACGAGGGAGAAGAGAGCCTTTATTTCTCCCGTAGCTTTGGGGGTGTCCGCCAGTCCTAGCCCAGTGATTGTTCTTCCTGGCTGGCAGCATGGCTCCTTGACCTGGAGACAAGGGCTAGAGGCTAAGAGCTTTGGGAAAGGGGGGAGCTGGGGGCCTCTCCAGCCCCTCCTCGTTGGTAAGAAGGTAGATGTGGATATGGGGAAGAGAATGGCAGAGGAAATTCATCTAGGGAGTTTGTGGAAATTGAGAGCCAGCCATAAGGCTTCAGCCAACCCCGAGCCCTCCAGCTGGGCACAGTCAGGTTATGTTCGCCAGGCTTTTTCAGTAGGCAGCTGCTATTGGCTCCCTTAGAGGCTTCTGGAGAGGCTCCAGGAAATGTCCACGAAGCAGAATAGATGGCAGAGGAAAATATCCCATGCAACTCTTAAAGCCGTATTCCAGTGGGAAGGCCAGGCCCCCCGTGTCAGCTCCTGGCCCACCCCAGGATGGAGCTCTCCTGATGGAAGTTAGGACTCATCTGCTTATTCTTCACGCCCATGCATCTTCTGTCTCTTTCCATCCCTAACCTTCTCTCTCTCACTGAAGTGGGACTCCTTCAACCTCCTGCAGTAAGTTAACCATTGGATTGCACTGAATATTGACTGTCTGTGTTCTAACCTTTTGTGCGCTGAGAGGCTGGGGCCTGTTGCCTGGGGACCCCCGATTGAATACACTAAATTGGAACTTTGCCAGCATTTCATATTGGGTCCGACCATTTGGGACAGCGGAGATTACTTTCCTAACCCCTGTGGGGAGGGGGCAGCCAGCTCTGGCATCTGCTCCCTCCCCCCGCAGGGTAAAACACTGAGTCAGGGCAATGTCCTATAGCTGTAGCTGCTGCCTGCCTTTTCTCAGACGGACCCCAGATCATGAAGGAAATGAGTTATCGTGGGGCCAGACATTTCTGTGGCCTTCCCCAAGCATGTCTCCACTGGAAAGGATCCTTCCTTTGAGCACTAAATGGGATAGACTAAGGTGGGGGCTGTGGGTTAGGGCAGGGGCAGTGGCAAAAATGGCAGAGAGAATGGAGCAGAGATTGGGTTAAAGTGGCTCCTTTTCTAGATGTCTCAGTCCTTTCCTCTGCTCAGCTCTCCCACTCTGAATGGTAATAACTGCTGGTTCGAAGTTATGTTTTCCAAAATGGTAAGTCCCTTTAAGACATTCTGCCATGAAAGAACTGGAAAGGGGGTCTAGGAGTCATCACTGGCCTGACTCTGTATTTCCTTTCAGGTCGTTTCCAGGGATCAGCCAAGGGGATTATCCAGATTAGCTGTATCAGAGGACAAGGTTCCTAAGGGACCTGACCACTTGCGGGCAACTGCTGGCCCAGCCACCGAGCTGAGATAGTGGGACAGAGTGGGAAAGATTTCTCAGGCCGCTAGGACTCCTTTGCTGCTAGCCATCTCACTCCCTGGGGATGGGGAGCTTGTACTTGCAGGAAGGCTCAGGGTCCAAGCCCTCATGGAGCCTGACCTCCTCTCACCAAGCTAAAACCTGGCAGTTTCCCCAGGTTCCAAACACGCCCATTGGGTTGGGGATTAGCGTTCTTCTCTAGGCTGTGGATGGGCTTCTCATGGTAACCTAGGAGAGGCTACCCAAGGCTCAGTTCACCGTGTTAGCAGCCTCCACTAGCTCCTGACCTACAGGTGACCTGACTGGACGTGTCTTTGGGAAAGGTATCAAATCCTTGGTTAGTAAAAGTTTCCTTGATGATTATCACTGACCCAAGGATCCCGAGGGTCAGTTCACATTCCTCCTTTAGATTAGCAGCTAGCTGGCTCCTGCCTAACATAGGGATAGATCTCAAGATATAGGTCCCCTTTCATTTTGTGAGTTTCTCATATTCTGATCATGGTTCTTATGATCTGAGATCCCAGCATGGCCAGAGCTTCTCCTGGATTAGGGTGAAGAGGAACAGATCCTATTCTCCCAGAAGTCCCAAATGTCCCCAACTTAGATTAAGGCTTTGCCTTTTTTCTTTATCCATGACTTAGTTTTTAGCCTAAAGTTCAAAACTTGAAATACTGGATCCAGCGAGAATGGGGAAGAGGGAAGCACTGGGGGCTCTATTGGAATTAAGCAAATGTACTTCTCTACCCCACCCCTCCCCAAAACACAGATAAGATACCCTACAAACCTAGGCAATGAGCAAGCTACCTGACCAAAGCTCCTTTAGGAGTACATTGTGGAAACTCAGATTCTTGAGCTTTAGCAGCTTCTTCTGGGACCTGGAAAGAACAATATCTTCTCAAGAACTGTTATCAAAAGGAATCTCTTTAATCCTTCTTTCTTCTTCCACAAAGAGGTGAAGTTGAAGTTAGGAGGTCCAGGTTCTAGTCCCAGCTCTTCAACTAACTTACATGTCCCTTAAGTTAAAATCTTTGGACTTATTTCTTCATCTGTGAAATTAAAGGATGTAATTAGTTTGAATATTCCTCCCAGATTTTAAATCTGCAGTTCTGCTATTTACTGCCACATCAGTTATCTGCCCTGGCATTCAGGGAAATCCTCCCAGTTTTTCCCTTTTGATATGTAAGCAATGGAAACTCTCTGAGACTGCCGGCTGCCCTTTGGAATTGGGTCGGGATTGGTTGCCTTCCTCCCTGCTCCTGTCACTCTTCAAACTCTCCACTTGCTTGTTCATAGTCAGAGAAATCAGATAACCATAGATAAAGAGGTCACTCCCAGACCTGAAGGGGGCTATTAAGTCAGACTCATTTCTCAGATGAAGAAATTTTGAAAAGAGAAGTAACTGCCCCAGAATAATAAAGTATCAGCATCAGGGCTTCTGACTCAGATCCAGAGCTCATTCTTTCCACTTTACCACTCTTGACTCCCAAACAGGACATTTCAAAACCTGACAGGTTCCAGCAACTAGGAGGGAAGCCAGTCCTTCCAACACAAAAGAGAAGCATTCCCCTTTTGGGAAAGACAGTGACAAGCTGGAATGGATCACTAAGATGGCTGAGGGACTGGAAACCATATCTTACAAAGATCAGTTGTATTATTCTGTAGAACAATGCACTTGTAGAGGGTCACCATGTTCATGTTTCAGTATTTGAAAGGCTTTAATTGTTTGGAAGCTCTTGTAAGACAGACTAGGCGAATTCTGCTTGGTTGGCTCTAATAGGGCAGAATTAAAAGCAGCGGATGAAAGTTGCAAAAAAGGCAGTTTTTGATACAAAAGGAAGCTTCCAAACTATTAGAGATCTCTATAAGTGGCATGGGCTGATCCTAAGGTGATCACAACTCTTAAGCAGAAACTTATTTGGAGTGTTAGAGAAGGGATTCCTGCTTCTGATTCCTATTGGATTTGATGATCTCTGACATCCCTTTCAGCTGAGATTCTGCGACTTCCTGAAGGGACTGGGAAACCTGGTCTAAGACGAGCTCCCATGCCCGGATCACCTCCCTTGGTCTCTCTACAAATGGTAGTCTATATCTTTTCTATCCAGGACAGACCTTTCTGAAGCCTGAGGAGTCGAGGAAGGAGTCACAACCGGGAGGGCTGACAGGCAGTTTGGGAACTTTGGGCATTAAAAGTGCAGGGAGCAAGAGCAGATTCTCTTGGGCAACAACTCCCGTAAGCTCCTATAAGGGACCTTGAGATCCAGCTGTGGAATCTCCCCATTTGATAGACCTGCTGGGATCCAGGGAATGTAGGTAGCTCGGAGAATCACATGGTACCGTTGTTATAGAGGACCCTAAAACAAACTGAAGGTTAAGCCCTTTTACCTTCCTGTGTGAACTGCCTGGAAACCCTATTTCTTCCACTTATGGAGTAATGAGCCACAATACTGAATAACTAGTTGTATAATCAAGGAGGAAGCCACACAGGAGGACTGCAGGGATGAGGCAAGCCTGGCTAGCCCAAGCTTAGGACACAAGAGACTTTGGGAAGAGAAATGTGTTTAGCTCCCCTGCCACTGCCAGCCCCCAGAAAGGGCAGGGACATCCTGCCCAGCCTGGGGCCTCAGGCTCTTTGCAAAGTGGCCGTTCAGAACCAGCAGCAGAACTAGTCTTTCTCTTCCCTCTGCAGTGGAGGGAGACCAGGGCATGGGTGCTGGAGGCCCAAAGCAGACTTCTGCCAAAGGACAGAAGGCTGGCCAGCATTGAACTTGGGGGATGGAAGGTACAACTGAGGCAGCAGAGATCTGGTCTGTTCCTGGGGGAAGGACATTTCCAATAGGTCTTTTTGAGAGTAGCCTCTCATCCTTGGATCAAAGGAGGCCGGACTTGGTTTGGTCCTTGGGTTTCTGAGGCTGGCTTTGAGGGGGATTATGAATGCTGGCAAACCTCCCCCTTTCTACTGAGCTAGCCCATGTCCTCCCTTCCCGGGAGAGGAGAGCAGGCCACAAGCGCACCAAAGCTTAACCTTTCCTAAGCCTTCAAGCCAGCAGTCGGGAGGGGGAGGGTCAGACAGAAGGGTGGCTGGCGGGCCCGGCTCCTCTCCTGACCCACCCTTGGGTCTCTCCCCAGCGTCTGGTGCGAATGAACATGCCCATCTCCAATGAGGACATGACTGTGCACTTCACTTCCACCTTGATGGCCCTCATCCGGACGGCTCTGGACATCAAGCTTGCACCAGGTGAGGGGCCAAGAGGGCTGACAGCCTGAGGGGGACTGAAATCAGAGGCTGGGCAGGAGCTATACATATCTACCCTATTCTGGCAACAAGCAGGGCCTGAGGAGAGCACGGAGCCATGCACTCCAAGCCTGGAGTCGCTGACAGGAATTAACGGTCACTTTGTTCTTCAGGGAGAACATCTTTAGCCAAGCATTATGTTTAACCCTGTGAGATATGCAAAGTTCAGCTAATTCTGAGTTCTCTCCAGTACAGTTTTTGCAGGCTAAAGGAACTATGGCCTTAGGAATAATCATAACACACAAGATTCTAAATTGTGCTAGGGAAGTACAGGACAGAGCACAGTATGACATTTGAGCTGGGGAGAAGCTGTCTCTGGCAGGTCAGGATCAGGGAAGAGGTTCTGGACAAAATAGCACTTGCATTGGTCTTTAGAGGATGGGTAGGAATTCAAGGTAGAGGGAACAGGAAGACTCCCCATTCTTTGTCTCAACAAGAAGAGCATTCTTTTTCCCGAATAGCTTGATAAAGACATTTGTAGGGATACTCTAGGCCCAACCTTTCCAAAAAGAGAATGGCCACACCGTTCTTCCATTAGTTGTCAAAATAGGTTAGGTCAGAACTGGACCTACTGAAATTTCTATATTTATTGTGCTTCCAGAGCTGTGCTTTTCATTGTGGTTAAGAAAGTAAGAAAAGCCAACTTTTTGCACAGGAACAAATCTTGTCGGGGGACACAAGAATCCTAAGAAGCAATTCGAGAATGATACAGGGGAATGATAAAATGCTTGGTTCTGACATACTGAAGGCAAGACTATTGAAGTTCAGAGAATATCACTGTCCTGAAGGAATGGAAGAGAGGGAGATGAAATGATCTGGGACACTGCAGTCCTTTTTTCTTGAGGCAATGAACCTCTTAACACCTCCCTGGGAGCAGTCTGCAGGGAGGATATCAGGGAGGATAAAAGAGGTTCGCTCAGAATCTACAAAGCCCAGATTAAGAACATGGGTTAACCTTCAGATTAACATTTGATCATGTTAGTGCCCAAGAAACCTGGAGAAGGGCTGAGCTGAGGCAGTCTGTACCACTTGAAATGCCTCTGGAATCCCCTTTGCTCTCTTTGCCTTTTCTCAATATATCCATCTCCTAAGTGGCAGGTGGCTCTTCCCTCTTTACCTTGTTCTGACCAAGGAAAGTCACTGGGCTTTTGAAGAGAATATCTAAAGATGCCTACAGTTTCTCTTGTCTCATAAAAGGGTAGGATGTTCTCCCCAAGAGGGAGACTGTTCCCTGGGAGAGACAGATAATGAATGAGCATGACTGGAAAGGGACAGCCTCTTGTCTCATTGCCTAAATGAGGGAAGAGACAGATTTTAGTCCTGTCTTTCTAAAAACTATTAGCCTTTTTGTGAGGCTCCAGGGATCCCTCTGTTTTCCTGGCAGGTAGAGAACTAGGAGGCTAGAATTCTTTTTCTGGTTTTGAATCCAAATTCTCCATTTTAGAACCTCATTACCACCACTGCAATGGCTTCCTAAACCAGCCTTCCTACATTCAAATCCTCCCTTTTAACCATGCTTCACAGACTGACTGATTAATCTTCCTGATAAGTGGCTTTGATAACATCACTCCCCTGCCTAGAAACTGCATGGTTCCCTGGCACCTGCAGGAAAAAGCCCAAACTTATTAGTTTGGTTGCCAAGGCACTTCACAGTTTGTCTCTAATTTAACTTTCCAGCCTTATCTCATATTACTTCCCATCATGGAACTCTCAAATCCAGTCAACTTGCACTGCAATGACATTTCTCATACAGCCTTCTGCTTTCTTGCCTCCTGTGTCATCCATTACTCATGTTTCTTCTTTCAGATGAAATACCTTTTTCCCTGTATCTTCCTGTTAAAACATAATCCATCATAAGGTAACACATATTTATGGCTTCCTTAAAGATCTAAGTCACCTAGTACCTCTTCGAAATGTTCTTTGATTACCTCAAGTGGAAGTAATTGGTCGCTATTTCCTAGCTCTTCATGCCTCACAAATGGCATTTGTCAGAATTAATTTTCAATTTATCCCCTATTAGATTGTGAGCTCCTTGAATGCAGGGGTTCTTAAAAGATTTTTTTTTTATTTCATTGAGTATTTCCCATTTATATAAAACAGACTTTTTACATTTTTTTTATTTTGAGTTTCAAATTATCTCCCTCCTTCCCATCCCTTGAGAAGGCAAGCAGTATATGATATTGATTATACATGTGAAATCATGAAAAACTTTTCCATATTAGCCATATTTCAAAAGAAAACACACACACACAAACAAGAAAAATAAGGGAAAATATACTTTAATAAAGTGCACGGATTTTTAATGTACATAGCAGAGTGCCTACTTTTCAGTAGCTATTCAATAAACACTTATTGAGTGAATTTAAGAACCCTCTCTCTGCCTTTCCCTCTCCTTGCTTTGGATCCATAGCGGGAATGAAACAGCATCAGTGTGATGCAGAACTGAGGAAAGAGATTGCATCTGTTTGGGCTAATCTGCCCCAGAAGACACTGGACTTACTGGTGCCTCCACATAAACGTAAGTAAGAAAGTAGAGGAACAATCTCCACTCCAACAATTTTGTCCCTCCCCTCGAGAATCCTTGCCAAGAGAGGCTAAGAGGATGGAGGGGGATGAGCTGAGGAGGAATGGAAGAAGTAGGTACAGACATGGCAGGAAATAGTAGATGGGGATATCTGAGGGAAGTTAGATCTGGGGCAATGGCAAAGGTCAGAATGGGCATTCCTCACCTACTGACTCATTGTATAGTTAGTAAGTTCAGAATGAAAATCTTCGTTTCATCCTCGATAGCCTTGTTCCCTTGATAATACTGTATACATAGTCATGGACCAGACACTGTGAGGAGGTAAATCTCACCTCTCAAAAGGTAGACAAAATAATGAAAACTGCTACTCTGGGATTAATGTAGAAAGGTATTCAGAACAAGGAAATCTTGATTTATGATAGGAAAATGACAGGGTCCTTGAGAGAAAATGTTAGTGTCATGAGAACTTTTTAACAACCAGAGCTATCCAGTGATGAAATGGACCATCTTGAAGGGTAGTGAACTTTCTGTCATTTCTAGCAGAAGTAAGATGATCGTGCCTTAGTATCTTGGTAATATAATTAAAAAAAAAAGGATTCTCACACTGGAGAAGAAATTAGACCAGATGACTTTTAAGGTTTTAAATTTCTGCAGTTCTATGAAAGAAATATTCTCTGCCTTCAAGAAGTTACAAATCTGGGAGGAAGAATACACATGTTCTGACAAATAAGCAGAGAATGTCATTGTCAGAGGAGCATATTAGTAAGTATAAATTAGTATTATGCACACTGAGTGCTAAAGACTTAAGGGGAGATGTTAAGTTGTAGATGGCTTTCTGGAAGAGATAAGTTTGGAAGATGAATAGAAAAGATAGGCAGCTAGGTGGCACAGTGAATAGAGTTGACAGGGTTGAAAGTCAAGAAGTTACCTTGTCACCTAGAACAAGTCATTTAACCCTCTTTGCTTCAGTCTTCTCATCTGTAAAATGAGCTGGAGAAGGAAATGACAAACTACTCCAGTATTTTTGTCAAGAAAATCCCGGGGCAGCTAGATGGCACAGTGGAAAGAGTGCTGGCCCTGAAGTCAGGAGGATCTGAGTTCAAATTTGACCTCAGACACTTAATACTTCCAGCTGTGTGACCGTGGGAAAGTTACTTAACCCCACTTGCCTCAGCCAAAAAAAATCTTAAATGGGATCACAAATAGACATGATTGAAATGACTAAATAATAACATAGGAGAAAATTGAATTCAAAGAGAGAAGATCTCCATGGTAATAACAGAGAATCTAATGAGAAATGGAGGTGAGGTAGGAAGAGGATCAAGATATAGGGTTTTGGATAGTAAGGATCTTGGATTGGTTATAATGAATGACAACATTTCAACAGCATCTTTTAAGCAGGAGAGAGATGGGATAAAAATAGACTTTAGAAAGGTAATGCAAATAGTATGTATAGGAGAGAACAGAAGCTGGGGCAATTAAAGGTCTGTTGGTATAGTTCAGATTTGAAGTGATGAAGGTCCAGGTTGAACTCACTGCCCAATGTTAAGAGAGGCATTCAAAGGTAAACTTCCCCATATGGAAAGGTCATGGCATAAAAGAAGGGATAGATATTAGACCTGTGATTTCAGTATTTTAGGGAATTTTCTTTACCATTGTAAACATCTGTGCTGCAACTGAAACATTTAGAAAATTGCCTAGAAAGCTGAGAGTTTAAATGACCTGACCAAAGTCATAGTGCTAGCACGTATTAGAGATAGGACTTAAATGCAAGTCTTCCTGGCTTAAAGACCAGCTTTCTTATGATGACCAGAGCCATCTTGAAAATGAAATCAGCTGAAATAACTTGGAATGTTTAACCTAGAGAAGGAATGAGTTAAGGTACTGGGGAGTAGGAGGTAGCAATGTGATCATTATCTTTAAATTTTTGAAGTTCTGTGATGTGGACAAAGGATTTAACTTGACCTGCTCAGCCCCAAAGGACTGTGGATAGAAATTGCAAGAAGGAAGACTTTTATCTACTTTTAAGAAAAAAAAAAAAACAATTAGAAATGTCCATAAGTTGAATGGGCTCCCCAGGAGAGAGGGAGTATTCATCACTGAATATTAGATGGCCATTTGTTAGGACTATTGTAAGGAAGATTCCTGGCCTTGTGTGGATTGGGCTCAGTGACCTCAGAAGCCACACTCAAGTCTGCTATCATTCTATGAATTGAGGGCCTAAAGAATCAGAAAACTGGATAATACATCCCAAGAATGGTGTCTGAGTATATGCCATAGTACAATTAGTCAAGCATATGGTCTTTGTGCCCTTTATGCCCCAACAATACCTCAACTTAACTCAAATGTAGGTTTCTTTCTCTCTAAACTTATTCCTCCTCCTGAGTTTGCTATTTCTGTCTGTGGTAACCCTATTTACTGTGTCTCCCATGTCCCAAACTTCAGAATAATTTTTTATTCTTTCCATAGCAGATGTTTGATGAATGTTTGTCAAGTTGTACTTAGTAGGGTTTTCCCTTCCCCCTGCATTAATAAGTACTGAATGAATAACTTTTAAATGGTACAAAAAATCATGAAGAGAGAGAGTTCAGTGTGAATTGGAACATTTTGAACTGCTAGATATAAAGCTTAAACGGGATCTTGAAGGAAAGTGAGAATTTTCCCAGGAAAGAGCATTCCAGATAGGAGCACAGATTTATTAAGAACATCAAGGTAGTGATAACTCTGATAGGCATGTAGATAGTGGGGGGTAGAATATTAGTATCATAGAATAGGAGATAAAGTTACATAGAGAAGATGGAGGCCAGGTGATAGAAAGCTTTGGAAGCCACACAGGAAGAGAAATTTAGTTTTGATACAGGAGAGGGATAATGCAGAGATGCTATGTTGAAGAAAGGTCCTTTTGGTGCAGAATATGTTTGACCAGGAACTAGAAGCAGAAAGGCCAATTTGAAGTAATCCAAGCTTGAAGTGATGAATGCTTGGACCAAGATTAGGGTTTTATTAAAGTAAAATCAATGCTGGGAGTGAAGGAAGGAATTAATGAATGGAATACATTTGAGAGCTAATCAAAAAGAAGAGTCTAAAGAATTTAATAATTTACTATAAGGGGAGGAAAGAGAGAAGAATTAGAGATGATGACAAAGTTTGGAATCCAAATTCTGAAAGGAATGGTTGTACCTTTGCCACAAATGAAGAAGTGAAAAAGAGGTCTTGAGAGACCCTTCTCCCATATTCTCCTGGTGCAGATCATTGGAAAATTGACAAGTTGGGCCTCTTTGGGGATAGATTCATTGTGAATCTCATGTCTGGGAATTGAGGGTGGGGGAGTGGAAGAAAGTTGGTGTGAACCTTGTTTCTCTCTTGCTTTTCCTTTTTTCTTCTCTGTCCTTTCTCTCTGAATCCACACTTTCCATGGTTTCCCTGCTCTTTCTTTCCCCATCCTCACACTATATTTGTCTTCCTTCCTTTCTACATTACCAATTCACCTCTCCTCCATCTCTGCCTCCAGCTGATGAGATGACTGTGGGAAAAGTCTACGCAGCTCTGATGATTTTTGACTTCTACAAGCAGAACAAAAACACCCGAGATCAAGGTCACCAACCTCCGGTAGGAATATCCTAGATATAAAGAATAAAAAGTCTGGGGTCCTTGGGTAACATGCTGGAAATCAGGAGGGAGAGAGTTAAAAAAGAAAAGGAGAATTACAAATGGCTGGTCAGCAATCTTTCACAAGTATGCATCCTGTTTATCTAAATGGTTTAATTGTATGAGACACTAGATTAGGAGGCACTGATTACCTCCTACCTAAATCCCAGAAGAATGAGTGAAGTGGAACAAAGCTATAGATCATATAGTACAGCATGGAGACTTTCCTAGGCTCTGAAGGAAGTCATCTGAACCTGGTCTTAAGACTGAACTAAGATCTGTCCATTATATATTGTGTTCCACATGGGGATCTTTCTATCCAACAACTTCCCCTATCCTTACTATATAGTTATTGGTAAGATCAAGAAAGCCATTAAAATTGGTTTAGAGCTGATTTCTTGTCTTTTATTGTCTAGTTGTCCTCTTGGTGCCAAGTACTGCACATTCTCCTTGGGAAACTGATATGCTGGTAATAACCAGATTTTCTTAAGGACCACAACCAGCTTAAATCATCAAACACTACTATGCGCAAAGCTGGGTTTGGGGTTTAAAGGCAAAAACAAAACAATACTTGCTGTCAAGAAGATGATATCCATACGGTTTGAAACAGGGAACAATAGATAAAATAGAAGGGCTACCATGTAGTTTTCAAATAATCTACGAATTTATATATATTTGTTTTCATTTGACAAGCTTGTATAACTTACCTATGACAATTTGCAATTTCTCTATATCATGGTTCTTTTGAACAATTGTCATTAATCTTTCCCTACTATGTATTCTTTCCTACCTAGACCCTTAAAAAGAATTTATTGAGAATTTACCTTATATCCTGCTTCTCTGAGTAGACAGACTAGATTTGGAGGCATTGACTACATCCTAGCAAAAGCACATGAGAGTGAGTTATGGGAATGAAAGAGAATGTGCTTACCATTTTTGAAGATATAGAAGTATAAGATACAGTCCCTACCCTCTAGGAGCTTTTAGTTTGCCTGGAGAGACAAGCTGTGTGCACTTAACTTAAGTTAATAAAACTTGACAACTTAGTGTGAGGATGGAAGAAAGGAAGGATTAAAAGGAAGGATTAAAAGGTAACCAGCTTCAGACTGTATCACTGGGAGGGCGATGGTGGTGGTGCGGCAGCAGGGTGGTGATGAGTTAGTTTAGAGTAGATGTGAGACATATATAGCTCCAAAGAGGAAGTCAAAAAAGGGAAAAGGATGTTGAATAAGAGCATCCCCCAAGAGCATCCAAGCTAAGTTCAGAGATAGTAATAGCACATCTTCAGGATGCACAGACATATACTGTCTATCTATTCCCTATACAGACACTAGAGACCACCAGGCTGGAGTGTCATGGCATATAAGTGCATGAGATCTGTCTCTCCCACAACTCTCCCAGACAGCACTGCTCAGACTGATCATTTGGAAGGCTGGGTATACAGGAAATTCTCCCTGAGTTTAGACCAAGTTTATGGGACCCAGAATTCTGTTAAAAAGAGGGACCAATCAGCAGAAGAGAATATGGTTGTCTTTTTGATGTCTCAAAAATTGTAAAATTTAGAGATGTTTCTAAACCTAGAAATCAACTTCAATTCTTTTTTCATTTATTTTTGGTTGGCTAGTGGCTTATTGAGTAGCATGTTTTTAATGGTGGGGTAGGAATGGAGGCAAGGAGAAGCCAATTTTTTTGACTTACCTCACATTTTAATGATATAGTGTGTGAATTTACATACTGTGGACTGTTGGTCACCATTTTTTGGCCCATCAACTATCCTATGCAGAGACCTCTCTATCTTTAACTCCTATAGAGACTAAAAACTTCCTTTTAGGTCTTCCTTATTAGATATCCAATTGATAGGCAGAAGTTTGGTTAGCCTGGGGAAGAGAAGTCTTAGGATTAGACATGATAGGGAGTTTCAAGTATTCAGATTTGATCTTGTCTCTAGAAGTCAAAATTAGAAGAATTGGGTAAAAGAGAGTTCAGTATAAGCAAAAACTTCCTAATAATTAGCACTATTGAAAATTAAGAGTGCTGCCCGAGTAGGTAATGAATTATCTACCATAGGGGAGTCTTCCAGGAAAGGTTGGATAATCACTTGCCTGGGATATTGTAGACAGGATTCTTACTTAGAAATGCATTAAACTAGATGGCTTCTTCATTCACTTCAAGTTTCTGGTTCTATATCTGTTATCTTCCTTGGTAGAGTTTTTGTCCCTATTCCATGTAATTAGGGATATCATAGGATGAAATATCCAGGGGATCCATAATTGTTCCATGTAGGACCCACAAGGTACAGGCACTAGGGACTATTACCTAATCCCACTTTTTTCCTTTGGAATTTTACATTGCATGACATTTTTAGACTAGCCAGGGAGCATCTGCCTGTCTCTTGAAACTTGTTCAGAGTTCAAAAGATGGCATAGAATTTCTTTGTATTTGTATACTGAATGAGAACTGTATAGATGATATACAAAATAAATTGCTATATAGTACATTTCTATGTACCCCTCTCTCAGGATCTTCTTATAATGAGTCATCAGTTTTCTCAGGACCTCATTTTCTCTAGCTACTAATCAGTCAAGTTTGGGTGTAGAACTTTTCACTCTTGGTCAATTGATCTTAGAATTCAAATAATCTCTTCTTTTTTTCCCCTTAAAGGCCTCTGTCAGTACCCTTACATATCTTTCTTTCTGTTGCAGACAGGTCCTGTGTCTCTGTTCCATACCCAAGGCCAGCCAGCTGTGCTCCGAGGTGCTAGAGTGTTCTTGAAACAGAAGAGTTCGACCTCCCTCAGCAATGGTGGAGCCTTGTGAGTACTGAGCTTTGTCTGAAGGCCATAGAGCTACTGTGTCAGACAATAGTAACAAGACACTAGCCCAACTCTTCCTCAGTGTTAGACTTTGCGAACACAGACCTGTCCTTGATGCTAAATCTGGGAGAATGTCAACAAAATATATAACCTTTTGGAGTTCCTAGGAGGGAAGACATGTTAAGGAAAAGGTCATTTCATGATTAGAAAGAGCAGACCCTTGAACTTGTAGAATGAATCTTTTTTGGAAAAAAACTTGTTTCTTGGGTTCCTTTCTGAATTCTGAACACTAAAAAGACAGAGAATAGAAAAGATTTGAGAAAAAGCCTAATTCTGCTTCAACAAGATAACATGACTGGAGTTATTCATGTAGTCAGTCCTACCCCAAATCCCTGATACAAAGATGCATTGTAAGAAGACATTTTCAAATATAATTTGACACCATAACAGAATCCCAATGATGTCATCACTCATAGTAGGTCACTCCCCACCCAGGGACATATTCTGGTATGGAAAAAAGAGCATTGCAAGTTTAGGATTTGCAAATATATTGAAAAGATAACCATATGCCAGAGTTTTTTATTTCTTCTTGCCTAGTCTTTTTCTAACCTCTTGCCTCAGATGCTTTCTCCTTTTTTTTTTTTTTTCCTTTCAACAGACCACACCCAGGAAGTGGTATCAAGGAGTCTGTCTCATGGGGCACCCAGCGCACCCAGGATATCTGCTATGAGACCAGGATGCCCCTGGAACGTGGTCATTCTGCAGAAATTCCTGTGGGACAACCTAGCAAACAAGTGAGGGTTGCGGGAGAGAAAGAGGTGGGGAGGGGACCCAGTAGATAGCTTTTCTTAGCCAGAGTAGTAAATGGCGCTCCCTCTGCTTTGAAGCACTACTGACAACAATTGTAAAGAGACGTGACTGCCAGTGTATAAAGTGCATGCCCTCCTTGGTTGTAGGGCATGTTTGTGTATTTTTTTAAAATAGCTTTTTATTTACAAGTTATATGCATGGGTAATTTTACAGCATTGACAATTGCCAAACCCTTTGTTCCAATTTTTCATGTTTGTGTATTTTGATTTATTAGCTGTGTGTATTTCAAAAGGTACTTGTGTTTTGATTCAATTCAACAAATATTTTCTAAGAGTCTCCTGTGTATAAGACACTCAGCTAGGTGCTAGAAATTCGAGAATAGAAGAGAAACGGACCTAGTCCCTTGAGAACTCACCTTCTAGGGGCAGCTAGGTGGCTCAGTGGATAGAGCATCAGCCCCGAAATCAGGAGGGCCTGAGTTCAAATCTGATCTCAGACACTTAACATGTCCTGGCTGTGTGACTTACCTTAGTTCAGGGATAAAGCTCACAGTCTAGTTTGGCCGAAATGTAGAGTGAATGAGGGAAATAATTTAAAATAAGTCTGTCAGTCACTTTGCGGTGGGCTTTAAATTCCAAGTTGAAAAGTTTATATCTTATCCTAGAGACAATAGAGAACCACTAAGAATTTCTTGAGCAGTAGAGTGATGTATTAGGACTTTTGTTTCAGGAATATGTATCTGGTAGCTAAATATGGAAGATGGATATATTATATATAATGGAAGATGGATATATTATATATATTGGAGGTAGGAAAAAGAATTAAAAAGCTAGTATTATCTAGGCTAGAGATGATGGGAACCTAAACTAGGAAAGTGGACATGTTGAGAGACAGAGAATGGATATGAGAGATATTATGGAGGCAGTTGATTGGGTAGAGTCTGTATGGAAAAAGGAGAATCAAGGATGGTTGTGAGATCCCAAATTTATGTGAATGTTCTCAGTAGGAAAATTTAGGGAAGGGAGAGGCTTAGAAAAGATATTGATCTTTTGGATTTATTTCCAATAGAGTATCCAAGTGGGGATTCTAGCAGGCAGTTGCTAATATGGGACTAGATTGATTAAATATGGGGGAGGAATGACTGTGTACATGCTTATATTTCCATGTATCATCATAGCCATGAGAACTTCCTGCACTTTGGCTCTCAACTTTCTGCTTCTTTAAGAACAGATCCCAGAAGCTCACTTCTAGACACCTCAGTGGCAGACTACCCAAATCTCTTATCTGGGAGGGTGAATTTTTTTCCCTTTGTCTATGTCCTGCATCATTTCTTTGCTCACCAGGGGCAGATTGGGGTATTTCTGGGTGAAGGGAGTGATTTTGGACAAATTTCAGAATACTTCTCAGTTTCTTCTACTCTACCTCAAGGAGTTATTTCCCTGAACTCAGAGGAAAAAAAATATGTTTGGGCTTCTGGCCACTGACCTATTACTATGATTCTCTCAGACTGTGGAGATGCAAGAAATGGCTCAGGATGCCACCAGTGGAGAACCCCAGCCAGGACTGGAAAGTCAGGGCCGAGCAGCCTCCATGCCCCGCCTGGCTGCAGAGATGCAGGTGAGTCCATGTGTGTGAGTGACAATAGGGATGGACTCAGACTCCTTAGGTTAGAGAAGATAACTCTTCTTTTCCTTCAAGTTTCTTTGTTTAAAATGTCGTTAAGAATCTGTCTTGTACTCTCCAGCACTGGTAACATTTCAGAAGAGGTTTGAACCCTGAGTCAGTTTACTGTTAAGGTTAATCCCAGAATGTTCAATTCCAGAACCCTGTGTTTTTCCTCCATCCTAGAATCTCTTCTTAGGGCTCATGCTAATTCTTGAGATCAAGAAGCATTAAGCATGGCATAAGGGATAGTTTTCAGCCTCTTGGTTTCTAGAAGCCAGAAACTATCCTGATATCTCCCAAAGCAATTATTGTTGTTTTAAATCATTTCTGTTCATAATATTTTCTTCTTCCCAATAATGTACTATCCTACATTTAATATCTTATTTATATATATACATATGAACCTATCCTTTCTTTTTTCAAGGAATATATAATTGGCAGCTCTCCCCACAATGGTGGGGTATGGCATAGACACCTTGGCTTTCTGTAAAAGCCAAAAGACTGAGTCAGAAGCTTGCCCTGATTTTGGTTATTTTGTAGCCATAGTGAGTCACAGTAGCTGGAGTCCTTAGATGGGTTTCCTATTAAGCTTCAGAACTAGTAGAGAACCTAAAAATAATTGGGAAATATCTGGAGGTCTTCTCCTCCTTGGTGGAGTTAGTTAACAGAAAAGGCCGAATCTATGGTTATTAGTATCTAGATTGGATCCTCTCTCATCCTAAGGGTGCAGGATTCCAAAAACTTGTGTCTGTGTCTGTGATCACCAGGGGATTTGTAAGAGCCAATAATAGAAAGTAGGAAACTAGCCACCTCAAGAGTCTCCCAGTATGATATGGGCCTGGGAGAATGTCTTCTCCATAGGGTTCTGGGCAGACCAGATTGAAATGACAGTTTGGACCACAAAATAGTAACTCTCTTCCATACTCTCCCACTGAGGTTACTTCAAAGGCCAATGAACATTTCTTCCTCAGAGCTCTAGCTAGAAACATCCTGCTGAAAGCCTGAGTTCTGGAAATCATGGGGAAGTGTGAGATAACTTATCTGTAGCCTCCCTTGAATAACCAGTGCCCTCTGTGTATTTTTCCTCTTTGTACTTCCCACCCCATCCTTCATGTGTCGTTTCTGGTCCTTGACATTTTGTTTGGAGTTTTCCTTAATAAATCTTTCTTCTTTCCTTGGCATCTGATGGCTACTTATGTCTTTCTGCATTCTCTCTCTCTCTCTCTCTCTCTCTCTCTCTCTCTCTCTTTCTCTCTCTGTCTGTCTCTTTCTCTCTCTCTGTCTCTCTCTCATACTTCTATTTTCTGACCTCATTTCCATTGTTCTTTATGTCTTTCCTCCTCCCTGTTTCTTCTCTTCTATTTATCTTCCACTTAACTCCCTTTTCCTCCTCATTTCTTGGTCCCCCCCCCCATTCATCCCGTTGTCTGTCTACTGTACATCTGCCGCACATCTGCCCTGATGTTTACCACTGGCTGTTCTGTCCCTCATCTTGTCCGCCGTGTGTGCAGAGGAGCCAAGCACGATCGCCTGGGAGTTACCTAGCAGTATGTAGCTTAAACTATATTGCCTCCTTTCCTGCATATCTGCAGACCTGTTGCTCTTGAGCTCTTTCCTCTTCACGCTTGGCACACTTCTTATGGTTGTTATTGGCTTAGGATATCTCTCAGCCTCATAGTCCTCAAGTCAAAGAGGAATGATATCCTTGATTGGTCTCTGTGGGTGAAATCTCTAGCACAGGCTTTCCCACGCTGCCCAGGGTTGTGGAGGAGCCCTGCAGTTTCCACATGATATTTTCTCATGGCTGCCATTTACCTCTGGAAAAAACCTCCTGTCCCTTAGCCGTAGGTGGCCCAAAGAAGCCTGCAAAGAGGACCAGATGATGTCCTGACTATCCATAGCTAAGCTTTTCATGCATTGCTCTGCTCTCTGCAACTAGCTTCTTTCTTTCCTATATAAGGAGAGTTGAATATGGAAGGCTGTTCCTGACTTATCTTCCCTTAGAGGGTCAGGGTCTTCCATGCAGCAGATGAGCAAGGAGAATAAGGGAAATAGTGGCTAGCAGAGATGAGAAAGTCCCTTGAGAAAAGACTATGGCTCTCTTTTCTCTCTCCCAAAGCCACAGAGGCTTCAGCTGAATTAAACCAACTAAATCCTACCCCTGGAGAAGGAAGAACAACTCTGAATCTAAAGGAAAAGGGGAAAGCCTGCCCCTTAGAAAGACTTACACCAGCTCAAGGGCCTTGTAGAAAATCCTGCTCCTGCTTACTCAGTTACTCAGATCAGGATGGGTCAGCAGAGTAGGGAGGGACTCAGGCCACCCAAAACCTTCCAAAATTACTTTACTTTTTGGTCCCCAGACATTTTAAAACATGGAATTCTATCTGGAGACAAGATGTAGCTGGGCAAATTTTAATTTGGATGTTGATCCCTTAATAATGGCAGCTAAAGAAAATATATTTGAATTCAGCATTGCTAGGATATCAAGGAACTTTTTGGGCTTTGGAATAATTGACAGCTCTAGGTGCTGAGGGGCATGTGAATGTACCCTGGGGAGAAGGCTCACATGAGCCTGGTTCCTTTCAGCAACCCCATAGCCTTTCTTCCTCTGTTCCCAACCCATATTTTTCCCCTTACCCCTTCTGGCTCGTTTGTCCCTCCATGCTCCTCTGCCCCTTTCCTTCCTCCCTACCTATATCTGTTCTCATAATAACCAATGGATTTGGCTTACAATTTAATATCTTCCTCTTATCCCCCCAACAGCCCATTCCAGACACAAGCCCCATGAAGCGTTCCATCTCCACCTTGGCCCCACAGCGCCCACACGGCTCACACCTTTATGAATATGGCCTGGAACGCGTATCCTCAGGCCAGCCTCAGCATCATCACCATCATCGCTGTCACCGGCGCAGGGATAAGAAGCAGAAATCTTTGGACAAATGCCCTAGTCAGTCAGCAGATGGAGATGGAGGTGAGTCTGTACTACTCCTCTTTTAAAAAAATTAATAATTTTCTATTATTCAACAAATATTTATTAAGTTTCTATAATGTGGCAAAAACATTGTATCTGTGCAGTACTTTATAAAGAGTGAGTCCAAAAGTTATTGAATACAGATATGAAGTGGCCTAGTATAGTGGAAAGAACACTGGATTTGTGGTTAGAAGACTTGGGTTTGAATTCCAGATCTACCTATTACCTGTGAGATCATGGGCCAGACACTTCACTGTATACAACTCCTCTTGAACTCAGGATGGAGAGGAGAGAATCTGACCTGATTCTTGTGACCTACAAAGACCTACAAGAACTGAGAAGTAACTCTTAATATCTGTAACAAGAGGTTAAACTAGATATGGCCTGGAAGGGCATCCAAGTGTCTGTCTGATACTTCTTACTAGAAGAGTTCACATGCTATAAGAATATAATTTGGGGAACATCTCTGTGCCAGGCACAGAAGCCCCTATGGGGCTGGCCTGAGCAGGCAGAATGTTCCCACCTTGCTAACTGACCTCCCACCATCAATTCAGAGGGCTGAGGTGCTACCTGACACCTTTCCTGGATCAGTTAGCCGGAGAAAGGGAGAAAACCTTATGTTAGTTTTTAGGAATGGGGGAATGACATGTTTTAGGGCTACTCCCATGTCTAGGGAAGCCATACTCAATGGCTAGGAGATGGGATTTCCTTGGGTGGAGAGAGGATTGAGATGGGAAATATGGGTAAGTGTGGGGGATTGGTATGAAGGTAAGAAAAGAGTATTCAGATGAGAAAGATAGATGAAAGCTGAATTTGGGATAGGAGATGAATTGGGTGGTAATATAATAGAAATTGGAGTGGTGGATAATGTACAATATGTAAGGATTATACTAGAGATGCTTCTAGATGAGAGAGTAGCTCTCAGCAGCAAGTAAATCTATGTCTGTTAATCATAGACTTAGAGCTAGAAAGGGCCTCTAGTCTATTCTGCAGTCGCATTTTACAGATAAAGAGACTGAGGACAGAGAGGCTAACTTATAGATAGGGTAAATGAAATGGGGAAGGTGGGCAAGGTGGATGATTGGGGGATTATGGAGATTAGCGGGGTGAGAATAGAGTAGATGCGTGAAATGTCCGTCTTTAGTTGCTCTGTCCCGGCTGAGTGTCTCCATCTTATATTTAGCACCAAACCACAGTGTGGGGATGGCAGCTCCATCAGGGGAAGGTCCAGCCCCATGTAAGCATGAGAGGAAGCAAGAAAGGGGGCGATCCCAGGAGCGGAAGCAGCTCTCTTCCTCCTCTTCAGAGAAGCAGCGTTTCTACTCTTGTGACCGATTTGGGAGCCGGGACCCATCACAGCCCAAATCCTCCAATGGGAGTCGCCCTACATCACCTCCTGGGCAGGAGTCAGGTCCCCACAGACAGGTGAGAGACTGGAGATGTTGGGAGAGGGGTCGGATAACAATGGGGAGGAATTTTAAACTGTGCCCAGGGCTCATACTTGGCGAAGTGCTGCCCCTTCTATGCACAGAGCAAACAACCTCAATGGCAAATGTTATCATCAGCCTGAACAAGACAGGGCAAAAGATTGGGAGGAGAGAAGGAGATCCCCTGCCCTCATTTTGAGGGATCTCAGGAGACATAAGACTGTTGGGTCCCCACATGCATAGGTGAGCTCTTAGGGACATCTAAGTGAACCATAGTCCCTTTGAAGGATTATGGTTACTGTTATGGTAGTAGGAGCTTCAGGAAGATGTCAATTTGTGAAGTCTTATAGATGTCCCAACCAGGGAGAGCTATTGTCTTGAAAGTAGTGAAGAAACACCCAAAGTACAATCTGGGGCCTTAGGGGGATGGGCTGGACTCTATTCCCTTCAGATAAGAGACCCCTCAGAGCCCAGTCAGTGCCCAATCCCACCTTTCCCCCTCTTCCTCCATCCCTGCTATTACAACCTGTCTGTCCTGTCTACTTCTGTCCTGTTCTGCCAACACCTTGTCTGAACAAAGTGTCAGGACACGATGAGGTTTGAGCCCAAAGCTGAATAGCTAGCTACCACTATAAGATAGTTCATAGTATGTATTCTTCCTCAATACTGGCACCCACTGGGAAGAGACTGAACTCAGCTCTTTCCCTGAGCTCTTTCTTTTACCCTTTATGTGGGGGAATTCAGCCATGTCCTCAGTCCTGGCTCTCACCCTATAAGTGAGGGATCTGACCTTAGCCATCTTAGTTCTGGATTTTATCTTTTCTGTGAGGTATCTGACGTTGGTCCTTTCCTCAACCCTTTGTTCTGATTCTTTATATGGAGAATGTGCCCTCAGCTCTCTGAGTCCAGCTGTCATGCCATCTGTGAGAATGGCCTTTCTGTGGACCAGTAACAAAGCGCATTTCACAGGGTTTACAGAGCATCCACAATAGCCACCTCCTATTCACTTCTCTCTATCCCAGACAGCCTTGGGCAATGAAAAAGTCCCAAATTTAAGGAAAGCTCTACCTTCCCAGAAAAAAAAAACAAGTCAAGCAGTTGCCACAACTTTGTAAATTATAAAGGGACAGCAAAATCAAAACTTAAGAAAAAAAAGTTTTAAACTTTTTGACATTTATAAAAATGACATATTAGAAGAAGCAACCAGTTCAGCTTTAGGACCAGCAAGGACAGGTGTTTCTATAACAGATTTTCCCCAGAAAAGCAGACCTTGGACACATCTTTCCCTACAATTCCCAGATATAGCTGCTCATGCTGATTATAGTAAGAGTTGCAAGTTGTTTTTGATACCCTCTGCCCCATATCCAGTCTACTGTTTATTCTAGTGTTATATTTGTCAGTCAGTCAGTCAGTCATTCAGTCAGTCTTTGTTCTACAGCATCTCCCAAGTGGGACAAATATTCCTGTTTTAATTGGTCACTCTCTGGCTTTAACTCTTCAACACCTTACATCTCTTTTTAAATCGCTTTTTTACTTTCCCTTCCCTTAACTGTGATCGTCTATACTTTGGTTTTATGTGTTGCCATCACCCCCTCCCTCATTCCCTGGGCCTTGGTGCTCCTGGGCTTGTCTTTTGCTCCTGTAACTTGTTCCCCCCTCCACTTCACCCCTGTCCACCCCGCCAAACCTTCCATGTGTACTGTGTGGCTCTGTGTCTGTCTGGTGTGTGTTTTTATTTTTGATTTGCTCTGTTCAATTTTCATGTAGGGTAGTGGTTCAGTTAATGGGAGCCCCTTGCTGTCAACATCTGGTGCTAGTACACCGGGCCGTGGTGGGCGGAGGCAGCTCCCCCAGACACCTCTGACCCCCCGTCCCAGCATCACATACAAGACTGCGAACTCCTCGCCCGTCCACTTCACCGGTTTCCAGACCAGCCTGCCCACCTTCTCTCCGGGACGGCTCAGTCGAGGCCTTTCTGAGCACAACACCCTGCTCCAGAGGGATTCTCTGAGCCAGCCTCCAACCCCAGTGTCTCGGATTGGCTCGGACCCATACCTGGGGCACCGCGACCACAGCGATTCCTCGTACCGGGCCCTGCCCGAGGACACGCTCACTTTTGAGGAAGCCGTCGCCACCAACTCGGGCCGCTCATCGAGGACTTCCTATGTGTCCTCTCTGACATCCCAGTCCCACCATCTCCGTCGTGTGCCCAACGGTTACCACTGCAGTCTGGGGCTCAGCTCCGGCCCCGGGACTGGCGGCGGCAGGGCCCGGCAGAGTTATTATCACCAAACCGACGAAGATGACTGGTGCTAGCATCCCAGCAAAAACACACAGCACACACCCAACTTGGTAGGTCTGTGTGTGTTACAGTTGATGAGTTTTATCATCTGAAAGCTGGGTCCTTCCCTCCCCCAACCCCGGGCGTGCTCGGGATTGCAGAGGCAATTAGCATGATGACACAGAAGGAGCTTGCCCCCAGGACTGCTCTTTGGGGGAAATCTGCTGCTTTTTTATGTCTCCCTCTCTCCCACTTTCCTCTCTCTATGTGTCTCTGTCTCTGTGCCTCTTTGTTCTTCTCTCTCTGCCTTTATCTGTGTCAGTCTCTCTTTTTATCTTGTTTGACTTTCTATCTGTCTGTCTGTGTCTTTCTCTCTCTCTCTCTGCACTGGACAGATCAATAAAATCTTTTCTTTTTTTTAAGGGATGTGTTTTTTTCCATCCCTCCCTTGTCCGCTGCCTTGCTGAGTCTCATATCATACATTTGAAATTTACATCAGTGACCAAGAAGGCAATAGTGGACGTTCATCCCACATAAAATGAACCTGATTTGTGGAGTATAGTATTTGTGATCTGGGCTTTTTTTTTAAGTAGGTCTAATTCTTGTTCAGAATAGACCTATATCTTACCTTGTTTAATTGTATGTGATGAGGGGGCAGAATCTACCTAAAAGCTCTTGAAAACAAAGGCTGAAGGGAGATTCATTTAGACATAATAGTTTAAGAGAGATTCTCTTTTCCAAGGAGTCCAAACCTTGAAGTTCGAAGTGTCCTAAGCTGGCAGACTTTTCTATATTCATATGACATGTCCACCTCTGCCAACTCATACATTATACTACCAGACCACCACAGAGGTCCCACATAAAGCTGCTCAGTCCTCCTTCTCCTAAGGACATAAAACAGAACTTGATGAGGACTATCTGGAAAGAGTCCTTGCTGCTGATTCTGTTTTCCAACTGCAACCTCACCCCTCACCATTTTGTCTTATTTAGATATGCTTTCTTTTTTTTTCTCCTGTTTGTTCCCTCCCCCCAAGAGGGGGAGGCACAGAAAAAGAGAAGAAAAGGGAGAGGGGGAAGTAAATGTAATTGGTTTTATATCCATCCAGGAGCTAGAACTTTTCATTGTGTGCATTTTTGTAAACTGTACAGTAAACAAGGAAAATGATCTCATGTAGAGAATTCGTCCAGTGTCATTCTGGGTCCCACAAACTCTGTCCACTGTTCCAGTCACTCACTACCAAGTGCCTAACCTTTGAAATGTTTCACATTGATAAAGCAGCCTCCTGCTTTCCTTCATCCAGCCTTGTGAGGAAGGAAGGAACCTGGAAGGCATGTCATGCTTGAGTCCTGTATGAAATCTCCATGTGTGTGTTTTGCAGACACTGTTAAAAACAGGAACTAACTGAGAAAAACTGGTGAAAACAAAGAATTAATTTGTACATTGATGGATGGGAAGTTTAAGACCAAGAGAGGGAAAAAATCGACTTGTAAAAAAAAGTGGGTTTTTTCCCCCATCCTTGGGTAGCACTGAAGATGTGGTCGAGACAAACCAGTGCAAAGTACTGTGAAAACCTTGAGATGGTAAATAGGAAAACAGGCTCTTTTCATGGCTATCATTCCCTTAGTTGGGGAAGTTCTGACAATGTTGTGTGATGTATAGTTTGTTTTGAGTGTGGTAAGAGAGTATTGTTCATTGTTTCCTGTTCACAATCTGATTCTCAGGGATGAGACATCTATTTTTTTTTTCCTGTGGGGGTGGTGATGGTAGTGAATGTCTACTTTTGAGTGTATGTGGGGTGTGTGGGGGGAAGAGAATTATCATTCCAAATAAAGAGGGGAATGGGTAGTTAGAAGTAAAGATAGTGATTGGGTAGGGAGTAGGAGTGGAAATAGTCAATAAAAGGACAAAGATGATAAGATAATAGATTCAGACCTGGGCAAAACCTCAGAGGTCATCAAGTCTAACTCCCTCATTTTACTGAGTCCCAGAAGGATTAAGTGACTTAGTCCCACAGATAATAAGTGACAGAGCAGGGATTTCAACTGGTCCCAGAACTTAGAAATTCAGCATTCTCTTACAGTGTACCATTCTGGCTGACTTCAGGGGACAGATATCTTGAAAGGAGAGGAGAAAAGCAGGCACTGTACAATACAGAGCAGTTTCTTTTTATTTTCTTCCTTGAGAGCCAAAGGAAAAGAATGAGACAAAGAAGAGATGACTAAGGCAAAAAAGGTATGGCAAAAGAGTTGAGGGAATAGCTATAGGCAGCACACAAGAGCTACATCCCAAGGAAAAACATAGCCTGTGGCTACAGGATAGCCCTTTCAATACCTGCCTGGATCTGCTTGGTGCACCCAGTCAGTACTTGTGCCCTTCCAGACTTGTCCATAGAGCACAGGTAGAAAGAGGGAAAGCCTGGAAAACGCAGTACTAGTGGAAGTTTGGTAGTTATCTGCAAAGCAAGTTTTCTACAGGGGAACTCTATAGGGAATTACCCAGAAGACATCAAGATTCTCTGTCTTCTGGAAAATGTGTGTATCTAGACCAAGGGCCTCACACTGTTTCCTTTAGTGTTTACATTTCAAAAGTTCAGATGCTTTTGTAGTTGACTTATTTTTAAATGTCCACTAGTTCTCATCCCTGGGTTCTACTAAAAGACAACTTTGGTGTGAATGCTTGTGTGATCTAGGACACACTACATGGTGCCCGAAGTATGCTGAGGTATGCATGCACCTGTGTGTGTGTGTGTGTGTGTGTGTGTGTGTGTGTGCATGTAAGTACTACAATGCCACGAGGTGCAGAGGGGTATGTTGAGGTATGTTGAGTGGTATAATTTAACCTTAGGGCTATGCAACATAATGACACTCAAAAGCAACCAATGGAACAAGATTTTCATCCATTTTGTGGCTTTACCTGCTGGATTCTCTGTTTGGGGCTCAGCATAATTGTGACCAAATGTTTGATACATTTCCCTCAACACAAAGGCACAATATTCTGGCATTTTAAAGGAGCCAGAGGATTTTAATTCAAGGAGCTAAAAAAGCAAAAGACAGTCCCTAATGGCATATGTGGCCATTGTTCCCACAGTGAAAGATGGCAGGATATTTTTTTTGGGCATTGGGTTTTTTGTTCCCTAGCCCCAGCATTCCACCTATTTCCCCATCTTTCCTGTGTTACTTTTCACAGTAAAAAAAAAAAATTAAAATTCTGTACAGTACCATGGCTGTGTTTTTATAGAAGGTGTTAGGTCATTTACTTAGGTCTTGCCTAGACCTGATTGTCACTTCCACAGCCTCAGTTTCTCAACTGTATCCTTTCTCAAGGTGATAGGGATGAAATGGGGAGGAGTTCCTGGGTTAGGACATTTCTCCAATGGAACTAACTCCAATGAGAACTAAAGGAAGAGGAGAAAGGAAACCAGAACACTTCCCATTGTCTTGTCTTCCTTACTTGGGGTTCAGTCTTACCATCTTTTCATACACCTACATCTCAAATCCCATAGTGAGTTGCCAAACTTTAAATGCATCAACCAGTTTTCTGCATCTGGAATCAGTCTAGCAGTGGCTGTACTTTGAATAAATCATGTTTGCATGTAAAATATATACATATATACATATATATACACACACACAAGTATGTGCATGGAAAATGTTTATCTTCGTACTTTTTTGATACAATGTATTCTTCAGTTGTTCATTTTTAAATATATTTGATATAAATTGAGGGTTTGTTGCAAAACTTTATATTTAAGAACAGTGTTAAAAAAAAAAAGATAAGTCCCAATCATGCAACACAACTGGGACTTAAAAAAAAAGTTATGTGATTGACTAGTTTGCTGCCTGAGTCATATTTATCAGCCAAACTTTGGATTCTGCTGTTGTTTCTACAATGACATTTTGTATGAAGCAAAGTCCTTGAATTAAAATAAAAACTTAGCAAAAACTAAACCAAATCAATATGCTGCGCCAGATGATGTGTGCAGTGGGGTCTGTAGGTGGGAACTCACCAGTGTGCCGAGAACATTTCTAACTTGAAATAAATCCTTGCTGGATTTTACCTGTGCTGACATAGGTACTTGGTAGTAATATGGAAATGCTTTTAAACGGGGGAAACTAGCTTTCTTGAGATGCAGATCCACTTACATACTGTTTTATTGCTGAATTGTAGAGGGAAAACTCCTTACCTTAACTCATTCTGCTGATGTGCTAATCCTCAGATCATTTGAGAGCTGGGGGGGGGGGGGCAAGTGGTGATAGAGCAAGGAACCTTACCTGGATACTACTAGTGTCTGTCTTTCACAAGTTCATCATTTGCCCTATGGGAATGAATAACATTAAATGAGTAGAAAACTTATTTGGTCCTTTGTATAAAAGTGGTTTCTTCCAGGTCTATGATCTGCTCCAGAATACTTAAGAGATATCACTTCTAATAGAAATGGCAACGAGGTAGAAATGTTAGCATAACAGAATCTCAGAGCCAGAAAAAGCCCTGGAGACCACTTAGTCCAACCCATCATTTTCATGGTAAGGGAACTAAGGCCTAATAGGTAAGAAACTTACCTAAAGCTATATAGATAATTAATTAGTAGAGGCAGCACTAGAATTCATTTCTCCTGATTACTGGATCCGATACTACAACTAATTGCCCTTCTCCCGCTGGCCCTTCTTACTGCTTCAGCATTTTTGATGCCAGACTATAAGATTGAATTACTCCCAAATGCTGCATAAACTGAACTCACCTTAACATGCAGGCATTCTGAATTTCCTAAGGTTCATACCAATTCTGAGTACTGCCCATCTGTGCAACCTGGGGTGGGATACATCTTCCTTTTGATTCTAAAGCGATGGCAGTGAGGATAGGAGCAGATGAGGACAGGAGCCAGGTTGATGAGATGTGGACAGAGCACACTATAAAATCATTATAACAACCAGGATTGCTTAAATCTGGACGGCGTTCCCACTTTTTCAACACTTCAAAAAAATGAATCACTAAAAAACATGATGTCCAATGAGTGGTAAAAAAAAAAAGAGACCATGCCAGGAGAGGGTGCCATTTCCTATGAGCAGTGCTCATTAGATCTAAGAGAGAGAACCAAAGCCCTGCCCTCTCTACTGCTACATCTTGGCTTTAGTCCACTGTGTCAGAATTCCAGAAGTTAAAGCTAGAAGTAGGGCTAGGATGAGGGTGGGTGGGTTTAGGGGCTGGGGTATACAGGAATACAGGATTCGACTCATTTTTATTATAATATTACACCTGAATAAGATATGTAAAATTGTCCAAAGACTTTTCATATTTTCTCAGTAAGGTTCCTAGTGCTTTCCTCTTTCTCAAATTCTAATATTTGATCATCTGCATTCATTAAGAGTAAAATAGTATGGTTATTTTTTTTTAATAGATTGGCTACTTAATTCAATAGCTCCAGTTACTTATAGCGATCAGATACAAACCTTCTACCACCACAGCTTTAGATTCTAATAGCTGTGTCAGGTAGCATACCTGGTGATCCATATCCAGAGTGGCAGATATTAGCCCTGTTCTATTTATCAGATTTACCAAGATCCTTGCAGCTGAAATCCTTGTCCCTAGTTTGGAATCTGAGGAAAGATGGCAGTTTTCATCTGTAGAATTTATCCCCAATGCCTAAGTCTCTGCAATTACAGGTTCTACCAGGATACTTTACCAATTACCACTTAATCCAGACAAATAAAGAAAAATTATGATGCTAAAATGAAGTTTGATAATATTTTAAAAGTCCAAGTGATAAAATTTCTCTAGAAATGCAAGCTGAAACTTCAGTGGACATGCTGCACAAAATGACTAAAAAACCCCAACAACTAGTTAATATTAAGGAAATTACTGGAATACTTAAAAGTATTTAATACTGACATGTTAGAAATATGGGTATTTTTTTAAAGGACAGCAAAAAGTAAAGGATTAATGAACAAAAATGCAAAATTACATTAAAGTCTAAAATCTAAACTCTATCTAAAAAAATAACCATATATTTTACTCTTAATGAATGCTGATGATCAAATATTAGATTAGCAACAAATGAATATGATTGCTCTAAAGTGAATGCTCTAATGGATCTGTCATGTCAATATGGTTTTCCCTTCATTGGTATAGACTGCATTCATTTGTACCTTTTCATCCTGTGCATTTATTGTCCTTCATGTTCTTCCCTCTGCCTTCCACAGAGGATTCTCCCAGAATGCTGGAGGCTTTCTTCTACAATTCATGGGTATCGGGCAAGCATTCAAGCTGCCACTTATTTTCATCCTTGTCACATGATTTCAATAAAGTAAACATGCATTTTGCCAAGACTATGGTCACTCCACCAAATTAGTACATCAGTGATTTTATCTAGTACAGATACTGCAAATAGGCAACAAGTTGGACCCAGAACTGAGCAGATGGAAGGGAGCAAGCTGGATCCCATTTGATAAATTATACAGTACTTCCTGTCACACCAAGCATAAACCCCAATATTTTAAACATAAATGTTCTATGTAGATTGGACTTTGGTATGCTACCATTTTTTTAAAATCAAAATTACATGTGACCCAAAGGAGAATGGAGAGACATGTGGTGGGCCTAAGTAGGCTATGATACATTTCAAAAGATGACTTCTATGCAAGAAGTATAAGGGATATTATCATCAAGGGATATATCATCAAAAAGAGGAGGTGAGCCCTAGTCATGTGGTCAGGATTGATTACCAGTGGACAGGCTGAGGGCTGCTCTGGTACCTTCTTAGTATAAAAAGATCTAGAGGAAGTCCTTGGCATCACAGCAGATACTTTATGGAGGATCTAGAGGAGAAAATAATCATATAGGATGAGAAGGCAAAGATGGAGGAAATATATCAATGAGATCACAGATTCACCATGATACTGAAATCGAGGAATAAACATTTTGGCCACCATGGAAACCTTCTGATTTCAGACTGCATAGGATAGTGCATTCTGGGTAGGAGGGTTTTTATTCCAATTCACACTAGGATGTCAATTATATTCTTCCAATTCCCTTTCAGAAATGAAATATCTGTATATACAGATTCAAAGCTTTGTTGCTACTTAGGTTCTCTGGGTAAGCAGCTCTTGATGGCAATGTTTTCTTTGAATCCACATAGCTACCATTTGGAATTGGAAGATGCAGAGTTTTGTCTCAGCACTGTTGACTAAAATCAACACGGAGAGCATTGATTGCATCATTAACTTTGGGTAGCTTTAATTCCCTTCTAATACTGCAAGTATAATGCAATAAAGTACTTATTATAAGTACTCTTATAATGCACTACAGAGCTCTAATCCCAAGAATAGTTTGTTTTTGGGTGAATGAGCTTAATTCTTTCAGGGTCAAATCATTCTGGACAGCATCACTACTCATATGCCCTTATTTTGTATGTTTCCTGTTTTAGGAATGAAGAATTAACTCAGAGTTGTGTAATTTATTTCCACCTAAAGAATTAAACTCTGGAGGAAGTTCCAGACTCCCCTGCATTGTCTTGTATCAGTGTCCATTCTTTCTGAGTCACAGATTACTTTCATCCCCTTTATGAAAATCACCAAGGTCTCCCATGCAAAGGACCTATAAATGTTCTGCATCTATGCTATTTCTTCCTACTCTGTAAAGCACGGGCTAGCTCCCTGGAGGTCTCAGGATCAGCCAGAGTCAGGATAAATCAAAGTGCTTGATCTTTAGGGGGAGAAGTGAAGGAGGCAGGCAAGCTGCCATGTGGCTTGCCAAAGATATATCCTGGATTCTGGAATCTGGAGTCTCCAGCCTTTCTCCTCCTCATCCTGTTGCCAAGTGTCTCTGGCTTTTCCTCCCCATCCCCAAATCCTTGCCTACGATTATTTCAACACCAAACATTCAGCAAGTACCAATGGTGAGGAGAGCCATCACATCAATTAATCTTAAGTGCTCGGTTGTCTGATTCAAGCATATCTTTTTGGAGTTTCAGCACTTTACACTATTCTACAATAATGTACCCTGACCTCAGTTGATCAGGGTAGCTGTCTCTACCTAGGGGTCTCTTCCCTGGTACATGTTAAAATGTAGTTAAGGGAATTGTTGCTTATCCATAACTGAAACAATTAAATAGTCTTATTATTTTTAAGTGATAGCTTATTTTATAACTCCAATTTGAGGATGGAATTATGGGTCCACAAATCTCCACCTGCAACATCCAGTGACATCTGGTGGATCTTTATCTCCTGTGTCAAGGCTGCTCTCAAACCTTCAAGCCTGGCATCAGTATATTATACAAAAGGTCTATTTTGATCAGCAAAAAGACAATAAAGTATGAAAAAAGGCATCTGATTAGGATGTTTCACATTTCTTCTTCAGGAAAGAAGTGCCATGTTACAATCCTATTAGAAGAATAGGATCAAGAATGTTAAACCTCAAAATGACATAAATGTTGCTAAGGATGACGAAAAGTCTTTTGGTTCTTTTTTAGTTATACTGGTGAAAACTAAAAAGGACAGAACTGCTATGTAGGGTAGACCATATGTTTAAAGACCATATGAAAAATAACCACTTTATTCTTAGTTGGCTTTTATCTTCCAAGAAAAAGAATCCTTGGGAAAGAAAGAACAAAAAGGACTTAAATAAAGAGTTGGAATCTAAGATAAGTAGGGACAGGACACTGAAAGAAATGGCAGATATTATTCTAGGTTATTGGCTCTGGTCACCAGGTACAGGTCAGTGCTTTTCGAAAATCATAAAACATAGAAGAGCAGGACTAGGGGATCAACTATACTATTTAAAAAAAAGGAGAGAAGAATCAACATGGTAGTTACGTTGACTTCTTTGTCTAGAAGATCTATAGAGCAGATTCTTTTTTCATTTAAAAACATCTTATTGGTGGTTTATATTTTTACATCACAATCATTTCTGAAAGGAAAACCTGTCCTCTTCCCCCTGTACCTTGCAACAAAGAAAAGCAAATTAAGGAAAAACAGAAAACCAAACATGTGAGACAGTTACAAAGTGACAAGATATACATTTCCTTATCAGTTCTTTCCGACCCGCTTTGGGTTTTCTTTTGATCAAAGATTTATTTGCACTTAGTAATCTTTTCATTTACAATATTGCGGTCATCGTGTGTATTTTTCTTTCAGTTCTACTTATTCCATCCTACATCAAGAACATAGTTATAAGTCGAATATTTAGTGAACAAACATGCTGAAAAAGAAGCCGTCATCCAAACGGATTCGCAGTGCTCTACATTTGTCACTTAATAAACGTTTAATTGTTGACCACGCCTGGGAATAGCACTCTCAACAAGCGCTTAGTCACTAAGTCCCGCTTTCTGGGTCTCAATTTTCTCTTCTGTAAAACGAAGGACGTATATTAGCAATTGCCCGTTTCTTCCAATTTTGATGCTAAAACACGTTCTGCCTCTAGGGCTCAAGTGTCGCACTAGCCCCAGATTCCAGGACCCAGATAACGCCCCACGCTGTCACCATGGTGACGGACCTTCTCAGCCCTTCCCCTTCCGCCCGCTCTCTTCGGAACGAACCAATAAGAGAGAAAAGTCTGGTTTATTTCCCACCCAAAGCTGGCTGGGATCGTAGCGTAAACCGGATTTAGCTCTGGTTTATGGGGAGCCCAGGGTATAGGGAGCCACAAAAGCGGCTCAGCCCGCACCAACTATTTTCTCCAGTGGGCCTCGGAATGGAGCGCCGCAGAGGCCTCTGGGATATGGAGTTGCGGAACTGAAGCCAAGACTTCTCCGTGAGTTTCGCTAAACTACGTCTCCTAGAATTCTCGAACATACCGACTTCGTTCCGGACTACAACTCCCAAAAGTCGCCGCGACACAGTTTCCGCCTCTCACTATTCTGTACGCACCATTCTTCCCTCCTTCCCACCTCCAAATCGGTAGACTGACAGGAAAGAGCTGGGCCCGTCTTCCTCACGCGTTTAATGTCTGTGTGTTGTCGGACTCAGGGTTTTGGGGAGATCTATCTTTCCACTCTCGGGATACCCTAAGGCCGAGGGCATGTTTCTGCGTGCGTGTATGAGAGAGATTTACAGCCAAAAGCGACTTTAGAGAGCATCTTAGTCCAGCCCTTAGATCTAGGGAAACTGAGACCTGGAGAGGTTACGTGTCTTCCCCAGGATCACCCAACTGATAAGCAGAGATTGGACCTCTGTCCTCAAATCCAGTTTGGGTGTTTTTGTGAATCTGAGCCACTTCCAGGAGCCCGGTGTGTGTCCATTGCTGGGGGGGATGCTTGATGCTCCCTCCTCACGTGGCTCGCTGTCTTTACGTCTCTTGCCTGGGGCTCACTCCCCGCAGAGTCTCCCACACTAGCCCGGGGTTAGAGTTCACGGGAGCCTGGTCTGAGTGGGTTGAATCAAAGCCAATGTTCCCAGTAGGAGGGACCTTGTTCCTGAGTTCCCATGGCTCAGCAACACAGGAATAAGCCGGCCAGGAGGGATAACCGTGGACAAGGAGAGTGCATGTGAAGAGAGGTGAGAATGACAAATGGATGAGGGGGTGGGAGGGAGTGACCTCTCCCAGCGTGGGAGGGGAGGGTCTGCCAGAGTGCAAGGGGCTGGATTCACAAACTCTGGTCCGCGGGAGGGGCAATGTCGGGGCCATTGCTACAGGCGCCCCTCACGAAAAAGCTAGCCCAGTAATAGTAAAAAATATCCTCTGGACATGTATACCTGGCAGTTAACGTTAGAACAATGAAGGAGGCTGCCAGGTGGGGGAGGGAATAGATTGCTGGACCTCGTCGGGAAAACCTCAGCCGAATCATGCCTCAGATGTTTACTCGCTGTCGTAATTTCTCCCGTTTGTAAAATGGAGATAATAATGGCACCTGTTTTTCAGGGTTATTTTGAGGATCGAATGAGATAATATGTGTAAAATGTTTTCCAGACCTTACGGTGCCTTGTAAATGTTAATTGGCTGTTGTTAAAGGAGCAGAAAAGAGGGCCAAAGACAGAAGTTCAGGGAACAGCCACCTGAGGAGGGGACTCCAGACGCTAGTGAAAGAGCAGTTCTAAAGCCCAAGTGCCTGGCATTTCTGACGCCTAGAAAAGGGAAGGGAAGAGAAAGGGGGGAGGGGAGGTGCCCAGATGCTACAGAAGGGCATGAAGGATGAGGACTGAGAAAAAAATTTATTGGATTTAGGAATAAGGCAGCTGCTGATGACCCTGAAAGAATAATTTAAATAGAATGGCGGGGATGTAAGCACGGTTGTACTGATATACATGTTTAAAAACTGGTTCTCCGAAAAATGTACCTAGGACATGCTTGGGTTGAATCTGAATTATACATTTTCTCTATCTCTCTTAAGTCTAGATAATCAGCAAAACAAATACATTAAACCCTGATTTGTAGCATTTGCTGATTTCTAACACGTAAAGGTTCATGCTGAAAATTTAACAATCAGCTTGTAGGTTAAGTTGAGTCAACTATATCCCCTGATATAAGGTAGATTGCAGAGGTGATGAAAACAAAGGCACCAGGCAGACACTACTTTTAATTTTTTTGTGTTGAATTTTGTTTTTCAAATAAAGTTCCATTTTTCTTTCCACCTACTTCTTTCCCCATCTGAGAAAGGAAGAAAAAAAAAAACCCTTTTTCCCCACATTGGTCATTAAAAAAATGTTATGGACTACTTTTAAAAAAATGTTATGGACTACTTTAAAAAAAAAAAAAAAAACTTGGCTATGAGGTATAGGAGAGGATTGAATTAGATGAACATTTATTAAATATTTATGAAGTACAAAGTACTGGGGTAGGCTTTGAAAATATATAGAGAAAAATAAAACAGCCCCAGTCTTCAAGGAATTTAACTTTCTACTGGGGATCACAGCTTGTCTCATGTGGAAGCTGTTTATTCCTATCTAAGTCCTTTGGCAACATACCTGATGTGGTCATTCATTCAGCCTTTGCCTGAAAACTACCAATGACAGGAATCACCACTGCCATTTCACTTTTGGAGAACTCTCATTGGTAAGAATCCACCCGCTGCCTCCCTCTCCCCCACTTGTAGTAAGTCTCAATTTGTATCCTTGAAACTTCTGCTAGTTGCATCCAATTCTGCTTTCTTGGGCCTAGAAGGAACATTTAATCCTTCTTCCACACAATATCCCTTTATATGCTAGAAGACTCATGAACTTATATTCTATTGAGGATGTCTAGGTGAAATAGAGGGGAAGAGGGAAAACTTTTTAAGGACTGATTATAAATCACCATGTTAACAATCAGTAATAAAGAAGTTAGTGGAGAGGGAGATGCTGATACATTGGAATTGGTGATGGTTATGGTATGCTCCTGAAAGGGGTGAAAAGGAAAGAGATTAGCCTTAGTAAGAAGTAGGATATCTCTTCTTCTAAGACAAAAAGAAAGGGGGCAAAAATGAGCAATGTGGATATTGATGTTTTCAGGTGTGGAGAAGAGTTGGTAGTGATAATTAATATCTACTTAGTACTTTATTGTCATAGCATTTGAATTGCTTAACAGCTGTATAAATGCTATTATCCCCTTTTTTTACAGATGAAGAAACTGAGGCTCAGAGAAACTAGGTGATGTGCCATTAGCCACACATTTAGTGACAAGAGGCAGAATTTGAACCCAGGTGTTTTAAGACCAATAATCTATTTATAACTCTACATCGCTTCCCCTCTATACCATGTTGCTTACACCAGGTGATCTGAATCCTCTTAGTGAGGCATGAGATTAAGTAATTTGCTATACGTTTTGGGGAATGGAAAGAGGTAAGGGTTTGAAACAATCTGTGCATCTGGATAAGAAATCAAAGCATTGCTCCACAAGTAACAGAGCATTGTAAGTTCAGTAATATAATTTATAGTGAGTGAAATTAATTTCATTTTATGAATCTCTAGGTATGCTCAGCTACCGCTGATCAAAAATGGAAAACTTAGGTAGAAATTGCCCAAGGTAAGAATTAGCAGGTCAAAAATGATGGAAAGAAAGGAGGGTGAAGCATTTCAGAGTAGTGGCTAGTGACAAATCAGAAGGGAAAATTATGGTATCAAGACCAGAGAGGTGGTGGTAGTATAATACAGAATATGTGCTCTGGAGACAGAAGACCTGTATTCAAATCCCATCTTTGATGTTTACTGTCTTTGTGACCTTTGAACAAGTTACAAATCCATGGGTCTCTGTTGCCCTATCTGAAACATGGAGAAGTTGGACTGTTCAATCCAGGAGCCTCTGAGATTTTTTTCCCCTAGCTTTAGATTCTGAAAGCAAAATTCAGGAGAAACTATGGGAAAGTATAAAATGTTTATTGATTAGATAAGGAAGAATCAGGGGAGGGACTGGAACTAGTGGCAAGAGTCAAGAGTAGTGTTAGTGCAAGGGAAGAGGAAAAGTGGAATGAGGAGATGTCGTAGTAAGAGTAAATATAATTTTTATATTCAGGATCTTGGAGATGATTCTCTTGGGATCAAAGATGTGATCATTACAGCTTGAAGGAAGGACCATAGAAGTCATCAAGCTCAATCCCTTTTACATCTGAACAAAGTTAAATCTAAATTGCTTAACCATTTGTTAAGGCCACACAGATGGCAAGAGGTAGAACTGGCATTTGATCCTACTATTTTTGTTATCTTAGATATATTCTCTGTCACAGAATACTTATGAGTAGATATGAAGGCTGAGAGTATTTCTATTAAGTTTGCTGCTGCTGTGAATAAAAGCTGGGATGAATAGCTAACATCTATGGCTTCAAAGTTCTTTTTTTTTTTTTTTCTTCAAATAAGCCCACACAAAAGTGTGAGTTTTTATTGCCACTTATTGCCATTTTATATGCCAAGCATAGTGACAATGTAGTGGTTTCAAAGTTCTAAAGGGAATGCAAAGTGTTGGTATTTGGGAATGTTCAGTGATTCTATTGCCAGTGTTCCACCAGTATTGATGGTGGCTCTTGGACTTCTGGGTAAATGAAGCCTATGAGGTCCTGGAAGGCTGATAGTATCAGAAAATTAGGTATCATTAAGCTGTAAATGGAATCTTAGTTATGGAAAAGGCTGGAAACTCTATGGGACCTTTGACACATTAGCTTGTTAGGAAAAAGATCAAGGAATGCTCTCCTCTAGGCCTCATAATTCCAGATCTTTTTTTTTTTTAAATCATTCTACCTCTTTCTATGCCTCAGTATTCCTAAGAGTATTCTTTGTTCTCACCCTAATCTCTAATCTGCCACTTCTCAGTATTTTCTTACTGTCACCTCTATTCTGCTTCAAATCTCTCCTCCTCCAATCTATTCTTCACATAGTAGCCAAAATGATTTTCTAAAGCATAGGTCTAACCATGTCACCCAATCCCCACCTCCATTCAGTGAATTCCAGTGGCTCCCTGGTACCTCAAAGATCAAATATAAATTCTCCTTTGGTGTATTTAAAACTCTTTATGACTTGGCCATTTCCTATCTTTTCAGTCTTCTTAAGAATAACTCTCCTCCATACACTCTGTTGTTGAGTCATACTAACTACTTTGTTGTTCCTCCTGAGTGAATATTCTATATTCCCAGTCCATGCCTTTGCACTGGCTGACTCCCATGAAGTAATTTCTTGGTTTCTTTGCTTCCTTTACTTTATTCAAGACTTAACTCAAATGCCACTATCTCTAGAAGGTTTTTCCAGTCTTCCCAGATGCTATTGCTTTCCTCTCTTAAGGGGATATCTGCTTCTATGTATTTTGTTTATTTAGGCACATTAGAAAATAAGCTCCTTGAGAGCAAGAACTGTTTTTACTTTTTCTTTGTATCCTCAGCACTTAGCACAGTGCTGATACAAAGTAAGTGCTTAATAAATGCTTCTGGATTGATTGATTAATTGATAAAATATTGTGATGCTGTGTGGTTTCTAATGTATTCAAGAATACAATGAAATATAGACCACAATGGAAATAAATGATACTAAGGACAAATAGCCAAATTAAACAAGTAACTGAGGGTCAATGATGAGGCAGAGACAATTGGAGACATTATTTACTCCAGCATCTTTGAGAATTCTCTTAAAATAGAACAAAAGAGGACAGGTCCATGGATCTATCCTTTTTCTTATCCTCATACAGAAATCCTGTCCTTAAGAGTTAGCCTGAGATGCAACAGCCAAGCTGCTTATTCCACTACCCACATCACATCATTCACAATATTCCTGCTTCCCCAGCCAGTTTTACCATATTATAAATATAGATAGGAGATGCTAAGGTCTAGAAGAGCTGGGAGAAGACAGTGTATGGCTTTTAACAGGTGAGATTTAAGCAGTAATAAGGGCAAAATCTTTCAGAATGAAGAGAAGCCTATAAAGAATTAGTCCCATTTTCCATCTCCAGGCCTGATTTAGGTCACATGATATGATTTACTAAAGTTTACTAGTTTGCCTCAGACCCTGCAGGAATAATCCTCAAAATGCCTAAAACCTGTGAGAGGCATGCGAAAGACATGTCACATATTGCTTTGGAAAAAGCCTTGTGCTGCAACAAGAGTGGTTTATGGGGTATCTGCTTATGAATGACAGATTACACCATGTTTAATTCTTGGGCAAATAGAAGAAAATGTTACAGATTTCAAGTCTTTCAAGATACCCTTATAGACAAGATGAAGATATGTGCACTAGAAAATAATATGGTTAGGTAGATTTGGAACTGATTGAATGATTAGCTCTAAAGAAAAAATGATTAGAAATTTTATGTCAATTAGGAAGGAAGAAAGGATCAGATTGAGGGTTCCAGAGATTTGTCTTTGACTCTATGCTAGTCAATATTTTTGCCATGGACATGGTCAAAGATATAGATCATGGAAATAGACACACTAAATTTGCAAGTGTCACAAAGATGAAAAGAATAGCTAATACTTTTGCATGACAGAATTTTCAAAAAGAACTTGGACTAAGAAAATTTAACCAAATCCAATAAGATAAATTTTATAGGGGTAAATGTAAAGTGCTACATTAGGTTAAAAAAATCACAAATACAAGATGGAGGGAGTATGGCCAAATAAAGGTAGAAAAGCTCTGGGGTTTCTAGTGGAACTCAACTTTACTATGTTAACAAGGCTGTTAACACAGTGTTCAAAAACAAATTGATTTGCTCATAGGATCTAGTGATAGAGAATTGAGGTGTAAGAATCCCTTCTGGTTAGCACACAGGTTCAGTGTGAAAAAATTTGCAAATCCAAAAAGTCTGAATGGCAAAAGGGATTTTTATTGGCACTGAAAAGCCAACTTTGCTAGGAAGAGAGACTTCTTAGTGTCAAAAGGTCCTGTTAGGGAAAATGGCAAAGGTTAACACTGAGAAGAGGGTATCTTTTCATCCGGCAAGAGTCCTGGCAGACAGCTGTGTCAAGAAGAGAGCTTCTTGAGACCACTTAAGTTTGAGCTACTGGGAGTGGTCTTGGGTTAATCTTCAACTCAATAGAGGATGCAACTAGTTCCCGTCAAGATTTCCAATAGAATGAAACTACTTAATTGCCCTGAAGGGTGGGTCTCTGTCAGAGGAGAGTTTCAGAGTTCACCCTTATGGCTACCCCCCAAAAGTCAAGGGGGACAGTTTCAGGGTTCACCCCTGTCAGTATTAATAGATACCCATTCTGAAGAATGAAGAAGAAATAATCCCTCAGATTCCATATGTGTAGAGGGCTGGAACTCTGGAAAGGTGTACTGAAGACTCCGTATAGTTGATGAGATAATGATTCTCTAGCTACTGATGTATTCTCTCTAGTTAAGTACATACACTTAAGGTAATACAGTGATGTGATGGCTCTCCTGACAAGTTGGCGCATGCTCAAGGATGGTTGGGCATGCTCGGTGTGAGGGAGTGACATAATCGTACTGGAATATTTAAAGGAGTCACAGACACAGAGAACTCTTTCTCGGCCACGCTCTCTCAGCAGCAGCTCCAAGCCACAGAGAAGACATCAGGCTTCAGACTCCATCTTGGACCCGCCATCTGGTAGCTCTCCTGCCTCCATTTCTCCACCTAAAGACCAAGGACTTGGGCTGATCCTGAGGCCCTCCAGAGAGCTATTCCGGACATTACATCTGTCTTAAGTATACCTTTTCAGAGTTCCAACCCTCTACACATATGTTCTAAACATCTTATTTTAGGCAAGACATTGAAAAACTGGGGTGAGTCTAATGAAGGATGACTAGAATGGTAAGGGAGTTGAAAACCAAGACCTGTAAGAGTCTTCTGTTATGCTGTTGGAAAAAAAAAAAAAAAAAGATTTTCTGTATGGAAAATATTCATAGCAACTATCTGAATGTGAAAAGAACTGGTCATAAGGCAGTAGAAATAATACATTGTTAGAGGTCCTTCAGCACAGACCAGATGACTACTTGTTGGGTATATTGTAGAAGGGATTCTTTTTCAAGTATGGATATGACTAATTGGCCCTGAGTTTGCCCCTATCCCTAAAATTCTGGAATTCTCATTGAAGATTCTGTGTTTCAGGTCAAACAATAGATAGATATAAAGGAGGCAAAGAAGGAACTAAAAGGTATTTATAGCAAGAGAGAGCACAGTGATATAGCTGATCCCTTTAGATTCCATGTGCTGGTGTTTACAGTGGAAGTGGGGGATGGAGCATAATGATAAAATCTGGTACAAAGAAGGGGTAACAGCTTTAGATTCCACAATTGTATATGAAATGAACAGGTAAATTAGGGTGTGGAGGAGGGGCAGGTAGATCTCTCAGGGAGCCAGTGAGGGAGCCCAGGAGGAGTCATAATTCTTGGGATTAAGCAGCCAGGTGAAAATGTCAGTTTACCTGACAATGTTTGGAAAGTCAAGTGTTGGTTCAAGAGGATAGATGTATTAGTAGGTAGTTTGATTGAAGTTAAATTGGACTAGATTCTGTGTTTCAGGTCAAACAATAGATAGATATAAAGGAAGCAAAGAAGGAACTTAAAGGTATTTATAGCAAGGGAGAGCACAGTGATATAGCTGATCTTCATAAAAGGTATGAAAATAGAGATTTCTGTTCTGGATTCTAGTATTCCCAAGTCTGCCACCATCACTTCATGGTGGAGGAGAGAGCAAAGACATCAGCAAACACTACCTGGAGTCAATCCAAGGCCTGGAGTTTTATCCAGCACTTTGTATTCTTGCCTTAAACCAGCCTGGGACCCACCAAGTAGCTAGGGTAGTCAAACCAGTTTAGCATATTTTCACAGCATTTTTTATACACTCTGGACCCTTCTCTTAATCCCTGTCTCCTGTTTCCCTCATTTACTGCTTTGGTTCTTGACTATGGCTTTATTTTTACCTTCCCTGAATCGACTTGCTGATGTACCCCTTGGACCTACAGTGACATTGTACCTCTACTGCCTAATTCAAAGTCCACTCCCTAGTGGAAAATGTCCTATTTCTCTTGTGTTATTAACCTTTGGCTAAGCAGGCCACATAGGAAAGCAAAAACTTTCTTTTCAAACCTGAATATAAACACCTAACAAATGAAAAGTTTCCTTCACAATAGTGACCACATAGTTGATAGAGCTTCTTCCTCGAGAGGCAGTGTGCATAGAAGATAGAAAAGTGTGAACACCAAATTTGGAGTCAGGAAAACTGGGTGAGAATTGTAGAAGGGATTCTTTCAAGTATGGGTGTGACTAGTTGGCCCTGAGTTCTCCCCTATCCCTTGATCCCTTTGACTCTATGCTAGTCAATATTTTTGTGATGGACATGGTCAAAGATATAGATCATGGAAATAGACACACTAAATTTGCAAGTGTCACAAAGATGAAAAGGACAGCTAATACTTTGCATTACAGAATTTTCAAAAAGAACTTGATGGACTAAGAAAATTTGACCAAATCCAATAAGATAAATTTTATAGGGGTAAATGTAAAGTGCTACATTAGGTTTAAAAAAATCACAAATACAAGATGGAGAGAGTATGGCCAAATAAAGGTAGAAAAGCTCTGGGGTTTCTAGTGGAACTCAACTTTACTATGTTAACAAGGCAACACAGTATTCAAAAACAACTTAGTTTATAACTGTGGGTAAATTATTCGACCTCTCAGCTTTTTTCCTTCTTTATAAAACTAAAATAACAATCCTTGCATTAACTCATAATAATATGGTAGTAAGGAGAACACTTTGCAAAATTTGAAGAAACAATATCAGTTGTTATTCACAGATTTATAGGATTATAGAGCTAGAGACTGGAATGACCTCAGTCACTATGTGGTCCAACAAACAAAGTTAACTTGCCTAAGGGCAAAGCAAAGGGAAGGGAAAAAGAAGAGAACACAAGAGAAGAAACATGCAGGACATTAGTGCTTTGAGGCAAGATGTGAACAGTTTTTTAAGATTTGTTGACGAGTTCCCAATTAGTTTGAAATTGTAGCATGACAAATGTGGAAGTACATTTAGAAGAATTACACATTTTAAGCTATATTGGATTACTTGCTGTCTAGGGGAAGGGGAAATGGGATGGGAGAGAGAAAACTTTGGAACAAAACATTTTGCAAGGGTGAATGTTAAAAACTATCTTTGCATGTATTTTGAAAAATAAAAAGCTATTTGAAAAAAAGAAATTGTAGCATAGTGTGTAGGGGATTAATTATCTTTGTTGTAGATGAGTCAGAAAGCAAGTCATCCAGTTGTTCTCTAGGTCCTGAGCTTAAGTCTTGCATTATCAATTATATATTGGATACCTCTTTTCTAGGCTGTTGCATTGGGCTCTTAATTGGTCTTCTGCCTTGAGTTACTCCTCATTCCAGTCCATTCTTGACATAGCTTTCAAACTAATTTTCTTTGATCTGACATGTCACATAAACTCAAGCATCTCCCTGTTGCATCTAGAAATAAATATAAATTCCTCAATTTGATTTTTAAAATCCTTTGCAACTTGGCCTAACCTATCTTTTTAGATCTGTCATACATTTGTGTCTTTCCAGTACTCTGTGATCCTGAAAATCTGGCCTTCTCTTTCTATTCTTCACCTGTGGAACTCCATGGCTCTCTCTGTGCTTTTTCACTCACCTCCCATTTTTAGAATGCTCTCCCACCTTCTTTCTGCTTCACAGAATCCCATTTTTACTTCAAGATGTAGCCTGACCTTATGAAGACTTCCTCATCTCCAGCTCCTCCTGTCCTCACTAACTATGCAATATTTACCTGCCTCAAGCCTCTTATTCTCTATGCACATGTTTTCTCCATCATAAGCGTGTAAGCTCTGTGAGAGGAGGGATTATTTGGGGTTGGGTTTTGTTTTTTGGGTTTTTATTCCTAGCATCATGCCTGGCATTAGTAGGCACGTAATATAAATGCTTATTGACTGATTATAGTAATCAGATGCTAGAGCTCCTTTTTTTTTATTTTACATTCTTGATAAGTGTCATTGATAAGTACAAGTTAGACTAAATAGCCTCTGACATCCCTGTTAATTTTGAGATGCTGTGACTGAATTGGGCTCAAGTAGATAAGAAAATTCAATCTCGGGCACTGGATGAAGGCAAAGCATCTCTCCCCTGACAAGTGGTGGAGATAGAAGGGAATGGAAACAAATGGGAGCTGGGAGTTGTTCCCTGGCCTTATTTTGGTTCATTTTCTATTGTAGCATTATCAGTATTCCCCAAGGGGTGCTATTCCCACTTTGATTCACTGAATCAAAATAGATTTTCTAGTTTTCACAGGAGACTCAGGGTTTTTCTAGCCCCTTATTTAGTCTAAGTTCTCTTTAGAAGAGGGAAAACTAGGACAGCTATCCCAGTCCTCACACTCAGGAAGTGTGTGTCCTTGATTGTTAATCAAGCAGCCTCTCAAAGTAGCCAGAGGGAGAAAAGGAGAGAACTGTTGGGAAGAAGGAGAATTCCCGATTCAATAAACACTAAGCTTTTACTCTGGACAGGACTCTCCACAAAGTCCTACTTAGATGTCTGTTTGTATGAGGTGGGGAGCGGAACCGAGTCTTGCTTCTCAAGAGCTGTGCTAGTAAAACACAAAATTCATCAATTTCTATCCAACTGGAAAAGCTTTGAGTATGATCTTGGCCCCATGTGGTAGCCACTTTCTGATGACCAACATAGTTACATCTACAGAAGTTTTTCGCCAGCAAGTTAGCCACTAGATGAATTTTTTGGTGGTGGAAAACTCCAATTGCAAGGCATAATTCTGAAACCTTCATACAAAGAGATAGGGCAAATTTGGGGAGGCAGAGAACTTCCAACTTGGAGTTCAAGGAAAGCTGCAATGGTGCTAGAAATGTATGAAACTCATAGCCATGTAATTGGGGGTGGGGGGTGGAGAAAGGTGGAATATAGACCTGTGATATCATTAATAAAAGGAGCTTCTAATGAGAAAACTGTCTGTACTAAGACAGATTACCAGTTACTCCAAAAGGTATAATCTTAGTTGCTGGGAGCACTGAAAGGTTAAGATTAAGATTTGTCTAGGATCATAGAATCAGTATTTGAAAGAGGGAAAGAAATAAGCATTTATTAAGTTCCTTTTGTATACCAGGAACTGTATTAAGTACTTTAGAAATTACCTCATTTGATCTTCATAATAATTGTAAAATATGTATATATATATACATACATATATGTGTGTGTGTGTAATAGCACCAACTTAGAGATGCTATTATATATATATTTTTTTAATAGTTGAGAAATCTTTGGCAGACAGAGACAGAATGACTTGCCTAGGGTCACCCAGCTAGGAAGTATCTGAGTCCAGATTTAAATTCAGGTCTTCCTGATTCTAGGTTCAGCACTCTAACAACTGTGCTATCCAGCCAGAAGGACATAAAATTGCCATACACACACTCATTCCCTCACACACACACATGCACATGCACACACACACGCACACATACACGCATTCCTCTTAATATTTCCCCATGTCCTCCATCAAAGCAAAGAAGGACTATTCTTTCCAAAATCTTTAGGCTGTAGGCTATCTTTTTGTGACTTCTTTACCCCTCCAAGGATTCTTTTAATGTTCATTTAAATCTGATTTGACCTGCTTAAAAATGGAAGATGGACAATATCAATTAGTCAAGAAGCATTTTTTTAAGTGTCTTTGATGTACCAGGCACTGTGCTAATCTCTGAGGATACAAAGAAAAGCAAAGAACAGTCCCTGTTCACAAAGAGCTCATGTTGTAATGAATAAGACAACATGAGAATAGCTATAATCAAAGCATATGAAGGTGAAGGGGTTATAAGGGAGTAGTAATGTCTCTGCTATGAGGGCTTCCAAATCCTTTTCAGGACTGTTCTTCTACTTTCAGTGTCCACCTGGTACTCAATGCTCACCTGTGGCTTCAACAAGCCATAGCATGCACACCCCATTAACTGTCTCAGCAGACAGGCTAAACCAGGGTGCAGATAACCGACAAGCCTTAAATACATCAGTGAATTAGTATGTTCACCTCAGGCATGTTCAGACTTTCCCTGGTGGAATGGATAGACAAGAACCACATGTTCCTACAGCCATGAAGGCAGCATCTGAAGCAGAAGCTGTGGTGCCGTTAGAACTTGGCAAAACACTGAAGGCACCAAGATCTTGCACTACATCCTGAGTCATAGCCAGTCATTTTGACTTTTGGCCTGCCACTTGATTTCTGTGACTCTGAAAGAAAGAGTGTGGTGGAACTGTGCAAGTCATTTAAATCCAATTAACAAGCAAATCAAGACATCACCCATGATATTGTTGGTCTTTTTGAAAACAAAGGACCAACAGCAACAACAAAGAGAGAGAGAGACAGAGACACAGAGAGACAAAGATAGACAGAAACAGAGAGAGAGAGAGAGAGAGAGAGAGAGAGAGAGAGAGAGAGAGAGAGAGAGAGATTAATTGGATTTAACCAATAGAAAAGAGACACTGGCATTGAGAGGTACCAGGAAAAGTTTCAAGTAGATGGTGGGATTTTAGCTGAGAGTTGAAGGAAACTAAGGATGCCAGGAGGTAGAAATGAGTAGGAAAAAAAAAGCCATACCTGAGGGCAACCAGAGAAAATGCCTAGCATCAGGAAACAGAATATCTTGTTTGAGGAGGAGTAAGGAGGCTGGTATCACTGGATCACAGAACATGTGGAGAGAAGTACAATTAAAAACACTAGAAAGATGGGGGTGGGGAACTTCAGATAGTGTACAGAGGATTTGCAGAGTGTAGATGATGGATATCGAATGAAGTTGATTGAATTAATGGGGATGATGGTGGTGTGTGTAACATGACCTATGCTTTAGGTAGGTCATTTGGCAGCTGAGTAGAAAATGGTATGGAGTGAGGAGAGCCTTATGCCAAGAAAACTAACCTGTAGATTATTGCAATCGTCAAAGTATGAAGTGATGAGGGCCTGTACCAGGGTGGTAGAAATGTCAGATGAGAGAAGGGAAATATATGAGAGATGTTACAAAGAAAAAACCAACAAGCCTTAGCAACATATCAGATATAAGTAGTGAGAATGAATGAGGAATTGAGTAGGATACTTAGATTAATGTGACTTTAAGGATAGTGGTGCCCTCAGTAGTAATAAATTAGAAAGAAGTATAGGTTTGAAGGAAAAGATAAAGAATTCAGTTTTGAACGAGGTGAATTTAAGATACCTAAGGAACATACAGTCTGAGATGTCAAATGGGCAGTTGGAGATACAAGATTAGAAGTCAGCAGAGATTTGACTAGAAGGGTAGATTTGAGATCATTAAACTAATAATTGAATACGTTGGAGTGATTTAATTAAGAGAAATAGTGAAGGGAAAGAAGAAGAGGGCTCACATCAGAGCCTTGTGGTTCAAACACAAGTTAGCCAGTGTGATCTGCATGAGGAACCAGGAAAGAAGAGAGACAAGAAACTGTCAATTAAGTAGGAGGAAAAGCCATAGAGAAGAGAGTATTAAGGAGAAGAGGGTGATTGACAATGTCAAAAGTTACAGAAAGGTCAAAAATGGGGCTAGAGAAAAAAAGGCTATTAGATTTTGCAATTAAGAGATCATTGACAACTTTGGAGAGAGCACTTTTCACTGAATTATGAGGCTGGGTGCCAGATTATAGTTTTAAAGAAGAAAGTGAGAGGAAAAGACATGGAGAGGTTGATTATAGACAGCCTTCTTAAGGAGTTTAACCACAAAAAAGATTGAGGTACAGATGATAATTACTGGGGATAGAAGAATTGATAGAATGTTTTTGGAGTATGGTGAAGATAGGGGCAAGATTATAGGCAAGCACATGAGAGAAAGGGAGTGAGGAGAGGAGGAAGGAAGGAAGGGAGGGAGGCAAAGAGGGAGGGGAGAGAATGAATTGAGATAGTAGAAGGAGCAGTGTGCCAGAGAAAATGGGATGGAATGGGATCACTTATGCATGTAGAAGGATCCACCTTGGCAAGGAGGAAGGCTACATCTGTATGTGAGATTGGTGAAGGAGAAGGTAGTGGCAGGAGGCATCTGCATGATATAAAATGAGGAGGGGAAAAGAGTGAGCTCTGAGAAAATGGCCTCAATTTTTAAGTGAAATATGAGCAAGATTCTCAGCTGAGAGGGTTGGGAGAAAAGGAACTGTGGAGGGTTTGAGGAGAGATGAAAAGGTTTGGAAAGGCTGCTTTGATTAGTGGATAGAGAATCAATTCCTGAACCCCCACAGGAACCAGCTTGATAAATTTTACTGTTCTATAGATGCATCTTAAGAATAAAGAGTTCCCCCCCAAATCACCCTTTCCCATTCAAAAACGTCTTGCCTCAGGTTTTCCAAGAAAACAAGGGTTTTTTGTTTTTAAAGATCACTCTTGAGATCATAGCAGTTAGCTTCAGAGATGCAGAAATATGGAAAATGAAGGAAACAATAGTGACCAATAGAAATTGTTATATAATTGTATTTTTGCTAGTGTGAAATAACAACTGTGTATAAAATGCAGTTTGGTCTCCCACCTAAAGTGAGAAGGCTAAAAAATGTCTTTATTACTGCTTCAAGGTTAGAATGAAGTGGAAGAAATACTGTGACCAGAAAGTAAATCTGAAGAGGCCATGGGGAATCCATATCTTCAACTCCAGTTTGGAAAAAAAAAAAGAAAGAAAGGGAAAGTAGAGAAAGAAGGAAGTAGAATGACAGAAGCTCTTTATCAGACTGATTGTTCTTTCCATGAGCAGGACAGAAAGAAGCAGCTTTTTCTGCTTCAGGAGGTGCTTCTAGAAGAGATCATAGATAGGCTTCAGAGTTGGAAAGAGAATTCCTCTAATCCAGTTTCTTATTTTATAGCTCAGGAAGAGATTCAGAAAAATGACGTTTTTTGTCCAAAGTTGCCCTGATAGAAAGTGCTGCACCAGAATTGGAATCCATGTCTCGTGACTCGAAATGTACTCTTGTCACTATCCTAAGTCCCGGTCACAGGAAACCTGGATCAGCCTGATGGTTGGTGTAGCTGCAGATGGGTAGTGAGGCAGCTAGGCAAAACAAAGGTCCTGGGTCTGGGGTGTGGTGGAGAAGCCTCTTAAGAAGTAGGATGGTAGATCTGGAGATGAAAAGAGCCTTAGATGCCTTTTTGTCCACCTTTATTTCAGAAATGAGGAAACTAAGGACATGGCAAATGACTTGCCCAAGATCATATAGATAAGGGACAGGGATAGGATTTGCACTCAGATCCCCTTACTCTAACAGAGCAGCTAGATGGCTTGTGGATAGAGCACTGAGCCTGAAGTTAGGAAGACCTGAGTTCAAATCCAGCCCTGATACTTACTGGCTATGTGATCCTGGACAAGTCACTTAACTCTGTTTGCTTTATCCACTGGAAAAGGAGATGACAAATCACTCCAAAATCTTTGCCAAGAAAATCTCATACATAGTAATAGTCCACAGGGTCACCAAGAATCAGACACGGTTAAACAACTAAATAGCAACAACCACCTCTTACTGCAAAGCAAGTGCATTCCCCACTGAACCACACTGTTTCTGACTCTAGACCTAGCCCTTTTCCTACTGCTTTGTGTTCAACCTGCTGATGATTACAAATGATGTCTAACAGAAGGAATATATAAAATGTGCCAGGGGTTGTGAAGTCCTACGCAAAACCTTGATTGTCAGAAGTAGTAGTTTCAGTACTTCCAGTGGAAAATAGAGACTTGTAGAAAAAAGGAGAATTTGGGAAGTAAACAATGGCTTAAAAAGTAATATGATTTAACTTGTATAGCACTGCTTGCCATCTGGGGGAGGGGGTGAAAGGAGGGAGGGGAAAAGTCGAAACAGAAGTGAGTGCAAGGGATAATGTTGTTAAAAAAAAAAAAAAAATTACCCAGGCATGGGCTCTGTCAATAAAAAGTTATAATAAAAAAAAAAGTAATATGAGCAAATGGGACTTGGATAGCTGGTCCCCAGCTTTTTGAACAAAAACAATAGGCTCGTGGAACTAAGTGGTTAAATGCTTTTTAGATCATATTTCATTTGATTCTCAAAACAAACCTCACAGGTAGAGGCTGTTATCTCCATTTTGCTTATAGGGAAACTGAAGCCAGGAGAAGTTAAATTACTTCCTCAGGGTCACAAAGCTAGTAGGTCTCTGATACTGGATTTGAACTTAGGTCATCCTGTTTCTATGTCCAGAATTCTATCCCCTGGGCTACTTTATTGCCTGTCTAGGTAAATTCAATCTCCTATGTATCATTAAAATTTAATGGGATATAGACAAGAGAGTGGTTCTACTTTACTCAAAAGGGAATGGTTAGTAAAAAGGCTGGTAAAGTAGCAGCTTTAAAAGACATACTTCTCCGAGGAAATATGTGAACCAATGAGGGGAAGGTTTGGTGGACAACATTTAGGTTAGATTCAGTGGAGAGAGAAACAGAAGTAATTTCATGGTGGGATAGAATGCTACAGACCATGCGGACCAAAGAAAGAAATGATGGTGAGTCCATTATAGAGTACTGAAGCTGTCCAGACATCTAACGGAGCTCTGTCAAAAGCAGAGGAACTGATACATTCTTTTTTTATTATTATAGCTTTTTATTTACAAGATATACGCATGAGTAATTTTTCAGCATTGACCCTTGCAAAACCTTCTGTTCCAACTTTTTCCCTCCTTTCCCCCATCCCCTCCCGAGATGGCAGGTAGACTAATACATGTTAAATATGTTAAAGTATATGTTAAATACAATATATGTATACATATTCATACAATTATTTTGCGGCACAAGAAGAATCGGACTTTGAAATAATGTAAACTTAACCTGAGAAGGAAATCAAAAATGCAAGTGGACAAAAACAGAGGGATTGGAAATGCTATGTAGTGGTTCACACTCATTTTCCAGAGTTCTTTCGCTGGGTGTAGCTAGTTCTATTCATTATTGAACAAATGGAACTGATTTGATTCATCTCATTGTTAAAACAAATCACATCCATCAGAATTGATCATCATATAGTATTGTTGTTGAAGTATATAATGATCTCCTGGTTCTGCTCACTTCACTAAGCATCAGTTCATGTAAGTCTTGCCAGGCCTTATTCTCCTGCTGGTCATTTCTTACAGAACAATAATATTCCATAACATTCATATACCACAATTTATTCAGCCATTCGCCAATTGATGGGCATCCATTCAATGTCCAGTTTCTAGCCACTACAAACAGGGCTGCCACAAACATTTTGGCACATACAGGTCCCTTTCCCTCCTTTATGATCTCTTTGGGATATAAGCTCAGTAGTAACACTGCTGGATCAAAGGGTATGCACAGTTTGATAACTTTTTGGGCATAGTTTCAAATTGCTCTCCAGAATGTATTCACAATTCCACCAACAATGTATCAGTGTCCCAGTTTTCCCACATCCCCTCCAACATTCATTATTATCTTTTCCTGACATCCTAGCCAATCTCTAGAGGTGTGTAGTGGTGTCTTCAAGTTGTCTTAATTTGCATTTCTCTGATTAATAATGACTTGGAGCATCTTTTCATATGGCTAGAAATGAACTGATACATTCTTGACTTTGTTTTATAATGACCTCATTATCCAAAGATTGGAAGATGTCAGAAGGGGAACTGCTAGTGTGAACATGATTCTGACTGAAAATGAGGAACTGATTGGCTAGAGTGGAAATTTTGAGAACCTTGGGAAGAAAGTGACCATCACATCTTATGATATTTAATAAATAAGGGAAAAAACAGGTCATACCAGATCTTGTTTATTATTTCAATGAAAGTATTAGACTAGGAAACATCTGCATTTCAGCAAGGCATTTGACAATATCCCTATTCATATTCTTGTAAAAGATGTGGAAAGATGTGGATTGGATGGATGTCAGTGTGGTTAAAGAAATAAGCAAAGGGTGAATGGGCCTTCAGGACAGTGATTGATGCAATTACATCACCCTGGAAGAAAATCAAACATAACATCTCAGGTATAGGGCTATGACCATATTCTGTCACTTTTTTTTGTGGGTGTGTATCAGTGGCCAATTAATTGGACGACAGTCAGAATTTAAAAAGATTTGGTTTTGCTGTGCTACTTTGTTCCAAAAAGGATGATGAATCTAATCTAACAAAATAAATTATGGTAGTAATAAATGTGGAATCAGAAGCACAGAACTAGAAAACAACTGGAGGACAGCATTCTATAATAGAATGCCAGTCTTGGAGTTTGAGTTTAAACCCTAACTCTGACGCTAACTTTGTGACCTAGACCTTAACCCTGTTTGCCTCAATTTCCTCATCTGTAAAATGAGCTGGAGAAGGAAATGGTGAACTATTCCAGTATCTTTGCCCGGAAAACCCCAAATGGGGTCACAAAGAGCTGGACACAACTGAAAGGACCAAATTATTTATTATTACTCTACAACATTCTCTGCCATTGGGTTAAAAAAAAAAATCAGCCTCAGGAGTACAACAAAGCAGTAGGATAGGCAATCTGTTGTTGGTGAGAAAAACAGCAAAGGATTTTCTTGGATTAGGAAGTCAACCTGTCAGCCAAGAAGTACTCTGTGATCTTCAGGTGCATTGATAAAAGCCCTGAGTTCAGGTGGAAAGAGATGATAGCCTTATTATGTTCTGCAACAGGCAGATCTCCTCTGCAGTACTGTCTGCTGTTCTGGGTGCATTTTTAGGAAGAACATGAGAAACTAAGGATATTCATCGGACTATAACTAGGATGATGAAGGAATTCGTAATCATGGCATCCATGGGCTTCCTGAAGTAATTAAGGAAATTTCACCCTAGGCAAGGGTTGCAGCAGGGAGTGATCCCGGTGACGCCACGCGTGCATATGATGGCAGGTGGTAGAAGGGGCACACACGCAGGACGAAATTGTTGACTTTCTCGGGCAGGTGCCAACTGTCCCGAGGTGCGGCTAGGGGCATTGGAGAAGCCGACACAAAGGGATGCTGGGAGACGTAGTTCAGGGGCTCCACACACCCCGCGGAAGGCTTTTTTTCTCTGCTTTGGTGAATGTGCAGAGGCGGGAGCTGGAACCTCTGGGGCTGCGTGGCCTTGCCTGGACTCCTCTCCGCTCCCGCTAAAAGTCCGCCCAGTTCTCTGGTTTTCCAGGCTTGCCTGACTCCCGTTCCCATGTGGTCCTGGGGCCCTGCCTTTGGAGAGGAAAGTCAGGCAGGGCCAATTCCTCGGGGTGTGGATACGGGGCAGTAACACCCAACTGGGAGGCAGAGAACCCTGGTTTTCTGCTTCTTCCCCTTACCAGTTGACTTTTCTCTGACATTCGTTTCCTTACCTGTAAAATGAAGGAAATGACCTAAGAATGATAGCCAAGTTCTCTTTCAGCCCTAAATATTGTGTACTATGTGTACATACAAGCATCTAAAATTAATGAACTTACATTCATATAATAGATTATGATTACAAAAGACTTTTAAGTATATTATCGATTTTTATTTGCATACCTTGACACAAGTTTTAAGTATTGTGACTACTTACAGATAAGAAAAGTGACATCCAGTATCATACACAGCAATAATAATTCCCACTTCTTTAGTGTTTTAAGATTTACAAAGAAAAAGCTTCTGTCACTACATGTCTGTGAGCTGTGGGGAGTACAAATCTTACCTTCATTTTAAAGATAATTAATGGAAGTTCAAAGAGGCCAGTTGTTCCTGGTCACACATGTAACATCAGATCTGAATTCTGAACTGAGGTTTCCTGTGAATTCAAGCTTTTTTTTGCTATATTCTCCTACTTGCTGGTGGAAGAACTAGGATTCCATTTTGCTTCTCATTACAACTGTGCTACTTTGGAGCAAATTATGGTGACTGAACATAATTCCTTGTGTTTCCAAGTGACATCTTTCTGTTCTTGAGTCCTATATATGCATGCCTGTGTGTATTTGTGTATCTGATATTATTCAAAGGTTCTTTTAAAGCTTTAAAGCCATTCAATAAATGTAGCACCTAATGTTGTTTGTTCACAGTGTGAGCTTTGTACATGTTCTTCTTTGACCTTCTTCTATAGGCTGCTAGAGTCAGACTTCTGATTGAAGGGGAGGGGGCCCTCCTACAGATACCAGCAGTGAGACCTAGTGGAAAACTTTTTCAGACTCATAGAAGTCCCACAGAGGGATGTATCAATGTGATTGATTCTGAATCAATCTTTCTATAGGAGTAAACAGCTGAGATTGAAAGTGGAGGAAGATATTACAAAAGAACAGAAATACATCCTTGGAGAAAAAATATGATCTGAGGCCTCTCAAGTTAATATTTCAGGACAGAGATCAGATATTGACATCAAGAAGCAGATCTTGGAATAGTTCCTGTTTATTGTACCTGGAAGGAGCAGAACTTGGTTAAGTCACCACACCTAGAGATCAGCAAAGAAGAGTTGACTATGAAGAAACTGATCAAAGTGCTGGAAGAAAAAGGTGAGAATTGTCAAAGTATTGCTGGTAAGGAAATGTTTTGGTAAACTGACCTAATTTCTGGAAGATGGCAAGATTTGGGTAATATGTGGAAATGTCTCTCCTGTGTCACTTTGTAATCTGCTCACAGGGTGATATTGTTTAGGCCTCTGTGCCCAATCCAATTCAGTCCTTGACTTTTAGGTCTTGTGTCTAACAAGTAACTTCTGGAACAACAGAGGGTGGAAAAAAGAGCATTGGAACAATAGGCCAAAGACCCTGCTCTGAGAAATATCCATTCCTCCAGACTTGCCATTTTTACTTTAATTCAGTGTATCTGAACATTTTGGGCTTCCCTACTCTTCATGTCACATTCACATATGTTACTGCATTAACTTGCTAGACAGGTCAGTCCATATTTTTACATTAAGAAGTTCAAGGAAGAAACATAGGAAACACTTATGGGATTAAATCAAGCTTTATTACATGAATAAGCAGAAATGAGTATCAATCAACAGCACCATCAGCAGTCAATGAAAGCCACTGTTAGCTCTGGAACAACAGCTTAAAGAGTCAGGTTCTCTGGGACCCAAGCTTCAGATTACTGAATCTCCCTGATAAAAAATAATCCAGATTCTCTGGTATCCACCGACAATAAAGATCACTACTATGTGCTGTTGAATTCAAGGCCCCTTCCCACTACCTTACCCATACAATTAGGTCTATATTCCAAAGAGATCAAAAACGAGGAAAAGCACTCATATGTACAAAAATATTTTAGCAACTCTATTTGTGTTGGCAAAAATCTGCAAACTAAGCAGGTGTCATCAGTTGGAAAATGATTGAACCAATAATGGATGTAATGAAATAGTATTGTGCCATAGAAAATAATGAAAAATAAGGTTTCAGAGTTATCTGGAAAAACCTTTTTAAACTTGTGCATAGTGAAGTGAGCAAAACTAAAAGAACAGTTTATATGTGAATCACAACATTATAAAGACAATATGAAGTTTAATGCAATGACCAACTTTGATTCTAGGATACAGAAAACGAAGTGTACAACTCAATTCCTGACTTGGAGCTAATGGACTCAAGGTCCAGAATGATCATACATTTTTGGACATGGTTGATGAAGGAATTTGTTTTGCTTGACTATCCACATTTGTTGTAAGGCTTTGGGATTTGTTTTAGGGAGGGAGAAGGTAGGAGGAGAGCTGAGAAAGTGGGTGAGAGTAAATTTTTGATAAAAAACAAAGTAAAGTAAAATTCATATTAAAAAACAAAGACATGGACAGGAATTGTACAGGATGAGAAAATACTTCAGTCTATGCAGTAGAGGGTATGCCCACCCTGGAGCCATTGAAGTATAAACCACAACTAAATTATGACAAGTAGCTTTGTTTTCATTGTGACTTTTTTCTTCTTTCCTCCAGGTTTGCCTTTGCGGGACTCTATCCTTCCACAAGTGAGAAACATGAAGGAGGATAATACGGTTTCTGGGCTCCTGCTATCTAGGCCTCAGGTAAATTGAGATTTTTATTCTGTTTCCTGAAGTACCATCTTATTTCAATAAATTCTTAAAATAGAAAAATCTTTATTGGCTGGAATGGTTATAAATTTGTTAAGTATCTACCACAAAAAAGCACTGTGCCAGCTATTGGGGAAGATGAAAATATAACTTCATGTCTACTTGGATGACTTAATAAAATATATTGTGGGTGAAATGCATTCAGAACGAAAAGACACAAACAAACATAATGTCCAAAAAAGTAAAGGTTATTTGGGATTTTTTCTGGGTCTAAAGATAAGTAGGATTGCAATAGATCAGGGGAAGAAAATATTCCAGGTATAATGAATGAATGATGGGAGCAGTAGGGGAACATAGGCTATGTACAGGGGAAAATCAGTGTTCCAGTTTGACTAGAATATAATAGAGACTGAAGGCTCTTGCATTATAAGATTAGGTGGTACCAGATTGTGGAGAACTTTTAATTTTTTTTCCTCAAACCAGGCTTAGAAGTTTGGACTTTTTGTAATGGGCCAGAACTCTGGAGAAATATACTTGAGGAAAGGATTCTTATAACAAGGTGTTAACTAAGTGGAATTGATGAGACAAAGGTTATCTAGTTTAGCATGGTGATTAATAGTACTCTAAATTCAGTATGATTGATTTAATCTTACAAGAAATAATGGTTCCCTAGTGATATAATGATTGGTTTATATTCAGTATGATGAATGGATTTCATTGTATTTAAAAGGTCAGAGTCAGACATAGAGAAGGATTCAAAAAGACTCAAAGAGACCCTCGTGGTGGCTGTCCTACTCCTTCACTTTTCCACTAAGACCAAGACCCATCTGAAAGTCCCCCAGAAAGCTAGCCTAGTCCCAGGCCAAAGAGACAGGACAGCCACCACAAAGGTCTCTTATCTCCTAGTCTTCCCTCCCAGATCTCTTAATTCTTATATACTCTATTACAAGTACATCGTCATAGGTGTCAACTTGTAGAACTATACTAAGTACTAAGTACCTGTGCACTAGAGAATCTTTATCTCAGTTCCACTGAGTTAACACCTTGTTGTAAGATTACTTGTTTCAAGTCCACTTGGCCCTCTACAGCTTTTATTTGGTTGGCAGTAAGTGGATATTGACAGATTTTGAGCTGAGACATGCCATGATTAAACATGTACACAAGGAAGAACTTTCTGGCAGTAGTGAAAACCAGAAAAATTCTGACAGCAGAATAGAGACATTAGAGAAAGAAAGCCCACCTGGCCTATTTAATGGTCTCAGCTGATAGTAGGGATGTCCTAGGATGGGGGTCCTCAAACTTTTTAAATAGGGAGCCAGTTCACTGTCCCTCAGACTATTGGAGGGCCGGACTGTAGTAAAAACCAAAACTTTGAACAAATTCCTATGCACGCTGCATATGTCTTATTTTGAAGTGAAGAAACAAAACAGGAACAAATACAATATTTAAAATGAAGTAAAGTTAAATCAGCAAACTTACCAGCATTTCAATGGGAACTATGGGCCTGCTTTTGGCTAATGAGATGGTCAATGTCTGGTTCCATATTTGTCACTGCTAGTTGTAACAAGTGATGCAAGTGTGCATCCATTAGTCTTGATCTGGTTGGAGATTTCAAATGTTTCATTCTAGAAAAAGTCTGTTCACAGACATAAGTGCTGCCAAAGATGGTTGCCATTTTGAGTGCATGGTTCCTGAGATGAGGATATGTCTCAGAGGGGAGAGATGCATAGAAATTATGAAGGCTGCTTGACTTGAATGTGTCTTTCAGAGTCACAATTCTGCAGTTCAGCCAGTTCCATTTGGTAAATTGTATCCACATTTTCACTGTCAATAGAAAATAGGTTACGGAAAAGCTGAATGTCCTGTTCATGGAGATGAAGCTCTTTAAATCTAAATTGGAACTCCTTTTGCAATTTTTCCAGTGAATCCACGCATGTTTTGTTTGGGAATGCAATCAGTGGTTTTTCCGCTAACAGATTTTGAGTTGTGGGGAGATGGCAGAAGTTTTCCTCCTTCACTTGTTTGATGAGGAAGCCTAATTTTACTTCAGATGCTTTAACATGTGATTGCATATCACAGATGAGCTTCCCCTTTCCTTGAAGTTGCATATTGAAATTGTTGAGTAGCTCTGTTACATCTGTCAGAAAGGCAAGGTGCCGTTTCTATTCGGCATCGTTGAGCTCTGGTACTTCTTTGTTTTTTGAAAGCAGAAAAGTTGTAATCTGTGAAAGTAAGTCATAGAAACATTTCAAAACTCTCCCTTGACTCAGCCAATGGACTTCTGGTGATATAGAACATCTTCACACTCAACATTTAGCTCAGACTTAGCAACTGATTAAATAAGGGTAAGAGGAATCAGGCAAAAGTAACAAAGATTTTGAGCACGAGTGATTTGGTGAATTTTGGTACAGTTGACTGAGATAGCTTAACTTGAAAGAATAGTTGGTTTGAGAAGAAATATGTTTCCTTTTGCACATGTTGAGTTTGAGATGACAGCAATACAGCAAAATGAAGGTAGTTGTGGAATTTGGTAATGAAGAAGTAGGTCAGAGATATAGATTTTGGAGTCATCTGTGAAATAAAGGTAAGAGAGCTGAATATCAAGATTTGGGTGCACAGAGAAAAGAAGACAAGGCAGTTCACATTAGATGGCTTCATAATAGAAATGCAGGTCATCTTTTGAGAATGAAGAGAAGTTTATTTGAATTTGGGTGGCAGAGGAAATTAAAAATAACATTGGTGTAATTGCAATAAGAAATTTGACAAGGAATCAACAAATGATAAATAAGCAGATTTATTGAGAAATTCTGGCAATAAGAATCCAGCCGAGAGGTTAGATAGCATGAATGTATAGGGGAGCCAATCAGCATAGTGTGTTATGAAATTATTCTGCTTGGCAGTCTGATGCAATCCACATTGCTGCCAAATTGATTTTCCTAAAACACAAATCTGATCAGATGACTCCCTCCAGAAGCTCAAGTGGCTCTCTATTACCTCTATGATAGCATTCAAATTGCCCTGTTAAGACATTTTAAAGCCCTTCACAATCTACCTCCAACCCACTTTCCAAACTGATTATTCATCTTTTTTATTGTTTGCTGTACATTTTGGCCAAATTGACCTCTCTTCAGATTTTCAGATACTATATTCCACATTCTGCCTCTGTACATGGCTTGGCCCCCATGCTTGGAATGTTCTACATCCTCACTAATACCTGTTGGAACCTCCATCTCTATTCAGGGCTCACCTCTCCTGCCTCCTACAAAAGGCCTTTCCCTACTGCCCCTTAGTACTTCCAGCCTTTCTCAATGCCCTGACTCCCTAATCACTTTGTATTTATTTTGTATATATTTTAAACACAACTCTTTTCTTTCTAGCAATTATTTATTCCTAGTAGAATATAAATCTCTTTATGGTAGAGCGGGGATGTTTGTTCAGTAGTATTCCTAATGCCTTAACATGTGGCTTACCTTAAGTTGGTGCTTTAAAAATGTCTACTGAAGTGTTTATTTAGGGGGGGAAGGGTTATCAGTTATTGGTACTAACAGATAAAGAATGGGAAAAGGGCACTAGAACAGTCAGTTATTGAGTGGAGGCTAGTGAACTAAAGCATCATGGGATCTGCTGTTGAGGGGACGCACCTAGGGCCTATGTTAGAGAAGACTTAGAAAAAGTAGAAATCTTGAGCTTCAGAAATTTAGAGCTTATGTTGATGTGGCCTCACAAGTTGCAGAGACCATGAAATAAGCCCATTCTCCTTGTTCCACCTCTGTGTAGTGAATGAACTCAATTCAGTTTGATTCATTTCAATTCAACACATGTTAAGTGTCTGCTGTGTGCTAGGAATGCAAATAAAAAGAGAGACAAAGACAGAGAGTGAGCATGTCTCTGCCCTAGGATGCTTAACAATTTTATGGGGAAGGGCAGCATACAAAAGGAAGCTGAAAAGCAGGGGGAAAGGCACTAAGGAGTACTGGACATGGAGCAGAAGCCAAGAACTGCTGATGGAAAATGGAGCTCCTGAGAAGGTTGTGAGCCTTCTATAAAAGAAGGCCTGGGAAAGAGTTTTAGTGTTCCTACCTCCAGTCCTCTAATGGAGGGGTGGGGAGGGGGGTGATTCAGTTGTGGTCCATGGAGAAAGAATAGTCCTTCCTAATCTCATCTCAGAATCCTTGTCTTCTTTTCAAGGTTCAAGGTTTTGCCACCTCCGAGAAACTCCCTGATCACACATTCTCCCTTTTCAAATTATCTCATATATTAATAGGTGTCTACACTTATTCTTCCAATAGAGGCCAGAGACTGTTGGGGTTTTGGTTGTATTTTTTAAAAATCTATTTGTTTTTGCCTTTATATCACATCCTAGCATAGAATTTTAATTGCCTCTAGTAGGTGCTTGATAAATGTTGGGTTGAGGAGCTGGTGTATAGAAAGGAAAGAGAGGGGAAGTTAAACAGGTTCTGAATCAAGGTAAAGGCAAAAGTAGGCATAAAGTGAGGGGAGAGCAATAGGAGATTGTAGTCAGAGAGTAGGACTTCAGAATTGTGAATTATAAGAGATAGTGAAGTCTGAATGTCATCATACGAAAAACATGACTGAGGCAGGGGAGAGAAGAAAGTTGTTGAAGTTGACGTAATCCAGGGAACTTAGGGATCAGGGAGCTAGAGGAATTCTCCATACTTAAAGTGGGAAGGAAGAGGATTTCAGAAAAAGCTTAAGACTGTAGAAATGTTTATTTTCAATTCCAAAGGTCATAGTGAAAGGACTGAGGTTGCTGCAGAAAAAAGTACAGACAGGATTCCAGAGGTCTTGAAAGGGAGTAAGGATGAAATTTCTAGAGGAAGAAGTAGATACGATGTAACTTACATCTAGAGTGCTAATGATGGATACTAGATTTGGTAAACAATTAGTTAGAATTTGAAATCTCCCAGCCCCACAAAATGCTAAATGAAATATTTGTGGGCTATAAATAGGGATGTGTTAATTTAACAACCAGCTCTCAACAACAACAAAAAGTTGTTAAAATATTGACACATTTTAAAATTCAGTCTATACCATTAATATTTTCTCTGTCATTTTTAGGTTTAATCATCATTATGAATATTTTCTTAAGTGTAAACAATCAACAAAATAAAACAAACAAACAAAAAAGACAATCCCTGATTAATAGCACGTACCAATTTCCAAGCTATAAATGCTCATAAAGAAAATTGCACAGTCAGTAGGAGCTGACTCTCACAACTCTTCTTCCCATTTAAACCAAAATCCTGATCATTCTATTTTTAAAAAAAAATGTTTATTTAAAACTAAATACAAAATAAGAAACAATAAAATAGAAAAATAAAGACAGAAAAAAGGGGAAAATATTGTCACGTGCGTACTATAACATCAGGGAGAATTCAAAATATGTAACGATAAACTGTTATTTCAAGTAAGCATATATAATAATAGAAGACATCATATTCATGATGTCCATCTTTTCTTTGCTTCCTTGTAGGTTATTCTTTTGTTCTCTGCTTTATTCTTTTTTTTCCCCTTGCACTACTCACCTCCACCAAACTATATTTATGTGTATAACACACACACACACACACACACACACACACACACATACACACACATACACACACACATATCTATATACATACATTCATATACCTACATGCATTATATGCATATACATATATATGCATTTACACATTACATTGACATGCATCTAACACAATATTAATGTGACTGACATATAATATAGATTTTTCTCTTGATTGAATCTTTTTGACTTTGACAAAGTTTGACTTTGTCTGAAATCAATGATTATTAGCCCTACTTTTATTTTTCTATTAAATTCTACTCCTGATCCTTGTTATTGTGTTTGTGTATATCTCTTAATTCCTATGCCTGCTAACTCTTCCATTTTAGTTCTACTCCTTAACTAGCCTTGCTATTAATTTCCTTCAATACATGAATCCCTCCCTTATCTTTTCCCTCCTCTTTATCTCATTCCCATTAATCTAAACTCCTTATGACCTACACACTCTTCTATACCCTACCTTATCCTATTTCTTACCCCCTTATTTTTTTTAACGTTTTGGAGGATGCTATACTTTTTATAGTGTGTGTGTGTGTGTGTGTGTGTACATATATATATGTATATGTATTATTCCCTGTTTAACCCATTCTCAATGTGAGTAGATTTTCAGAACTACCAGCTCTCTTCTCCCATCTAATGCATCTGTGTTGGTTCTTCCTCTGCATTTCATTTGTATGGCATAATTACTATTTTTATCTTTTCCTAGGAAGTTTTGCTTTTTAGAATCAGATCATACACAGCTCTGCCCCAGTCTTTTTTTTTTTGTACTACCCAATTACTGATGTTAATCTTAGACACATGGCTTACCTTTCCATGTATAAAACACAAGCAGTTTGTCCTTGTTTGGCTCCTTGAAATTAGTTTTTGATGTTGGCCCTTATGTGCTAAAAACTCAGGTCTAGTTGAGACAAAATCCTCAAAATCTTCGAGTTTATTGAATGTCCATTTTTTCTTTTATTATTTTGCAGGATATAATATTTTTGGCCACGGGCCTAGTTCTTTTGATTGTCAATATTTCAAGATCTGAATTCAGTCTTTTATTGCAGCTGCTGATAAATCCTATTCAATTCTAATTGTAGCATCAGCATATTTGAATGTTTTTTGTTTTTGTTTCATGTAAAATTTTCTATTTGATCTGAGGTTTTAAAAATTTATCAATAATCTTCCTATGTGTTTTCCTTGTAGGATCTCTTTGAGGTGGTGATTAGTGGTTTTTTTCTATTTCTACTTTACTCTTTGTTTTAGCACTTCAGGACGATTTTCGTTGATTATTTCTTTTATTATGGCAAGGTTCTTTTTTTTAATCATAACTTTCAGGTAGTCCAGTTATTCTTATATTTTCTCTTTTTGATCTGTTCTCCAAATCTGTTATTTTTCTTATAAAATGTTTCACATTCTTTCCTTTTTTTTTCATTCTTTATATTTTGTTTTGTTAGTTCTAGGTTTCTTAGGGCTTCACTGGCTTCCCCTTGTCCAATTTTAATTTTCAACAAATCATTTTCTTTAAGGGCTGGATCTCCTTTTTCTAGTTGATTGACTTTCTTTTCATACTCTTCTTGTTTTTCTTGAATTTTAAAAAAGTTTTTCTTTAGTCTCATTTGATTTTTAAGTCTTTTTTGAGTTCTGTAAATTATTTCTGGGCATTTTAAGGTTACTTTTTGTGGAGAAGAGGATTTTTTTACTTCAATTCCTTCTCGGAGGATGAACCCCAATCTTTCTTATTCCCATACTAAGTTTCTGTGGTTGCATTCTTTCTCCTTTGTCTATTCATTTTTTTAATGAGAACTTACTAATGTAAATACCTCTAACTGGGGCTATGGAGCAGAGATATGAAGCCTCTGGCTTCACTTCAGTTCTCCCCTCTGGCCTGGAACCCCAAACCAAGAACTTTATCCTATTGTAAGTGCCCTCAGCCAATAGCTTCACTCCCCCACTGCTCTTGCATTCACAGGATATTCCAGTTTCTTCTTGCCCAGAGTTGCATCTCTGTAGCACAGCTGGGCCTGACATTTTTTATCATTTGAGGTTGGAGCAATCTTATTGGACTCAGATCCCGATTCCCCGAGCTGTGCCAGTGGTGAAAGTTCCTGTGGAGTAAGGCTGAGGCAACTTTTAAACCCAGTTAGCCCCAGGACTACTTTTAGCAAAGCTAGCCTAAAGGTGTTCACATTTCACATGGGTTAAACGTTTGCCATGAGCCTAATTTTGTTTTGTTTGTAGAGGAAATCTGGAGAATTTGGTATTTTTTTGGTTGAACTTTGCTACCTTCCCAGAATCTACCTCAATCCTCATTCCAACCAGAAATTCCCTCTCTTCCAGGAGTGGGTGTGTTGCACACTGTTTTCTGAATGAGATGAGATCTTTGCTTGATGTGAAAAATGGTTAGTATTTGGCCAGTTAGAAAGAATAAAGGAGGAAGTAACACAGAACAGTAAGAAAGAATGGCATAAGCAGAATCCTGGAGGCAAGAATGGAATACCATTTGTAGGGTTGTTCTTATTGGCCAGAGTAATTAGGGGTGTCACCTTTAGTTCCCTACCCTCACCCCCATATCCATTTTCTTGTTAAGTCCTATGAGTTTCTGTACCATATCCCATGTACACATACCCGTCCTCTCTGACAGGGCCACCAAGCAGGTCCTTGTCACCTCACACTTGGACTATGGTCATAGACTGCTGGGAGCTCATCCTGCTTCAAGTCTCTTCCATTTTTGTCCATCCTCCATTCAACTGTCAGTGATTTTCCTAAAACATAGTTCTGACCACATTGTTCCCCACTTATTTCTAGAACCAAATGCAAAATTCTCTATATGGTGTTCAAAGCCCTTCATATCTTCTACCAGCTTTCCAGTCTTCTTTCACCGTACTTATCTCCATGTTCTCTTCAATCCACTGTCTCTACTAACCCTGTTGCTAATAGGTATTCTCAAGGTTCTTCTCTCTACTCTCTATATACTATTTCACTTGGTGACCTGATCAGCTCCTATGGTTTAATTACTGTCTCTATGCAGATGATTCTCAAATCTATTTATCTCTCCTATTTCCTAACCTCAAACTGAATTGCAACACAATTATTTCTAAGGTTTGACTGATTTCCCATGACAAACTCACAAATGAACAACATTTCTTGGATTGTTTTATAGCTGGAGGGTTGGGGCACCCCTTCTCACCAGAGTACAGAACCAGAGTTCTGTGATAGGAACAGTTTTCCATGGTTCTTGATTTGATTCACTTATGTACAGAGGTACAGTATAGCATAAGAATATAGCTGTAGTCAGAATTATTGATAATTTTAAGCTGCATTGTGAGTTTCTGGCTCCCAAGCCAGAAAAAGCAGCTCTGAGAAATCTAAATTATTAGTAGATTCATTACATGATAATTATGAAAACCATAATCATATTTTTCTGTGGTTACTCATAAACCTGAATATTTCCTTGGTTTATTGGTTTCTGTTCAGTACAAATTAATAAAGTTAGGAAGCTACTAGAAAGTACATAAGATGTGGAAAGTTAAAGGGGGGGCGTGATTTCCTGCCTTTATTTTTATTGTTTTGCTTTTGTTTTCTTTTAATAAAACTCACGTACAAAACACAACAACTTTTCCAATTAAGGAGCCTGCCTAATAAGGGACCAGGTGGGATAGGAAGGGATTGGAAGGAGAAATGGGACCTAGATTCCTGGTGCCCTTGAACTGTGGAATAGCAGGAAGAGAGGGGGCTGGTACTCCTGCAAAAGGCCCAGGATGGGTTTTATTAGACTTTGGATGACATATTGATTCCTAATGGCCTCCTAAGCCAACTCACAGATAACTGTACCATGAGCACCTGGAAATGTTCTTGAGTGCTCTGGAGATTTCAAGGTAGACCTATTGTTTCTAAATGTATTAATTAGAAAAATATCTTTCAATTTCCTCCCTCTCTTAATTTATTAATTTAATTCCAACTTAATGGGTGTCATTCAGTCAATAAATATTCTGTGCCAGACACTGTTCTAAACACTGGAGGTTTATAAAGAAAGATAAAAGATATTCCCTTCTCTTAAAGAATTGGAAATCTAATGAAAGAGGCACACATTTTTTGGAATTGTCTTTATCTTCATTTGCTCAATAGATGAAGTATACAAAATAACGAGGTGGATATACATAAATACAAAATAAAATTGCCATCATTGTTTTATAGTCACATATGTGTGTATATTACTATATTTCTGGACAGTCTGCTTTTGACCACATTGTATTTCTAGAAACAGTCATAAAATAGGATGTTTTTAGTATTTGTATTCCCATGGGAACAATGCCCAGATTGGGATTTGTTCAAATAAACCAGGGTCAGCCAGCTATAGCCTACAAGCCAAGTCTGACCTGCTGTCTACTTAAAGATGTAATAAAACATTCTCAACTTTTCTATCATACAAAAACAAGTTATGGGCTACATTTGGCCAGTGTGCCATTGTTTGCTGACCCCTGAAATAAATCATTGATTTGACTAACAATCTGCTATACCTCCCAATGTCTGGTTCTTCATGACCCTATTTGGGATTTTTTGGCAGAGATAGTGGAGTAGTTTGCCATTTCCTTCTCCAGCTCATTTTACAGCTAAGGAACCGAGGCACAAGTTCAAGTAATTTGACTAAGCACAGCTTATAAGTGTCTGAGGATGAATTTGAACTCAGGAGGATGAGTTTTCCTAATTCCAGACCCAGTGCTCCATGCACTACATCACTTAGCTCCCTCTTATAAATTGTCTAATCTTTAGAGTTTGAGAATTGAAAAGGACCTTACAGATATCTAATTTGACTATTTTTTATATGAATAAAGTGAGAGCCAAACAGAAGTGAATATTTTGGTTTTGATAAACTTTCATTAAACAAAAACTTTTATTTCTGGAATTTGAAAAGTTTCTGGGGAATTTTTGAGTGGCCAGAATTTCTGTAAAAAGTGATTTTGAGTAATGTATGTGTTTTTTGTTTGGATGAATTTCCCTTTATTAAGCAGAAACAAATTTTCAGTATATTGTGCTGGAAAAGTTCGGCGTCAATGCTGGCCATCCCTTAACTTCCTATCGGACCTCATGTAAATCACTTCATCTCTGAGACCTTCAGTCACTGAGGGGGTTTGGCAAGATGATCGCTAAGCTGCTTCCCTTAAATGATACAATTCTGAGGGGTTGGAGAACAGGAATTTCTTGAACGAGGTGGTTTTATTGATCTTTCCTGCTTTCCTTTTCTCGTTCCTAATGGCCCAAAGGACAGACTTGAAAAGTACAGAAATTCTTAGAAACCTAGTGAAGAGTATATCATGTTTTAATTTGAACTCTACAACCTTCCCATTCTCCCCTCCTTCCCAAATGAAACAAAACAAATCCAAATCATTCTTCCTAAATTCTTTTTTTCCATTAAAAGTATCTCATTTTCTAGTCAAGTATGCCTAAAACTTTGAAATCACCATTGATTCTTTTCTTTTTTTCCAGTTCCCACATTCAATTCTAACTAATTTCATTACTGCTTTGACTTTGGTATTTTTCTCTCTTTTCCATTCCCTCTGTTACCACTCTATTGGGAAAGGGCCATGCATAAACAGAAATATGTTTGCTGTTCTAGGTCTTAGTGACATTTGAGGATGTGGCAGTGGACTTCACTCAGGAAGAGTGGAAACAGCTAGATCATGCTCAGAAGGTCCTGTACAGAGATGTGATGCTGGAAAACTATAGGAATCTACTCTCTTTGGGTAAGGAGCTGTTTCCTCTGTGATTCAAAATCATTCATCTTTTTTTTTTTTTCAATTCAAGAGATTTTTTTTATTTTGAAAAAAATTTCTTTACAACATTATCCCTTGCACTCATTTCTGTTCCGACTTTTTCCCTCCCTCTCTCTAACCCCTCCCCCAAATGGCAAGCAGTCCTATACATGTTAAATATGTTATAGTATATGCTAGTTACAATATATGTGTGCAGAACAGAACAGTTTTCTTGTTGCACAGGAAGAATTGGATTCAGAAGGTAAAAATAACCCGGGAAGAAAAACAAAAATGCAAACAGTTTACATTCATTTCCCAGTGTTCTTTCTTTGGGTGTAGCTGCTTCTGTCCATCATTGATCAATTGCAACTGAGTTAGATCTTCTTTTTGTCGAAGAAATCCACTCCCATCAGAATACATCCTCATACAGTATTGTTGTTGAAGGATATAAAAAATCATTCATCTTTACTACTGCAACTTTTAAAAGATGCCTGTCCTTCGAAGTGCTTAGCTGAAGTTTTCTAGGTTAACTGGCCTCAAATTTTAGAAGTAAAAAATGGGCACCTTCATTGTGCCAAATCTGAACTCAGAGTCATTCCCTTCTTTCAACAGGAAAAGACCACCCTCCAAGCTGTGGATGACTGAAGCTGAACAGAGCAGGCTAGAAACTGGCAAGTTAGGAATCAAAGCCAGAGAAATGACTTGCCACAAGCACACAGATGCCAGGGACCATCCCCTAGTGGGGAAGTGAGGAGCAGGGAATCCATCTTAGTGTGTCTGATTCTTGATTTATATATTTGTGACTAGATAGTGTAGCAACAGTAGTGAAACACACATCAGAAACAGTGAGGCAAGGTTATTCTTTCATAGCAGAGTTTCAGGTCAGGGCTTGTTGATGCTTTCCTGAGTTCGGAGACCATCAGTTCCAGAATGGGAACACAAAGAATTATTGTTATGCATGAACACACAGCCTATTTGCTGGGCCTTGGCTCTGGAAAATGAAGTTTCTCTTAATATTATCCTGACTCTTCTAGAAATCCTAATAACCACAGGCTGAGCCTGGATTCTGTAATGGTTCTGTGTCCCAGCATAAATACTTTTATGTAAATATATATATTATAATATAATATAATATAATATAATATAATATAACATAACATAATATAAATATAAATATATATATATTTTTTTTATGTGAGCAGGCTATCAAATTTCCAAACCTGATGTGATATCTAAATTGCAACAAGGAGAAGAACCCTGGATAATGGAGAGAGAAATCCCAAGAGTCACCTGCCCAGGTAAATGAAGGAGAATCAGGTAAATGGAAGTCAGATAAATGAAGTGTTAGGCACAGAGGATTAAAATCTTGGAAATGTTTGTTGGAAAGCTTTCCTCAAAGCTCCCCATTCTCCAGATCTGTGGAAAAGATGGAAACCATTTGGTATGAACTAATAACTTGATTTTACTTTACAGTATCATAGAATCTGAGAATTAGAAGGTAATCTTTTCCAGTAATCACCCAGTAGATTCATCACTTATATAGCATTTTTTATAGATGATTACCCAGTTTTTCCTTGAAGCAAATTCAAGGCTAAGAAAGAGCTCAATCCTTTTTGGTTTTCTCTTCCATTTTTTGATTATCTCTTATGAAATTCTTTAAATTTAGATGACATATGATGAGAGTCTACCCAATGCTTCTAGTTCTATCTTCTGTAGTAAAGCAGAAGAAATCTACTTACTCCATAGGACAAGCCTCCATAGGACAAGTTTTCAAATTGTTTAAGATAGTTATCATATACTCTCAGATAATTTTCCTACCCCTGTCCTCTCATACAGTTACCCTTTTGTCTCTTCTCTCTTGAAGTATTGCAAAAACCGTTCTAAATATATATTCTATTTTCCTATATATATATTCTATTTCTATTTCTAAATATATATTCTATATATATATATATATATGTATATGTATATATGTAGATATATGTAGATATTCTATTTTCCAAACCAGATGGTTGTTGTTTGTTATTGTTCATCCTTTGTTCTTGAAGAAGACTAATGACATCACAAATGTGATATCTTGACTTGAGAGTGAATTTAAGTGAGGTGGATTGTCAGCCTCATCCTCTCCTCCAAAGTCATCAGGGTCCAGTGACAAGACATAGCCAAGAAAACTGGCTATAGCCCAGACAACTCCAAACCATCTTCCACTTAGCTCACAAACATGTCTCAACATATCACTCCTCCCTACATAATAAATTCTAGTGTCTCCATTTATTCTAGAAACAAAGAAACTCCTCTGTTTGACATTTAAGTCTTTTGTGAGTTGGCCCCAATCTTCCATTCCAGCCTTATTATACATTATTCCCCTTCCCATAGTCTAGTGTGACCACACTGGCTTTCCTCATTCATGGGCCTGCATCTCCTTTCTTGCTTCTGAAGTGGTGTTCATTCCCACCTTCCTTGAATGAATACTCTTTGCTCTTTGCTCACTTTTGCCAGTTATAGAATCTCTTGTTTCTTGCAAGATTCAAGTCAAGCACCACTTTCTACATGAAATCTTTTTTATTCATCCCAACTGCTAGGAGGTTTCCAAAATTATTTTGTATTTATTCTGTATTAAATTTGTATTAATTTCTGTACTATTTTGTTTTACACTTAGTTAAGAAGGTGTTGTCCTCCCCAATTCCTTGAGGCCAGGAACTTACCCATAGTAGGTGCTTAATAAATATATGTTGATTGAATTTCCTTAATGCTATCCTCCAGTCTCACAAGAGTAGACATCTCTTCTTCATCCTCCTAAAACTCTTCTGGATTTTGTAATGGTTCTGTGTCCCAGCACAAAGATTGAAAATTAGAAATGTCCTTTTTGCTTCTTCTAACACTCTTCAGTGTTTCCTTATTTACAAGCACCCTTCATTTGTCTAGATTTATGTTGAATTTTTCCTTTCCCTATATCCAAGTTGTTAATAATTTCTGTGTCACTGCTACCCCTCTAAACTATATCTAACCAAATGGCTCATACTCTTCATTCTAAATAGGGTCCATAGTACCTCTTGACTTGATTAATACAACTTATAGCTGGTTTCCTTAAAACTAGTCTCCTTTCTCTTTTCCAAAGCATCTTACATGCTGCCTCAGAAAAATTTTTCCTAAAATATTAGATTAGAATGCTGTAGGATTGGGTGGCCTGTAGAGAGATCTTCTATAGTTGCTGCTGTGTTTGTAAAATATCTTCTCACTTTTTGCTGTTCTGAGGATGATTGGGATGGAAACCTAACCTAGTTTTGCAAGGGGCATCAGGACATAGGCAAATTGGTGGTAAGATAGTGGTTGGAAACTGACAATAATTCAGATGAACAGCTAAACAGAATCTGATTCTCAATTCTCATTGCTTGCTACATGTAGCTAGGAGCCAAGGTGCAAGTTCTGATTGAGATAAATGTACTTATATACCCATACCCTCACATACCATGATAAGATTCAAGATATGTATCACTGCCAGTGGCTCAGCCTTTCTCTTTCCTCTTTATTCATTCATGGTTCTTATATAGAAATATGTCTTTTCCATAACTGATATCTCTCCTCTCATGTTCTAGCATTCACAGCTCCTAGATCTGCTTTCATCTACCACTTCAGCCTAGATTGATCTTTCCATTTATTGAACTTCAAGACTACTTATAGCTTCCAATATACAACATGCCATTATATATGCTCACATATCATTCTGTAATTGTTTCATGTATTAGTCTGGTTCAGACACCATGTGCTTTAGGAAGGTCCAGTTTATCATCTCTTGATTGAATTATTATAGTCACCTTCTAATTGGTTTTCCTGGCTCTAGTTTCTTCCTTTTTTGATCCATAGTTGCCAAAATAATATTTATAAAATAGAAGGCTGATTCTGCTTATGAAAGTACTGTTGTCTTCCTATTGCCTCTGGGACTAAACTCCTTTGTTTAGACCTTCGTGACCTTTCACGATATGGTTCCAGCCAACTTTTCTAGACTTAATACACATTGATCCCCTTGAAGAATTATAATTAAAATGGGCTATCTATAGTCCTCAATCTACCTTTTGTCTCCATGTTTCTTTAAACAGGTTATCCCCCATGCCTAAAATTCACTGTCTACTTACTTCTTCAATATAGATCCCTAATTTCCCTTAAAGCTCAGCATATTTGGTAATCATGGGAACTTTACTTATGGCCCAGCTACCATTCAGGAACTAAATATTAGGGGATATTGTATTTGAATATATATATATAGATAGATAGATAGATAGATAGATAGATAGATATAGATATAGTGTATACCTTGCCATTCAGGAACTAAATATTAGAGGATATTGTATTTGAATATAAATAACTATACTATCCAAAAAAAGGGGAGATCCTAAAGGTTTTTTGGAGGAGAATAATATGAGTTGAATTTCATTAAGGATTTAAATAGATGAAGAGGATTAGATATTCTAAGCAGGGAAAATATTTGATCAAAGATTTAGAATCAGGAATGATATGGGAAATAGGATCTTTTGGGGATATACATCAAAGAGTAATGGATTTTAAATGTGTAGATTATGGCTAGATTATGGAACACTGTGTGAGATTGAGGATTATGAGAAGCCATTAGACATTTATCAGCAGGTAAAGGACATTACATTAGAATGTGGCTAATAATAGCACAATAATGAGTTAGATAGCATCAAGGACCAGGAGAAAACTGGACTACAGGGATGAGCATGTTTCATGTGACCATATTTGAGAGCTATCAATGCCATATACCTTGTACTTAACATTCTTAGCTTCACTTTCCTGTGACCACCTTAGCAAGTTTCATTTCTTTCAGGAGCTGAGACAATGAGCATTTGCTTTTTTTTTTTTTAATTTCAGATTGGGAAACTAGTCCTGGAATCAAGAAGTCAACTGTAAAGCAGGAAAAAGGACTATCCCAAGAAGCAATGGTGGAAAGATTCATAAAAAATGGTCTTGGGTATTCTACATTAGAAAAACCCTTTGATTGGGATAACCAGTTGGGGTTACATAAGAGAATCCAGGAGAAACAATTGAGGCAGATGACTGTCAACCACAAGAAAGCTTTCACTGGGAAGATAGGCCCTGAATGTAATGAATTTGGAATCAACTTTAATCTAAGTTCAATCCTTATTTCAAAACAGAGAGTTAACATGGGAGATCGTAAAATTCATAAAGATAGAAAGATCTTCAAGCATAATTTAGATCCAATTAAACATCATATACCATTTGCAGGGAAGAAACAACGCTATAAATGTAATGAATGTGAGAAAGCTTTTAGTCGACACGAACAGCTTATTCAACATCAGAAAATTCATCTTGTGGAGAAACCATATGAATGTAATGAATGTGGAAAAGCCTTTAGTCGGAGTGCAAACCTTGTTCAGCATCAGAGAATTCATACTGGAGAGAAACCATATGGATGTAATCAATGTGGCAAAGCTTTCATCCAGCGTGCACACCTCCTTCAACATCACAGTACTCACACTGGAGAGAAACCTTATGAATGTATTGTATGTGGGAAAACCTTTAGCCAGAATACACACCTTAGTCAGCATCGGAGAATTCATACTGGAGAGAAACCCTATGACTGTAATGAATGTGGAAAAGCCTTCCGTCATCTTTCTTCCCTTACTCAGCATCAGAGAATTCATACAGGAGAGAAACCTTATAACTGTAATCAATGTGACAAAACTTTCAGGCGATGTACAGAGCTTACTCAACATCTTAGAACTCATTCTGGAAATAAGCCTTATGAATGTGCTGAATGTGGTAAAGCTTTCAGCCGGAGTACACACCTTAATCAACACCAGAGAGTTCATACTGGAGAGAAACCCTATGAATGTAATGAATGTGGAAGAACCTTCAGCAGCAGGTCATCCATTGCTCAGCATCAAAGAATTCATACTGGCGAGAAACCCTATGAATGCAATGAGTGTGGAAAATCATTCACTCGAAGTACAATACTTGTACAACACCAGAGAATTCATTCTGGAGAGAAACCACATAAATGTAAGCAATGTGGGAAATCATTTATTGACAAGTCCTCAATTTTTCAACATCAGAAATTACACACTAGAGAGAAGCCCTATGAATGTCATGAATGTGGGAAATGCTTTAGTCAGATTTCATACCTTATTCAACATCAGCGAATTCATACAGGAGAGAAACCCTATGAATGTAATTATTGTGGGAAAGCCTTTGGCAATAGATCATCCATTATTCAACATCAAAGAATTCATACTGGAGAAAAGCCTTATGAATGTAGTGAATGTGGGAAATGCTTTAATCAGATTTCATACCTTACTCAACATCAGAGAGTTCATACTGGAGAAAAACCTTATAAATGTAATGAGTGTGGGAAAGCTTTCAGGTGGAGTACACACCTTACTCGGCATCAAAAAACTCACGTGGAAGGGAAACTTCATAAATATAATTAGCAAGTATTCATTAAGCACTATTTAAGTAGCAATTTTATGTTTGTGGTAAAATACAACTGTTAAATAAGACATGATTCTTGCTCTAGAAGAGCTCACAATCTAGAAGGGTATGATAAGTCTAAATAGACAACATAAATTAAAATGGATTAATATCCTCTTTTGGTATGGGAAACCAGGGCAATAGAGGCATTAGGGTATAGTGGGTAGATCTCATTCAGGAAGCATAATCCTAGGGGCAGCTCATCCAAGATGGGGTGAGAAAAAAATCAGAAATTGTGAACTAGGTCAGATCTACCTAGATAAACAAAACCAAAACTATGAAACAAGTACCAGGTGAGTAGGTACTATTGTAACTTATTTGGAGGGAAGAGCTAAAAATTGCATATTTAAAGCAGGTAGAAACAATGAGACAATGATGGTGGACCTGGTGTCCTTGATGATGTGGTTTTATGAGATGCATGCATTCCACTTTGGCAACTGCTGAAGAGTAGAGTTTCCTCCTCTGTTTATGTTAAACTTTGGGGAATGTTGTCTTCCAACCGCAGCCTCCAAAAGACTTCCAGATATTTTCTTCAAAACATATTACAAATATCTTGTTCCAAACTACTCAAAATGAGATTACCAGTTTTTGCACCATATGTGTAGTACCCTATATGCTTTTATCTTTGACTCTATCCCTTCAACTAGGTTCCAGTGCTTAAATTGAGAAAGGAGAAGAAATATTATTGTACTACATATATTGTAGAGGGAACTCCTAGGGCAGGAGAAACCTGTTTGATCATTGGTGTTGAAGTTACTTGTGGGTCTAGAGTTTTGATAAATGTTGATTTTCTTCACAAAGGATGTTGCCATAATGCTACTGGTCACATAGTTGGGGGAAGTGGGGCAAAGCTGCATTAAATTAGCATGATGGTCATCTATACATCATGTTCATTGCAAAAGACTTGGAATATTGTGGAACAATTTTAAAAAGGGCCCTTAAGATGATTTGAAAACTGAAGAAATGTTTTCAAGAGCAAAATGATTGTGCATTTGCACAGAAAACTTACAAAGAACTTTGTTTTGTTGTGCATGCCCTGCATCACATCTTGCTGATTCAAAGCTCTTACAATAAACTATAATGTGGGTTTTTCTGCTGGTATTACAAGGAACTGTGGAAGTAGCTGCCAGTCAAGATGCCAGCAAGACTTAAGTAGAATGATTTTATTCTAGAGATCATGAAAGAATCAAAGCAGAACTCCTTGACTTCATTAACATATGAAAAACAACATAAAATAGTGTTGTTAAAGTAGATTTCTGGGCTTATTCTAGGAAATGCCCATGAAGTATCAGGCTTGAGAGAAATAGGACTATTTATTTAATTGGAGTTGCTTTCTGATCTTCAAGATAAACTCTTGATTATTTGCTACTAAAGCAAAGATGAAAGATGAGTATTTTTTAAAATAAGATTTATCTAGAGTTTGTAAATTATTTTATTTTTTTGTTCAAAAATGAGCAGGAAACCAAGTATTCATTTGACTCTAGGGATCAAAGTACAAACTGAAGTGAATGATTTTAGCCAACAAATGTATCCATTGCTTACTTGAGATCAGGATGTTCTGGTTTAAAATTCCACTTCTGATACTGTATAGATAGCCTCTGAGGTCCTTTCCATCTCTAGATCTGTGTTCCTGTGATCATCCTACACTGTATGGAAGAAATTATTAGCAAATGAGTTTCTGATAATCATCTCTGTGAGCTGATCTATATTAATAGCTTTCTAGAAGGAACTAAAATGTATAGAAAACCTATGTGAGAAGTGTAGTTGTTTAACTGTGGTGTTTTGTCTTTCAGAGAGAAATTACCTGAAAAATAGCTACCTCCAACTCCACTCAAGTTTAAGAGACTGAATAAATATCTAGGGATTTGAGTAATGGCTATGAGTCACTTTGTATCAGTTAATGCTGTATAAATAAAATATAGTTGGCTAGATATATGGTAGGCTAATAATCAAGCTTGAGAGCTAAATCAGATGAAAAAGTTCTATAGTGTCAAGTAGGTTTTAGGAATTCCTATGAGAGAGAAATGGGATTGTATATGAATGAGGTTATAATGAATAAGAAATAAATGAAGTTAGTAGTAACTAGCACCTTTTTTCTAGTTTAACCTCTGACCTTTGGAAATTAGTGTTTAGCGTGGAAAAAAAAGGACGCTAGCATGCCTTGCCCTCATCCCTTAGTCTGTTACGATTATGCTGCTTATAAGTTCCAATAAGTATATTAAAAAGAAGGAAAAAATTCTGTGGAATCAACTGAGGGAGAGAGAATCTCTGGCTAAGATAATCAAGGATTACTTCATGGAAAGGAGGCAATATTTGAGAGCCTTAAAAGATATATAAGATAGGTAGAAGGTGTTCAGCTTCAAAAAACACTAGAGTACCTACTACATGCAGGTACTTAATGTCAAGTTATGGGAGACTTTCAAAGGTTTTAAGTAAAACTCCTCTACCTCAAAGGGGTTCACAGTTAGAAATAACATGATCAAAGTCAGATACAGAAAAGAGTAAGATGATTTCAGGGATGGTGAATCACCCAGTTTAACTGAAACACAGTATGTGAAATGATAAAAAGGGAGTTTGAATCAGATTGCAAAGGTCTTTGAATGCCAGGCTAAGGAGTTTGGACTTAATTTGTAGGAAATGTAGTGTTCTTAAAAGGTTTTAGTGATAAACTGATACAATCTGACATTTGCATTGGAAAAATGAATTAGATAATTGTATGTAGAATGGGTTGAAGTAAAGAAAGACCATTGCAGTGATTTGGATGAGTGGTAATAAGGGTCTGAAGAAGTAGTAATACAGATAGGAATTGGTGGTTAATTTGGATGTGTGAGAAAAGGGAGGGATCTGTTAACACTTAATAAAATGGTGATATTGACAACTTAAATGTGATTTAGCTCTCAGAACCTTCTAGGATGCAAACTGGGGGCACTTTCTAAATCTCTTCTGTTGTGACCAGGTTACCTGCAGTATTTTTTATGCTTCTACAGACTGATATCTGTATCCCTTATCATATAATGTTCAGTGGAGGGCACAGGATTTTCCCCTGCAATGCTACTCCTGTAAGGGATTAAATCTCATTTTTTTGGCTTTGATAACTCACACATCCTGTTCTTACAGAAGATTCCTTCCTTAGTCTCCAAATTTATTCCTAGATATTTATACTTTGTTATTCTTTGGCCTACAGTAAGACTATAACTTAATCTTTTCACACTGCCATTAACTAATGCAGTTAAAATTTGGGGAAACTTTTAAGGAAACATTAGAAATTTCAGTGAAGAGTAGCCATGAAAAAGAAGTGAATAAATGCAATACTTCTTGGCAGAAGCTGTTAGCTTCTGAGCTTATCTGGTTATGGATAAGAAAAGAAAAAAGAGATTGATTAGTAGCATTTGAAAGGTGCTTCCTAATCTTTTCCTAATTCCAAATGCCAGAAAGATTTTCTGATCAATTAAGAGTTGTCTGGATTCCTTAACTAGAGCTAATAGTACTTCCAGCTCCATGCTCCTGAATTTCTAAATGAATAAACCCAACATTTACCTGATAATTTCCCATTTGTTGAAAACTTCCCTACAGTGGCAGCACCATTGTTAATAGAAATGAACTCCTTATTGAATGAATATTTTATCACTGGATTTCTTTTTTTATGGACCATTCTTCAAATATTTCTAAAAATAGTAGGGCTCTGCAGTTAACTTATGGCTTGCCATCTGTAATCTCTTCCTAAGTCAAGGACTTTATCAGGAATTCTGGAAGGCTATGTCTTGCAGTCTGTTACCTTAGTTCTTGCTTTTGGACTTGATTACAGAATTATTATCGTCCCAGGGTGAGGGTAACATTCTGGTCACCGTAGAGGCTTTTGACTAAAATGGTAGGTTTCCACTGCTTCATAACCAGTATAAATAGTCTTTCAGGAAATAATTTCATTTCAAGGCCTGTTCTATGTTTTGTTTTTAATCATGGACCATAATACATTTTTTAAAAGAATTAAAATGAATATTTTATCACTGGATTTCTTTTTTTATGGGCCATTCTTCAAATATTTCTAAAAATAGACAATTCTTTTTTCCATCCTATACATTAAATTTCATCTTTCTATCAAATACCACTTTTTTCTCCCTTTCATCCTGGACTAACAGCCAGCTGGAGAGAACCGGCTTTACCTTGGAGCAGATCTTCAGTATTATCATTAGAACAATTGTCTCTTATTAGCTTTTGCTAAAAATCTGTTTGAGCAGTTCATTTATATTTCTACTCAGAACACAAAGATTTCATGCAATTCTTTTCCTCATATTTGACTCATACCATTATTTCTGCAGGCAAAACCTACTTGGATAAGTTAGAAGTTGCTTTCTTTCAGTTGTAAGATCTCCTAGATCTGTCTGATCAGTTATTGACCACTTGACCTCAGTGCTTTCCTCTAGTTTGGTTGCACTCTCTCAAACTTTCATATTATCTGACTCTCTCAGAATCTAGATGTCAGGAACATTGGGTCTTTCCTAATAATGTGAATGGTGGCTTTCCAAGTTAAGTATCCTGCTGTCATGTATATTTACCCAGTCTGATATCATTCTTTCTTAAGATCCAATGTCTCTAGCCCTTATAACTTCATACTCATACTAGTATGTAGTTTTCACCTCTGGAATCCATATAAGCCTTTATTTTATGGCCTATGGGTATGTGATTGGAGGAACTTACACCAACACATTTTGAAAGGGAATCTGCCCCCCAGAAAGTCTTTGAGACAAATCCTTGATCTTATAAATCCACAGAATTCAAGAATGGAAAGGGACTTCATCCTTTTGGCTTTGATAGATTTTGCATCCTGTACTTATTGCAGACTCCTGCCTCTGTCACCAACTTCGGATGGTTTACTTTGTTATGCCTTGACCTACAGTTATCAGTCAACTCAATCTTTTCACAGACTTCTTTATACATTGGCGATTTCAATGAAGAAAAGCCATGAAAATGAAGGAAAATCATTAGATTTATCCAGTCGTTAAATACTCTGGAGCCTAGACGTTATTGTTCATTACTAAATATGGTTCAGAGATAAATGTGTTTAATCTTCCCCACCCTTTTTCTTCTATTTTCCTTCACTAAAGACACTAATTACTTAAAAGTAGCAGTGTACTGATCTGATTTCTCACCCACTAAATTTCAATCTTCCTAAAAATCCATTTACAGAAAATTTAGTTTTCATAATGAAATTCATATAACAAAATATTTGAGAAGAATTGAAATGATAGTCCTTGTATTTACTTGAAATGCTTCTGTAAATTAAGACTTTTATCTAGGAACAATTAAAATAGGATGTCATATTTTTGACAGGGGCCCACTTCTTTATAGAAATAACAAATACTTTTTAAGCTATGTGGTATAAGTATGATATCAAGCTTTATAACTGGTAATTAAGTAAATCAGTGATGTTCTAAGTGTGGTTACTTTATCCACTGATGTAGATCAAAATATCTTTATTTACCTTCTTATATAGCCTTTGTCTATATTTTCCCATGAATCCTGTTCTCTCGGCCTTACTTGGCTGTGGGATTTACCAAGGATTGTGACTGAATCTCCCATGACTAGGGAGCATTGTGTTCTTGCAGTAACAAGAAATCTGGTTTTGAAGTTAAGGATCTCTATTTCTTTTTTTAGCTTGACTACTTGCTACCTGGACAATTGCTTTCATTTCTCTGGGCCTCAGTTGCCTCATTTTCTAAAGTGAGGGGACTGAATGCCTCCTAAGTAATTCACTAAGTTTTTTTTTTTAACTTTTAATTTGTGATCCTTTGTCACAGCCTCATGAATATAATCTGCCCAACTGGGCAGACCAAGATGAGGAAGCAGACTTTAACAACAAAATCTGTTAGAGACTAGAAGCAAGAATTGAATTTTATGGTCAGGAAGACCACCATTGCAGTAGTAAGTATGAAATCGAATATAAGACTCAAAGAAACATTTCTAGGGATTAGTAGATTAGCAGTAGGAGCAATTAGAAGCAAGTCAAATGAAAGAAGAAAATCAAGTGAAAGTTCAAATACTAGAAATCCTGACAAGATAAGCCTTAACAAAAAATTCATGCAGAACTTTCCAAGTTCTGCAAATGTTTTATACATATGATAAATCTTCCCCTCTTATATATATGATAAATCATCCAGCAGAGGAGCGCCTCATTCCAGTGGGGGGTATCAGCCCACTATATGAGCTTCCTCCTAAGAAAAATGAAGGGGCCAGGGCTTAGTGGAATTGTACTGGTTCAAGGCTTTCAATTAGGAAACAGAAAATTAATAAGTCATTTCCCAGATTGTTTTCATCTAAATCATATTCTTCCTCCTTACCTCTATCATGTGTTGGAGAGAGATAGACTCATAGAATTAGAGATGGGTCTTGGGGCCACAAGCATAGACATTGAGAGCTGTCAAAAGGGCAAGCCTGGATTTATGTGTGTTCAGCCTGCAAGACTTGAATTGAACTTGGGAGTTCCAATAGATATCCAGTGGATACCACCTATATAATATGGAAGGGATATAAGATCTGGTATCCACTGTTATTATTAAAGATCTGCCCATGAAGAGATTATTCATATTTGATTCCTTAAATGTATGAATTCTGTAGCTGTCAGCCTACCATTTAAATGCAGCTTTGGCATCTTAAAGTTTTTGGTCACTCTAGGCTGTTTTCCATTCCTCAAAGTTGAATTTTGGGTATGGAATGGGAATTAGTGGACAGAAGTTCTTTCTGGTTGGTTAATTGGATTGTGACAAGCAATGGAGAAGTTAATCGTTTTTTTTTTTTTAAAATGGTGATTTATTACTATCATTAAAAGAGCAGTACACATATCTAAAAAGTAAATTCAAAACTATAATTAGTTTTAATTGAATTGTCCAGGATATACCCAATGAGTTTGGCCTGATTTCTTAATTCTGGTATATATGACTGGAGAAGATTCTCATTTGGATTAGTCAAGTTCTTTGATCATTTAGGACTATTTTCAACATGAGTGCATGGTTAAATAAGTGCCCTCTTAATGTCACTGGTTGCTATATGTATACTCGTGTGCTATGAACAGCATAGGGTTTGATGGATGATTATCTGTGGCCTTTGATTTGGATGACCATTGAATTATTTCTTGGCCCACCATAAAGCCTGAATAGGTGCTTTCAACATTACCACACAATAAATTGATCATCCAGCAGAGGAGAGCCTAGTTTGGGAGACTGTATACTTCTGTTACAGGAGAAAGAAGATTAAGATTCTGCCACAAGTACACGCTGCCCTGAAGAGCAGGAATCTTGGTGTACATGGAATAACAAAACAGTTAAATCAATTTGAAGCTGCTTGACCCTTTTCCAAAGAAAATCAAAGCTTGTTGGCATCTGGGATGCTATACTATCCATTTTGATGGCTAATATTTGAAGAATTGAAGGAATTTCAACCCCTGAAAGACCTTATATCATCATACAGATCCAGATAATCAGTGTCATGGAGAAGCCATAATGGAGAAAGGGGCTTTTTTCCTCATTTTATGTGCTTGTTAGCACTCATTGGCCTAGGAGTCAGGTCTGATCTCATTGGACAGTTTCAGAGTTGAGTCATACCTCAGCAGGGAGGAAGCTCCTTGGATGGACGGGGCTGTGAATCTTAACCTGGATGGCGGTGAACAGGACAGAAAAAAAATATGACACAGTCCTTGTTTTGACCATCAGTCTAAGGAGCAAAGATATTCCCAATGTGATGCTGTATACAGTGGGAAAGCTAGTTCAGAGTTTGAAGTGATGATCTTCATGATAATGGGACCAATTTGTATCATTTTTTGGACAATGGCACTAGTTTCTACCACTGTCTTTTGGGTGGGAACAATTCCCTTGTCATGGATTTCCAGGGAAATCACAAGCTTGGTAATTATTGACTTCATGGGGTTTCCTAAAAGAAGCCTTTACTCTGGTATAGAATTATTAAAACTCATTTGTAATACTCAATGTTTATCAATATTCTGCTGTTTTATGTCTATAACATACAAATATTGAATTTGGCCAGTTGAATTCTAGCCAGATATTTTCTTTATTAGCTGGGAACCTAACCTGATGGATTATTTATCTTATTGGGCAGATTTACTCCATCCCACACCCCCAAAAAAGGTATAAACTGCCTCAACTAATGGGTAAAGAATAGAATTTGAGAGAAACGATCATGGCCCCAAATTCCAGAAAGACATAAGTTATCTATGAGGTGGACTAACAGATATGCTCAACCAAAAACTGCTGGCTCTTTAAATTTCTGGCCTTGAAATCCAATTGATTCAAAGTTTCCTAAAGTCCACTGAACAACAAAGAGGTTCTGCAGGAATATTACAAGAGACCATCACCAAAACACCATTCTTTAAATGAATGACATATTCTTGTTGCATTGTTTCTGCTTTTCAAATTCGTAATAAATTTTGTAAGATTTGAACCAGAAACTTAAATATTACTGAACTGAGACAAATTGTTCCCACAAGCCAAGAGTTCTGAAGTTTCCAAAAGTGGAAATAAATCGGATGTGTAGTATAAGTGGAACTGAGTGGTAGTGGGAGTTAAGGCCCCTTTAGCACCCAATTATCCATAGTTTTCAGTGGTATGGCACCTTGTTTGCTGTTCCCCTAAGTCCATGGAAAGGAAGGAGAGGGAAAAAAATTGTTGATTCCATAGCTATGTGCTAGAACTATGCTAAATTCTAAGGACATTAATAAAAACAAGAGAGTATTGCTCTGAAGGAGCTTGGTTTGTAATGGAGGAAGACAATACACCAAAGATTGCTGAGGGTGATTGGATGGTCCAGGATAAAGAAGCCCCAGGTCCTGAGGCAATTTACAGGATGAGACAGCAACTGAAACATTGCTTTAAAATCTGAAAAGTTAAGAATGAAGTCAGGAAGGAACTAGGACAGATAAAACTCAAGACATTGGAATATTAAAGAGTTCAAGTTTGTGTGATGAGATTGATCGTTACTCTAGAGAGGAAATGGGAGCAAGACTATTAAAACAAGAAAAGGTTATAAACAAATTTTATAAGTCTTTGGAGAGGTGCCCAAAGTTGCCTGTGGTTTCTGCATTTGAGAGTATCTGCACTTAAAGGTAAAATCGAGTCAATCAAGATCTTAGGGATGAGATCTATGACTTTTCATCTAATCCATTATATCTAACCAGCTCCAATTCACCTTCATGCTTCATCTAGCCATCTACTAGAAAATTAGGACCCACCTTATCCTAATTCTACATTTTGCTCTGGGGAAACAGTATTCCCATTGTCCACAGAAAAGATATGGCAATTGACTGGTTCTAGGCACAATCTTTATAACTCTCCACATCAGAATTCCCTTCTCCAACTACCACTTTCCTAATGGTTTCTTCCCCTATTAAAATGTAAGTCTATTGAATACAGGATCTCTTCTTTTTGTATTTGAATCACCAGGACTTAATATAGTATGAGACATAAAACATTTAATGTCTTTTCATTAATTGATTCTGCAAGGACTTTGAGGAACCAAGTAAGTTGAGGCCACCTAATTTCTGACAAACCTTTTCAAAAATTGAAACCCAATTCCAAATGTGAAGCTGAATGGTATCCAGTTAGTGCAAACAAGGTGAGAGAAACACCTCCAAAAAGACTCAAAGACTTGAATGGAACCTAGTGAGGAAAAAAGAATTCCTCTTAATCAAATGTACTGTACTTAATAATATTAAAACTCACTGGAACCTGAGATCAGAGTTTCTGTGCCCCAGAGCAAGGAAAATTACCTGGTATTTAGGCATGAATATATACTAAGAACTGTAGCCATTGATTCAAGTAATAATACATAACACTTTATGTTCTAGATATGGTGCTAACTACTTTAAAATTATCTCTCTTGATCTTCACAACTCTGGGAGATAGGTACTATTATCACACCCATTTTACAGTTGGGGAAACTGAGACAAGTGACTTGCCCAAGATCACACAGCTAAAAGTGTCTGAGGCTAGATTTGAATTCAGGTCTCCCTGAATCCAGGCTCCCTCCCCACCTAGCTATAGGCATTGTTGGGTGGGTTGTTTTATTGGTAATTGGCCAAGTAATGGTGAGGATCAGTTGGACCAGTCAGCTTTAGCTTGTATCCTATCGTCTCACTTGCTTCTGAAAGTTTTAGAGGAATTTAATAACAATACTCCAGGATTTGGCTTTATACTTCAAAATTCAAAATTTTCACAATAACTGTGAAAAGAGCTAATGTAGTATGGGTTAGTGGTTCTCAACCTCCCCTCCCCTATTCTCCACCTTCATGTCAATGTTAAAGATGACAAGAAAAGTCCCTGAGTCCTCTAAACCCACTACTTGAGCCTTTAGATTCTTCAGCTTTTCCTTCCCTTCTCACCCCCTCACCCTTCTCTTTATCCCCAGAATTTGCAGCAAGAGTAAATCTGCTATTGTGATCTTCCTGTTGCCAAGCTGGAAAAAGCAAGTGGCAAACTGCAGCTGGGAAATGTGGGAGTCTCAGGATGTGCAGAGGAACTTTGAAGCGTAATTAGAGAAACCCAAAACACTGGTCAGGGATGTCACTTTACTGCTAAGAAAGTCAGGAGTATACAGGGAATACAAGGTAACATAAGTACAAATGATCTTGGAAGTCATTTATTCCAACCCATTTTTACAGATTAGGTTTACAAACACCATTTGTTGGTCCAAGTGACTTGAACAAGATGATACAGATATTTACAATACCCAGAATTCAAATCCATGTTCTCAACTTGAAATCTAATGCTCCTCACTGAATCACACACAATGCTATACTTTGTACATAGCACATCAACCTCAAGCAGTGGACACAAAGTGATGCATCCCCTTGGATTGTATTAAAAGGCCAAAAAATGACTTTTTGGAGGATAAGACCTATGACTAGGGAAGGGCATTGTAGTTGACAGTTTATGCTGAATAGCAACTCATGAGTAATCCCAAATTTGAGATTTCATGGATTGATCCTTGTAGATTGAAAAAAGGGATTTCTTATAGCATTCTACGCAATGAAAGAAGATAATATTCCAAATAGTTCCTGGAGAATGAAGCCATTGAGTTCTTGGGACAAGGTAGGACTAAAGAGAAGAGGGCCCTTTGTTCAGCAGCCCCCAAATTATGTTTATTTTCTGGAGGATTTAGGGAAGGTCACATTTTTCCCTTACTGCCAAAATTTTTCTATAATAGATACTGTGTTTAGTCATATTATACAGCCAGATACTAAGCGTAAGTTCCTTTCCCTGTACATAGAATATTTAGATGCTTAACATAGGCAAGGCAGAGAATTGCTCAGACACAGCCCATATGGTCATCCTAGTTTGGGGACCTCCAAATTGACTGTCAAATTCTGAAACCGGTCTGGAAAAATTCCTGGAAAACAAGAGTGCCACCTGGTGACACTTTTTAGTCATTAAGATCCTTTTCAATCTTTGTTCACATTGTTAACCCTCTGAAAGTTGCCAACATATATTCTCTTGTATAAGCTAGTTATTTGAACTGTTAGCAAATCCTAGTAGTCTTTGTATATTTTTAAAATAGACTCTACTTTTGAGTCTGCTTGGCTATCCAATGTTCCTTTTTTTGTTGTTGTTGCTTAATTGGTAGTCCCATTAACTCCCTAATGGGCAATAGGTGGTTATGATGCATTATGTTTCTGATCATTCTCTGGGGCTGTATGTAGATAAAGTTTTTTTAAGCTTACTAATTTTTTTGCATAATAATTTTTTATTAATCTGTCCTATTACTTCTCCTTGAGAAAATTTTTAAATAAATTAAACCTGAAAAACAAATGTCTTCAACACATAGCTACATATATCAAAACAAAATCCTACATTAGCCACACCCATCAGTTATTCATTTATTAAGTGGCAAGTATTGGGCAAAGTGCTGGGAATACAAAGAGGGACAAATGACAAGTCTCTGCTCTTGAGGAGCCCATAGTTTAATGAAGTCTGAAAAAGTTTTTCTTTTGCTATCTTAAGTTCATCACCTCTGATAGGTAAGTGAGCTTCATTAAGACTCATGATTCATTACTATACTGATCAGAGTTCTTAAATTTTCAAATTTATTTTTCTTTATTACTATCATTGTGTAAATTGTTTTATTTCTGCTCACTTCTTAGAGTTTCACAATATTTGTTATAAAATGTGGTCTTGAGGAGTACAGAAAATACAGTGTATTATTCATGTCCCCAAGAGTCATTCTTATCTGATTTCACAGCAACACTGGCATAACAGTAAGCAGGGGACATAGCATGCCAGTCCATGGTCACATTGGTGCATCAGAGTAAGGGTAATGCAGCTAGGTGGGACAGTGAATAGAATTCTGGGTCTGCAGTCCAGGAAACCTAAGCTCAAACCCAGCCTCAGACACATAACTCTGGGAAAGCCACTTAATTTCTGTCTGCCTTAGTTTTCTAAACTACAAATTGGGATAATAATGGCCTACCTACCCCCAAGGATCAAATGAGACCGTATTTGTAAAGCACTCAGCACAATGCCAGGCACATGATGTAGTTCAGTCATTTTTCAGTTGTGTCTCACTCTTCATATCCATGCCTGGTTTTCTTAGCAAAGAAAACTGGAGTAGTATGCCATTTCCTTCTCCAGTTCATTTTATAGGTGAGACACCTGGGCTAACAGGATTAAGTGACTAATTCAGGGTCACACGACTAATATCTGAGACCAGATTTGATTTCTTGATTCCAGGCCTCTATTCACTGTGGCACCTAGCTGCCGTAGGCATATAGTAGGTGCTTGCTTAGTAAATATTTATTCCCTTCCCCACCTCTGCCATAAGGATGCCAAAGTGTGGTGTTCTCTTCTTTTTTTTAATATAATGGTTCTCTCTGGGAACAGGTTTCTTGGGGAGGTTTTCTGGAGGCAGCCTTAGTTTTGGTTCAAGTAATAATCATTCGAAATGTAGCCAAGTGTTAAAAGTTCAGATCTTTTATTGCTTCCTCCAAAATAGCCCGGTTAGTTTTCTTTAGAGACATATCTCTCTGCTTGGTTCCAAGAGCTCTTACTGCAATCTTTTGCCTCTGCCAGCTTCGGCTTCTCTTCTTCCAAATTTTCCTTCCATGTTTGTGTTACCATCACTTGAGGACATTCCTTGATAGTGTATTCCTTCTGATTTTATACAAACTTTCCTGGAATGAAGCCATTTCAATAATATCTCCTGGCTATATCTTATCCTTTTGTATTTTAAAACTGCAGAACAACTCTGATTTGTGACCACAATTTGGAATTTGCTTTACTATTTCCTGCATTATACTTGGAATTTCAAAAAAGACATAGCTATATTCTCCCTAAGGTAACTAGAAGATTTGTTAAATATTTCACAACCAGATGGAAATACTCAAACAAAAAGGAAAAAAGGGGAAATGTGCCCTCTTGGAGCCATCATTGCCATCTACTAGGTTCCATTTTTGACCCAGTGAAATGAAAAATATACACATAATTGTTTCTAAAAATTTAGAGAGTAGCCCAAACACCAGATAGCCTGTAGATTTTAAGGCATGTAAAGTTTTATATTGAGGTAAACAAAGAGAACTAGAACTTCTAACAAATGCACCAATCTCAAATGGGTTAGAGTAGGTCAACCACAAAGACAAAATTATTTTGGAGTGAGGGCAGACTGTCATGGATATTCATCAGCCACTCTAGCTGTCTTTATCTGTACTTACTCCCACCTCTACTTTTTTCTTTTGGGTAAGGGACCTGATTCAACTGGGTTGTAATCATAATTTGAACAATCTTCCTCTTTGTCCAAAAGGGGTTTATTCAGAGACCTAGGGATTGCTTAGCACAAATGATATCTTCTGGGATCTATTATTATTTGGCACCTTTTCAAAAAACACCTTTCATCCAAACCAGAAGCTCAGACCCATGTGCCACCTTGGCATCTACAGACCCTATAGACCTCAATGTTATGGGGATAATTGGAACATACTTCTCAAGACCTCTTAATAGTTGGAGACATTTGTAATGTTGCAGGAGACAAATGACTGGCTCTGGATGGGGCTACATTCAGTTACAAGTAACATGGTAAACTCCCTAGATGCTTTCATGAGGTGGGCTGTGAACCTCGCTGAGGTCCTTACATACTTCCAATTGATTATAGACCTCCCCACAGTCCCCAAGTACTATCCAGAGGCTTTCTACAATTTGGGTCAACATGTGGTATTCAAGGATACTTTTGATACCATTCTTATATTAAAGATTGTCAATCAATGGACTCATCTGTTCCAAGAATGACAAGGGACAACAGTAGAATTTGCCATTTACTTCCAGAATCCTAAGTCAGAACTTTACCTTGACATTCTGGCTCTCAGAAGAATGGTCGCTGACCATCTGTGATAAAATGGTCTCTGTGTATATGACTACTAATCTCGCCATGCTCATTCAGCTATGTGGACTTGTCTGGCCCTCTCCTCCCCTCATAACTGAAGTTGTAGCAGCCCCTTCAGAATTCTCTCGCCTTGCTTAATAGGAGACTAATGTCGAATGGGATTGGAGGAAGTAGGGCTGATGCAGCTCATGGGGTATGAGGTCTTCTCTATCAAGCACAGAGTAACATCCAGGCAGGGCGCCTTCCATAGATCACTCTGCTTTTCTTCATGTGTAGAGAAATCATGATAGGACCCACTTACTTCCCATTCCTTGACCAACCAATCCCATGGCTTACAGTTTTCTGATCTTCAAGATTGAACTGCCAGGCTTTTTTTGAGTGTCTCAAGACCTAATTTTGGTGAATATGAAACCTTCCGCAAAACTTCAATATTTTGATAATTTTGTGATCTCATTAGTACAGAAATGCCTTCTAACACTACAGATTCAAACCCATCCATCCCTTCTTATCCTGTATGACTCTTGTCCAAGTCTACTATAAATCTTAGTAAGCTCACCAAATATTCTGAGACTATTGACATTGTTCCCAATAGAGCATACTAGCTGTTTTATCAACTATTTCTTGCTCTTTCTACATGAGCAGCCTCACTCTTATTGTACTCATACATCTGTCTGATGATATCATTTATACTGATATCCTTGACAATTTTCCAATGGTAGAATGTGGTTGGTTTACGCATCCCTACCATATGAATCTCTAGTTTCCAGTGGGTTACCTACAACTTTAATTCTTAGATGGCTGTGGTATTCCATGACTTGTGGCCATACTGGAAGAATATTGTTTTAAGAAGAAATTTGGAGTTATTAAAAGCATTGTATGGTTATTTAAGTGACACAGTGGATAGAATGCTGGGCCTCAAGTCCAGAAGATTCAGCTTCAGAGCTTGCTTGGAGCTATACTAGCTGTGTAATCCTGCGAAATTCACTTAATCTTGTTGATTTTACTTCCTCAATCTGTAAAATGAGCTAGAGAAGGATATGTTAAACCACTCCAATATCTTTGCCAAGAAAACCCCAAATGAGATAATAAAGAGTTGGACATGACTGAAAAACAACTGAATAACAATAAAAGCACTGTGTAATTTCACAAATGTGATGCAGATTTCTCTTTCCTTTTCAATTTCTGGCTCATTTCATTGTCCAACCACATTGTTTTCCCAAGACAAATGCATTAATAATAAAACTGTGGTTATACATCTTAATACATATCATACATAGTTGGAATAATAGGCATTTCCAATCTCTTTTTTTCTTATGTGAATATTAGTTTGACTGTTTTAGAGAGAATTTAGGTCTTATTTAGGGTCTTTCACAAAGAAGGACTTATGTGACCAGGAGAGTTTCATCATGTGTATAGTAAGATAGTTAATATTGAAAAATGGAGTTGGATCCTCTCTATGACTGGCAGGACATGATGTACTGATTACTGCACTAAGTCATATTTTCTGGAACTATTGGTTCTAATAAATTATCATTCAAATCAAATTTGGTAATCACCATGGAGCAGATGTCTATTATATTGGGCCCCAGCAATAAATAACAAGAAAGTATCAAACAAGGATTAAGGTCCATGGGCAGAGGCTAAGCTACCTAGAAGTTCTTCATCATCAGCTTTGCAGTTAAACTAAAGTCAGCCAATATATCTCTCCGAATCCATCTGAAATCAGCTTCCATATCACTAATACTATGCCTTGCTTGGAGTAGATACTCTAATAAAAAAAACTATGGGTTTACTCAATACCTAAAATACCAGATATGAACAGCTGCTACAGATCTCATGTCAAATTGGTATTCAAGATTTGTGTCACATTTCAGGTAAGAGTTGAACTAAATCCTCCTTCCCCAGAAGACCCTGGCCAACTCTGAAGGTTCTATAACCTCACATTGGAGAGAATGCAAGAAATAATAGATATTTGGTAGGGGTGGGGGAGGAGTGACAATGGAATGACTCAAACCAAATTAAAACTTTCGAATAGTTGTATTTTTCAACTATGTTGCATTTCTAGAAATACTTATATAAAAAATAAACAAAAAATAATCATAGTAATTTTGAAAACCATGACCAGATTTTTAAAAATCAAAATGTATTTCAAGACATTATATAGAAAACTGCCCAAATTTATTAGAATCCGAGGATAAAGTAAAAACAGAAAGTATCCACCACTCAATCTGCTGAGAGGAACTCTAAACTGAAAACACCCAGGATCATGTTAGCCAAAATACAAAGTTTGCAAGTCAAAGAAGCAACTGCTAGTAGCTGGGAAGTATTGAAGTAGGAAAGATCAGTGGTTAGTATTATATGTGATTTAACAATTATCATAAAGAAGAAAATGTTGCAGTATTATATTCTACATGGCAGAAAATAAAAATTTACAACCAAGAATAATTTATTTTGCAAACCTGAATATAATTCTACATGGAAGAAAAGCACCTTTAATAGAAGACTTTCAAGTATTTCTATTGAAAAAACTAGAACCGAGTAGAAACTTTGACATTTTTTTGAAATAAAGAATCAAAAGAAAGTTAAAAAGGTAAATATATGTAAGCAGTCAGCCCAAGCAATTATAAAGGACTTACATGATCCTAATGTATTCAAGGATCATAGGAACTAAATAAAACAAACATAAATCCTAGATGTGGTTTTGTTTTTGTTTTATTGGTTTTAAAATTGGTTCTATAGGAAATCTATAGGGCCCTAAATAATATACTACATATGTGTGTGTGTATACTAAGTGACATATATACATATACTATATATATGCCACTTAGTATGTAGTGTGTGTGTGTGTGTGTGTGTGTACACTAAATGGCATAGCAATTAGGTACCTAAAGAAAAAGTTAATCAAATTATTCAAAAAATGTCCACAAAACTATAATAGATGCTTCAATATTACTTTTAAACCTAGACAAATATAATAGAAACATAAGAAAGAAAGAAATTAAAGGCCTGAATAGCATTTCAGAAAAGTTAAATATGATAGACTTTTAGCAAACACTGCATGGGAATAGAAAAAAATATGGAAGGCACACATAACAGGGACATGTGTAACCATGAAAAATGCACAAGAAAGGGATTTACATGGCCAGGGACCATTCCTGACCAAGTCAGCTCACTCTTCTGATGCTGCACGCTGCTCCTACCCACTGGGGAGATCATCTTGCTACTCTCTGCTGGAAATGTCTCTGTTGGACTTTTGCCATTAGTCACCATGCTCTTATCTACTACTCTCTTTGAGACTTCAGCTCTTCAGGATCCTGTACTGGTTGCTTAAGTTATGTTGAGTAGGAAACATCCCAGCCAAAGGCAGGCTGAGCACTTGTAGTTTGTCTATAGTTTGGGCTGTGAGAAGTCAAACCTAGCTAAACATAGTTGGTGAAAAGCAAGGATAAGATAGGATAAGACTGTCTATTCTTTTGACTACATGTGTCTGGTGCTGATTCAAAAGTATGTCAACAAGAATTTATTGAGTTCTTACTATGGGACAGATGAGCAGCTAAGTGGTGCAGTGGATAGAGTGCCATGCCTGAAGTCAGGGAGACTCATCTTCCAGATTCTAATTCACTTTCAGATATTTACTAGCTGTGTTAACTTAGACAAATCACTTAACCCTATTTTCCTCTGTTTCCTCATCTATAAAATGAGCTGGCGAAGGAGATTGCAAACAATTCCAGTATCTTTGCCAAGAAAACCCAACATGGAATCATGAGGAGACAAATATAACTAAAAAGTGACTGAACATCAATAAATAATCATTGCTAGCTTGAGGGGGACTAGTAGATCGCATCCCCTCCCTCTCTACTAAGAAACCCTTTAGCTTGGGATCTAGGTATGTGGAAATCAGGTTAAGTCCTGGAAGAGCCTGGCCTCTAATGAGAAGGATTAAGCTTTTTCTCTCACATTCTTTAATTCTTTACACAATCACCCCCAGAGAGGTCCGGGGAGGGGAGAAATTATTTAAAATTTTGGTTTCATCCAAAAGAGAGAGAATAAAGCATTACTCAGTGTACAATGTAAATTATGCATGGAATTTCTGAACACAAAAGAAATGTTTAACATACAGATTCACAAGACACATTTAAATTTTTAAAAACCCACTCTTTTAAACAGAATTATTAACAGACAAATCAAGACATCATCCTGATGTCATCTGTCCTTTTCTGAGAGTGAAGAGCAATAACAATTGATTTATAACTTGCTAACCTCTCCTGGGATGTTAAGGATTAAAATAATCAAAACAAAATATTTTGCAGGATTAATAAATTGGCGTTCACATTTTCCCCAGTTCTATAATATCCAAACAAGTCCAAGTCTTGTGACAAAGCAGTCCAGAATTTGAGCTACTTCCCACTGCTGCTGGCCATCCTCTCTGACGCAAAGACTATTCTTGACTCTCTTTGGAATTCTGACCTCAAAGACAGGTTTTCTGCAGTCAAAGGCACTTTGTAGGGAATCTTGATAGAGGTCTCTAATGACCAAATAGAGCCCTCTTAAAAGCTTTAGGGATTCAAAGGTGAATTCACCCTGTGCAGCAACTTGGCAGAAGGATCTTAATGGAGGAATGTGACCTCTAGTGGACAAAAACCAGGCAAAGAAATTGCCTCACAAATGAAATGACAACACACACACACATACACATACACATATATGTGTGTATATATAATTGTATTAGAAACTTAGGGGAAAAAATAAAGCTAGAACACTTCCCATGACATTAGAGCACTTTTATTCTAACAGACAATAAGCTTATTGAGGACTGGGTTTGTTTCTTAGTAATCTTTGTTTGTTACCCAGAATTTAGCACAGTGAGATATCGATAGTAGACACTTCTTTTTAAATTAAGGAAAATTAATCTGACAGGAATGACAAGATAAAGTCAGTGAGTCCAGAATCAGAGAGCTAATCATAATTAGACTAGATAGATTTAGAGCTGGGAAGGATCTTAGAAGTCAGCTGGTCTAGTCCCTCATTTGCCCGTGGTCATAGACATAGTAAATATAATTCCAGACTACAGCTTTTGAGTTCCTGTTGGCCAGTCTCTCATTGCACCAAACTTTCTACTTTAACTTTGTTAATTGCCTTGAGTTTTGAATGCATGTTTCTTTCTGGGCCAGATCTAAAATGACTTCTACTTTAAGAATTATGATTCTATTAGTGTTAGTATTCCCTCTGCAGGGAATGAAGATCATAGCCTCTCCTGCAGGGGTCTTAAGCTTTGTGTATGTGTGTGCCCTGAACTCTTCGATGAGGCTCCTTAGAGTATTGTTTTGAAATGCATAAAAGCCAAAGGATTATAAAGAAAACCAATTATATGCAAGACAGTTATTGAAAATATGCATATTTTTAAGTTTATAGACCCCAGGTTAAGAATCTCTAAACTCTTAGGGATCCCACAGCCTTGGAAAAAGATATTAAAACATCCATAGTGGCAAAGCAAATCTATTCAGCTGAACAATCACTTGCCGGAATGAGGTCTGCCCTTGAATTGTCCCTGTTCTGAAGCTGACTTAATCTCCAGAGACTGGCAAGTTAGATAGAGTCTATCTAGAAGGCCTAGCCAAGAATCCTCAGCTAAGAACTATAGAGGGACAGCAACTCCATTATCTCAAATATGAGAATCTACCTTATAGTATTACATGAGTGGTGCATAAAGGATATATTTGTTATCTGACTTTAGCTCATCTTTATAGCTCTTGGTTAGGGCAGCTAGGTGGCTCAGTGCATAAAACACTGGCCTTGAAGTCGGGAAGACCTGAATCCAAATTCAGCCTCAGATATTTATTAGCTGTATGACCCTGGGAAGTTTAGGACAACAAAAAGGTTGCTAGCCGTTATTATAGAGAATAACAATTTTTTAAAATAGCCAACATTTATTTGGCAATATTTACTATGTGCCAAGAACTATTACTATCTCATTTGATCTCCACAACAACTCTGAGAGGACAGCTAGTATTATCCCCTTTTTTTATAGATGAAGAAACTGAGTCAGGCAGAGTCTACGTGACTTAATCTGCGGTCACATAGTTGCCAAGTATCTGAGGCTGGATTTGAACTGAATTCTTCCTAACTCGAGGCTCGTGCTCTGTCCACATACTACGTATGTGGGTATAGTAAAACAAAGGTGTTTTACTGTCACTCCATATTTTAGAGATTGCTTTCTAAAGAATGCTTTCAGACTGAAACATTCTCCAGACTGTGAAAAAGCATTGCAAGAGGATCTTAATGGAGGAAAATGACCTCTAGTGGACAAAAATTGGGAAAGAACATTGCATCACTATTGCAATCTATTAAAACAGACACCCATATAATTCCTCAAAATTACAGTCTAGAGTCTATTGTAAGTATTTAAATTATTTCTTTGCTTTTGGGGGGGTTACTTTCCAGTGTATCCATGTTCTTCTTAAGCTATAGTGCCCAGAGGAGCTCTGAAAAGGGCAGAATAGAAGGCATTTATGTTGTTCAGTCATTTTTCAATCATGTCTAATTCTGTATATCTCCATATGGGATTTTCTTGTCAGAGATCCTGGAGTAGTTTTCCATTTCCTTCCTCAGATGAGGAAACTGAGGCAAACTTGGCTAAGTGACTTTCCTAGGTTTATAGAGCTAGTAAGGGTCTGAGGTTGGATTTGAACTCAGAGAGATGAGAATTCCTGACTCCAGGCCCAGTGCTCTATCCACTTTGTCAATTAGCTGCCTAGAATAAGCACTTGATAAATGCTTGTTGGTTTTTATTTGATTTGTTGTTGCTGAAGCCATCCTCCTTCTTTGTAATCTTTTCTTCCCTTCTAGCTGTTCAACAAGCATCTCTTTGATGATCTCTTCTCAAATTTCCCACGAATTGAAGACAGGTTCACTGGCTTATTTTGTGACTGTTTTTCTTCCCCATTTTGGAAATCTGAACATTTACTTCCCTCTCCCAGCCTTGTTGTACTTCTCTCATATTCTATGATCTTTGAAATATTACAGTCACTTGACAGTTACATCTGTCAGTTTTTTCGGAGGCTGAGGATATTGATTATCAGAACCAATTGATGAATTTGCCCAGGACTATCAAGTACTCTTACTTGCTCCTTATTTACTTTGGGGTATCAATTATTGTTGGTCATTTTTGTTCTGTAATTTCCAGAGCAAAGTTTTTCTCTTTGGCAGAGAAAATAGTAGCAAAATAAAATTGAGCAACTCTGTCTTCTCTCTGGTTTTTGTTGTCACCTAAAACAAAGTTCTTAACTTTGATCCTTCTTTTTCTTACTAAATAGCTTTAAAATCATGGCTTTTTGGTGTCCTAAGCTTCCCTAAGCAGCCTCAGATCAATCTTTAGCATTTCAGACACTATTTTTATAGTACTGTATCATACTCATATATATGTATGTATCTCCCTCTGTTACTTGGATTTGTTTCCATCTTCTGTGGAGTTCTTTTAAAAATATAGATTGAGATATTAATAGGAAGAAAGTCCTAAATATTTTAACAGCATTTTTTTGTATTGGCAAAGAATTGGAAACAAATTAGATGTCCAACAATTGGGAAAAGACTAAATGAATTATGATACATGAATATTATAAGAAATGATGGATGTGATAAATACAGAAGAAGAAGATCTACACGAACTAATTCAGGATAAAGTATGGAGAACCAGGAAAGTAATATATAAAAAGACTACAATGCAAATAATGATACACAAAAAACCAAAAGTAAATGTAGCAAAATTATAAATATCAAGAATGACTTGAATGAAGAAATATGAAAAGACATCTCCGAATCACCTCTTTCTTGGAGGTGGAAGGTCCACAGTTGTGTCATACATAGCATATATTTTCACATTTTTTCAATGGCATTATTTAGTTGAGCTGATTTTTTCACTTCTACTTACTTATATGAGTTAGTTCTCTGGGAGGGACAGAAGGAGGATACTGGGAATAACTCTGCTAATATAAGAAAATGAGGACAAGAATAAATACTTAAAAAAATAAAATTAAAATGTTAGTTAAGGAGTGAGTTCTCTGTATAGTCACATTTATTCACACAAAATCCCATCTTCCTTATTGGAATTGTTTTCTTTTTTGTCATTTAAATTTTATTTTTGAATATCTTCCATATCTCCTGGGCTGACTTACCCTGTGGCTTTTTTGACCATGGGATTTTACCTATATGTTCTCTGAAAGCTTCTTTCCTATTATCTAGCATCCATTCCAGTAAAAGTCTGGGTTTCTTCTCTTTATAATAGACTCTAGGATAAAGAGTAATCATTCCGCCTCTTCCTCACCCCAGATTTTACCATTTCCACTTAGAGAAATTCTTGACAAATTAGGCTTTACTAGACATCTGTGCAGGCAAGGCAGAAACACTGTACCAGAGTATCCCTGAGTAATTAAGTCAACGTATATACTTTCTTTGTTCTGTTGAATCAGAACTTCATAGAAGTGGGAGTGGTGAAGCAAATGGGAAGGAAGTGAGAAGGAAACAGGATTAATGGCAGCAGCAAAAGCTGAAACAATAGGAAATTCAAATTCACCTCTACTCCCAGTGGGCTCCAAATCCCATGCAGCTCACCATGGGGAGAGGGCTCTGGACATTTTAGACAGATTTCCTATTCACAACGATGAATTTTCACAATTGGATAATTTGTAAAGAAAATCACCTATTCCTATCATCAGAGTGGGCACTGTTAACTGAAAAATAGAGTCAGTCTTAAGACTTAGTGCTAGATCCAAAATTCATATTGTACAATTTTGGACAATGACATCATATTTTATAAGGAAATGCATTTTTTTTTCTATTTTGGGGCTTTGGAAATAGAATTTTCATTTAATATACCAAAATATAGAGAGGCATCTGGAATTGAGCTAGAACTCAATCTTGGAATCAGGAAGATGCAAGTTCAAATCCCACTTCTGACACATACTGGCTGTATTACTTTGGGAGAACTATTTAACCTCTAAGAGCAGCTCTGAGTAATTCTACAGGATTCTAAATTGTAGAGAAAGAATTGATCCATACTGGTAGACTTTTAATAAACCTGAAGTTTCCTTTACAAATGAAATCACAAGTCCAATGTCAAAATATTTACTGAAGTTATCATACAATGGAAAAAGCATACAGGATTCAGAATCAAAAGATCTGAGTCTGAGATTTGATATTTATGTTCCTTGAGCATGAAGTTATTTCACTTTTTGGATCTTCATTTTCTTCATCCTTAAAATAAAGTCTTTCCTCATTTTAACATTAAATGATGGCCACTGTCCCTTCCAGCTCTAAATCTATTATTTAATTTATATGCTTCTAGTATTTAATTTATACCAAGGATAGAAACTTTAGAGCTGATGGAAAGTAAACAGCATCAGAGTAATGGGTAGCATTGGGCTAGTTAAGCAGAGGTATGTTATTAGTACATTGTGCTAAATGGCATTATCGTAACTTGCCCCATGCCTGCCAGAATCCTAAAAAGTAATTTAGACTTTCCCTAACTCTCATTACCCACTTTCAGTACACTTTATTATTTCTACCATTGTGAAAATGGTGCCCACAGAGGCAGAGCTCACTTTTTACTTATGAACAAGTGGGGAAGAACTGATAAAAGAATATTTTGAAAGTTTAAAGGTGAGCAATAAGAGGAGAGTGGAAATGTCCCAGATAGGAGGATCTACACCTAACTGAGAGTTGGGTATGCTTATGCAAGTTGGGAAAAGAGTTTATCTAGGAAATCATTAATTAATCAAATCTTAAATTAAAATGAAATCTTAATATAGGGCATAGGAAAGGAGCACCCTATGGAACTCTACATATATTCTGTCTATGTATTGAGGGATGTATGCTTTCTTGAGATAACCTAGGAACTTCAGATTTAGTTTCAGAACACACTGACTAGAACAATAGAACATCAGGTGGGATTGTGTTTAAACTCCCCATCCAGTATACAATAAGAGTTGTGGAAATGACTCCATTCTGTTTTGGACTCCTTTTGTTAGTCACTTCTAGTGCTTTTTCTCTCTTGTATTTCCACAGGGGGATGAAATTGGGGAAAGATTTTTTTTCTTCTTCTTTAATGTCTATAGTGGTTATAAGCCCTGAGAAGTGAAAATATGCACTTGCCTAGATTATCCTGAGTCCTGCTTTCCTTTTTTCTTTTGTTTCCTTCCCTAAGCACAATCAGTCAACCAAGCAACAAACATTTATTAAGCATTTACTATATGCCAGATGCTGTATTGAGCATTGGGGATATTAAAACAAAAATAAAAGTCTTTACCCTCAAGGAGCTTACAGGCTAATGAGGGAACAATCAATAAATTTGAATTGGAAGTTCTAATATCATGAGGTCGAGATTTCCTGAAGTCCTGATCTGAATACTAGCTACCTGGCAGAATATTTCTACAATGTCATGCTTCTCAGAGGAGATCACCTCCACCAAAATTATCCTGTAAAGGAAAGAATAAAGAGTCATTCTTTAGCTGGCCAAGAGATCTGCTTATTAGAAATATGATGCAAATCAAAAATGATATGCATACAAAATATCTGTTCAGTAGTCCCCCAAAGTTGTCTTTATTTTTTTGGGAGAAGTATAAAGACTAATAGGCAAGTTATTTTATATGTTCTTTATATTTAATGTGTGCTTATAAGTTTTTTGTATTTTTTATATTTGTATATTTGCATTTTCCATATTGTGGAAATATAAAGAACACATAGCCCCCTGTCTGACCTCTTCCCAACTCCTGCCCTTATTTTCTTCTTTTTCTCCTGTCTGACTTTGAAAGTCCCTACCGCTGGAAACATGTTGCTTAATCATATATGGTTCGGCCTTGCTTAATCATATTTGATTTAGCCTGTAAGCTGTTTCACATAATAAATGGCATTTTTTTTGTCCTGTGATAAATGATTCTCATGTGAATTTGTCACAATTCTCTCCCAAAATTACTATTTCAAAATGAGAGGATTAGACTAGATGACCTTGAAGGTTCATTTTAGTTCTAAGACGATGAAATCTATGAATCTTATACTGATGTAGTTGATTTTTTTTAACCCACAATGAAGTTTACTTTTCATGCTATTTTAATTTTCATTTTATTTGATTCAAGCAATCCTTACAATCTGTTTAGGTAGTTTGTTTACCCAACATGTCAGCTTTTAAACTATCTATAAATTTGATAAGCATGTCATTCATTTATTCCTTTATCCAAATTATTGAAGATTGATATTGAAGATCATAGTGCTTGAGATAAATCTCTGAAGCATTCTACTAGTTCTCTCTAGGTTGACCAAGTGATCCATTAGTCATATCTTTCTGATCTGACCAGGTAACTAATTGTGAATACACCTAACTATATGTTCAAGCCATAATTGTTCAAAATTCATGATTTTTAAAACATGATGTCACAAGACTTTGTAAAACACCATATATTGGTCCTTCCCTTCTGATATCCTTAAAGTATATGATATCCTAATAGCAATATTAGTAGGACAAAGAGTTAGAATTTTTTTTAGAATAATTCCAAAGTATTTCTCAGAATAGTTGAAACAATTCATAACTTGACTGAGGGTGCATTAATGTGTCCCATCTGTCATGTCCTTATAACATTTTTTCATTTTTCGAATCATATTTGTCAATCTGAAGGTATGAGGCAAAAGTTAAGATATGAGTTAATTTAATTTGAATTTATATTATTAATGATTGTTGAAGGCTTATATTTTCTTTTTTGAAAGCTACCAATTCATAGCCTTTGTCCACTTACATAATAGGAATACATACATAGATGCACAACCCTGCTCCCCCCCACACTCTTCCTTATTTATCTCTATCACTAAGTATTTATCACCCAATATATTAAACCCCATATGCTTATAGATCCTTATATAAGAATTTAGATTTTCTTTATATATATATATATATATATATATCTTGGACTTTAAAACTTTATCAGACTTTGTTGCAAGGATTTTTCTAATTAACTTCTTTTCAGAAGAAAAAAAATTTTAGCTACATTATTTCCATAAAAAAGTTTTCCCCTCCCCAATTTTGTGTTATCAGATTTGTTCAATTTTTCTCTTATGATTACACCTAACCCTTGTTTACTAAAGGATTCTTCCCTAGTCCTAATCAAAGTATCTCTTTACATTCTCAATTTTTTATGACATGAATCTTTATACTTAGATACATCAATGGCATTTGTTGTGGGATATTATAAGAAGGATTGATTTGGAATTTATTGTGGGACATAGTGTAAGCTATTAGATAGTAAGATATAGATTCAATTTCTGCCAGATTGGTACATCTTTACTCTAACAATTGGTATACTTGGGATTATCAAACGTGAGTCTGCTTTGTTCAACTGATTCTGGCTATGTTATATTTATCAACTTTTAAAATTTTAAAATAACAATCAAATAGTTCTGTTGATTACTACTTCATAATCAATCAGTCATTAAGCATTTATTAAATGCCTACTGTGTTAATCAAAGGGGGGAAAAAGAAGCTAAAGATAATTCCTGCCTTCTAGGAAGTCACAATCTAATTGGAGAGATAACAAGCAAATAAATGATATAAAAATAAACTATGTACAGGATAAATAAAAATAATTAACAGATAAAAGGCACAACATTTAAGAAAGGATGGAACAGACTTTCTGTAAAAGATACAATTTTAGTTGAGTTTTGAATCCAGAGAAGCCAGGAGGTAAAGATGATTAGGAAGAGGATTCTAGGCATGGAGATCAGGCAGAGAAAATACTCAGAACCAAGATGGTCTTGTTCATGGATCAGCAAGGAAACCAGCATTACTGGATTGAAGAATATTTGACAGGAAGTAAGGTGTAAAAATACTAGAAAGGTTAAGGGAGAGGCTAGGATATAAAAGATCTTAATGACAAATAGAGCATTTTAAAAATTTGATTCTGGAAGCAATGGAGAATTACTTGAGTTTATTGAGTAGGAAAGGGGTTGGTATGACATGTTTGGACATGTGCTTTAGGATAATCAATTTAATGGATGAAAAATGGATTAGATCAAGGAGAGAACTGCGGCAGGCAGACCTGCCAGCAGAATATTGCCGTAATCTAAATGTTAGGTGATGAGGGTCTGCATCTGGGAACAGAGTCAGAGGAATGAAAGGGGACCTATTGCAAAGGTGAAACCAATAGATCTTGGCAACAGATCGAATTTGGGAAGGCAAGAGACAATGAGGAGTCAAGGATGACCCTTAAATTGCAATTCTGAGGGACTGTGAGAATGGTGATGTCCTTGACAGTAATGGGAAAGTTAAGAAGAGGAGCACATTTAAGGGGGAAATGAATTCAGTTTTGACATAATGAGTTTAAGATGCCTACTGGACATGTAGTTTAAAAGATCTGAAAAGCAATTGGATATACAAGACTGGAAGTCAGCAGAAAGGTAGATAGATTTGAGAATCATCAGCATAGAGATAATAATTTCATCCATGATGGGATCATCAGTTAAATAGAAAGAGAAAAGTGATGTGATCTCTGATGTGCAATTTAGCACCAAAAGTTGTTCAGTCATGTGAAGAATTCAAAATGGCCATTCTCTCTGACAAAAGGTAGATTTATTTAGGGGAAAAGATTACAGACAAAATGAAAGGGTACAATAGACACCAGGAATGGTTAATATGAAATAGAATGGGAGAGCATATAAAAGACAAGTTTCTCAGTGGAACTCACAATTATCCAGTAGAAAGATAGAGAAGAGAGAGAGAGATTGACAGGATCAGAGACTGCAGAGGAAAGATCAATGAATTTGGCCATTAGTAGATCACTGGTAACTTTGGAGAAAAAGTTTTGGTGGAATGATGAGGTAGAAAGCCAGGTTGTAAAGGGCTAAGAAGGGAGTGGGGGGTAAGTAGAGACATTTATGATGACCTTTTTAAGGGTTTAGCCACAAAAGGCAGAAAAGATATGGGATGATAGTGGGGATGGAAGGATCAAGTGAGGTTTTTTTGAGGATGGAGAAACATGAGCATGTATATAAGCAGTAGGATAGGAGTCAGTGGACTGAGAGCTATTGAAGATAAATGATAGAGTGGGAATGACAGAAAGATCAAGTTATAGGAGGTAGGATAACAGAATTATTAGTGCAAGTGGAAGGGTATGGAAGAGTTGGACTATTTCTTCATGTGGCACAGGGTTGGAGATAGGGATGGAAGACATTTGAATGACATGAGGGAGAGAAGGGAAGAAGGAGCTCATAGTGAAAGAATTCAATTAAAAAAAATGAGACAAAGTTCTTAGCTGAGAGAGTGAAGGAAGAGAGCCATGGGAGGTTTGGGCAGGGGTAAAAAGGTTTGGAAAAGTCACTGAAGAGGGGAGAGTGGAATAGTGAATTGATAATGGAAGTGTAAAAGGATTGCCAAATAGAAAAAAAATTCAGTTAAGATTATGTAACAAATGCAGTTTGTGTGTGTGTGTGTGTGTGTGTGTGTGTGTGTGTGTAGATATAGTCAGAATGATTGTGTTTTTTCCTCTGCCTTCATTCAGAAATGTGCTGAGTGAAGGGGTGAAGGCAGGAGACGATGGGAATGATCCACACCTGAGTCTGTAGGGAGCAATTGTGATATGATATAGGGGTTAGGGTTTTAAGAGAAAAGGATAGGGTAGAGTTGAATTGGTTTACCAAGGGTTTAACATGGGAAAAAAGGGCAGCCAGTGGAAAGGTGATGATATGGGAGAGAACTGAGGGGTGGAGAGATTGGTGAACATAAATCAGATGTTGAGTAAGGTTTGATACAGGAAAGCAGAGAGGTAGAAAGCCAATAAAATATAATCAAATAAGACTATATCAGAGTTTTGAACATTTCATGTTCAAATATATTAAAAAATATAAAAGATTATATTCTTTTGTGAGTAAAGGCAAGATCAAGTATGATCTTTGTGTGCCTTAGATGGGGATGAAGGAGTAGATCATGTGTAAGCTGAGGAACTGAATGGATAGAATATTTGAAGGTCAATGTGTATGTGGATATTCTCTAGCATTAGGAGAAGAATAGGGGAAGAAATAAATATTGTGAGCTAAGTACTGAACTTGTGGAAGAAGGGATCTCAACAGTTTGTAAACAATAGTTACCAAGACTCTAATTGAGTGGAATATGTGGATTTCATGAACCCAAAATGAGAAGTTACTGTGTGGTGAATGTATGTGGATAACCTGGAAGTGGCAACTAGGAACAAATAATAGTCCAACTCCTCTGCCTTGATTAGTGACTGAGGTTAATACGTGAAGGTTTGACAAGTGATACAAAAGGTGATCAGAGAACTTTATGCCATGGGGAGAGCCAGGTCTCTGTGATTGCTAGAAGATGGAAAGAAGAAAAGATTTAAGATGAAGACAAAGTTGCCTAAGGAAGGGATGGATAATATTTGGTTGAAATTTTGGAATGGAAAAGTTGAGTTGAAGGGAAATAAGAAATTGGGTACTGGAGGATAAGGAATGGGATTTAGATGATGACCAGAAACATTAGCTTGTAAGATATGGTATTATCAGACTCTTTCATTCATTTTTCTTCAATTTTTTCTTGTTTCTTGAACTTGTGCTCCTTCCTTATTTTAATATTTTGTTTAGTTCCATAAATAAACTTTGGTAGTTTGGTTTGCTACATCTATACATTTAGGTACTACTTTATGTTTTATGATTGTATTCATGAGTCCTGAGTGTGTCTTGGTAGATTTACTCCCAGATATTTTGTGCATTTTTTGTTTAAATGGGGTTTGAGTGCAGCATTAAGCTTTATTTCAGATTGATCCACTTCCTTTTCCATACATAAATGTTACCTTGATATTCCTTTTTATCACTTCTTTTATCCAAGTCACTGTTGGATTATAGAATTTAGAATTGGAAGAGACCTTGGGGTTTATTGAGTCTGAGTGAAATGGGAAACTAAGGACTTCTCAGAATAATAAGACTAAGCACCAAGGGTTTAATCATTAGGTTCTGGGAAGAAGAACAAAGACTTTCCAAGTGAAAAAATTTAAGAGATAACTGCTTAGAGAAGAATCTAACTATTTAATAGCCTGGAGATGAGAAGTCTACAAATTGGCTAATTTCTATTTGTTGATTGAGAAATGCCTGAGCTAAAACTAAATTTCTTTAAGTTATTTTAGACATCTCTCTAATCCCTCTGACTTAATTGATTATTAACCTAGAAGCAGAACAGACTTTCTTTCTTTTGAAACAGGTATTGCTAAACCAAGACCCTACTACCACAAAAGCCCACCTATATTCCAGAGACAAATAAAGGAATAAAGGTTGAGTTTGCCAATGATTTTAGGAGGATTAACAGGAGATGGGTGGGTGAATAGTTTCTGTAAATTTTTTTTCTGACCACTTAAATTATCTCTCAGCCTTTGTGAAAACGGCCCTCCTCTCTCTGAGACTCCAGTGAATCTTCTCGCGAGATTCTATAATAAGGTTTCTGTTCTTCATTTTGTGATATCTCTGAGTATTTTGAATTAGGGGTTGTTATCCCACACAGTTTGGGGGGCTTGTCTGGCATGAATGCTTGGTAAGGGAACTATTGTTGCTTGGCTTTGGAGACCAAAAAGATGCCTAGGGATCTTTTGTCCCCAAGGCTACAGGGTTTGATGGTGTTCTCCTCCCTGCTAGGGAGAGGTCTGAGGCAGATACACTCAGTGAAGATAGAAGCAGAGTGAAACCTGGTGTTTTGTATGTGTGTGTGTGAGCTCACCATCTGGAATTTTGTATGTACAATCCAAGGTAGGCCTTCGGGAGTCTGGGATCAATTGGCTGGGTTGGGAGAGACCCGAGAGATTAGTTCTCACTAAATTAAGGTGTGTGTGTGTGTGTTTTCAGACTGCAGAGATCCTAAGGGAAAGGACTCACTGAAGCAGTTCTTGGTTGACTGCTGGTAAAAAGTGATTTTTATCAAAAAGGATTGGTAATAGGAGTATGGTTCTCTCCAATCATGGAGAAAGTACAGTTGACATCCCCAAGTCAGGAACCAAGTGAGGGAATACCAGCCAATAGTCTATTAGGGAACTAGTTACAGAATTGGAATAAATTGCCAAAATACAAAAAGAAAAAGAAAATGATAAAGTATTGTTGTTTTGTTTTGGGTGGACAAGATTTGGGCAGAGGAATAATTTGGCCAAAATATGATTCCTTTGATAATTGAACAGGCAACAACCAAATTTGTATGTTAATGGGAAAAGTCCCTTCTATCCAGAGGAATCAGCGTAGGCTTCCAGGGACAAAAGACTGGCTATTTTTAAGTCAGATAAAAGAGGTGGAGAAAAAGATGGAAAAAGAGCCAGAGACTGAGAAAAATCCCATCTCACCCTTGGAATCCTTTAATTGCAGTCCCTCCATCTTATGTGCCCACACCCCTGGCTGAGAAGGCGGAACCAATAGGGCAGCCTCCCTTGATTAAACTGGAGAATCAAGGGGCAGCAGCAGCCTGCAAGGAATTAGTATATAGACATTTGAAAAGAGAATTAGAACAGCCGAGGAGAGAATTATTGTTTATCTTAGCCATTCTCTTCACTTCAGAAGAAAAATCAGCTATTAGAAAGGCAGCTATGGATGAGTGGGAGGGACATCATCCCTTTGCAGGAGGAGTGATGGCTGCAGAACAAAAATATCCACTAGGGATAACAATATTCAAGCATATAGGTAGAATATGCAATATTTAAGGGACCCATTATTGGGACCAAGAATTCCTTTCTCAAAAAAAAAGAATATTAATAAGGCATTAGAGGTTATACAAGAAAGGGATGAATCGTCTTTCAGATTCTTAGAATGTCTCAAAGAGGGAATTAAAACATATTCGGGGATAAATTTAGAAGATGCAGCAATAGAAAGTGTGCTAAAGCTATATTTTGTCTCCAATTCATGGTCAGACATAAATAAGAAATTGCAGAAATTGGAAGGATGGAATAAAAAGTCAATTGGAGAATTATTGAAAGAAGCAATGAAGATATGTGTGAGGAGAAATGGGGAAAATGAAAAGAGAATCAACGAATCAAAATGCTAGTTCAGACTTATAAGCCACCCAAGGACAGGGAAGAGAGTAGAATAAGAAATTTCAGAAGCAAGGAGTGACAGGACCTGCAAGGGACAGAGGTAGACAAGTGAGTGGCTGGACACAGGGCCCTCTGACCTGTTAGATCTGTGGGAAAATTGGGCTGTTTCTAAAAATTATCCCAGAGGGGGGGAAAAAAATTATTAGCATGTTTGCTCTCATGGAATTAGAGGGCAGAAAAGTTTTTTCCTGAAATGGGGCCTGCTAGAGAGGAGTAAAGAGCAATAAAAACCTTATCTGATTGAAGTTCATTTTGAAAAAATAAAGACGAAATCCCATATCCTTTTGGGCATTTTAAAGTGGTACTATGATTCTTAAATTGTGGGAAATAATTTTACTGTTGTTTTGCGCATGCTAGATTTATTCTGAGTATAAGATCTTAAGAATTTGTTTGACTATTGAAACCTTTACTACTGAAGAGAAAAACTTTTTTTTAAAAAGCTGTATTTGATTTGGTTTAGTTTTAACTTGTTAAAGCTTGCTTTTATTTGCTTGTTAAGCAAAGTTCTGATAACTTGCCTGTAGAGGTAACATGCCTCTAATTAAATAAAGTATGTTACCTTCTGAAACATATTGGGTAATTTGCAAACATTATAAATTATGCTTTAAATTTTGTCAGCTCTGTTGGTCGTGTGTGGGTTTTATGGAGTTATTTAGCTATTCACTGTATTATGCATCTTAAAGGTTTTGAAAGGAAAGGAAAGGAGGAAAGAAAGGGATTTTGAAAAAATGGGATAAGAAAGATTGATTTGTAGGAACAACTGAGGTTTGAATGATTTCAAGAAGGAAAAAAGGAGAGAGATAGTACTTAGGAGGAAAAGCATGTAACAAAGGGAAAGAGAAGAGTTAAGTTGAAAAGAAAAAGAAAAGAGGCAAATCTTTTAAATGGAAGAAACTTGCCATTGGGAGAAAGAAAAAGCCAGACACTGGCTGGCTAAATCTTGAGGATTTGAAATTGAATGGGGGAGAGAGAAATGGGAGAGGATCTTTTGTCTTCAAAGGTGAATATTTAACTCACCTTCTTCCCTTCTCGCCATTGCTTTCTGTTGCTTTGACAATGGAGATGATAAACTTAGCTGATTCTGGGCTGCAGAGAGCAAATTGTGATTTAAAGGGACAGCCTGCTTTTACAAGATGTTAGTTGACTGAATGTTTGTTTCTTTAGATGCATAATGGTCTCCTTGTTTAAGGAATATAGTCATAAATATGATCTATAATTTGGTAGGGTTATTTCCAAAGGTTTAATTGATGTTTTTAAAGAATCTTTCTGATTGTTTTATATGGAATTAGGATATTATGTATAAGTTTTAATTGATTGTATTGAATCATCTTAAAGTTGTATCATTATTTAAAGGGACTGAAAATAATAGTTTTTGCCTTTGTCCTCTTAAAAATGTTTCTGTTATGGACAATATACAATTTAGAATTCTATGTGTTGGGTATTTTAAAAACAAACTGATCTGTGTAATGTTGGACTTAGAACCATCTACTTGATATGAAAGTTAAGCGATATAAGGGGTGAACTTTCTAGGATGAATTTCTTACTGTGATCATTGAGAGCTAGGTTCATCTGAAGCTTTGATTAATGATAATTGCTATAGGAGATAAAATCTTTTGGGACTGCAGCTGATATTTATTTGGAGTTTTAAATTCAGGTCTGACTGTTTGGATAGATCATCAAACCAGTGCTCCACTATCTGAAAGGAATATGCCATAAGCTACTCAAAAGTTGTTACCGGTGGAAGTTAGTATCTGGGAACGAAGTAGAAGGATAATCTTGGCCTCTGTTAAGGGTAGGATCCTTCTGACTCAATTTTCCAGTGGTATTCTTTTGAATAATTATTATTCCTGAGTCTGGCTTAAGATAGAATTGTTAAAAATTAGAACAGTTATCTGAAGTGAAACTGCTTTAAGTAAATCATGTCCCTGATTTTTCTTCTTATAGCAAATATCTGTAGTCAAGTGATTAGAGGGAGATACATATATTTTAATTTGTAACCCAGCTCTAGAAGACTTTCTGGTTGATGCTATAACATCTTTTGACCCGTTTTGCTCCCTAGGGCTAGAGTTTCTTTATCTAAAGGCCTACTTCATACTTCACCCAAATATTTGGGACCACTCTCATTTTCCCCTTTGTTCATTAAAAGGAAACTAATGGAAAGCAGGGCTTTTGAACTGTTTTGCTCTCTAGGGCTAGAGTTTCTTTATCTAAAGGCCTACTTCATACTTCATCCAAATATTTGGGACCACTCTCATTTTCCCTTTGTTCATTAAAAGGAAACTAATGGAAAGCAGGGCTAAGTCCTTGGGGTCTCTGGGACTCCAACCCTGTACCCCTTGCTTACTTATCAAAGAGCTATACTGACTCTAAAATGCGTTTACTTTGTTTTGCATGATCATGGAGGGGATGGTGCTATATGAAAGGGAATTTTTGACACCCAAACAATTCCCCATTAAGTATACAGAGAAAACAATTACTTTCAGCTATCCATGGACCTAGAGAGTTTCTATTGTTTCTTAAATGACAGAGAATTCACTGCAGGTGAAGGGTAGCAGGTTTACAGATCAGCTGCTCGTGTTGCCGATTGCTTGCTCCTGATCATGGTAACTTTAATTCCCCAACTCCTGCATTCCTTCATGCCTCTCAGGCAAGTAAATTCTGAAAAGGGCCTGCATGTGCCCCTCGCAGGGATTTCAAACTGCTTTGTTTTGTTAACACCTGTACTAACTGGGTAAAAACCTTCCCTTGTAAGGTTCTAAGATTTTTACTCACTGAAGGGCACATGTTCTACCCATTGTACCCACTCCTTTAAGAAAACAAAAGCAAGAATTTGGGAAAAACATTCTTTGGTATCTATCCTAGGAAAACTGTTTGGATGAGAGGCATTTTTGATAGCCTCATCTTCCTCCCAGCCTTCTTCTATGTGGGTCTTCTGGTTACTATCCCTAGTAACCTCCATATTAGCTTTACTTTTTTTACTCATATTTAGTCCTTGCATTTTAACATGCTTGTCAGAGTTGCTTCTTCTAGACTCTGAGCCATAAAATTCCAACCACTTGGTCATCCTGAAATCCTACGAACCTGATTCTGACATTCAGCATTGGCCACTGCTGCTGCTGCCGCCTACAACTCACTTGTTTCCTCTCTTCAGTCTGGACCTCACTGGGTAGGGCCAGCTCTATACCCCTGGCCAGCCTGAAGAAGCTCCATAAAACGATGAGACCTTCACCCTCTTTCCCAAATAAGTCTGGTCTGGACTGCTTGAGGTGGGGGATGATGTGACAGTGGACCTGGGGCCCCCAGCCTCCACAGTGCTGTAGTTCTATGGCTGCCAAATGCCAATCTGTTCTGGGGTGACTGGGTTTCCAAGGCCTATAGTGAGAGTTGGTAGAAATGGGATCTGATTCCTGATCATTGTTTTAAACTTGTGAGATTTTGTTACAGGAATTCGAACAAAGATGATTAGTTCTAATATGTTATAGGAGGGATTTGAGTGAAATGGGAAACTGAGGACTTCTCAGAATAAGAAGACTCAGCACCAAGGATTAATTCATTAGGCTCTGGAAAGAAGAACAAAGACTTTCCAAGAGAAAACATTTAAGAAATAATACTTATTTAGAATTAGAAGAGAATCTATTTAATGGCCTGGAGATATTCAAGAAGTCTACAAACTGGCTAATTTCTATTTGTTGATTGAGAAAAGCCTGAGGTAAAAACCAAGTTTCCTTAAGTTATTTTAGAAATCTAACCCCTCTGACTTAATTATTAACCTTAGAAGCAGAATTCTTTCTTTAGAAACAGGTATTGCTTAACTAAGACCCTAGTGCCACAAAAGCCCGCCTATATATCGCAGAGACAAATAAAGGTTGCTCGTTTGCCAATGATTTTAGGAGGATTAACAGATGAGTGGGCCCATAGTTTCTGTAAATTTTTTTTTTTCTGACCACTTAAATTCTCTCTCAGCTTTTGTGAAAGTGGCCCTTCTCTCTGTGAAACTCCAGTGAGTGTGGATTGTCCACTTCTCATGAGATTCTAATAAAACTTCTGTTCTTCACTTTGAGATAGCTGAGTATTTTGAATTAGGGGTTGTTATCCCACACAAGTTCAATACCCTCATATTATAGATGAGGAAAAATATATGCAGAGTAACAGTTACTGTTTGAGGAAGGATTTGAACCTAGTTCTTATTGACTTCAAGTCCACTCCTCCACACTGCTTCACAGACGTAAGTATCTGTTACATTTTGGGTTACCTGATCCACAAAACAGATAAAAATATAATATTCAACTTAGGATATAGGTGAACTATGCTAACTTTATTTTTACACTGAGAAAGGGTTTGCTAAACATATGCACAATACAAAGATTACTGGGGATAAATTTCAACTACTTGAAATGTTTTTAAAGATATTTTTAATATCTTATTTGCAAATAAATGTGAATTATAAATGAGCTGTCTATCCAGTAGAGCAGAATGTATGCAACTTTATTTATATTAGTTCAGACTACTATAGGTAGTGAAAAATACTACAACTACGTTTCTTTGGGAATATCCTCTCATTTGAATTTAAGCTCCTACATTTTACTATGTTTGACTGTATACTGAGAGTCTGTAAAGAAATATCCAAGCAGATAGCATTAATCAGATATTACAAGAACTTCCTTTTGTGGGAGGAGACATGAATTGGGGTGACTTGCTCAGAATCACACAGCTAGGAAGTATTAAGTGTCTGAGGCACATTTGAATTCAAGTCCTCCTGTTGAGGTCTAGATTTGGGGTACCTAAATGAAATTAGGGTTTAGTTGAAGTCTAGTGGCAGGTTCGGGGTACAGGGAGTCAAACAAAAATCCCCTGCAACCCCCTTGGATTTGGCGCAAGGATATGGCGGTAAATGGGGTCTAGTAGCGGCCCGAGTTCTCGGCCCGAGTTCTCAGTAAAAGCCTTTATTGGCCCGAGAGCTAGATTGATAAAAGAGGTTTATTATTGGGTTTGGAAGTAAGGAGATAGGTGAAGATAGAGATAAGGAGGGCACTGGACAAAGGGTCCAGTGGACAGAGGGTCCTCACATGGCTACCATGTTTGGAATCTCTGCCAAGAGGGGTTTCCCAGCATGGCCCTTTTATAATAGGAGATTTAGCTAGAGGGGCTTTTTGGGTGTAGCCCCAAAGTTGGCTCAGAACCAGGTAGGCCTGGGACAGGTCTGGAGCTTTTACTGGAATTCAAAGGGACCAGGATTTGTTAGTTAAAGGGTAATTACATTCACTAGGAGGGGATGGGAATCTAGAAACTAATCTTTCCCACATCACTCCCGACTCCAGGGCTAAGTGCTCTAACCACTGTCCCATTTAGTTGCCCCATGTGACTTATTTCAAAGAAAAACATAATACAGAATTGAAACCCAGAAAGTTTTGCTATGGAAGTAGGCTTTGTCAGTTTAATATAAGTCATTGGATTTTAGTATTCCAAATCTAATAACCAATATTCTTATTTAATATTCTTTCCTATAATTTATATTTTTCTTATGCCTGTGACTTGGGAGAAAAAAAAAACCCACCAACCTTTAAGTTTCACAGATGTCTGGAATGCACTTTACAATTCTATCATTGATAATAGTGTAAATCCCAAGGGCACAACATAATCTTAAGAGCAGAGTGTGAATATCAATGTGACCCATTAACCATACAATTCTTAGCTTTTATACTTTAAATAGATCTTTTGAGAGTACCAGTACAGCAACACTTCTGATCTCATTTATATTAGGATTACAAATATGAACACAATGTAATATTTCCCTAAGATTCTCCACACTTAAAGATTAAATGTTTAACCAGAAGTCTACTAACAGAGGACTAGGTTATGCTACTTATGCATTAGATAAGGGATATTTTTTTAAAATTCAATGGAAACATTAGCAGTACATTATATACAGCTTTTATTTGTAAAATGATATTCCAAGAAAAGGAACAGTTTTCATACTAGATCTAGCTAAATATCATGAACTAAATACCAAACACAGACAAGCAACTGTTGACATTAGGTGACACAAAAATATGTAGGGTTAGTTTTTAAAAACAGCAGCACTTTAGGTAAATAGGAAGTTAACAGTTATATTTCTGAGCCACATGTGTGGTTCTTTAGTGTGACATGACCAGCTCTGCAAAATCAGATTTCTGTATAATGTTACACCAGACACAGCAATAGACACAGGAACCAGGTGGCTTTTATTTAATGGTGATTACCCCTGTGGCCTCAAATAATCAACTGATGCCTTTTTTAATAGCTGACCTTCCAAGTTCCAGGGAGATTAGGAGTTAAATAGTCAGAATGGTACTAATTTTTATGGCAAGATATGTAGATGATTACATTTGAAATTCCTGAAACGGGGCTTAGTCTTTGGATAATTTGGGTAACCCTCCCTGTCTCTTGCCTGGCAATAATTATGTCACAGTAAGTTAATTTAAAGACATGATATATAGTTATCCTTTCTTTTCAGACTTAGACCAAAGAATAGAAACATAATTCAAAATGGTACCTGTAGGGCATTTACAGTTTACTAAAAAGATATGTGATATATGTATATGTATTTTATATACATATATGCATTTTTTACATTTTTCTAAACTATGTAAGAATTTCAAATTTTCACCTATTTCCCTTATTACATTAGATTTTTAAGGCTCTCTAAAATGCACAAAAATATCTTCTATGTCAAAACTGAATGAAAACAAAATGTTTAAACATTTTGCTTTTTAATATTTAAAGAAAAAAAACACCTCTGCATTTCTTAGCCTTAAAAAATCAAATGTAATTAAAAAGGCAAATGTAAATGTTTGAAGTTATATAATTATAAAAAAAGGCAGTGCCAAGAAAATCATGTTGAAAATACTAAGTGATGGCCATCTTTCCATTTTCAGGAAGTGCATTTTTGAAAGTTATTTAATAAACACAAAACAAGAGTGTCCTCCTTTGATATTCTCAGAGTAAAGTATACTGGATGACAAGATATGGTAATGAGTTAAAGTCTAGTTTTGTGGATGACCCCAGAAAAACAAGGATTTTTCATTGACCTTAGAAAATATTAAAACTGTGCTGGTGACTCAATTAATCCTTGCTTGCTTCCAATTAGCTTATTGCTGGTGAATCAAATCTGATGTGCTATTCTCCCTTTGAAGTGCATATTCTGAATAATACTGAAGAACTGAGTAATTATTCTAGTTATTAGCCTATCAAGTTCTTTAGAGGTATAATCTGTTTGCCTGTGCCAATGTCACATTAGTAAGTAATATCTTCAATTTCTACTGTGAATGAGTTTGAAATAAACTATTAATTGAATGGAAAAACAATTTCAGAAAAGAAGTGGAAACAAAAAATTCAGTCTAATTCTAGCATAAGAAAGTGGGTACAAACATAAAAAAAGGAATTTCACTAATTCTTCAAAAAGAGTAAGCTGGTGAAATTCTTTTAAAAATAGCACGATACAGAAGCAATGCTAAGAAGGCTAAAACGTCTCAACTGCATTTATTGATATATGATCTATACACTCATGTATATGAGCTCAATAAAATTCAGGTTTCATATTACTTGCAAGTTCCAGATCAATAAAATTGCTTTTTCTTCTTTCTATATACAAATTTTGATTTTCAACTTACATACTTAAGATTTATACATCTGAAATTTGCTTTGCACAAGTCTGTGACCTTACTACTTGTCAAGACTATGTCACATAATATTTAAAACATAAAAGCAAACAGAAGTCAGAAAACCAAGTTACAGTATACAGTATTCCATAAAAGGGCTTATAGACTATACAAAAACGTTATACTATCCTTAATCTGTGTAGAAACTGAAAAATAACCTATTATACTAACCTACAGTGCAAGTGCTTAAGCAGAGGAGAACCTTATTTACAATTCCCCTTTATTTTTGCACGCTCAACACCACACTATTTCAGTTATATATTACACTTAAAACTCTTCTATCAGTTTTTCTGTTTTGATAACAGCACAACTGGACATGAAAACACAAACTGCTTGAATATTTTGGTTTTTAAAATATAAAGGGAAAACCATTTTCTATGCATTTTAAAGAGCATTAAAAATCCTAAAATAATTAAAAGGCAAATGTGGTGAAATTTGAAATTCTTATATAATTATAGAAAAAATTTGAAGATAGCCAATGTAAGGGTATTAATTATATAACAAATTTCACAGATCTCAGATGAATATTTACTGCAAAGTGCTTATTATCTATATAAATTATATGTAAATGGCTATATATGTGTGTGTGTATTTTATATATATGCACATATATATATATAAAATCATCTAGTTCGTGTGTATGGAGGAATATATATGTGTATGTATATGTATATATGTGTGTATGTATACGTATACATATGTATATATACACACACATACCCATTTGTATCAATTAGATTTTTCTATACTAGGACCTGCAAGCAATCAACTGGTAATTTGAAAACTGAAAATCTTGGGAGATGAAAATTATGAATAACCTTGACACTGAACCAAAAGGCAAACGAGTATAACAACATGTAAAGTTTCCTTAACAGCCTAATTTTATGAGCTCAGGACCAGACATACCAACTTTTCTTTTTTATTTGGCTACACAGATTTTAATTTGTGGTGAAAAAATTGTCAGTACAGAGACTAAAGATCTATTGAGTAACTTTAGAAAATTAGCTACATCAACGGAGATCAGTTAGCACAGAGACACTTGAGTTTACCCTGCAATTTCAAAGAGCTACATAATATTTAATCACAAGACAGTCGATGTGAATTGTATGTTGAAATCTTAGACACTTTGAGAGTTTGCATTTACTGTATACATCTTAGGATAGTCATGCCTTTTGGGACATGTAAAAATGACAGTGAAAGAAATAAAAATGAACAAATACACTTTGGATCAAGCAATCTAATTCCAGTGTATCTCAAAAGTAGTCTTAAGATAATTGAAAGGTTTTTCAGTCAGATTATCTTGAAGATTAAACCATTTTCTTCACTAGTGTAGAAAGACTGAGAACTCTTTCCCCCTTTTACTTTTACACTCTTCATAATCTGGGAAAAGTATAATTTACAATTCACTGCAAGTTAAATTCATCTAACAACTAAAATTTTAAAGATCCATTTTTTAAGAAAAATTATTTAAAAAAAAGTCTAGTTTTGTTGGAACTATAAAAGCTAAATCTCATACTCTAATCTAGTTACAGAAAAATACTAAACTGAGGTCAAGAAAGCAGGGACTGTCTACAGGCAACATTGCCACTAATTACGTTCTGAGATTTTTCATCTTCTATACATTCTGAGGAATTGAATGGTCAATTGCCTCACAATGATATCAGTTTTCATTCTCAGGTCAACCATCAGGGTCTGTATTGCATATTCTTAAAAACACAAATCATGTTAACTTAGAGATAAAGAATCTGCGACATCTCTCAAAATAACCTTTCAGGAATTTCTAACACTATACTTGACAAAGTTTTCAGAACTTAGTTTGTAAACTGTTCAGACAAGAATCCATAAAGGATTTCACCTACATATGATCCCCACTATGTATAAACAAAGTTGGGAACTTTGCTATATTTCTGATTTGCTTTTTCTAATTAACATCACTATCTCTTTAGAAAATTTACAATCTGCAAACTCACAAAAACTTATCTATTTACTTATTTATAATCTAGTTAAACAGGCTTCTAACAATATTTTCCAATCTAGTAAACCATATGAGGAGTCAAACTCAGTGCCAATGATTAAAGGCAGATACCACTTAAATTCAGAATTCAAACCTGGAAATTTAGAGTATCGCCCCCAGAAGTGATTTTGTGTACTTGTAAAATTTGTGCTTTAGGTGGGGGTTTTGGAAGAAGCAAAATAATCTGAATCAGTTTTCATTTTAATTATACAATATATACTATTTTATGCAACTTTGTTGCAGAGTAGTCTTTAGGGTACTGCCTAGAAACTTTTAAAATGGAATTTAATTTTAAACCATAGCTGGAAGACAAAATAGCCTTTTTGAGGTGATTTTCTTTCCCCTCAATGGAAGAAATACGTTTCTAGGCAGTTTGCATTTACCAGGTCACTTTTTTTTTTTTTTAAAGGAAATCCTGCTATAAGATTAAAAGAAAATTAGCACACCACCAGGAAACTAGGAGAAAAAAATGAGGATGTTTAAGTATACAGCAGCCACATTCTCCAGCCAATCTATGCCAGGGGTGACCATGTTAACAGTTAGTCACATACATGTTGTCAGGCCCTCACCACTTCCCCCCTTATGTATCTTTTTCTTAATATAAATAGAAGACTTATTTTTCTCTGTAATAAAGCAGGTAATATTTCAAAGGATCAGGCAGGGGCAGACTTAAGACCTTTTCTCTCAGAAAGTTTACAGGAGGATCTGGCTTCATTTCAGGCACATTCTTTTCCTCCTCTTCCCTCCTTTCTTCTTCCACATCCTCACAATTGTTGTTATCATCAGAAGGGTTGGAAATGCGACTGGCAAAGACTTCTTTGTCCAAGAAGACAATAGTTTCCATTCGACGACGGCGAACTCGCCTTCGCTTAAACCTGGGAGGATTTTTCAGTCCATTTCCACTTTTGCTCATTGTTTCTTGATGAATTATCTTTTTAATAGTTCCTCGGATTGCAATTCGAGCTAAATCTTGGAGGCTACGAACAGCCAATGGAGCTATGATAAAGAAGAATTTAATCAAATATCAACAGGAATTCAGGAGAACAAAATTTAATGAGCTAATGGCTCACTCAAATATATGCAAATTAATTAATAGCTACACCAAAGTCCTGAAGGAAAGGCCACAAAAGTTTTATTAAGATCTTTTTAACACGGAAGAAATAAAATAATGGTGGAAGTTAAGCAGATCTAAATACATTAACCAGAAATAATCAGAATTCTTGACAGTATAAAAATACTCTAAAGATTATGGTAAAGGGGCTCCATTCAAGTTATCACAAGACAAACCTAGAAAGAATGGCTAGAGGTTAATGTCTATTAAAGTCTCTACTTGTATTATATAAGTAAAGAAAATAAAGGCAGAAGTCATTCTTGGGGCTGGTAAGAGTTCTGATACATACTAGCTTTGTGGTCCTAAGCAAATCATTTTAATGTTTTGACACAAAAGAACATTCTTTAAGATTATAAATTATAGAAAAATTTTGGATCTATATCTGTGGAGAAAATGTCTCTAAAAGGAGTTCCCTTAGCAAGAAAATCACAGGTCTAAACCAAAAAAAAAAAAAAAAAGACAAAGGAATGACAGACAAATAAGAGATATTATAGATCCATGAAGAACAAACCACTCCAAACTACCTGTATTTTCTTTTTCTAACATGATGAATAGTCTTAACAGGTCAGAATATAGATATTGTGTAATTGAATTTTATCAAGTTATCTGACAAATTCTCTCATGGCATCCTTGAAAATAAGAAAGAAAGAAAGAAAAGGACAGGCAAGGAGGATTTAAAACTGGCTGAATGACCACACTCAAATAATCACCATTAATATGTTGAAGACAATCTGTAGAGAAGTTCCTAGTGGATAGAGCTGACTCCTTGTCCCTTGATCAACAGTAAGTATCAGCAGCTGAGATAAGGATGAAGATGGCATGGTAATAAGATGTGAAAATCACTCCATATTAAGAGGTAAAACTACCTAAAGTCCAGATTCCTAACGAGGGGCCAAATCTAGTAGAGAATGATAGGAATAAACCAAGTTTTATACTTGCTTTAAAAAAAGTCAATATGCACAACATGGGGGAAGCTGGCTGTTCAAGTAATGTGAAAAAACTCTGTGAGGCTGAGTGGATCATACGCTCAAGAAAGCTAACAGAGCTTCCATCAGATAGATTCAATGATGAGAGGCACAATATCCAGGTAAAGGTGCTGAGGGTCTCACTTACCCCTCTTTAAAGGACATCTAGAGCAACGGATTCAGTTCTACACACCACATTTTTAGGAAGGATATTAATAAGCTGGAGAACATCCAGGAAAACGTACTCCAGCAGTCCTTCTTCCAATCTAGACCCTACTGATATTATGCTGGGAAATAATCCTAAGAAGACAGGGCTGTCCAGCCCAGCCTTCTCAATGGAAATTATCAATAGAAATGTCACAAAGAAGTGAGTATGTTTAGACTGGAAAATTTATATGGAAAATCAACTAACTGAAGGTCTATCATGTGAAAGAACAGGGTTAACCTTGTTCTGCTTGGCTTCAGAGGGCAGTAATGGGTGGGAGTGCACATAAGCTGGTACAGGGGAAAATGTCTTCCTGACTTTTAAGAGACGTCCAAAAGTGAAAGTGGCTGCCTCTGGAAAGAAGGGGTTTTCTTCATTTGGTGTGCCTATTTAGGTACAGATTGCCCTCTTAGGGTTCCCTCCAACTGTTAACATTCTGTGATTCTGGGTTAGTGAACTATATGGTCTGTCATTTTCTGTAGAAAACTTCTCTCTGTGTGTATCTCTGTGTCTCTTTCACACACAACACATATTCCACATCACATGAAAATTATTGAAGTAAATTCCATTTCCATGCTGAATTATAAGAAAAAAAAACAAATGGGGCTCTATGTTGTATCTTGTTTTAAACAGAAATATATATCACTTAGTTACAAAGATAGAGCAGTTAGTCAATGACAAGCAAGAATATTATGAAAAACCTGTATTTCTGTTTAGGGACGAGAAGTTTGAAAGATAACTGTCAAATAATCAATAATCAATAAAATGGCTCAATTAAAATGTGTTTAGTAAACATTAAATCTAATAGTCAATTCTATCCCTTTACTAAAGATAAGAGGAGGAAGAGTAAAAGAGGCAAAGGCAGTATTTAGTATGGGCACAACCAGATTGTTCTGTATGAACTCTATGGTGGATGAGAATTGGGACGATGGGGAGTGAGAATTAGGATGACCATCCATACATGGACCAGCAGAGTTTCTCTGTATCTGACTTTTTTATCTTGTAACTAACCACACTGTCCACTTCCCCAATCAATCTTAGGAATGTACAACTCCTGTGATTCTGTGAATAAATTCTTTTAGCTTTCTCACACTTTCTACTCTCTGTACCTTCCAACTTCACAACTCACAATGTATTCTCAAGAGGTTTATAGTAAGAGGGAAATTGGTAGTCTAGAGTGGGAAAGAAAGTGAAATCTGATGAGTAGGCAAATTCATATGAAACTCTGTCTAAAATTCAATGGCAATTAATTATAAATTTTTAAAAGTTTTCTAGTTGAAGACAAAATGTGATCCATGGTCAAAATTTTCAAATAATTTTTGTGCCAGTCCCTGATCAAACAGAAAAGAAAATTAAACCAAATACAGATCTTTGTACTTACGCAATTGTACAAGTCTTGACTTTCCTGAATCTGAATGACTGGGCTGGATCAGAGGAGCAAAAGAAACAGCCAAAATCTTTTTGGTTTCCCAAGCAGAAGGACCTGTTCGAGTTATTTTAGTCAGCTGTCCAAATACAAAATGAGAAGAGTTTTAAATATTTCACTAGTATGCAAGGAGTTTAAAACAGTTATTCTTAAAATCAAAAAGAAAATTAAAAAACAGATATATCCTTTGATCTGTGAGAATGTAAGCCCTCAAGTTTGTCTTGATATCCCTTGTGCTTGTGTAATTCTTGGCACATAATGGTACTTAATAAATGCTTGTTGATTGCCAGATGAGAAAGTCTAGCTAAATAAAAAATGATGAAGGGGCAGCTAGATGGCACAGTTGATAAAAGCACCAGGCCTGGAGTCAGGGAGACCTGAGTTCAAATATGACCTCAGACACAACACTTATTAGCTGTCTGATCTTGGGTAAGTCACTTAACCCCAAGTATCTGTCTAATACACACAACACACACACACTGAAAAAAAAAAAAAGTCAAAGTACAATCAAAAGATCATAGGTTTAGAGGAGGAAGGGATGAAAGAGATCATCAAATCCTTGATTTGACAAATGAGGTTAATGGGCTAGGAAAGTTAAAAGTCATTCTAATCAATTGAAGTATCTGAGGCAAAATTTGAACACAGTCCTTCCTAACTCCAAGTCAGCTACATTACACTGTTTCCCAAATAATTCAAATTTCCAAAGTGCCTTGAGGCTTACAAAAAGTTTTCCTCATAACCAAGTATTAATACTGCAATTCACAGACATAGAAAGCAAAGTTCAGAGAGATAAATGACTTGTTTCTATAGATACACAACTATGATGCATCAAATCCAGAACTCAAACTCAGATCGCTCTTTAACAGCATTAACAGGTGATCCTTATGGCTGCTAAAAATGACTCAATTAAAAACCTCATTACAATTATTTTAGCTTTAACATGGAATTCAGCCCAACCTTGGAATTATTTAAACAATGCTCTACTTATAACAGTCCTGTGATAGAGATCAACCAGTGTGCAATGATTCTGAATGTTCCCAGATTGCTAAACTAGGTCAGAGTACTATTTTGGCTCAGAAGAGGTATTTATGTGCAAGTCTTAGCTAATCAGATCCAAGCTAGTAAATAAATCCTCTAAGTAGATGAGATTATAAAAACTGCAAAGGTGAAGAAGACAAAATAGCTTTTCCCCCTGAAACTTCCCTATTGGTTAAAGAAAACATGATAGTTAATTTTACTTTCTGGAGTACAGTTAGATTGAAAGCTCATGTGGATAAAAAACAGAAGAATGAGTAGCTAAAAGAACTTTTATGGTAATATTTCATACTGCTAATGCATATGGTATCACAATGTTTTTGTTCAGAATATGGAGTCCAAGTACTTTCCAAAAAGCAACTTCATTTTGTTGTTTTTATTAGTGTCTTTTCTATTTACATTTTAGTCATAGCCAGAAATACTCCTCCCCTTAGTTAGTCTTTCCTAAGGGGGGAAAAAAAAACCCAGCTAAACAAAACCAATTGACATGAAAACTACATCCATGGTCTCTCCACTAATCTAAAGAAAGGAGGAGATACACATTTCCTTAATGTCATCTTTCAAGATCAAGATGGGTCATTATAATTACACAGTATTCAGCTTCCAAATAGCAACATTTTCACTGTCTTCTTGAGAATGTTAACAACATGCACAAGGCCCTTAGGAGTTTTAAAAGGAGAAATGGGTCATTAATTCATATTTTAGAAGTCTAGAATCATTAAACTGTTTCCAAGAAACATTATTTAAAATTACAACAAAAACTATACTAATGCAGTCTAGTAATTTAAAAGAAAATAAATTTATTTCTTCCTAAGCCTACTAATTATAAACTAAACACAATGTAAAGGCATATGTATTATCAACTACAATCACTTTTACGCTGTTTTGTTAACATATTTTGGGAGATGTGTAAGTTAGGTGGAGTTTGTAGGTCATGTCAAAACAAAATTTATCAATTTAAAAAACAATGTCTACCCAGAAAATGTTTCAGAAAATGTTAAATTTAAAACTGGACATCTTTATTCTACTGTGACAAAGGCAAACACATCTCAACATTTATTTTATCATTATTTCAATGGTCAACATTTCTAAAAAAGACATTGTTTTTACTAAGATCACAGTTTGTTATTTTTCTATCAAATAGAATAAGATGACTTCTTGGTCACTGGCAAAGCCAATGGACATTTTTCTGTCTTTGTATCATCAACTCTACCTCTCTTTCTGGATTTTCTGCTCTTAGAACTTCAGAGACTACTTTCATGAATATAATGGGAAGAGCATTTGGGGGTTAAAAAAAGTGGGTTCATATCCAAACTCTGTTCTTGCCTGTGGAATCTTCAGCAAAACACTTAGCCCTTCTGAATCTCAAGCTTTCTCACTAATAAAAAGATGCCCTCTTTCCAGCTCTAAATCTGTCCCTCCTAATCTTCAGTTTCCTGATCCTCTTCCTAATACCTTAATGCAGAAATTCTTCAAGAGTCCATCCTCAGTACTCATCTCTTTTTGCTCTTTGCTTTTCCCCTTGGCAATCTCATTGACTCTCTGTTTCAAGTATCGTCTCTCTTCAATTTATGTTTCCCTTTAACCCCTCCCTCAAGATGCAGACCCCATCTCTCTAAGTGTTTATAGTTCAATTTTAAATTTTTTTCTGAACTAAAACACTTTAAAAGAGTATGTACAAATATGTAGCAGATTACATAAAAAGGATTCTATGTGAAATTGTGAATCTTTATTTCATGCCACTTGCTTTAAAAAAAAAATGATAAATTCCACCCATTACTTAATTAATAAATGTTTACTGAATGTTGTGGAAAAGATCTGTCCCTAAAGGAATAAGAACATTTAAGAACACTGTATGCCTCTTAAAATCAGGTTTACTTAAAGGAACAGTATCTTTCTGATAAACATGAACAATAATGCTGTAATCATATTACCACTATGCTATATACAAAATTATTCATCAAAACAGAAAAGAATGAATACTAATAGTACAGCAGGAGTAATTGTTAATATACCTATATTATTCCTAGTTCCTGCAGCTTTTATAATGTGACTCATTTTTTTTTTTTTTTTTTTTACACTTCAGGATGCTTCTAACCATGTGTTAATTATTTCTGGCAGCTCATGATCCCAAGTCACATATGTAAATAGTATATTCTTAATTTTTTATTAATTTAATTTGTTATTGATAGTTAATTTACTTATATTATTATATAAATATACACAAAAGTATTACGTAAATATAAAGAAATATTTAATTAATTTATTTAAAAGAGTATGTTCAAATATATAGAATACATAAAATGGATTGTATATGAAACTATGAATCTTCATTTCATACCACTTGCTTTAAATTTAAACAAAAGTAGTAAATAATGTTCAAGTTCTTTATTTTTGAGGTACAATGCTCTTCAGAGTGAATCTGTAACATAATCCTGTATTTTAGTACAGCACAGATTATTAGTCTTTTCATGGCAAATGGTCTTTGAAGTACTTAATAATAAAGAAGGAAGAAAATGAGGGGATAAAGCACTAAACTCGTGAAAGTAAACTAACCTTTTCTTCTAATGGCATGACAAGAATTCCCCCAACTTTAAGTAAACTCTTCATGTAATCTTCATGTTCTTTTTGAACTCCAGCACCACAATAAACCCGATCATATTGAGTACAATCTGGAGAAATCTCCAGACAGTTGCCCGTAACAAAGGAAGGTTCACAGAATTCAAACCTGAAGGTGAAAAACATTTTATATACTTTGTTTATACTGCAAGTTTCTATAATACTAGCATTATTCTATCACTTCAACTGTCTTTAGCTTTAAATACACTTATATATCACTTTATAGCTTAAATAATCTTCCGAGATGCAACATGGTACAGGAAAGAAGCACTGGCCTGGGAGATAGAAGCCCTAGATGCATTCCCACCTCTGCCACTTTTTGAGTCAGGGGACCTTAGCAAAATCACTCTCCATTTGAGTTTGTTTCCTAGTTTATAAAATGGGGAGAGTGCCTTTATACAACCTATCTTTACAAGTCTGAAAATGCTAAATTTATAATATTATTTAAAGGAAGCCTACTTTATATAGGTATATAAGAAAAAACTGATGATTAGGGAGCAAAGTATCTTGTAAGTGGCAGAAGCTAGACTAGAAGCCTAATCTTTTGAGTCCAAGTCAGAAGCTCTTCCTGCTTTACTGCAAATACTCTCAGAAATCAAATATTTGGATATAGCCAGGATGCGAAGATAATGGACTATACTCTAAGGAAATAAAATCATGGAGTTATACAACACTAATAGAAAAGGCTACAGGCAAGAAATAAAACAGTTAAGCTGTTTATCCAAACATTAACTTATTAAAAATATATTTACTTTTAAAATATGTTGAGAATTCTGATAATATAAAGTACTACATAAAACCAAAAGTAGAAACATAACTTTGTTTTTTTAAAAATCCAATTACTATGGATATTTTTCTTATTTTATAATTAGATTAGTTTAAAAAAAAAACTAACAAAAAATCTTGAGAAGAAATTTCTTAAATCTCCTATAAGCAACTCTTAAAAAGTAAAACATTAGTGTTATTTCAATCATTACTAATAATTATTTGAAATAATAAGGTCTATTTATATCATTATATAAAAGTATATATATTTGTATATGTGTTAGAAACATATACAAACTGGGGAATAGTTTCGTTCCAGCATAGCAATACTAAGGACAGTTTGCAATTCATCTATGTCTAGGGCTCTACACACTTAAAACTGGAATCCCTTCAAAATACTGGATTTTCAAATCTATTGAGAGAATGAAATCCTGACTGACTTCTAAAACTCTTGATACTCTCAACTTAGCAACAAGGCTGCTAGATTCTTGTTTAGGATTTATTAGACAGGTGTGGAAAGTGAAAGGGACAATTTCTTCTTCTTCTTCTTCTTTTTTTTTTTTTTTTTTTACCATCAATTTGTTAAATTATAATTTACAAACTTGGATCCAGTTTAAAAAAAAAAAAGCCTTACTTGTCAAAGCTATCACTTGTTCTGATGAAAAAGTCCAGTTTCTGCTTGGCATATTCTATCACATCTGAATGAAGTTCTACCCCATGATTTACACCAAAAGGACCTAAAATGTTCAGGAATAAGAAAGTTATTTATAACCATGGCATGGTATTTCCACCCCCTTCCCCTCTCTGCCTTATTCTTTATCTATTTGATTCAACTGCAAAATATCCATCTTTTTATCATACTCAATTCAATTCAATACAAATCTCAGTGCCTAGGCACAGAACAAAGTGCTGGGGACAGAAAGACATGACAAAAAAAATCCTGTCTTTGAGGAGTTTATAGTCTATGATGAGTGGAGGGGAAGCAACAGATTATACAAACAAAATATATGTAATTCAAATAAAAAGAAATGTAGAAGAGGGTGAATTGGAGGGAATTAGGAAAGATTTCCTAAGGGACATGGCACTTGAGTTGAGCCTTGAATGGATTCCAAGAGGTATTGTTAAAAAATATTATTAAAAAAAATACTATAGTTCTAAATGCTAAATACCTAAATAGGCTTTCATTTTGTTTTTGTGTTGAAAGAAGCATTCTACATGGAACACTTGAAATAAAACAATACAAACATGTTTACCTTTTTATGACATTTCAATTCTTGTCAAAAAGCATTTAGCATTTTGTTATCATCTTTACTTGGAACTTTACAACCTTCAAGATCCTGAATGCTGAAATTCTTACTAAACCTGTTTATCTTCATTATCACGCCAAGAATCTCCTGATCTCTTCCTGTTTTCCCAGTTCTACCATAATTATTCTTATCTTCTCATAGCTTGAAGGTGACCCAGGGATACGGAGGAAATACAGCATAGTAGACATAGCTGGGGAAAAACTGGGTTCAAATCCTACACCTGATATGCACTATTTATATGATTGAACAAGGCACTTGAGTGTCCCAGATTAACTCTCTAGAAGACAAATTGTTGAGAAGATGCCACCCTGTGTTGGCAGTATTCAAAAAGTTGGACTCACCAATTGTTCCTATGCTAATGATAATGAAGTCCATACATGTATACACAATTAATACAATTTCCACTATCACCTTACTTTATTATCTCTTGATGGCAAGATTTGCCCCTGAGTTCTTGGATGCTCGGACCTGTCAAAGTCAAGCTCTAGTACACCCACCAAACTGAGTTTACCAAGGCTTATTGAAAATCGCTAGAGACACTTAGGACAGCTTGAAAAGTTTCAAATACAAGTATAGAAAGAATGACTAACATCAATAATCCAAAGATCTAGCTACATTTAGTTTAATCACCAAAAGGCTGGCCATTGAGTGATAAATACTTTTGATTACACATGTATTTGAATACATATGAGATTAATTTACTAAGGTGAAGAAGTGTTGAAATCTGTGTTGGTGTAGGTACCCTCTTTCTTTCTCTCTTTCTTTTTTCCATTGTGGTAGTCCAATAATTCGTATATTGCCTCTTCTGGAGCTATTTTCCAGTTGTTTTTCCAATGAGGTATTTTACATTTTCTCCTATTTTTTTCTTTTCTTTTTTTGTTTAACTGATTCTTGATGTTTCTTTTGAGTTATTCACTTCCATTTGTCCAATTCTAATTTTTAGTGAATTTTTTTCTTCAGTTAATTTTTTTTTAATCTTCAATTCTAATTGCTAGTGAATTATTTTCTTCAGTTAGCTTTTTTTATCTCCTTTTGACCAATTTTACTTTTAAAGGAGTTGTTTTGTTCATTAGATTTTATTTTTTCATTTCACCAACTTTTCAAGGAGTTGTTTTCTTCAGTGTATTTTTCCCATTGCACTAAATGGTTTTTAGCCTCTCTGTAATTTTTTAAACTTTTGATAAGCTTTTTATTTTCAAAATACATGCAAAGATAGTTTTCAACATTCATCCTTGCTAAATTTTATGTTCCAAATTTTTCTCCTCCCTTTCCTTCTTCCCCCCCTTTCCTAGACAGCAAGTAATCCAATACAAATTAAACATGTGTGGTTCTTCTAAACATATTTCCACATTATGCTGCACAAGAAAAATCAGATAAAAAAGGGGGGCAGGGGGAATGAGAAAGAAAAAACAACAAAAAAGGTGAAAATACTATGTTGTGATACACATTTAGTTGCCAAAGCCCTCTTTCTGGATGGCTCTCTCCATCACAAGTCTATTGGAATTGGCCTGAATCATTGTGGAAAAGAGCCAAATCCATCATAGTTGATTATCATATAATTTTGTTGCTATGTACAATGTTCTCTTGGTTCTATTCACTTTAAGTCTCTTTAGATTTTTCTGAAATTATTCTGCTGATCATTTCTTATGGGAACAATAACATTCCATTACAATCATATACCATAACTTATTCAGCCATTCCCCAATCGACGGGCAGCCAAGTTTCTAGTTCCTTGCTGCTACAAAAAGGGCTGTTACAAACATTTATGCATAAGTATGTCCTTTCCCCCTTACTAAATGTATTTAAGGAGTTGTTTTCTTCTGTCAATTTCTGTGTTTTCTTTTCCAAATTCTCCTACAATGTTCTCATTTCTTTTCCCCATTTTTCTTTTAACTCTCTTTAAAGATAGTTTTTCATTTCTTTTAAGAAAGTCTTTTGAGCTGGAGACCAGTTCATAACACCCTTTGAGGCTTCATATGGAGATGTTTTGCCTTTAGGGTCCTCAGGATTTGGGTTCTGTTCGTTTCTGTCTCCATAATAGTTATCTCTTTTTGCTTTTTTCCTCATTTTTAAAAGTTGAGATATGCTCTTAGGGCACAGGGAACAGGGGAGATTGTCTTGAGCTTCCCCTCCTGGGTGTCAGGGACTTCTCACTGCCCTAGGGCCAGTAATGCAGATTTTCCCATGACACCCCTGTAATGCTGAGGTTCAGGGATTCACTATTTGCCTTCTTTAGTTACATTGGAGATCTCACAGCTGGTCTGCTAACCCACTGGCCTTCTGAACCAGCATAAAGTACCTAATGTTGCTATATTTTAGCTTAGAGCCTTCCACTACATTCTCCACGTGGAGTCTCTCTACCGTGGGCCTCCCCATGCCTGTGTTGGGCCCTGTACAGTTGAGATAGACTTTTCCTGAAGTCCTTCCAAGATACTTTTGCTGGAAATTTGCATTCTAAATATTTATGGGTTCTGTCTCTCCAAAATCTGTTCAGAGGCTTGATCTAGTGTTGATTCTGAGGGAAGCCAGGAAGAACTCAAGCAAAGTCCTGTCTCCTCTCTGCCACCTTGACTTCACCCCCCCTTTCTGAAATATCTTAAGAAGCATTTATGGCATGAACTTTTATGATATCAATTAGTATAAAGCTAAATTCAGATTTAAGTAGCTCATTTTTAGGTGTACATATCCCTTAGCCTATTGGTTGTCCTTAACATTTAAACATTTTTAAAAAAAGTTTTCCCAATTACATGTCATCACAATTTTTAGCCCTGATTTTCTTAAGATTTCAAGTTCTGAATTTTTTTCCTTCTCTCCCTTCCTTTCTTCCAAAAAATGGAAGACAATTTGATATGGATTATACATGCACTACATGAAACATTTCCATATTAGTCACAATTGTGAACGAAGAAATAGATTAAAAGGAAAAAAAATACACAAGAAAATAAAGCAAAAACGTATACTTCAATCTGCATCGAGTCCATCAGTTCTTTATCTGAATATAAATAACATTTTTTCATTGGGAGTCCTTTGTACTTGTCTTGAATCACTGTGTTGCTGAGAAAAGCTTAGTGATTCAAAGCTGATTATCACACAATGTTGCAGATACTTTGTACAGTATTTTCCTAGTTCTGCTCATTATACTTTGCATCAGTTTGTACAAGTCTTTCCAGATTTTTCTGAAATCTGCCTGTTCATAACTTCTTATTGGACAACAGTATTCCCTTACACTCCTATGGCATAGCTTGTTCGTCCATTCCCTGATTGATGTGCACCCCCTCAATTTCTAAAATTTTGCCAACACAAAAAGAGCTGCTATAAATATTTTTGCACATATAGATCCTTTTCCTTTTTTTATCATCTCTTTGCGGGTACAGATCTTATAATGGTATTGCTGGGATAAGGAAGTAGCTGGTGCTGCTGGAGGCTGTAGGGGTTTGGCAGTTTAACTGGTGTTGAGCTGGGGTCCTAAAATTGGTGTCTGGTATATGTGCTGCAAGTTGTTTCCTGGGGGTTTCACTGAAGCATTTGGCTCTGGCCTGGTGGCTGCCTGTTTGCCTGGGGCTCCGCTGAAACACACAGAAGGGTCCTTGTTAGCTCTTCTTTGTTTGCTTTGGCAAGCTATCTGTTTGCCCAGTCCTGGTAGATCTCCAATCTGGAGTCTGTTCCCTGGCTGTGCTGAGGCACAGCGTGGTTCCTGGTATTGGCATTTGCCTGTCCCATCATACTGAGGCTGTGGACCTCCCACTGACTTGCTGACATGGGACCTGGGGCTGACTTATTGGGATGCTTTCTGAAGTGGACTGTGTTCACCTTTTATTCAAGCAAGACAGACTTTTCTTGCCAGTCTTCCAAGTTTCTTGGGCTAAAAGATTGTTCTTTGCTGATTCTGCTGTTCAAATGTTTGTTTGGGGGCATTATTTTAAGATTGTTTGGAGGTGAATATGGAAGAGCGATTCACTCTTCCATCTTTACAGTGATTCACTACTTACTCCACCATCTTGGCTCCTGGATATGGCCTCAATATTTTTATGTGAACCTAGTGATGGTATCTACTTTCTACTCAATTTTGCAATTGTAGTAATAAAAAGGAGAATTTCATAAGCCAACAGTTACAAAATGACAGAATTATGGGATGATGAATTTTCATAAGGATAACAGCACTCACATGAAGAAATAAGGACATAGGGAATTTTAGTCATTAAAAATCTATTATATTATACTTGCTTATGTCCTAAATAATTAATATAGACAGGAAAACCAAAATAATTTTTAAATGGTCAGTTGAAATGGAACTAGCCTCTAATCTGTGGGTGGCCAAAGTCAAAACACAGCAGGCTAGACATAAGAGAGTAAGGACACAAACAGAAATTTAATTAATTTCAGAGTGAGGAAAATGACACCTGCAGGTAGAAGCCCACCTCCTAAGAAGAGGACTTATAGATGCTAATAGTGGGGGGCAAACACTTAGATACATGAGAGAAGCTGGCCCACAACACAATCATCCTTAGAGCATGAGATAGTTCTCATAGTTAGCATTTCTTGGGACAATACAGATGTTCTTGGGTCCCATGGGAACAGCCATTGTCTCAAGGCTGGGTGGTCATGGCCACCCTATGGGGTACAGAACCAGAGTTCTGTGATGCTACCTGTCAATGCCAAGGAACAGGGATTGTGAACATGTGATGGGCAGCCCTGAGAAATAAGGGGAGCAAATATCTTAGTACACATTTGGTGCTGTTCCAAATAACACGCTTTGCTGGGGGTGATGCTATCCAGAGCACAAAGCTTGGGGCTCAAAGAAACAAGTTATCTCCAAAATCCTTTGACAAGATAAACATATCCTCACAACACCACCTATATGTTAAAAAGCCCAAATCCCCATTTGAAAAAAATGCTACTGAAACAATAAAATCTAAAGTCATTACAACAGAACATTGTAGCCCTCCTTATTGTTCCTCTCCCTCTAAATAGAATATAAACTCTCTGAAAGCAGGAACAATTTGTGGGCATTTGTATTCCTAGGACTTAGCACAATTTCTGGCATAAAGTAGACATTTAATTAATTCCTGGTAACTGAGATAGCTAGATAAAATGAGTCTGAAGAAGAACTTAGAAACTTAAAAAAAAAAGTTATCATTAATACTATTTTTGATCCATTAGAGTGAGGTTGTAAGCTTTTAATCTATGATTCACCAGTTTTCTTTGGAGACAGAAGATATAGTACACATCTGGGCAGCTGCTGGCCAGCTTAAGAGGTTCACTGGTCATTGGCTCTCCTCCCAAGAAAATGGGCTACATCCAGTCCTACTAGATTTCAGATCTCTGAAGGCAAGGATCTCAGCTAATTCACTGTTGGGGTTGGTTGGGTTTTGCTTTATTTTTGTTTTTTAGAAGATAGCATTTAGTAGTCAATTACACGTTAGTTGAATGAATCTTGAATAAAATACAAAACAAACATTTAGTAAGCACCTACTATATCTAGGGCATTGTGTTAGTTATTGGAGGAAATGTGAAATTTAGAACAAGCAAAGTTTGATACCTTTTAAGAAGCTTATGATCTAATAAGTCACCAAGAGATGTAGTTATAACTGTAATCAGTGAGATAATGGGCAGAAGTCTATTAGTAATGAGGGGCTTAGGAAAGGTTTCATAGAGAAGGTGGTATTTAAATTAGGTTTTAAAAGAAGGGTAGGAATTCAATAAGCAGGGAAAGGGATATCATTTTTAGTCCAGGGACAAACTTAAGCAAAAGCACATTGCCAGAAGAGCTTGGTAATCATTCAGGGGCAGGGAGTTGTCAATTCTGGAACAAAGAATATAGAGAAAAGAGAAATATAAGATAAGAGTGGAAAGAAAGGATGGCACCAAGCTATGATAGCCTTTGAATAACAGGTAAGAGTATTTGAATTTTAAAAAGCAAGCAGCAGGGAGCCACTAAACATTTTTGAGCAAAGGTCTGACAAAATATGGACATTAGAAGGATAATACTAGAAGAAGCACAAAAGATGAATCAGAGGCAGGAAAACTTATAAAGAAGGCAGTCTGCCAATAGTCCAAATGGTTCATAATATAGGTCTATACTTGGGTGATGGAATTAACTTAACATTATGCCTGCCTGACACACAGTAAATTTTAAGTACATCCTGAATAACTGATTGTTAAGATGATTGGATATGGTAATGCAAACAATACATCAGTGATGAGTCTGAACATATGAATGAAATAATAGGCAGAAATAGGTCAAATGGAGAACTATGTATATGTGGAAAAATAATGAGTCTGGCTTATGACATCTTTTGTTTGAAATACTACTGGGTCATCCATGTGAAGATGGCCTGTAGGAAGTTGAAAATATGGGCCTAAAGCTCAGGAAAGAGAGGCTAGGACTAGAAATATAGATTTGGGAGTCACCTATAGTAGAAGTGGAAGTTAAAGCTCTGAGAGTGAATTAACATGGCAAGAAAAAGAATAGAAAAATTACAGTAAATTGTAAAATTTGGGCATGAACAATGGAAAATAATCAACGATTCCCTTCCCCCACAAGGACTTTATGGCCAATAACATGCCCAGTAGCTTATATTCCTTTTATTTTAAAAAGATACTTATTGTACTTTAAAATAAATAGTATTGGCAGAGAATAAAGAAACCAGTCATATTCCTATATATATTCCTTACCTAAAATGAGTCCAACCATAGAACTGAGATAACCAGTGCCACTACCCAGATTCAAGAATGAAAGTCCAGGTTGTAGATCCAGAGCTTCCATCACTTCTGAATATATGCATGGGGCAGAAAGATGAATATTGCCATGTTTCCAGGCTAAGTCTTTATAGGCATTATCTTTAAATTCTTCAAGATAGTAGTCTGCACGGTCAATAGCTCGGAAGGCTTGCTCTACCAGCTCTGTTCGGATATATTGTGCTTCTTTCAAGTTATCTATTAGCTCATCATTGTCTTCTCCAGCACTGACAGCACCTCCCATTTTCAAGGATAATGCTTAGGAAGAGCTATAATTACAAAGGGAGTAAAGGAAAAAGATGTAAGACAAAGAAGACATGAATAAAAGTTCTGAATACGTAATTAAGTTATTACAGAGTAAGACCTTTCATCAAACTGGAAAAGGGGGATAATTCTATCAAGCAATCTATTCAATGTATTTACCAGATATGGAAAAAGATTAACTTAGGTGATTCTAATCTGAATTTTAAAGACTTACTCTCTTTCAGTAAGGGATATGATAAATATTATGCCACATCAAATTCTGATAAATACTTTCCAAGATACGCAGAATCCATTTCAAGACCAACTCTGACTACTCATGGCTATTCAATACCACAATTATTTATAATTATTAACAAGATGTAATATTCTGTATTCCCCTTCTAGCTTTTTGAAGTGAAAAATATACCCACCTTACATTCTTTCCAAGTGTCTTGAAGAAAAACTACAGAGAACCTTGCCTTCTGAGTCCAACAACTAGTATACATACATAGTACAAATGGAAAATTTTTCTTAATTTATATTCCTTCTATAAAAAAATGAAAAATTTCCCTTCCTAAATTATCTTTATCCCATTAAAGTAATGGCTTTATGTGACAAATACAATAGCATTTTTTTTTAACAAAAGATTTGCTTTCCATAATTTGATAAAAAAACAAAAACAAAAACAAAAAACTAACCTACCAAGATAGATTATCATGCATATCCATAGAATTTGTTCATGTATTGTTAATATACTTTAATATTGTTTGTTGTTGTAATTACTCTCTCTATTTCTGAAAGTACAATGTGAATAAAAGACATCCAAATGAAATATCTGCAAGTTCTGACAGTAGGGGTTAGAATTTCCCCCTCAGAATAAAAATAAAAGCTGGCTATCTATAATGATTCTTCCATATTATTTAAGTACATTAAAGATGTTTCAAAAGCTCTACAAGTATGTTGCTAAACATGAATTTCTGTCCATTTTTTTGCAATCAGATTTTAATTATAGTTAATATTGTTCACAATCAAGATTTATAACTCATTAGTACTCCTTCAAAAAAAATTACAAGAGGCTGCTTTTCTGTTTTTTCTTAAGGCTATTTTCTTAAGGCTATGGTCAATTAGTTCATTTGATTATGATGCATTTGATTCTCTCTGAGTCAGCTTCATATGCAGAAAACTGTTCTATTTTCAATCTCAATGAGCAACTTTGTTGTATTTAAGAAAACAACATGAGGTGACCCTGATGATGCTTTTTCCAAGTTATGGCTTTAACAATTACTTTATTTTATAACTAATACCATTAGTTATCTTTAACTTCTAAAATCATAAAATCAAGCTCCAATATGACCTTTCTTAACTAAATTAAAATGCTTTTCCTCAGATCCTGCTTCCTACAAATTATGCCAAGTTCAATTTTCAAGGCATTATTTTATACCATTATTTCTATGATTTAGTAATACAACTGGACAAAATATAATGGAAAACCAATCCAACTGAACATTACAAGACCATACACCATGGTCATACTATTACATACTGTATCATGTTTTTTCATTTCGAAATTTTCCTCTGAGCCCTCCAAAAATCTACTTTTCCTAACTTTTTAAGTCAAATTATAATTCCAATTTATAAAAGCTATCATTTTTTATAACTTCTCCAATTTCTGAAAACCTCTTTATCCAATATGTTTCCATGACTCGGAAGTCACAGAATGTCAAGAGTTGAAAGGGATATCAGAGGTCATCTGGTCCAGTTCTCACTTGCACAGAAATTCCTTTTACACTATCCCAAGTTAAGTAGTTATGCAATTTGTGGGTGAAGACTGTCTAGTAAAAGTGACTTCATCATCACTTGAGGCAACCTATTCAATTCTTGGACAGCTCTAATTGTGAGGAATTTTTTCCTAACATTGAGCCACAAACTGTCTCTGTAATTTCCATTCTTTTCTTTGCTCCTACTTCTGCTGCCTGGATCAGTCAGTCAATAAGCATTTTAGCATTTACTGTATGCCAGGCACTGTGCAAAACAACATTCATGTTTTATAGCCTAAACCTTTCAAAAACATGTTTCCCTTAAGACCTTTCTTCTCCATACTACTTCCTTCAATCAATACTTTTATGATTTGGTTTTTAATTTTCTCAACATCACCCTCTTCTGGATGTTGTCCAGTTTGTTAATGTCATTCCTAAAATGTAATTAGACGCCCCTCCCTCCAACTGAACATAACACTCCAAATGTAATATGACCAGGGCAAGACAAAACAGGACTATTACTTCTTTGGAGGCGGACAGAGTATTTCTATTAATGTAAAGTAGTCTAAGAACACATTGGTTTTTTAACTGCCAAGATACACATTTAACTTGTATAACTTTAACTTGTAAGCTTGTAGTTCAACCAATTTCTCCCAGATTCTTATAGTGTCGTACCATTGTCTCCCACAGGAAAAAATTGCATATAAGCTGAAAAAAAAAATAAACCTGTTGTCATATTCTAGTAGCTAACAAAAAAGAATAACAGAGGACTTGTTTCTATATATCTCTAATAGCCAATCCTAAATTAGGAAGTTAGTAAAATATTCTCCTACGTAGTACTCCTATAAAACCAAAAATGACTTACTCCCTAAAACTATTCAATTTCTTTTCTTCTTAAAATGCTCAGATTTCATTCTAACAAATTATCTTGATATCAATGTTCTACATCAATTCTCCAAAGCTCAGGTGTTTCTTTGGAGCTCAGCAGTATTCATTATTTTGAATTTTGTGGCTAAACAGCAGTAACTTAGAATAAACCTAAGAATCAAAGCAACCAATTTTTAAACAACAGAGCAAGAGATTTTAATCAGCTATTTAAAAGAACAAATTTAAATAAAAAAATCCACTTGCTATAGCATCTTCTTTTCTTAATAAACTGGGCCTTTAAAAAATTTAATAAGTAATGGTAGGATGTATTTTTGGAGAGGAGTAAAAGGAGGAGAGTATGTAAGTGGAAGGTCTCCAAAAGTTGTTGGGTTTTTTTTTTTTTTAATGCAATCTGTAACCCTTCAGGATTTAAAAGAGATTGTATTCCAAATTCTGCAAAGGCCTAAATGTGGATTAAGAGGTCCTTTTAATCATGCAGGCATCTTCAATCGGTTCATTTAATTAAAGCCTTTAGACAGATATAATCAGTGACCCTCTCAACAGTTGACTAGAGCTACCCTTACCAAAGTTGGTTGTTAAATCTCCAAATTTTTCCCGTAATTTCTCAGATTTCCATCAGTTACTCTTTACAGAATTAATATGTTCGAATTATTATAAAACCTTGTGAAAAATGCCTATTTTAAGGGTGGCTGCCTTTCATTGACTCTTGCAGTTGAAGAAAGTAAAACATTTATGTATTAAAAGGGTAGAGGATCCTACTGAGTGGAAACTCCCACCCCGAACCTTCCACCTTCCACCAAACAATCCATATCGAGGAAAAACATCTTTAAGAACTTAAAAGCAGCATCAATTATTTCAAATCTTGAGGTAATTTAACTGTCTTGACAAGCAAGTCAGAGAAAAGTCAAGAACTAACCTGGACACTTTATTCAATTATTTTCAAATCTAGAAGTGATTTAACTGTCTCAACTAGGTCACAGAAAGCAAAGAACTACTATACGCTTTGTTCCCAATGCTCAAAGAAAACGGTGCCTGGAGAGGCCCGCCTTTGTGCACAGGATGGGTGGCAAGCAGGTACCCTTGTGCCGGCTTGGGGGCAGCTGAGGGAGCAGCCTCGGCAGGGGGCAGCTGAGCTCCTAGGGAACGTCTCAACATCTGGGCAGGGATTTAACCAGAGCTAGGAAAAACCTGCGGGGGCCGCACCACCTGGTCGGCTAAGCAGCTGGCTCGGGGCTGTTTATCCTAGTAACCAAAACCTGCTCTCAGCAGCCCCCAGAGCAGCAGATGCGTCCGGCCACTCAGCAGGGAACTGCCAGAAATCAAGGGCAGGTGGGAGGGGGAAGCGCACAGCACTAGGAATCCCAAGTGCAGGGTTCGAATCCCGGGTCTGCCCTGTTTGACCTTGGGTAAAAAGGGAATGCGCCAAGTTTCTCCAAGAGGGCTTTGAAATGCAAAGGACCCTGGAAAGGTTAAATCCCTCCTCTATAATTTAGCACAGGGAGCGACCTTGGGAAGTCAGTCACCTCTCCAGTCGGGTTTTGCTGTAAGGGACCCGTTATTTCAAGAGCGTACGTACGGAACTCCCACTAATAAAAACGACTCGAATGGGAACCGCAACTTTTTTTAGAGCTTTGCCCAGGTTCAGGTCCAGAGAGGTAGAGTGACTTGCCCAGGGTAGCACAGCCAAATTTGTCAACGGCGGGACTCGACACCAGCTCTCCACCCACAATACCGCGCTGCAGAGGGAGAAGGTCCCTGATTTCGCTGCGAGCTCGCTGGACTGGGGGCATCCCCGCGGTGCCCCGGAGTCCACCAGCGGAGCCCGCCCTCGGGCCCGGGGAAGAAGCCCCCACGTCGCAGGGAGTGGGGTTGCTAGGCAGCGGCACCCTCCAAGCCCGCCTCAGGGGCGGCCGCCTCCTCCCCGCCAGCCCCGGGATCCCGCCCCCGGGCGTCCGCAGCCCTCGGCGGCCTGGCCGGCGGCTCTACCTCGGGCCTCGGGCGGAGATAGGGCCTGCGCTGGGCTGAGGCCTGGAGGTCCTCGGGTCTCGGCGCTTGCTGCCCCGCCGGGGCCTGGCCCCGGCCCAGGCGCCCGAGGGCTCGCCTCCCAGGCTCCTACAGTCCGGCCCCGCCCCGATCCACCCGACCCTGCCCTCAGCGAGGCCGCCCCCTGCCCCCGATCCGGGCTCCGGCGCTTCCGTCAGCCCCTCACTCAGCCCCTTGATCGCAGCGTCCGCTCCGCCTCCCACCGACAGCTGTAAACATCCGCCCGGCTGACCCCGGGGGTCGCCAGTGCGCCTGCGCCGCGCAACCGCTCAGGCTCGCGTGGGGGAGGCAGCTCAAGGACTCGGAGCGAGGGCGGTGCGGGGAGAAGGAGGGGGCAGTTAAAGGGGAGGGCCGCGGAATCTTAAAGGAGAAGCTGGTGTCTTTGCCGGAAAAAAGAGCATGCGTGGGATTTGGACGAGGTGGGGGTGGGAGCGAGCGGGGGAAGGGGGCGGTGTTCTATAGATGTAGCCTTCCCCTATTGGAAGCGGGATTGTGACACGCCCCTCTCCACCCCATCCAGACCCTCCTGTCACAGAATGTGAGTCGGTAGGGACTTCGAAGCGGATCTTGCTACTCTCCAGGCTCAAGTCCCAGCCCTTTCAGCTCTCATTTTAACGAAGTTTTTCTTTAAATCCCGCTGAAACCTGCCTTTCTGCAACTTTCTTTTGCCTCCGGTTATACACTCTGGCTAAACCCTTTCCCCCTAAATCAGTTCTTTAAATATTTGACCTCAGCTCTCACGTCCTCCCTGGAGCCTTACCTTCTTCTGACATGGCCAGTGACACGTTTTCCCGTTCTTTGCTCCACCTCTGGAGCATCTCTTTTGTCCCCTTGACCCTTTCCTTAAATGTGGCAGCCGGGTTGTAGTGGGAAAAGATCTGGATTTATAACCTGCCTCGAAACGTTGTGAAGATTAAATCTTGGCAAACCAACGCTCGCAGGGGTCCTCAAACTTTTTAAATAGGGGGCCAGTTCACTGTCCCTCAGACTGTTGGAGGTCTGGACTATAGTAAAAACAAAAACTTTATTTTGTGGGCCTTTAAATAAAGAAACTTCATAGCCCTGGATGAGAGGGAAAAGTCCTCAGCTGCCGCATCTGGCCGGTGGGCCGTAGTTTGAGGATCCCTGCGAGAAATGTGAATTGTCATCGTTATTTGGAGTTAGTCCCAGTTAACTAGCATTTACAAAGTGCCTACTATGTGCCAGTCACTATACTAAGCTCTGGGGATACAAAAAAAAGATGAAAAACATTCCTTACTCTCAAAAAGCTCACAAGGGAAGACAACATGCAAACAACTATATACAAACAAGATATGTGTGTATATATGCATGTACACATATGTATAATAAGATCCCACCTAATAAGCCTTTCATAATCTTCCTTAACCTTGGAACTTTCCGAGATAACCGTCAATTTATTCAGCATATGTATGTATATTCATGTATATATACATGTATCATGTATACGTGTTTGTGTATATTGTGCATGCACACACATATGTATATGTATAGCACATATACACATGTGTGTATACAGAGCTTTATATAAATGTGTATATATATATATCAGTGCATATAAACACATGTGTATGTATTTATATATAGTATTGTATATAAAGTTAAAGGGGTCCCTTCCATTCTTTGAATATAGCTATAGGAAAAGTCCATTTTTATTATTAATGATAGTAATAAAACATGCAAGTTAGAATAGATGATCTTAAAGATGATCCCTAAGACTGCTTGTTGTGCTGTTTTTATTTTTAACCAGTCGAATGTAGCAGAAGTAATAACACGTCCCTCAAGAAAGCTTAAGATAGTTTTTTGGCTTTTTTGGCTACCCAAATCATGTTCATTATTCATACACACCCATACATAGGTAACCCAGATAGGTAACACTTGCTTTTTTTTTTTTTTCTGGTTATACATGTACATTAATTTTTAAAAAAATATACATTTCTTTATAAATCATGTTGGGAGAGAAATAACAGAACAAAAGGGAAAAACCATGAGAGAAAAAAGAAGAAAAGGGGAAAATAGTGAACATTGCACGTGTTGGTTTACATTCAGCCTCCTCAGTTCTGTCTAGAAACACAGATGGCTTTTTTCTGACCAAGGTCTATTGGAATTGCCTTGGATCACTGAATCACTGAGAAGAACAGTCTTTCATAGTTGATCATCACACAATCTTTCTGTTACTGTGTACAATGTATTCCTGGTTCTATTTGTTTTACTCAGCATCAGTTCATGTAAATCTTTCTAAGCCTTTCTAAAATCAGCTTGTTCTATCATTTTTTAATAGAACAATAATATTCCATCACTTTCATATACCATAAGTTATTCAGCCCATTTGATGGGCATCTACTCATTTTCCAATTCTTTGCCGCCAAAAAGAGCTACTACAAACATCTTTGTATTATATGGGTCCTTTTCCTTCTTTTATGATTTCATTGGGATACAGACCCAGCAGTAGCACTGTTGGATCAAAGGATATGCACAGTTTTATAGCCCTTTGGGCATACATCATTTGAAATTGCTGTCCAGAATGGTTGGATCACTTCACAACTCCACCAACAATGCATTAGTGTCCCAGTTTATCCACATCTCTAACATTTATTATTATCTTTTCCTGTCATCTTAGCCAATCTCAGAGTTGTTTTAATTTGCATTTCTCTAATCAATAGTGATTGAGCATTTTTTCATATGAGTACAGAGACTTTAATTTTTTCGCCTGAAAATTGTTCATATTCTTTGACCATTTATCAATAGGTGAATGACTTGTATTCTTACAAATTGACTCAGTTCTTTATATATTTTAGAAATGAGGTCTTTATAAAAAACACTGGCTGTAAAATTTTTTTTCCAGATTTGTACTTTCCTTTTAATATTGTTTGTGTTGGTTTCATTTGTGTAAATTTTAAATTTAATATAAAGTTGTCCCATTTCACATTTCATAATGTTCTCTAGTTCTTTGATCATAAACTCCCCTCTTTCCAAAGATCTTTTGTATAAATTATTCCTTGCTTTCCTAATTTGATTATGGTATCACTCTTTATATCCAACTTATGTACACATTATGATTTTATTTTGCTATGGGGAAATAATTAACACTTGTAGCCAAGACTTACGTATGGAGGGGAAACATGTCTCTAATGATGCAGGATTAATATTTTCTAGTAATATCATCCCACCATTCTTTCAGTCTCTGCTTTGAGATGGTCCATTTCCCAGCTTTTCTTTTAGTTTCCATTTCTATCTGATGTTGCTCCACTGGACACATAGTCTGCCAGATACTACTTTGCTAAATTATATTTTGCTGGATTTAAAAGTTTCCATTGCCTCCTTTTGGCTTAGCTAAAATCTAATCTACTTTTTTAAGGAAGAATGAATCCTATGTGTTCTTAATTTAAAGTCTATAGGTTTTCTCCAAGTATATTAGAAAAAGCAGACCATTGCAAAAAGAAAAACAAAAAACACACAAACCCTCCCATTTTGTTCCTTCAGTCTTGGCCACTAAGACCTTTCATTTTCTTAGTCAGATTCTTTTTTTTTAAGTCAGAGATTCTTAGACCTCAGAGTTGAGCAATCTTGAACAAAAATCAGAATCTTCCTGTGTTTTGAGTCTCCAGGTTCTCACCCTAACTTATGGTGAGCATTCCATGTATTTCCCAAGCTTTCCCTGAAGCCCAATAACAATTATTTGCCCAAGAATTCTGGAGTTCAGGGTTCTTCAGTTTTCATACTCTTAAGTCTTTTCCATTGTCTCATGTAGTCCAATGGATGGGTAAAAAAAACAGACAATACCCCAATCCCTGAAGGAAAGATCATGTATATATCATCAGCCACATTTCTGGTTCCTTCATTTGCAGATGTAGTCAAAGTTTGAAAGGGACTTTGTTATTTAATTTATATTTAAGGGTCTTAAAGGTAACCTTTCTAGCAATTCTTTCAGGGAAGTCTGAATTCTCATAAAAGTGCCAGATAGCGGGAGGACTGTCTGTCTGTATGAGTTCTTGGAAGTGACCAAGGGATTCACCAAAATATTGGAGGTTTGCTTTCCTTCCAAGTTTATTTTATTTCTAACAGTTATCAAAACACAAGTTGCTGTACCAATCTGGGAAACTAGAGAAATGATGGGACATACCAAACTGGGGAAAGGAAATACATCAATCACTTATGGAGTATGGTGAGTCCTTTTTGTGGTTTTTTTCCTTAAATTATATGTATTTGCTTTTGCATTTTTTGTGGGATGGAATAAAAGCTTTTGTGAACCCACTTTATGTTATAGTACTTTGAACACTTATTTGTGATCTATGGAGACTTAGATTTTATATCCCATCCCTATTCTGGGATTTTCCGAAGGAACTCTGATTTGGGACAAAATTAGACAAAGAAAGTGATCCTTTCTAATATCTCCTCAGATTAGATACAATCCATACTAGGAGATGGAGATTATGGAGTTTGTGCTATATTCAGACAAGGAAACGAATGCTTTGGGAGACTGTTACGTGTATTGTAAAATCAGTTGAACTATGACTGCTGCAATTAGTTACACACACACACACACACAAACACACACACACACACACACAGAGACACAAATAGAGAGAGAAAGAGAAAGAGAGAGAGAGAGATAAAGAGAGAGAGAGAGAGAGAGACAGAGACAGAGACAGAGACAGAGACAGAGAGACAGAGAGAGATTTGTTTGTTTTTTGGAATTTTATAACTTCAAATGCCATCATTTCTCTAGGAAATATAAATGAATTCTTCATTTTTACTAGAAGATGTATAAATGCACACATATTTCTCTCTATATAAAACCATTGGAATAATCATGACTTTCCCTATGTTAGGATCTTTTGGGTATTGAAAATGTAGTCTCCAGTCCATTAGGGAATCTTAATATCATAGTTACCATTAATATGTAGAATTACAAGGAAATAACTCAAAACTAAAGGTACTCCTATCAAAGGACTTTTTTTCTTTACTTAAGAGAAAAACCCGAAGGCTATTTTCCTGTTAATAGTGAAGTAATTTAGAGGCATTTTCCTCCGGAAGATTCTAGCCCATATTAATTCACTACCATCTTGTATACTTATGTATTTTAATTGCTTTTCACTTCCTTTTACTCTCCCCCATCTTCTTAATTGTAATTGTGTATCTACTTCAGTCCACAGGGTTCCATAGTACCTGAGACCATACATCTCAAGATTCTCCACATTCTTCTTGTTGATCTGTTTTAAATAGAGATGGGAAGGGGTGGACACTCCATAGCCTACAATTTTTATTTTCTTCAGCGTGTTTATTCTCAAAGATCCTAGAACATAGCTCTAGATGCTAAAGTGATAATTTTTTGCTTCTCGTAATGCTTTTGCTTCTCAATGCTTTGATGATGACATCCTGAAACTTCTGAAAAGTAGGAAGTTTAGCCTAAATACATATCAGAGATGAAGTTTTTCCTACAGAAATAAAAGTTAGGAAACCACCTTTGAAGCTGCCATGTTACCATCCCTAACTAGACACAGATTTGGAGCATCATAATACTTTCTTCCCACTTCCAGCCCTTTTGAAGTTTTGGTTGGCTGTGTAGAATATTCTTTAACACAGAGGTGTCAAATTCCTGGCTGAAGGAAGCCCACAATATTCCTGAATGCTCTGGGAACCAGATTAAAATGTAATTAGAATATCTTTTGCAAAATGAATAAAAATACAAAAAATCTTAGACAATGTTGCATTTAAAAACTAAATCAAGACGTGGTCTGCAGAATTCTTAGAGATGACTTTGTGACTACTCATTTATATTTGAGTTCAACATTACTGTTTTAATAAATCTTATTTGGATACACAAATCTTGCTTATTATTCTTTTTTCCTTTTATCTTCTTAGTATTGCAGTTAAGTTAAAACTTAATTGTTAATTTGCTACTAAAGGTAGGAATTTAAGTGGAAGGGAGAATCAGTCAAATTTCCTTACTTTAAAACTCAGAGAACTCTGTTTAGAGCACTCATTCAAATTGCCTCATTGAGTGACTATGGGTCAACTTGCTCATTGTCACATTTGTTCACTGCTATAGATCTGATTACAGATAGGAATAAGGATTTAAACTCACTTCTGACTCCAAGTCCAACATTGCTTCCAAGGACTTTAAAAGAAAAAAAAAACGTGAAAGGTATAAGAGGAATGGGAGAATTTACTGAAGTGATTAGTGCAGGACAAGACAGGGAACAGCTAGCAGTCAGTATGATTGGAATTTGAGGTACACAGAGATAATTGTGTGAAATGATTTTGGAAATGTAGAGTGAATACAGACCGTGGAGGGTCTGTAGACAATAGGGAATTACAGAAGGTTCTTGAGCAAAGGAGTGTAACATCAGACTACTACACCATGCATAGGGAACTTAACTTTACAGCTGCATGAAAATTAGATTGGAAAGGGGAGCTTGAAGAAGGAGATTTCTGTTAGGAGGCTATTAAGATGGTTTAGGCAGATGTAATGAGGGCCTGGATAAAAGTGATGACACTGTGACATGAGAGCTATTGTGAAAATAGAATCAATAGGACTCTGCAATTAATTGGATGTTTTTAGTGAAGAAGAAATGTAGTAATAGATGGTACAAAGATTAAACAACTGGATTATTCAGAAAAATGATATAAACAGAAATAGAAAAATTAAAAGAGGGGGAAGCTTCAAGGGGAAAGATGTTATAGTTTTGTTTATGTTAAGCTAATTGAGATGTTAGTGGGATGTTTGAGTGGAGATACTCAGCAGACAATTGAAAGTATGACACTAAAATCCTCAAGGGAAAGATGGGGGCTAGAAATATAAGGACATAGATTAATATGGAGAAGAGACTTTATAGTGGACTACAGACTCCACTGTGGAAGCCTAAAGAAATGAAAATGTAATTAGGAAATGTTTACCAAGGGAAGTAAAAACACACTACAATATAGATGTCAATTTATGATTGTCTAAGTCAATATGCAATCCGCAGAGATGTTTTAAAAAATTTTGAGCTTAACACAATTGATTCTAACCCAATCTTTCTTTTATAGCTAAGGACACTGAGTCCCAAAGAAATTGAAATTTTCAGTCATACAGCAAATTACCTCAGGACTAGGACATAAATCCTATATCCCCTCATTCCAAATCTAGGATACTTTCCATTATTTTTGTTGTTTAGTTATTTTTCAGTTATGTCCTTCTCTTAGTGACCTCATTTAGGATTTTCTTGGCATATATACCAGAATGGTTTGCCATGTCTTTCTCCAGTTCATTTTACAGATGAGGAAACTAAGGTAAACAGTGTCTCAGGTCAGATTTTAACTCAGATTCTCCATCTAAGTTCTATCCACCTTGCTACCCCAGTTTTCAGTATATTGTATTTCAATTTGGGATTAATTGAAACCTAGAGAGTAGATTAAAGCACAGAGAAAAAGAATCTATAGATAGATGGGAGATTAAGCCCAGAAAGAAGCAAACCCCAGGGAAGACGAGAGAACATAGAGGTGGGGCTGTTCCAAAAAAGGGGACTTGAAAGCAATATGAAAAAGTGCTTGAGATCAGGATCCACCCATAGAATTATCAAGTGGGGAAACCTTGAAAAGGTCAGCAGGAGCTACACCAAGGGAGTGGTGCATTGCTGCAACCAGACCAGTGATGTGGTGATTATGACTCTTGGATGATGGTGCAGATTAGAGGGTCACAACCATTTGGGGTGTGCTTCTATTCTGTGTTGTTTGTAAAATAAAACTATCTGTTCTCTAAATTCATGGAATTTAATACTAGATGGGATTTTGGAAATTATGTAGTTCAGTTCCTTTAGAGATGAAGAAGCAAACACCACATTAGGGAATTTTATCTTATTCTGTAGACAAAAGGGATCCAATAAAAGAGGGGTACAAAAGGATGGGGAACAAACCTGAGATTGTTAGGAAAAAGGGAAAGAATTTCTGTATCTGGGGGCAAAGACAAGATGGTAGAATAGGGAGGTGGGAGAGTGACAAGTCCAAATTAGGTTTACATCTTTGTTGTGGCCAGCCCCACTAAAATACATAATATCCAGCAAGCCCTTTCATGTCCTTTCTATTTCTCAATTTTTGTTCCTGTCAAAGGATAATATCACAAATCCAGAGACCATTTATTTCTGTGGGCTGGGCACACAGCTGTGGATTCTGCAGCTGCAGCAGGGTGTCAGGGGTCCTGGCTATATTCCATGGAAAATTATTTTATGAAGAAACTGTAGTACACTCTTCATGTCATTCAAGTTTCTATATTTAATCCTTATCCTGACATACTATCACAATTCCGTATGTACAACCCAGATGCTAAATATTTTAAAATTTCATACAGCATATTTTTAAAAGACAACTCATTTTCTAAAAACAAAAAGTGAACATCAGAAAGTATAAGATGCAGCCAGAGGTGCAAAAAATAAGTTACGGTAATATTAAATTTAGAAATTGGTGAAATTGTAAATGACACTTTGGGAATATGAACCGAGGGATTGGTAAAAAAAAAAAAAAAAAAAAAAAAGAAAAATTTTTGTGCAACTGAAGCAAATTTTTTTTCAGTACTATGACTTTTATAGGTCACAGAATTATAAAATTAGAGATGGAAGATAGAAATTATTTAGTCAAATCTCCTCATTTTATGGATTACGAAATTGAGACCTAGAAAGGTTGTGTCTTATTCAGGATCACACAAATTGTAAATGGTGGAGCTGGGATTCAAATTTAGATTTTCTGACTCCAAACTCGGCATTTTAAAATTTTATTTTATTTAGCATACAACACTATTTAGATCAACAAAGTGGTATTTTAGATAGAGCTCTGGATCAATAGCGGATTGACCTCATACACTTGTCATCTGTGTGACCTTGAGCAAGTCATTTAACTTTGATTTGCCTCGGTTTCCCCATCTGTAAATTGGGGATAATAAAACTTCCCAGGGTAGTTTTAAAGATATGAGACAATATTTTTCAAGTGTTTTGTAAAATTTTTAAGTGCTTTCCTTATTCCAGGTATAACACTTTGTCCACTGTACCACTTAGTTTCCTCTTCAGGAGAGGTTTCAGTTGTGGGGGAAGGCAGGAATCTTGTGAAATGGAGGAATATAATCACAATAATTATGCTATAAAAATGAAAAACATGGTAATTGATTAAATTAATTAAAGTAAATGGTAGAGTCTGAATTAGAGCTCAGACTGCCTAGAACCTAGACCAGTGATCTCTCCATCATTCATTCTGCCTTTCTTTTCTAACTACTGGTATTTCCAGTGCAGGTTTTGGGCATTAGCATGCATATTTGATTAAGTTATCCTGAGCAAACCTTCTCCATACTACCCTTGCAACACACCGAAATTCATTAAACTCAGCCAGTCGCAGAAATGGGACCTTTTAAAAATATTTTTTCCCAATAATCAAGCATTAATTAATTAATTATTCCCCCCAATAAAACCCTTTATAGGAATAAATAAAATCAAGCAAAATCAAGTCCCATATTTGCTGTGGCCAAAAATGTGAGAACTAGGACTTTTGAAAATGTCAGTCCAGTATGTTAAAAGTGAAACAGTTATAGATCATAAGCCATGAAAAGAGTTAAGACTTAATATTTTAAAAGCTGAGTGATTTTGTCATTGTGAGGATTTCTTTCATTGCTTGCCACCCCTTTTTACCTGGATCAATCATTTCACGAGTTACTGTGATCCTTCCTAAAAGAATCACTTAGTGGCCAAGTCGCTGTTACTGAGCTGGTGGCTAGACAATGGACATGCAAAATAGATTAGCTAGTAAGAACCCCACAGACTGTATATACCACTGGGATGGTCTTTGAAAACCTAGTACCTCCTTGCCTCTGTGGGTAATGATAGTAGAATGCTAGTAGAGGACAATTATTCTGCATAAACTTGCCACAAGGTGTCACCAAATACATAAAAATTAGAATTAGGGAGAAGGAAAAACTCACATTCATATAAAACCAACAATGCTTTATTTGTTTTTTTTTTTCCTTACAGTAGCTGGAGAATATAATTGGCCACTGTTTTTAGCATATTTAATACATAATTGTCTCATATGCCATATGGAAGAGCATCAGTTTAATATGGGCACTTAATAAAGCACTCTTTATTATTATCAATTGATAATTGATTGGAATAATAATGATCTGAAATGTATTAGCAGACATAGAAATTAGCAGGAAAATATCATAAAAATAATACCAAGAAATATTTTGCCTCAACCCCCCCAATTAATAGGAAATAATTAAGAAGAAGTTTTTAGGTATTGGTTTTGCCTTGCTCTGAGATTTTTTTTTTTTTTTAGTTAAGGAATTATTGATGTAGAAACTACCTTCTCCAGCAATTTACCTGTAACTTAGTCTTAATGAGTTTCCTGAGGAATGTGAAAGTTTGTGACTTGACTTGGCTCACATATACTATTGTGTATGCATGTATGCATACACATAATACATATACATCCACCCACTGGCAGGGTTTGCCTTTGGAGTCCTTTTAACTGCAAAGTCCAATCTATGAATTGTGATTCTAGGAAGTAATGGGATTGGACAATGCTTCTTATGTTTTCCAGAGATCCAAAAATGAAATCTATCACAATCCACAGTAACTTCTATTTAATTACTGTGTCTTCATTTTACAATCTTTTGTATTTTCCTTTTGTTTATATTGTTTTCATTTTTTCCTTGATTGCCTATGGATGACTGTACTAAGTTGAGGATCTTGTCATACTTTCTTTAAATTGGTTCTCTCTACTACTCTGCTTTGTAAGATGATATTGTTGATAATCACCCATCATAATTTTTTGTAAGATTTTACAGCTGAGTAATTCCAACCTTGGATTTCTTTTGGCAGCTATCTCTCTCTAACATGCTTTCTGGATTTTTTGTTCTTTTTGTTGTGGCAATAAATTTATATTGGTTAAAATTCTGGCCAAAGTTATTATAGTTGCCATTGATACTGACTCTACTGTCCATTTCCTATTTATGATGTTCAATTACTTGTTTAAATAAATCAGAGTTTAATTGTACTTTCATAGTCTTTTATCATTATAATTTTTTTTCATTTTTTAAATTCCTGAACTTAGCCTTGATGAATTAATGATTTGAATGTACACATATAGCTGATTCAGGGAAAACTTTCATATCAACAATAATACTCTTTCCTGTTTATTAAAATGCAATATTTTTCATTTTTTATGGTGGCGTTTGGTGCTTATTTGATGCTTACCATGTCTAATACCTATCAATAATGAAAAAAAGTTTTTGGTCTGCTGCCTATCAATAATGAAAAAAAGAGAGTCACATTTGTGGACCTACATTAATGGAGGAAACTCCCAAATTAATGAAACCACAGATCCTTTTGAGTATTGGTTGCATATTTATTCTGTAGGATTATAGAATATAGTTATATATGTACACGGTGTCTCCTCTGACAGAATTAAAGTACTTTAGAAATAAATATTGTTTCATTCTTTGCATTTGTATCCCAAGCCTTTAGCAGATCTGTACTAGGTGCTTAATAAATGCTATTAGCTCATCAAATCTGATAAGGATTTCTGGGGTCTGAGGCTATAGCCACCAAAATAACTGGCATCCAGTTTTTCTATTTTCTAAGTGATAGAAGTAGAAACCATATAATATTATTTATGATGGAGTTTTTCTGATAATACTAATAGGCCACACAAATATGGGTTATTATCCATTATTATTATGATACAAAAAGAAAACTTTCTAATACCATTTCAATGTTTTCCTACTTCACATTAATGTATAAACATAACAGAAGCCAGCAAGCTAAGTGATCAAGTATACAGATCCAAACATGTATTTCTGAATGTGTTATGATCCTGTCTGGTCAGTGATGGTTTTTATTTTTTTAACAATGGCATTGAACTTTTGTCCAAGAGGAATGGGACAAAGTCCAGAAGTGTTTCTGAGAATCTTCATATTGAAGCAACCACTCTGGGCCACTGATTGCTCATTGAGTCTCTTCCACGGAGAAAGTGACATTGCTCTTGAAAATGTGGCTCCAATATCTAAAACCACATTGAAGTAGATGATTACTATTATGAGAGGGAAACTGGTTTTCCAAAAGCCATCTTGACTTTTCCCCAGCTCTCTGTGCCTTTCAAACAACCTCTTTTGCTTTGACTTTAATTACATTTTTTGGAGCTTTGTTCAGAGTCGAGTTACCCCTCATTAGTAGTCTTTTAGGAGATTCTGATAAGAGCATCTACTGCCTGCCCCTCTGGCTCACACCCTGTGAACAATTCTATCAACACTTCTCATTGTCAGGGTTTGACTTTGAATTAAATGACGTGAGATGTGAAGGAAAAAGTACTTGGCAACCATGTCACTAACACCTGATTTCTTTGTGGACAAAAATGACCTGAACTCATCTCTTTCCTTTTCTCCTTCAAATGTGCTTAGTCTGCCCCTCTTGAGACAGTCCCCTTGACTTTCTTGGCATTGCACTATACTTATTTTTCCCCCATTCTTCTGACAGCAGTGTATTTGTCTCTTTCATTGGCTCTTTCCCCTCTATCCACTGCCTTAAATGTGAACAATACTTAGATTTTTCTTCTTTTTTAAATAAACCAATTCTCTCCTTTAAAAAAATCATACAATCCTGGAGTTAGGCGAAAGGGTAAGGATCATATAGTCTAATTTCCTACCAGTTCAGCAATCTGTTCTACAAAGTTTAATTAAATTCAACAAGCATTTATTAAGCATCTATTGTATACAAGACCCAGTATGAAACCCCAGTCCTAACTGCTGAGGGAAATAGTTGAATGACTTTCTATCCTCAACTATCTTAAGTGATAAAGTAAGTAAAACATATTCATCAATAATTACATCATAAAGTAGGAAATGATCTGCGCATAAGAGAGATACATACATAACAAGGCAGTAAGCTAGGCTCTGCATTTCAGGCTTATCATTACTTTTTTGAGGTAGTGCTCCATTTTCTGACAGCTCTAGTTGCTAGAAAGTTCTTTCTTAGATTGTTAGATGTTTGAATACAGAAATTATGTTTCCTTTTGTAACCAAGTTTTCTAATCAAGTGTGGGCCATGAGAGTCTCCTAATTGGTGAAGATGTTAATGTGACATTGTGTGCCTGCCTGAGGGAAAGAGTTGATATGAGAGCTTGAGAGAAGAGATACTTTCCTAAGGATACATGTGGTTCCAGGTTCTCTTCTTGACCAAATCCATTCATGTGGGGAGGGGGGGAGGGAGAGAGGGAGAAAAAAAGAAGGAGGAGAAGAAGAAGAAGAAGAAGAAGAAGAAGAAGAAGAAGAAGAGAAGAAGAAGAAGAAGAAGAAGAAGAAGAAGAAGAAGAAGAAGAAGAAGAGAAGAAGAAGAAGAAGAAGAAGAAGAGAAGAAGAAGAAGAAGAAGAAGAAAAGGAGGAAGAAGAAGAAAAGGAGGAAGAAGAAGAAAAGGAGGAAGAAGAAGAAGAAGAAGAAGAAGAAGAAGAAGAAGAAGAAGAAAAGGAGGAAGAAGAAGAAAGAAGAAGAAGAGAAGAAGAAAAGGAGGAAGAAGAAAAGGAAGAAGAAGAAGAAGAAAAAGAAGAAGAAGAAGAAGAAGAAAAGGAGGAAGAAGAAGAAAAGGAAGAAGAAGAAAAGGAAAAAGAAGAAGAAGAAGAAAAAGAAAAGGAAGGAGAAGCCATATTTTTGAGACCCCATTTTTTGTGTTTTCTTGGTAAAGATATTGGAGTTATTTGCCATTTCCTTCTCCAGCTTATTTTACAGGTAAGAAACTGACATAAACAAGGTTAAGTGATTTGCCTTGTGACACAGCTAGTATCTGAAGTCAGATATGAACTCAGCTCTTTAATTCTGAGCATGACATTCTGTCTACTGTGTCACCTAGCTACTTCTGCCAATTTTCCAATGTCCTTCCTAAAATGTGGTGCCTCTTACTGTATACAAACCAGGCAAGATGATAGGATGATTATGATGTTATTTAAAAGCTAGTGCTTTGAAAAAAGCATAACTGAAAAGAGAGAGAGGAAAGGGTTGGTTTTGCTGGCCAATTCTGTCACTTCCTGGCTGTAAAGCAAGTTATTTCATGTCTCTGAATCTATTTCTCAGTTAAATAAGGAATAAAAATACTTTCTCTTGCCAGCTTACAGAGTTATTGTGAGGATGAAATGAGAAAATACAACAATCAAGTCTAATACTCATAGAAATACAAGAGGTTGAAATATTGGTTGAAATAACTTCTGTCCTTTAATGGTCATTCTTCAAAGTAGCTTCAGTTTGTCATGGAAACATGAGTTTTTTTCATTGGCAAAATCTCTGAGATGTGAGTTTCCCCTACTGGGAAGCCTTGCGCCTAAACATGGAATTATGTCAGGAGAACTCAGAAGGGGAAGCATCTAGCAGTAGTGTGGAAACAGAAGAGCAGCCAAGTGAGATAGCAATTAGAGAACAGGTGGTACAAACTTGGAAGAGATAGATGTGTGTGTGTGTGTGTGTGTGTGTGTGTGTGTGTGTGTGTGTGTGAAAAAGAGAGAGAGAGAGACAGACAGAGAGAAACAAAAAGACAGAGACAGAGAGACAGAGATAGAGACAGAGACAGACAGAATGATAGACAGTGACAGAAAAGAGAGAGAAAAGAAGAAAGAGACAGAGATAAAGAGTCAAAGAAAAAGAAAAACTAGACAAGAAAGAGAAAAAGAGAGACAGAGAAAAAAACAAAAAAGAAATTGAAATAAAGGAGAGAAAGAGACAAAGAAGAAGACAGAGACAGAAAGAAACATACAGAGAAAGAGTTGACTTAAGTGAGGGTACCAGTAGACCAGAGAAGGTGACATAAGACTGAACAGCAAGGAATGTAGAAGGAAACCATGTGATATGGCCTGGGTAATAGCATGAAGACTCCTGATTCCTGGAGGGGGAAGTAGCCCTAAAGTGTAAGTGTTGCTCAGTCTTGCTCGCTGAGACTAAAGTGGAAGAAATGAAAAATTCAGAACCATAAGTTTCACCATCAATGTTCTGAAACTGCATTAATTGTGTCCATCTTGCACAATGGAGAGGAAGCAAAGGGATTATGGGGGAATTTGACTCTAATTACCCTGGAGATATGGTAAATGGCTCACTGATTTTTTGGTTCAGTGATGCATGCATTCTAATCATAATAAACTGTGGGTTTTCCCTGTCTCAGCATCATTGATTATATGTTTGGCAGTAGTGAATAATCAATAGATCCTAGGACAATTTTTATCATATAGGCTGGTGCTGCAGTAATGTAGAATGAGTAGAGGGGAGTTTAAAAAGTATAAGAAAGTTTGAAAGAAATAAGAGAGTTCTAGGTTATAAAAAGATTTAGATTTAAATCCTGGAAATCAGATATAAATAGGGAACCACTGGAACCTGTTATATAGGTAAATTGTCATAATTAGACTCATGCTTTAGAAAAATCACTTTGCCAATTGAGTGGGACAGGTAGCACAGTGGTTAGACTTCTGGGCCTACAGTCAGGGATACTCATCTTTCTAAGTTCAAATATGGCTTCAGTCACTTGATCTTTTTTGCTTCAGTTTCCTCATCTGTAAAATGACTTGGAGAAGAAAAGGGCAGACCACTCCAATAGTTTTGTCAAGAAATCCCCACATGTCATGAAGTCATTCATGAAGAGACAGATACAACTGCACAATAACAGTAATAACAATAAAAATAGCTGAGTGGTTACGTTGTAATATGGAGAGACTAGAGAGAGGGAAACTGTTTGGAAAACTATTGCAGTAATCTAGGTGAGAAGTAATGAGAGAGAGAACTAAGGTTGTAGCTGTCTGAGTAAAAAGAGGATGATATTTATGAGAGATGTTGTGGAGGCAAAAACAAACACCAGATGTGTGAGATGAGTGAGTTTGAGGAGTAAAGGATTACTTTCAGACACCTCAATGTAAAGAATGGGAGAAAAGCTGCTGTGGGAGGCTTGAGGAGAGATAAGTTTGCTTGGAATGACTGACCTGGAGAGTGGGATGTTTTACCTTGCTGCTGTGAGGGACCAGTTGAGATTACATGACATAAATTTAGTTTCCTTTAGCTCTATTCATCAACATGGCTAAATAGGAATGAAGAAGATGGATTGTGGGTAATTTGAGTAATATGGGACTGGGACTTGGCAGGATATGATCATCAATAAGGGCAAGGGAGTTCAGGATGGAGAATAATGATGGGATGAATTGGTTCACCAAAGGGTTGAGATGGAGAAGGAGAGGAATGGGGCCATTGAAGCCACACTGAGAGTTGGAGAGAATGAAGGTGAAAATGAAGGTGATCAAAAGGGCTAGTAATTGTAAAGAATAGGGAAAGATGAAATTATAAAATTATGATCAGATAAATGAATTTCAGAGTTAATGTATATGGAAATGGAACATTTGTAGGGATTAAGTATTATAATAAGGTCTTATTAGATACCTGATACTGTGCTAAGTTCTGGTAACACAAAAAAGGACAAAATGTACTCTTGCTCTTAGGGATTTAAAGTCTGATGCAGGAAACAACATATAAATTACCATGTACAAATGATATATATGGGATAAGTGAGAGATGACCAAGAGAGGGCAGGCACCAGCCTTAACAGGGGTCAGAAAAGGCTTCTTGCAGAAGGTAGGATTTTAGCTATCTTAAAGGAAGCCAGAAAAGCTAGAAAGTTGAGGTGAGAAGAAAAAGCATTCCAGAAATGATGGGACTGTCATTGAAAATTTCTGAAGCCGGATAATGGAATATCAAGGAACAGGAGGCTGGTGTCACTGTATTGCAGAATATATAGAAGAGAATAAGGTATAAAAACACTGAAAAAGTGGTTGGAGATGGCAGATTTTGAAGAGTTTTGAATATCAAACAGAGGGTTTTATTTTGGATCCTGGAGTTGATAGGAAGTCACAATTTATTGAACGGGCAACGGAGGGCAGTGACATGGTCAGATCTGTGCCTTAAGAAGATCACTTTGACAGCTCATTGGAGGATGGACTAAAGTGGGAAATGATTTTCACTAGGGAGACTAACACACAGGCTTTTGAAATAGTCCAGATGTGAAGTGATGAAAGCCTGCATAAGCATGGTGGTAATGTCAGAGAAGGGGGAATGTATCAGAGATACTGTGACTTACAAAGAGGTTAGGACTAGATAAATAAATTAGACAATCATTTCCATAGAGATGATAGTTGAAACTATGGGAGCTAATGACACCATCAAATAAAATGGTGTAGAGGGAGAAGAAAAGACTTAGGAGAGAATTTGGGGAGACGACCATAGTACTGGAAAGAGTGGTGAGGGGAATGGTGTCACAGGAAGGGAATGAGAATTTGGAGAGCTAGAATTTGGAAGGAGTGAGGAAGAAAGAGGTATAAGATGAAAGATAATTTGTAAATTATGAAGCAGGTATTCCAGAAGGCTCAGTAGAAAGAGTGAGGCAGATCTGGTAGGACATTGTAGGGTAGAGTAAAGGTATATAAGGTGTGAGGGAATGACTAGTGAAGGATAGGGAGCAAGGTTTGCATATTGACAGATAGTTCAGAATCAATGGGATGGCTGGAGGATAAAGAGATAATAATTCTATTGTAATGATGGAGAGCTATTAAGAACTTTGGGCAATGGAAGAATGTGATCAAAGCTATCCATTAGGAATATTAATGCAAAAATCCATGCAGCATGGATTGGGGGGTTACAGAAATGGAATGGTAATGGGGAAGGCAGAATGGCAAAGTGGCTATAATAATCATATAACAGTCCAAGTTAGAGATCAGAAGGATCTGAAATAGAGTGAGGGCTATGGGAATAAAGAGGAATAATAAATAGAGACAACCATGAGATTTAGCAATAATAATGTGCCTCAGAACTCATGTTCCCTGCTAAATTGGAGACAGCATCTGTATTCTATGTCTTGCCAATGGCACCTGAATTAAACACAAGGACAAAATGTATTCAAGTACACTAGGCCACATAGGACACATATTGAGTCAGCCAAGGCTCAATAAATGCATATTAAGAGGATGCAAATTTGGAAACCACATTAACAAATGGAGCCTCTTCTGTGGTTCTGAGCAGTGCTAAAGATGAGTGACAAATCATTTATTCCTGACTTTGAGGGGCAAGGTCACAGATTTAATAGCTAGAGTTGCGTTTGTGCTTCTATTTTAGCATCTAGAGGTTACAGCGATAGGCAGGCTCTCTGTCCTGGGAAAGTGGTGGCTCAATTCCCATCTGTTATCTCCTCAGTATAATGAATAGATTACCATGTTGTATCTCTGAAGCATCCACAAATACCTTTGTCCACAGGGAAGTGGTCTCAGAAATAGAACAAGGACACAATTCTTTGTATAGGGTATACTTTCAAGCAACTATAAGTGTATATAAAATCTCCATTAATATAATTTGTCTTCTCATGGCATTCTGGAAGTAGAAGCAGAACCAACAATTGTCCTTTGATCAGAGGAAATGTACTTTTGCTTTTTGTGGCTGCCTTGCTGCATTTTTAATAGAAATTATTCATAAAGTCAGAGTTGCAGCTCTGTTTCTCTCTTGGGAATCAAATACTTAAAAGACAGAATTATTATCTCATGTATCTCTAGAAAGTCTCCAAGATCATTTGGACATAGTAGGCATTGTCCTGGTAATTAAGAGATCTTTCTAATTACTTTGGGGCTGTGCCCTTGGCCAAGTGACCATTCTGGATTTAAACAAATAGGAAGGCTTTTTTTTTTTTTTTTTGTGCTGTGAGTAGCAATGCACAAGGCCATAACTGATGAAAGATGGGCATGGAGATCAAAGGGAGAATGACGATATAGATAAGGATAAGAATAAAGAAACATGGAATTTAGAGAATGAAGAATAATGGAATAAATAGAATTTAGGATGATGATTAGGGCAGGGTTGTTGATATAGATGGAATTTGAGAATTGATTGGGAATTGGGATAGGGATGGGGTGGAGAGTGGAGTGATGTATTTGGATATAGTGGGGTTGAAGGTAGGAAGTTGTAGGTGGGAATGAGGATAGGGCTAGTGGTAAAGAAAGAGAATAGAATGGGGGTAATGATAAGATGGAGAATATAGATGGGATGAGGAGTGGAGAATAGTTGATACATATGGGACTTGGAGTAAAGGAGATAGTAGGTATAGAGATAGGACATGGGAAATAGTGATGGGGATGAGGGATAAGGACAGGTGGGGGGGGAATGGGTAAGCAGAGGGTAGAGAAATTCAGCAGAAGTTGTGCACCATGGAGAGAAGCTCCATTCACGTCCAGAATGGCAGAGTAGATACTGCTTTCATTGCTGGTCACATAAGCCTGACTGCTTTAAGTGGTTTGGTGAAACATTTGAAAAAGTAGGAAAATAAATGACAAATCAAGGTAAGACAAGTTTGTAGCATCTTGACTATGGTGGCTTGGGTTTTGTATCATGTGTAGCCTCAGTTAGGTAATCAGAGAAGGGATGTTTGATGGGACTTCCTTTTGGAACTATGTCTATATTTTCCTGTGGATGGGTGGGGATGAATTTTGACAGATCCACAGTTGATAATTTGGTGGTCAGGATTCAGAGGATAGCTCCAAAGATAATATGAATGGTAATAAGTTATATATTTGAACTCAGCTACAAGAAATAGAACACTGTCACTTCTTGATGGGGAAGATTACTAGTGATGGGTCTCTGTGTTAGAGAATGACAATGGTAATGAGAATGGGAGAAATGATGGGATTGGCATATAGGATGGGGAAGAGATTTGCTGGGTGGGAGATAGGATGAAGAGTTGAAGCTAAGAAGAGGAAAACACTGGGGAAAGGGAGATGCACAGGGGATGAGTTTAGAAGATTATAGAATGGGAGGAGTGGGAATAGGGGCAGATATGAAGTTGGACTCAGGTTTCTTATAGATCTCAAAGATTGTATGGAGTATGATTGGAATATATGCTTCATTTCCCCAGTTTTTGGTTGGATTTTTTTTATAAGAAGCAAGTATATTTATGTAATAATATGTTCATATGAAAATTTGTTCACAAGGCACATATTTGTAGCCCTAGGATCTTTTTGAAACATGGCAGGCCTTTTGAAGGTTGGGGTGGGAACAAGGACGATACTTCTATAGACTTTAGGCACATTTTTGTTTACCATTTTTACCACTTCATTTTAGAAAGCTGTGACAAAATCAAAGCTATAGAAAACATTTTTGACAGTGTGTGAAAGAAACAGCCAGAAGCACATCTAATGGCATAAAATCTGCTCCTATAAAGAGTGACTGAGCCAATACTGGCACTGTACCCCAGGCAGAACAGTGGGGGATGTGGGCACTTCCACTTTGGTGTAATGACTTTTTGTTGAAATTCTAATCTCTGCCTTTCTGTAATTTTTGTATCCAGGAGGCATTTGAGAAATTAAATGTTTTAAACTAGGATTGCAAAGATCTTTTGAGACTCTTTAACCCATATATTCACCAAATGCGAATTGACACCCCCACATTTACTTTGCCTTCACAATTTTCCATTTCTCCCTGCCTTTATTATCCTTTCTGTTTCCATAATTAATGTTCTCCCTGAATCTACCATCCCTATTCATATCAGATACCTTCATATCTTACCTTATACAGATATGATATTCATCTCCCATGTCTTCTTGTCTCTATTTTTCCATGTTTGTGTCACATAATAATAATAAACTCACACTTATAAGATATTTTATGTTTATAAAGAACTTCATGTACACTATTTCATTTGATCCTCATAATTCTGTGAAGCAGGGAGTGCTATTGATTTCACCATTTTATAGATAAGAGAATTGAAGTCCAAAAAGGCAAGGTGACTTATTCTGAGTCACTCAGTTAGTAATTGATCTAATTACTAGGATTTGATTGGATTGGATTAGAATCTAGACCTTTTGTTGCAGAATCCAATATTCTTTAGACTTCGACATACTCCAATTACCTTATCAACCTATATCCTGCTTTCTACTATATTCCTATGTCTCTGTGTTTGGACAAAGAATGGCATCTATTATTTCAGTGACATTTTTGTCTGTGTCTTCTGTTTTTAGAACCCAGGACAACTGTAATATCATAGGAAATTGTGATATTTTTGGAAATGATAATTCTCAAAAGTTGAAAAGGACCTCAGACACCCATTCATTTAACTGAGAGGATCCATGGGAACACAGATCCCATGAGTTGAAAGGAACTCCAGGGATCATTTAGTCCAACACTTTTGTTTTACAAAAGAGGAAATTGAGGCCCAATGAGATGAAGTATCTTGCCCTAAGCCATACAGGAAGCAAGCATTAGAGACATGATTTGAACTCTGGCCCTTTGAGGACAATATTAGTGTTCTTTTTACCATACCACAATTAGTAGGGCTCTATTTATGTAATTTTGACAAGTGGTATACAACTTTTGCTTGAAGGCCTCAAGTAGAATCTTGAAGCAGCTCATTTCCATGTCTACCAAGTTAAATCTGCTTTTCTACAATTTCTACCCACTTACAGAACAAGTAAAATCTTTTTAATGTAATAGTCCTTCAAATATTGTAAAATAACTATCAAGTTCCCCCAAATCCCCCCTTAACCAGGGGAAACATCTTTCAACTGGCCTTAATTCTGTTTGCCTTACCCTGGATGAGTTTCATTTTGTCAATATCCATCATAAAGTGTGGTACCCAAAATTGGATGTACCTGAGCCATCATATCTTCCCTCTTCCTCCAGTTCTCTTGAATGTAGTGGGATGAAGCAGGGAGCATTAAATAAACATCCAGTCTGGGGAGCACTTTTCTATAACCTTTGAATGCCTGGACACACAATCTTCATTGCCTGGTCACTAGGATGTAAGTCCAGAACCAGACTTCACCACTCTTTGCATCTAAACAAAGTGAGCATCCTGGCTAGAACCTAGGGTCTAAGCAAACTCTTTTTTGAATCAGTCCATGTGTCTGAGTCAGAAATTTCTGAAGCAACAATAATCTTCCCTTGCTACTATTCTCTGCTTCCACATCCCAATCTATCTCTTCTAAATCCTGATCGCACTTTGCCCTTTCTTTCCATGTTGCCCATTGGACTCTCTATCCTATAATTAAGAAACTGCCCTTTATATTAGACCTTACATTTTTTTTCCATCTTCTTGCCTATGTGGAAACCTGACTCCAATCAAAAGGAGTTGCATTTCTGGCCATCTTCTCTAGCTCTAGATGCATCTTTTCTCATAGTTCCAGTCATATTGGGCCAGGAGGAGGAGTAGGAATACTACTTACTCCTCACTGCTCCTTTCTTACTCCTCACTGCTCCTTTCTTACTCCTCTGTCTACTTCCATTACTCAGAACAGTGTCTGGAACATAGTAAGTATTTAGTAAATAATTGTTGATTTGACTTAATCTAATCTCTTAAAAAATTTCTCCAATAACCTATAATAGTCATTGAGATTCTGGTTGCTTTTATCTACTAATTACCAGGTTTCTAAAGGAATTTAAGGCTTGACTCGTACTCTTCCTTTTTACTCCAATCATTGATCTCATATTTGGGGACTTCAAAATTAGTGTTGATGTCCTTTTAAATATCTTGGACTCCTAATTTATCAGCATCATCAGCTCTTACAAGAGTCTCTATCTCTACCTCCACCTTTATTTCAGTCATGCTGAATTCCCTATTATTGATAAGTCCTCAAACTCCCTGATAATTATGAAATTCCTTTATCAGACTTCTGAGGCTATTTTTAGTTTTATCCTGTTCTTTACCCCTCCACTCTTTTCTGCTTTCTCAATCTATCACCTACTGACCTCACTTTATGTCTTTCAATATACTGACTTTGCAAATAACAAGTTCAACTTTATGTTAATTTCTTTCTTTGCTCCTACTCATGTGATTCCTGATTCCCACTGTAGGAAATCACACAACTGTGCTGTCTTGATCCACCACATATTTATTCTCTCTTATCTCAAATAGGCAATTCTTTTACTCTTCCCCAGTTGATTCGTATTAAATGCTCAATAGTGTCCATTCAAATCTTCTCTTTTGCCCTCAAGCTACATCTACTATTCCCTCACACCTCCACAGAGGACTTTATGTGAATGAATTGATAAATGAAGAAACATGTATTTGCTTTTTACAAAACACTGTGCTAAATATAAGGGATACATATAGAAAAGTGAAGATATCCCCTGCTCTCAAGGAGTTCCCATTTTCCAAAAAACTCTCAAATGATCAATGATCAAATGATCCATGACATAGTTGTCATATCCTCTTTCATAATTAAACTCCATGAGAAGACCATCCACAACTGGTAGATGGTTCTCTTTCTTTTCTCTCACTTTCTTGGGAACTCTCTTCGATCTGACTTTTGAACTCTTTATTCAACCAGAACTCCTCTTTCCAAAGTCACCAATGATCTTTTAATTGCCAAACTGAATGGTCACTTCTTAGTTTCCATCCTTCTTGACCTCTTTGCAGATTTTGACACAATTGTTCACCCATCTTTTCCTTGACACTTTATTCTCCTTACATTTTCTTTTTTCTTTGTTTCTTTCTCTTTCTCTATCTTTTTTTTTTTTTTTTTTTTTTTTTTTTTTTTTGCTGAGGCAATTGGGGTTAAGTGACTTGCTCAGGGTCACACAGCTAGGAAGTGTTAAGTGTCTGAGATCACATTTGAACTCGGGTCCTCCTGACTTCAGGGCTGGTGCTCTATCCACTGCACCATCTAGCTGCCCCGCCTAAAAATATATTAAATTCAACATGTACAAAACTGAATATTTCCCTACAAATATTCCCTTCTTCCTAACTTTCCCCAAATGGTAGATCTTCCTGGTCTCATACCTAGGCTCACAATCTAGATGTCATCTCCAACTCCTCTGGAGAAAGTCTCCCACTGCTCTCCCCCATATCTAATTGGTTGCCAAATCCTATTGTTTCTTTTTGTTCCTTTCTTACTCCTCTATTTGCTTTCATCACTCAACACAGTGTCTGGAACATTGTGTTTAATAAATACTTGTTGACTCGACTTATCCTAACCTCTTTTGAATTTCTTTACAGCAACATATATTACCCATTTGAGATTCTGCTTGCTATCACAGCAAATCTAATATACACTTCCTTCTCTCCTCGAATACTACCACTATATTGGTACAGGAACTCATCACATCATTCCTGGACTGTTTCAATAGCTTGTAGATTTGTCTCTTCCTAACTCAATTCTCTCCCTACTCTATCTCTTTTCCACTCAACTATCAAATTGATCTTCCTTAAATGTAAGATTGATCATGTCATACCTTCCCATTTACAGTCAATCAATTCTAATGGTGATCCTATCATCTATCATCTATCACCTCTAGGATCGAATATAAATTTTTTATTTGAATTATTTGAACCTGACCCTTTTTACCTTTCAGTTTTCTTACATCTTACTTATTAATATCCTCTTTGATCCATTGATACTGGCTTGCTTGCTATTTCTCAACATCTGTCAACTTTGGATATTTTCCTTGGCTACTTCCCATACCTGAAACCTTCTCCCTCCTCCTTTCTGTTTCTCACATTTCCTGGCTTTTTTAAAAAAAAGGCATATTTACATTTATATTTGGAGGTGGTACAGAAGAAAGAGTGCTAGATCTAGAGTGAAGAAAATCTGAGTTCAAATTCAGCCTCAGACATATATTAGCTATTGTGATCCTAGATAAATCATTTAATCTCTGTCTCAGAGGCAGGTTAATCTGTTTGTCACTGTTTCTATGTCTTATAAGATTAAAATGAAATATTTGCAAAACACTGCATATTTTAGAGTGATATAAAGTGCTATGATGATGATGCAAAAAGCCTTTTCTAATCTTCTTTAGACTTAGAGCCCATCCTCTGAGATTATTTCCTATGGTGTAAATAGATTGTTTACATATAGTTTATAAGTTGTCTTCCCCTCTTCTCCTTCTTCTCCATTAGACTGTGAACTGTAGAGCAGGGATTGTCTTTTCTTTTTTCTTTTGTTTTGTATTCTTAATGTTTAGCACAGTGCTTGGTGCATAGAAGTCACTTACTAAATATCTGTTAGCTTGAATTAACTTCAATTTGTTATTTCTAAAATAAGGTTAAAAGAACCTGGGAAAGGGGAAAAAAATCAAAGCAAAAACCAAAACCCTGCACTGGTTCTCGAGTAAAGAAGAGGTATTTGTTGGTTTGCTTTCCCTAGATGTGGTCTGATCATTGCTGTTGACTCAGTTTGGACGTACCTGCAGTATATGGAGCCAGAATTAGAGTAAGAGCCGTTGGCCCATCAGATTGGCATTATTTAGAATTAAATGCTTCCTTTGGTTCATCCTCTTCAAAGACCTGCCAACTATTTTTGTCTCCTGTAGACAAGGATTTGCTGATAAATATTTATTAACTGGCTGGTGAGGGGGAAAATGTATGTAGTAAATTTTTAAATTTGATCTGTATTATTTATATTTTCATCACTTTCTTAAGACTAAACAATCAGTAAAACAATAAAAATCAAGTCCTGATTTGTAAAATTTCTGATTTTTGAGGTGAAATGCTCATAGTGAAAATTTAACAATTGCCTCTTGAACTTATAGGACCTGGATCTTGCATAGCCTTGCTTGTATTATTATGTGTTCAGGTCAGAAAGTTCTCAAGTTCTTCTAGACTGAATTCAATTTATTGTTTCTAAATCCCACAAACACTGTCCAAAAGTCATGCCAATGCTTACTACTACTGTTTCCATTTAATTTTTTTCTGTATTCTACCTTAATTCTCATACTTTAAGATCACTTTCTTCTTGTCCTGGTCTCATTGGAATTACTGGACAGAATTCCTTGTATGTTAGAGATCACTATTAAATGGTTACTAAAACCTCTCTTCTCAAATTAAATAAATCTAGGCCCTTGAGACTTTCCAAATCCTGTATTTTTCAGTTCTAGTCAGATTTATAACAGTCTGGGGAGTTTAAATAAGGATTTCCATGTGCAAAAATATAGCATGATAATTCCTAACTTTTATCTATGGAGATCTCTGATTGATTTGTTTTTGTTTGCTATGAGGTTTTAAGTTCTCACTTTAAATCTTGAATGTTAATTCTAGGGACTAAGTCTTTAAAGAATCAAAAAGGACCAGCTGGAAAGGTCCATTGGGATCTAACCATCTTAGTGCTGTGTATGATCTGGAAATAAGGCTACTACTCTTGAATGAATAAACTCTTGCTTCTCTTTTCCCTCTCCTTCCAGTGACTCCCAATTTTTCCCAACATAAAATCAAACAGACTTGGGAGGAAAATGAAGTGTCAGGGAGAGAGTGGAAAAAAGGAAAAGTAAAATGAGTTTTTCTAAATCTAAACGTAAGTTTCTTTCCTGCTTTTGTTTTAGCCGTATTGAGAGATAGATTTAGAGCTGAGAAAATAATGCCAAGAGTCATCTAGGCTACGCCCATATTTTAGAAAAAAAAATATGAGTCTTAGAGAGGATGATCATGCAGATTGTAAATGGCAGCTTTCTCTGGATACTTACAATACCTTCCACTCCTCTCCTTTTAAAAATTCACAGAAAAAAATCAATAAATAACATTATAAAGTCAACATCATAGTTTTGGCAATTAGGTTACAATATTAATTTAATTTTAAAAAAGACCAGGGCTACTAAATTCACAAACAGAACTGGGCTTTTATTATGAAACAACCCTGCAAATATATCATGTAGTCCTGTGGATTTAATACATTTCCTGAGGAAGGAGGATCATAGTATGAGTTGTCACAGAATAACAGGTAGCCTGCCGTTACTTTCAACGGGACTGTTTATTATTGAAATATCAACAGTATTCCTTCACAGAAACAATTACTCAGTCATCACAGAACTGACACACAAACATGACAAAATAAATACATCCAGAGCACACCTCATTTGAATTAAATATTAAATAAATAATAAATACAGCATCTTTGTTTCCTGTTATCAGTGTCTGAAACAATAGAAACCCAAAAAAAGGAGGGGAAAAGAAAACTAAAAAGTGTCTCTCTCAGATCCCACCCCTCCCATGAAAAAAACCCCAAATTATCAAAACTTCTCAGTTACAAAATATCTTTAAAAAAATCCCATTATTAAAAGAATAAATAACAAAATATATATAAAATAACTTGGTTGCATCAAAATTACAATTAGGAGCCATATCAAGATTTGTTTTGCAAGTGTGGACTCTACTATGCTCAAAACATTGTATTTTTCTTTGTTTCCATCTATTTTCTTCTCATGGTACCCTGGTATGGTATCTAGTTTAAAATAGTATAAAATTAATAAATAAAAATGTTAAATAAATAGCAAATGTTAACATAAGGTATTGTGAATATAAATTACATACATCTTGCCAAAATTAAATAATTTACAGAATAATCAAACTAACTACTTTTTTTTCTTCCAGGAAGTGCAATTTTCTACTTTTAAATACTAACTCTGAATTGCAGTCACCATCAATTTGGACTCTATTTACATGTTAAGAACATTGTGTTTTTAACACATTAAAATTTTCTTTCCCTTATTTATTTATTTATTTGCACCTTGAATGGATTCTTAAAAGAAGTATAATCTTTGTGATACTGTATTTGGAAATTAATTATTGACACATCTAATGTCGTCCTACTCCCCTATCCCCTTACCCTTCATCCATCACCACCCTGTCATCTATGGCCCAGAGATCAGTTCTACCTGACAGCAATTTCTCCTAGGGAATTCAAGCAACAGTTTGGCTGTGCAGTGGATCACAGTGGCTATTCAGAGAAGCCTGAAAAGGTAAAGAATGTCATACACTATGACTCTGTGGGATTCTAGTTTTGCATCACTCATACACTTCTGAAATGATAGCAAGTGCCTCTGTATTATAGTAGGGATTCTGGTTGCCTGCACTATCTGGAGCCTAAGGAGTAGGTGTGAAGGGTAGAGAGTAGGGTGGGCTTTGGGCCAACACATCAAGCATTTCTTTACAGCCTTGGAAGAACCATCCCTCTGATTCTCCTTTGTTCCTAAGGATGTGAAACTAGAGGTGCATCCCTATAGGAACATAGCGGTGGTTTCAGTTCTTTAAGTGAGCAGTGGGCTACAGTCATGGAGTGGCGGACTAAAGGGATTCTTTGGAAGATCTATACCCAAATTTTTCTCTCTTGGAACAGTGCTTTTAGTCCCAATAGTCTTGCCAAAAAATTATATATATATATATATATTAAATTAAATTAAAAAAAATAACACAATCTGCTACCAATCAGAGACACAGTCTCTGCTGGACCCCTTTGGGCCTTTGCACACTGTATCTTTAATCATGTCTAAAAATATTTTCCTGGTGCTGAGATGTCATCTCTCCCACCAGCAGAATGGCCTTGACAAGTAGCAGAACCAGAACTCTAGGGAAGCAGATCTCCCAGAGTACAAACAGTGGACCCTGACACACTGAGCATTGGTGTGAAATATCTGGTGCTGGTCTATTCCTAAACAGCTATTTTCTCGTGGTTACGACAGACAAAGGAATACTGTAGTTGCAAACTCCAAAAGCTTCCCTGAGAACCTTTTCCATTGCGTTTTCCACTGGAGATTCAGAACTGCTCTGCGGATTTCTTTTAGCAAATAAAAATAAAGGACTTTTTTTTTTTAATACTTCAGTTTTCACCCTTCAGCTATCTGAGTACCTTCAGGTTTGAGGCCTTGAGGAAGTTCATATCAAAAAGTTACTTGCAGCTCTGGTGCTGCATTACATCAGCACAGGATTGTGGATGAATGGGGAAGGGGGCTATATCTTCACAGTCACAGACATCGGGTGTTTGAGTTGGTCAGTCTCTTAGGTAACACTGAATCCACATCTTCCCGCTTTGGATGCTCTCTCCTCAAGTCCCAAGCTCTTCAGCCAATCATAGGGTGCCATCCTGGATGCCCATCTAGTGTGTTGCCATGAGTAAGAAAACCCCCTACCATCTGCAAGAGGGACTAGGAGGTAAATAATAAAATGGAGTTTGATTCAGTTCTTCTTATAAATGGCCTCTCGGTTATATTTTGGTCCTTTTCATTCATTAAACAAGTTTCACAACTTGTAAACCTGAATACTTGGGAGTGAAGGTTTTTATCTTCTAATAGCCTTTAGTTAGTCATTGATCGTTTGATGTGGGTCTATGTTGTTCCTGAAGTACTAGACCTGGATCCCCTTGACAGCTTGCTTGATGCTCTCAAGCAGGTCCTTGTTTTCCGGGTTCTGGTAGCACTCTTGGTTGGTGTACATGTCAGTAAGGGTGTTGACATAAGCATCAAAATTCTGTTCACTGATTGGATCCTAATTTTAAAACAAAATAAATCCAAGTTACTGGTGATGTTGATATTTATTACCTGTTCTTCCCCTACCAAAACTAGACTACAGTGGTCTCCTGGGCATTGTTAACTTAGAGATGGAGAAAACATAAATAATGGAGGAGACAAGAGATATAACCACCATTATAAACTATAGTGAAAGTCTCTAATTTCTACTGAGAATAAAACAAAACAAAACAAAACAACCTCCCCAGGTCTCTATTTCTCCTCTCTTCTTTCTTTTGCCACCTCCCTCCCCATTTACCGAAAATTATTTCTTAGAAATGGAGAACAAGGAGACATTAGCCCCTTGTGTTTCCTGATTTGAACTAATTCATAGAATCCCTTCTTCTTCTTTTTTTTTTTGTAGCAACACTATGGCAAAATGATCTCTGCCACTGAATCTCATTAAATTAAACCAAACATGCTGTTTTAAAAACTATTATTATTATTTTTTTGGCTGTAAGCTTTTCAAAGGGGAATAGGAGCTGCCTCCATTCTAATAGCAACTGTGAGATGATGATGCAAAATTCTAATCACTCCCCAACTCCCTTTGGTCCATCTAAGATTAAAGATCCTATATGCCCTGTTTGCTGATTGTAATTACTGGTCCCTGAAAAGAACAGTGGATGTAAGAAAAAAATCAGCAGAAATAATACAAAAGAAACATTTATTCTAAACTCCAGATACACATGTTCTAAGGACCCCAAAGGCAGTGATACATTATCTTGGGCAAAATATAGGCTGCTCCACCATGTAAGCTAAATTTCTACACTCAAATTTCTTTGAAAAGGGGAAAATACATAAGTATTCACTGTAAAATAATACTAATTATGGGCTACATTTATATTTTATAGAAAACAAATTTTTGTGGGGGAAGAGAACCTAGATTTGTTTCAATAAATCATGTCAGTAGGATACAGAGATAAGTTCCAGGTATTTTAATTCCTGATTTGTGCAATGCCAATGGATTGAGTTATTGTGAAGGCTCCCTACCATGTGTGGAAGGCGAATGTTGGCTAAACTTTGGATGAGTGCCTGGCTCAGGCCAGAAAGCTCCAGGAACAAGGCTTCATTCTGCTCCTCAATGATCTTGTTTTCTTCCTCAATGTTTTTGAGATTTTTCTCCATGGTGGATATCTATTCAGTGAAAGAAAATAAAAGAGGAGAAAATTAATCATTTCCCTTTTTTTACCTGTCTTCACATTCTTCATCCATATGTTTCTATTAGATATTAAACACAGTCTTGCATCCTCTGATCTCACAAGGAAGGAGGTTTGGTCCAGGCTCACTCAGGTTTCCCTCAGGGGCAGTGGAGTGAATGAGTGTTCCCCTGGGGATGAGCACCAGTAGTCTATCATTCTGTGACCTTGAAGGCTAAAGAGAGGGAGAAAATGTTAACTGGAACAAATACCTTAAACTTGTCTTCCTAAGCATCAGTTAAGGATAACAGGTAACTAGGGAGAGAGTGAATAAAGACAGGGCATAGGAAAAAAAAATGATGGGCCAGCATAGAAGTACTCTTTGTTCTGATTGGATATTTTGAACAATATTTTCACAGAATTTAGACAGTTTAAAATTATTTGTTTAGATTTTTAATTTTCACTAAAATGAGGTTTCTTCATGTTATGGGAGTGAACTTGAGTTGTTGGGGGTTATAATTTTACACCACAAATTTTGGGATCGGGGAGTTATAATCTGTGTCAACAGAAGGAAGAGCCTCCTAGATAGACTACCAAATCCTAGAAATATTAAAATAGACATATCATTTTGTAATCTCTAAGGAAGAGATAGGTTAATTTGGAAATTCAGAAAAGCTTAAGAGTTCCTCAAAGGTCCCAAAAGGATACAAAGAAGTATCCAAATTATTAGCACAATAAACTTGTCTAACTTTAGAGTCAGAGAACTTCAGTATTAAATGATATCTCAGAAGAAATCTAATCCAATCCATACCTGAACAAGAACCTCTCTATAACAGTCCATAAAAGTGGACACCCCAAATCTAACAAAGACTTCTGGTGACTGGGAACTTAGAAATATGAGTAATTATATTTTATGTTTTCTTTTATCTAGTAATATTTTAAATTTTCTAAAGTGCTTTATATATTTTCTCTCATATGACCTTCTCAACAGTCCTGGGACATAGGTGTTATTTTTTGCTTCTATTTTACAGATGAAGAAAGTGAAGTTGCAAAGTTAAGGAAATTTCCAAGATTCTAATAATAATAATAATAACAACAATAATAATTTATTATTAACAAAAATTTGAGGCAAGATTTGAACTCAGCTTTTCCTAATTCCAAGTTGAGCAATCTATCCACCATGTTCCTTACCTATCTCAATTCCTCCCCAGTTCTATCATTCCATTTTTGGAACCCTCATTGTTAGAAAATGTTTTTCTTATAGGGAATTAAAAACTAATCCCCTGCAAATTCTAATCACTATTCTTATTTCTGCTCTCTGGGGCAAGGCAAATGAGTTTTAATAGCCACTTCTATATGACAGTCATTCAAATCCTTATAATCATTATTGTTTTCACCTCACTCTCTCTTAAACCTTCTCTTATTTCAGTTAAATATCCCCAATTTTGCCAACAAATCCTTTCATGAATTTTTTTGAAAGATTCCCCTTGAAAGTCACATCTCCTTCCATTGCTCACATTCTATCCTGACAATGTCCTTCTGAGGCCTCTGGAATGACAAAGAATCAGGACAGAAGACAATAAGAATTTCATCTACACTTTTATGGATATTATGTTTTTACTGTGGCTTTAATTTTTTTGACTACCATATTACATTGCTAACTGACTTGGAGCCTATAGTCCTCAACACCTTACCCTGTGCCCCTAAGTCTTTTTCACATGAATTTTTATTCTAGTCATATATATCATATCATGTATTAAAATTGGTGTTCTGTATCCTAACCATGGTGTGAGGATTAGAAACTAGTAATTTAACTCAAGGAGGAGAGTTAATACAATCTAATTCAACATGGGAATAGGATAAATAGTGTGCAACGGGAAGAACATTGGATTTGGAATCAAAGGAATTGGATCCAAATGTGACCTCTGCCATTTACTAGATGTATTATTTTGGACAAAGCATTGAAACTATCAGGCCCTCATTTTCTTTACATGGAAAATAATGCTGTACTAGATGACCTTTAGGACCTCTTCTAACTTTTCCTTAAAATAGTCAGTAGTATCTATTAAAAACCATCAGCAAGCATCATATGTACGGGGATAAACTGGAACCATTCCCAAAAAGATCAGAGATGAAACAAAGTTGCCCATTATCACCATTACTATTCAATATTGTATTAGAAATGTTAGCTTTGGAAATAAAAGAAGAAAAAGAGATTAAAGGAATTAGAGCAGGTAATGAGGAAACCAAATTATTACTCTTTGCAGATGATATGATGGTATATTTAGAGAAGCCTAGAGAATCAACTAAAAACTATTGGAAATAATCTACAATTTTAACAAAGTTGCAGGATACAAAATTAATCCACATAAATCATCAGAATTTTTATATATCACCAACAAAATCCAATAGCAAGAGATACAAAGAGAAATTCCATTCAAAATAACTGTCAATAGCATAAAATATTTGGGAATATATCTACTAAGGGAAAGTCAGGCACTATATGAGCAAAACTACAAAACACTTTCCATATAAATAAAATCAGATCTAAACAATTGGAAAAATATCAAATGCTCTTGGATATGTTGGGCGATATAATAAAGATGACAATACTATCTAAACCAATCTATTTAGTGCTATACCAATCAAACTTCGAAAAAACTGTTTTACTGACCTAGAAAACAATAAAATTTATCTGGAAGAACAAAAGATCAAGAATTTCAAGGAAATTAATGAAAAAAATCCAAATGAAGGTGGCCTAGATGTACCAGATATAAAACTACATTATAAAGCAGCAGTCATCAAAACCATTTGGTACTGACTAAGAAATAAAAATCGATCAGTAGAATAGGTTAGGTTCACAGGACAAAATAGTCAATAACTATAGCAATCTAGTGTTTGACAAGCCCAAAGACCCTAGCTTTTGGGATAAGAATTCTCTATTTGACAAAACTGCTGGGAAAATTGGAAACTAGTATGGCAGAAACTAGGCATTGACCCACACATAACACCATATACCAAGATAAAATTGAAATGGGTTCATGATCTAGACATCAAGAATGATATTATAAACAAATTAGAAAATATTTCTCTCTCAGATCTGTGGAGGAGGAAGGAATTTGTGACCAAAGAAGAACTGGAGATCATTATTGATCACAAAATAGATAATTTTGATTATATTAAGTTAAAAAGGTTTTGTACAAACAAAACTAATGCAGACAAGATTAAAAGGGAAGCAATAAACTGGGGAAACTTTTCTACATGCCATCTGATAAAGATCTCATTTCTAAACTACATAGAGAATTGACTCAAATTTATAATAGTTTAAGCCATTCTCCAATTGATAAATGGTCAAAAATATGAACAATTTTCAGATGAAGAAATTGAAACTATTTGTAGTTATATGAAAAGGTGCTCCAAATCACTATTGATCAAGAAATGCAAATTAAGACAACTCTGAGATACCATTACATACCTGTCAGATTGGTTAAGATGATAGGAAATGATAATGATGAATGTTGAAGGGGATGTGAGAAAACTGTAACACTGATACATTTTGGTGGAACTGTGAACAGATCCAGCTATTCTGGAGAGCAATTTGGAACTATGCTGAAAAAGTTATCAAGCTGTGCATACCCTTTGATCCAATTGTTTTTCTACTGGGATTATATCCCAAAGAGATCTTAAAGGAGGGAAAGGGACTCACATGTACAAAAATGTTTGTGACAGCCCTCTTTGTGGTGGCAAGATTCTGGAAACTGAGTGGATGCTTATTATTTGGAGAATGGCTGAATAAGTTATGGTATGTGAATGTTATGGAATATTATTGTTCTGTAAGAAATGACCAACAGGATGATTTCAGAGAGGCTGAGAGAGACTTACATGAATTGATACTAAGTGAAATGAGCAGAACCAGGAGAATATTATACACAGCAACAAGAAGATTCTGATGGACATGGCTTTCTTCAAAAATGAGATGATTCAAAACAGTTCCAATTATTCAGTAATTAAAAGAGCCATCTACACCCAGAGAGAGGACTGTGGGAACCGAATGTGATTCACAACATAACATTTTCACTCTTTTTGTTGTTGTTGTTTGCTTGCATTTTATTTTGCTTCTTTTTCTTGTGCAGCATGATAATTGTATAAATATGTATGTATATATTGGATTTAACATATATTTCTTCCATGTTTAACATATATTGAACTACTTGTCATCTAGGGGAGGACATGGGGGAAGGAGGGAAAATTGGAATAAAGGGTTTTGCAAGGGCTAATGTTAAAGAATTGTCCTCGCATATGTTTTGAAAAATAAAAGGCTTTAATAAAAAAAAAAGACCCTTTCTAACTCTAAATATTGGATTTCAAGGTCTCTTAGGAAGCTTATCAAAGATTGAGTGATCTCCAAGATGGAAGCTGCTGGGTAAGGAAAACTCAAAAAGATAGATGGGATTCCTTTACATCTAGTGCAAAAGAGGAAAAAAGAAATTGAGGTCTAGAGCAATTAAATGACGGGGCAGAATCATGAATTTTTAGCTGCACTAGTGACATTGCCTACTTCCAAGAGAGGAAGTGGCTGAAAACCAGGGGAAGCACCTCCACTGGCATGTTTGATTATCAAGAGAGAGTATCTAAGCATTGGCCCAAATGGGTTTATGACAAGGGAAGAGTCAGGATTGGGAAAAGGTAACTGAAAAGATCAAGCTTAGCTGATGGATCAGATATGTCAACATGCCAACAGAGGGGAAATATAAATGGCTAATTAACCATCTTGTAAAGCCTGTTTATGTTCCAACAAGGTTTGAATATTGGTCTCTCAGCTTAATATACTAGTCTATTCTGGTCATTCACTGGGGAATGGGTACTGTATTTCTCCCATGCTTATTACCATGACTTTCTCCAAGTAGGATTCAATCACCTCTTTTGTATCAAAATCATGTTGGTACATAGAGTACCAGTTTTGCTTCCCCTTTTTAGGAAAAAAAACCTATATTAGATTAAAAAATAAAAAGGCCTTTGAGTAACCAGATGGGAGAATGAACCATTGAATATGAGAACGGGGTGGTGGGGGAAGGGAGTCCATTTCAGCTTCCCTAGCATTTTCTGGATTGTTAGCTTCAAACTTGGAGAATTTCTGCTGTTTTAAACCAGGTGATTGTTTTATGGATATGCAGAACTACCTTTTCCAAGATGCCTTGGAGTTCAAACTATTTGTCCTTTGTGGTCTTTTACATTGTACTCTCTCCTCCCAGGGCGGAATACTATAATAACACAATGTGATCTACGGCTATTACAATCAAGGAAGATTTCAGAGGACCTCAAAAAAAAAAAAAAAGATTTACAGATACTGAAAGACTAGGTAGCATTGAGCTGTTGCTGCCATTACTTATAATTTTCTTTCTGGCTCCTGGGTTATAATATTTCCAGAGCTATTAGGGAATGTGAAGCTTAGGTAAATGAGTAGACTTGGAGGGGTGCCTGGCTTTAGTTGGAGAGCTCCAGGAATAGGTTTTACTTCTATTTCTTTATAATTGATTAAGATCCTTCATAAGGCTAGTTAAAGGCAACCATTTTTTATACAGATTGTTGAGTAAAGAAAGACCATTTTATGAGATTATTTGCAAATATCATAGTGCCTACATTTTCTTTATGCATAACAATTTATCTTTGGGGGGAGACATTGTTTGAAGAATTCTACAGGATCACAAAAATTCCCAACAGCTCAAAGGATGAATATTAGCCACATTTGGTTATTTACTATTTCTCCTCCTTGCAAAAACCTCAATTATTTCCACCGCCTGCTTTTCTTCTTCTTAATGTTCAGGGATCACAGTCATCTGACTCTAACCTTCACCCCGCCCCCCCTTGAATTACTTCTCAGTTCTTCGATTTAGCCTGTGTTCTCACCATACAGGTTTCTATAAATATGTAGTGAGATGGGTATACCTAGAAAGGTCTCCCAGCAGATCCCATGGGTGATCTTTAGCCCCATGATGAGTTGCTTCAAAAGTCATTTTGCAAGATGGATGATTTTCAGGATGATGGGGTTCAGTTATTGTGCCTTCAAGCCATTCAGGATGAGATGTTTGGAATTGGGTTCCAATGTGTTCATGTGTTCATATGTGTTCATAATACCTTGTATTGTATTGCCTTGAGTGTAGGTAGCATGACTTTTTTTTTTTAGGGAGTGGTCTGGACTCATGATTTCATTGTTATAGAGATTTCCAGGTGAGGAATCTCCCTGTATTTGTATAGTTGTATTTCATCAGTACAAATCAATATAATATTCGGAAACTTTTAGTCTTTAAGAGTTGTAACACTGGAAGGTTAAATGTTTTGTTCAGGGTTACACACAAGTATGTATGAAAGCCAGGGCTTGAACCCAGTTTTTCCTGACTTTAAGCCAAGCTTTCTATCCTCTTGTTGACTTAAGTGCAAACACTGTATCCATGTGGTTTTTTTTTCCATCATGGGCCCAGAAAACTCATGTTTTCAGATTGTGATAGTCTTGGTACTCATATCTCATCAGTACCCTCTGCCCTTTTGGAGGACAAAGCAAAGAACTCACCCCAAAGCCTCTTTTTAAAGAGAGTTCTCAGGCCAGTCATTTTTATTTCCCAACTGGATATATCCCTTTGGATTGTACTTCATTGTGCTCCCAAACCAGGTACCTCTGCTTGTGTGTTGTCTTCCCTCATTAGAAAGGAGAAGATACTAGGGGAAGGGAGAGACTGTCTTCCATTTTTATATTTATATCCCAGCATTTAGCATAATGCCTGGCACATAATTGACAGTTTATTGACTGATAAACTCTCATCATTGTCTAATACTTCCCATCCCACTCCAATGCAGTTTGATAACTTCCTAGTCCATACTACTGGAGCATTTATATCCAGATGATAATATATATACACATATATATTTAAATAATAGCTTTTTATTTTTCAAAATACATGCAAAGATAGTTTTCAACATCCATCCTTGCAAAATCTTGTGTTCATATTTTCTCCCTCCCTCCTCCTTCCCCTAGACAGCAAGATTAATCCAAACTATTTCCACATTTATCATGCTAAAAAACAAATAAAAATGAGAGAAAAAATAAGGAAGCAAACTACAATAACAAAAAAGTGAAAATATATGATGGGATCCACATTCAGTTCCCATAGTCCTCTCTCTGGATGTAGATGACTCTCTCCATTACAAGTCTATTGGAATTGGTCTGAACCAGATTATAGTTTCAATAAATCACTCAACATCTTCAAACTCTTCAATTGATTCCCTTCATTTTCTTAGTTTAATAGAAAACTGGTTCTCTCCTTAGGACATGACATCTTTTACAACTCTTTCCAATAAAACCAAATCTTCCTACTTCCAACAATCTCTAGAATCAGGAGGAGTGGGCATTCTCCTTGAGCTCATTATCATTTTCAGACTATTTGTTCACTATTGCTTTTCCAAGATGCTTCCTTTTTTGAAATCCATAGTTTCTATCATCCTCTCTCTATCCATGTTGCTGTCAATTACCAATATCCAGATCATTATCCCCACTTTCTTGATGTCTTTAGTTACTAGTTCATTGTTCTTCTCTTTATTCTAACTCTTGCCAGCATCCTCAGAGACTTCAATATTCATTTTGACAACCTCTTTGACAACCTGAATCTCACATTTATTAATTCCACCTACCATCTTTTCTATTCAGCCATACATCTATATAACCGTATCTTAAATTTCGCCATCTATAAGAATTGTATTGCCTCCAAGATTCAGATCTGTGAAATCTCATCCTTCAACCATAATCTCTTCTTATCTTTCCACATTTTCCATTCTCACCCACAATAAGGTGGAAAATCACCTATATCATGGTTTTTGAGTCCTTGATCCCTCCGATCTTGCCTGCTCATTTCTGCCACTATGGATTTACTTGCTTCCAGGCTTGACTCCACATAAAGCACTTTAATATTTTGCTAGTTACTACTTTAGAATCCTTTGATGCCCTGATTTTGTGCTATTTTGGGTCTACAAGTCCTAATTATTGGATAACTTCTACTATCCAATATCTCCATTCTTCTTTCAAAACTCTTGAGAATCTCTAAATTCAGTCATTGACTTTCCACCAATTCAAATGGATTTTTAACCAATATAAATGCATGATTCATTGTATAACCAAATCCTTGCTGTTGCTACATAATTCTTACATCTGGTTCTGATCATTTCCCTAGCTTATTTACCAAAGCCACTGTTTCAAACTTTTTTTCACATCTATTGCCTCTAATGTCACCTTTAATCCCTATACTTATAGCTTGGTGTGATGGATAGAATGTTGGACTTAGAGAGTTGATTATAAAAATCTACCTCCAACATTTGCTACCTCTGTGACCATGGGCAAATCATTTAATCTTTCACTTGTTTTCTTATCTGTATAATGGAAATAATAATGATACTGATCTCACAAGGTTGTTGTAATATAGTCACAGTTTTACTCTTACACAGTTTCAAAAAATCAATTACATAAATATTAGATTGAGGAGGTCTAGCTAGACACAATTCATATAAAAAAGGCTAATATTCCCAGAGACCCTGGAACCAATTAGTGCCTATTTCTACTCATTTTACTTTGAGCCCCAATCCCTGTTCTTAAGCAGACATTTTTATTGTTGTTGTTGAGTCATTTCAGTTATGTCCAATTCTGTTATTCCATTGAGGGTTTTCTTGGCAAAGATACTGAAGTGGTTCATCATTTCCTTCTCCAGATCATTTTATAGATGAGGAATTGAGGCAAACTATGTTAAGTGACTTCACAGTTAAGTGAAGTCACACAAGTAGTAAATCTCTCCTGGTTCTAGCCCTAGCACTTTGTTTGGACCTCCTTATATTTCTTTCTGTCTCATTGATGGTCACTTTGTTGGTTGTTGCCTGAACTACCAGGTCAGATTAAGTCCCTCCTCAGCAATCAGAAAGAACTTGTCTGCTAAGTCCTACGTAATAATACTTTGATTCTCACAGCTGTCAGTATCTTCTGTCCAAAATTAACTTGTATTTTTTGGTGGTATATATTTTGCATATAACTTTATGTTGTCTCCTTTGATGAACTATAACCACCTTGAGGGTAGGGATTGTTTCAGTTTTGTCTTTATATTTCTGGGGCCCAGGATAGTACTTGGCATATAATAGGCAAATAATAAATGCTTTCTGATTGATTGTCTGATTGTTTCCATTAGGCTAATGGAGCTATACTGCCCAAGGCACCTATTACCAATTACATATTATAGAGTAATAAGGATGAATCTCAGAATGCTGTAGTGTAGCCTGAGAAATTTTAAAATAATCTTTCATCTCTTATTGGGAAGCTGATCTTCTCCCCCACCATTGGAGAAGTATCAATATTAGAACCTATAAGATATCTGAGAGAAAGAAATGTAAGCACTATATGGTGTTTCCCTATTTCCTTTACTATCTCATATAAGAAAAAAACAGAGATATTTCTACATTAGAGAAATTTCTCGAAATTCCCAGACCAAAAATGCATACCCTTTTCTAGATTAGAAACTTGACTCTATTGTATTAATCAGTCAATAGATAGGTATGTAAGTTCTTATTGGGGTATATAGTTGTTCAGGAAAGACTATTTTATGGACAACTCACTGAAGTCAGAAAAAGCAATACAAGAACACTTTCAAGGTCTCTCCAAAGAACTCTGGAAATGATAGTGACCCATGGCTGGAGCAGGACTGCTCAGCACGGTATGCCTGCATCAAAGAAGGCACTGTGCTGTAAGCAAAGCAAAATTAAAGCAGCACAAAAGAAATATGACATGCACAAATTTAGAGACCTCTCCTCTCCAAATGTTAATATGAACAATTAGTATTTGACCTGTGGTAGAGCCTTCCAAGCTCATAAGGGTCCGATCAGTCATAGTTGGACACACTCTACCTTGACCCTGACACAGTGCTGTCATTTTGGTCTTCTTTGAGCACAAAGGGCAACAACCAAACATACTGAAAGTCCCTACTATGTGCCAAATGGTATGTTAAGGGACATCCAGACAATCAAATCCAACTAAAGACCATGAGAGAGGTTGCAGTTGACTTACTTGTCAAGCTATCCAATTCGTTCAAAATCCTGGCTACCACAATTTCTACAAATTAACCAAATGGTACCACAATTGCTCATAAACTTAGCTCATCTGGTCCTCGCGTCTTGTTGGGGTACTGCTTCTATTTTCAGCACTTCTCTGATCTGAGCTAAGAATCTGGTGGGTTTAGATAGGGCTAGATGGAGTGAGGAGCTCTCAAGAAATGAAAGAGCAGTAGCCCAAGTCAAAGAAGGGGAGGCTCAGAAAGCTGGACTAAGAACACCTACCTGTGACTGTAGTTTCACCATGGCTTCCTCCATCTCTGTGTTGGACTCATTTAGTTCACTGATCTCCTTGTTTAGCTGTTTGATTTCTTCATCATTCTCAAGCACTGTAGGAAAGAAAAATCACATTGCATCAGATGTTCAGAGCTGGACAGGGACTTAGATAGGGATCGTGAGATTCAATCCCATCATTTGACACATGTCATTTGCTTTATACTTTGATGTTTAAAATTTAACTCAATTCCATAAATAGAATGTTTCTTGTGTGTTCTGACCAGGGCCTTGTGTTGGCCTCTGGGCACACTATGATAAAGACACAGTCTTTACTCTTGAGGAGCTTACAGCCAAGCAGGCAAAATTGATAAATGAACAAGTTAACAACTGTGCTTTCCTGAGTTGTCTGGATGTTTCCCTGGGCACCAGACTGGCTCAGGCACACCTTAATTTAGTTCATAACTTCTGCCTTTCAAAAGCTTTCTTAGAGTTACATTTAATACAATTATCCTGCATTGAAAGGGAGGGTGAATTAGATGACCTCTAAAGCTCCTTCCAACTCTGAAATTCTTTGATTAAGAATCTGAGTAAAGTTCAGAAGTAAAGAGTAGAAACTCCTTTGTGGAGACTGTGTAGATCCTAGTTAGTTTTCTCTGATTCATGTTCACTGCTGGTCACTAAGGAATAGCATGAAAATTCAGTGACTATTTTTCATTCTATAATTTTATTTTTGGCAGTAATCTACAATGAGGTAGAGACAAAAATGATTTTTCAGATGGTTCCCAATTTAGCAAGCTTTTCTCTTTTGCCATGAAGGAACTCTGCAACCAAGCAGGGGAATTTTGTATGTTTGTAATGAGAAAGTTGGCTTGCAGGATCCAGGATGCAGATTCCCCAACTGTTGGGGAATAATGGAGAGTCCTATATTGGAAAGTGAGCTTCTTTGAAAGCTATGGACTCAAAAGAATTGGGTTTAATAGCTGTAGATTTCACATTTCATCTGAGACATGCTGGCTGTAAGACCCCATACAAGTCACATAACCTCTCAGTATCCCAGGCAACTCTTTACAATTTTAACTCTAAAACCATGCTGATCTATATTGGAAGAAGAAGGGTTTCCTCCCTGTAGTCCCCTATACTAAGGAAATAAATCACATGTTAGTCCAAACCTCTCCATTCTCTTCTTTCCATCCTCCCCTTTCTTCCTCCCTTCAGCTATGGAACAATAATTAGATCTCTGCCAAGTCTATTATTGATTCACTTCAACCATTGGGAGAATGTTTATAGCCTAAAAATCATCTACTTCTTCACAATTAATTTTGTCAGATGTGTAATTTTGTAGTTGTTGTTTAGGTCTATTATTTCAATATCATATTGAGAACTCCTGGCAAGGAAATACCTGCTGGCAAAGCAGATTAACCCCTGATTAATAATGTATAATCTTAGAAAGCTGCCAGAGGTACTGAGAATTTAAGTGATTTGCTCAGAGTTCAAACTAGTTTCTGTTAGAGGTGGAAACTTGAACCCAGATTTTCTTGACTTGGACTTGACTTTATATCCATTTTACCATGTTTATTCTCTTCAGACTTATTTATTAAATAAAATAAAAGTCTTCCTTTCCCAAATACATACATATGACACTAGGCTCTGGCCTGAGACCTCTCCTAGGCCCTATGTATATTGTTCTAGTCCCTTGATCATCTTCTTTCCTTTAAGTCAGCATAATAAGTAAATTTATCAGTGGCCAATATAAAGAAACAATAACAGGAAATAAGATTGCAAAGGAGAACTAGAAGTAGTGTAGAGACTGAAAGATCAAAGGAACATAATTTGAAAACTGTATCATATATTAACCATACACATCTTGAGACTAAATGCTAAATCAGGGGAAATCAATTAGGCCTTGCTGTCAGGGACTTCTGGTCTTGGAATATGTAAATCTTGGGTAAGTTCTAGATATTTGTAGGAAGACCACCACAACACCAGATATTGCTGATAACATTGAGATGAGTTCATGAACTACCCCCAGGATAGCCCAAATAAGAGTAAGTCTGAACTCTATCAAAACACTATAAAATGAGACCCCAAATACCTACCCCCCACAATTCTTCTACCTCCATTTGGATCCATGCCACTGAATGCTCCCATGGTTATGTGAATTATTCTCGGTTCTTCTTCCCCTCTTCATTCTCATTCCCACACTGTTTTCTCCCCTCTACCACTCTATCTCTATCCCCATATCTGTCTCTGTTCACTTTATGCCACATCTCTCTACTTTTTTTTTTTTCGCTATTTGCCCCTGTCTCTTCTTTCCCCATACCTTCTATACCTGCAAGGACCCAAAGAACTGTGTATGACTTCCCATTTCATAATTCTGTAAATTAATTAGCAATTTAGGCTGTTACACAATGATGTATATAATGAACAGCTAAATTTTTCTATACCATAAAGATCTTTACCGTCACTGGTCTTGAATTTTGTGCCGAGAATTTCATCCCCTGAGAGTTTTCCCTTCTTTCCCGCAAAAGTTGCTCTGGGACAGCCTGACAAACTAGGAATAAACCAACACAAAATTGTCATCACAAATATGTCTCTAATATCTTAAGCCCAATCCCAGAGAGAAAATCTTAAAAATACTGTCCCCAAACCAGTGAGATAGTCCTCAGGGTTTCAGTTCAATCCCATGAAAAGAGCCTTGAGAAATTGAAGTAGCCTTAAAAACATCATTGTCATCATCCTAGTAGAATATCTAGTAGATTTGTTCTATGTTTCCCAAGGGTAGAACTAGGAATTAGGAGTAGAAGTTAAAAAAATGAATTTAGGTTTAGTGACAAGAAAAATTTCTTATAAACAAAAGAACACATAAATATAAATTGTTTTATGGTCTGCAAAGTGTTTTTATTTTAGGACCAAAGGAGGCTTTATTATAAGTGTTCCTTACTTTTTAAAGGGAATTAAAAAAATAATCATAGCTTTTTTACTTTTCAAAATATATGTAAAGAAAAATTTCAATATTCACCCTTGTAAAACTCTGTGTTCCAAATTTTTCTCCTTCCTTCCCCACTTTTCCCCTCTCCTCGACAGCAAGCAATCCAATATAGGTTAAACATGCTACAGGGCGTTTTTGTGTCATTATTACTTCATTATGTTATTATATTACGTATTACCTCATTTGGCTCTTAAAACAACCCTGTGAGGTAGAGACTATGATTATTACTATTTTTATAAATGCAGAAACTGAGGTTCAGAGAGATGAAACTATTTGCTCAAGGTCAATAGGCAATAGGTATCTGAGGTGAAAATCTAATTCATGTCTTCCTGACTACAAGTCCTGTCTTCCTTTCATTATGCCACATTAGCTGTCATGATTCCATTGAATCTAAACCAATCTAAGGGAGATAACCCTGAGTTTCTGATTCTAGTCTCAATGGGAATACCCTGAAGACTTTACCTCTATTCTCAATGTGACTGTCAGGAGAGCTTGATGCCCAGTGCCAGGGCCACTGCCCACAAAGCCAGGAGGGGCAACTAACACAATGGATAAAAAAGTCAGGATCTAAAAGGATTTTGAAAGCTAGAGTTTTGGGCTGCACCCAATAGGATGGAATTCAGTAGGCATAAATGTAAAGTTTTGTACTCGCATATATGGAATCAAGTCCACAAGTACTAGATGGTGGAAGCAAGGATACATAGCATTTGTTCTGCAAAAGATCTGGAGGTTTGAATGGACTGCAAGTTCAATATGAGTCATCAGATAGAAGTGAAAGGCGAAAAAAACTAATACAACCTTGGGCTGCTTGTTAATGAACCAATACATTTTTATTAAGTACTTACTGTATGCCAGTCACTTTTGATAAATGCTAGGAATATAATTTTAAAAATAGTTCCCATCTTCAAGGAGCTTATGTATAAGATTTATATATTTGTATATATACATAAATCAGAACATATATAATAAACATAGAAAAGATGGAAAATTAGAGAAGAGAAGAATTGCTTTCAGGAATAAAGACATGATAGTCATTTGTACTCTGTCCTACTCACACCATCTCTGAAATTCTTAACATCATAGATTAAGAAGAAACATCACTAAACTGGGAAGATCCAGAAGAGAACAAACAGAAGGTTCTTGAGTCTATGTCATTTAAGTACAAGATGAAGGAACTGAGGATATTTAGCTTGGAGAAGAGAAGACTTGGTAGAGAGAGGGGGGAGGAGAAGAAATCACAGATGTGTTCAAATATTTGAAGGGCTATCATGTGGAAGAGGTTTTAGATTTGTTCTATTTGTCCCCAAAGGGTAGAATTAGGGATAAGTAGAAGTTGGAAAAAAGCAAATTTAGGTTTAGTGACAAAAAAAAATTACTTAAAAACAAAAGCTGTACCAAAGTAGAATGGTCTTGGTTCATGGTGGACTAGTAGGAATTAAATGACCACACTATCAGTTGTGTTGTGAGGATTCCTTTCTAGTCTAGGAGTAGTATCACTGAGTTGTAACTAACTATGAGATTAGCCTGATAATTCTACCTTGGAAGAACAGAGGCAGTGCCTTATAGTGGGGGAAAAAAAGCACTGGATTTAGAGACAGATCTATCACACACACACACACACACACACACACACACACACACACACGCACACACACTTTCTCTCTCGCCACACATACATACATACACACATACATATGTGTATATGTATATATATACACATATATGCATGTATATATGCATATGTATACAAATATCTCATATATAGTATATATTATTTTATAATACATATATATATGATATATGGCTCTTAGGGGTATTTATTTTGATTGATTATGCATATTTGTTACAGGAAATTTGTTTTTTTCTTTTTTAATGTGGTAGAGAATATAGAAGAAAAAACAGTTTTTTTTTTAATAGAGAGTTGGAGGTGTATAGATGTGAAATGTTGCAGTTATGCTCAAGTGAGGTAACTGTATAATTAGTTTTTACTTTGTTACAAGCTACTTCTAATGAAGTGGGAGTAATTTGTAAAAGAATGTAATATAAAAACAAAATACATCAGTAAAACTGAAAGTTTTATAGCCTTAAAAAAGGAGTCAGAGGAGCTGGGTTCAAATCCTATCTTTTTTACTTACTATCTGTATAATTTGGGGCAGATTACTTAGCATTTCTGTATCTGTCTGTCCAGAGAAACATTCAGAGGAAAGTCCTGATAATGGGGGATGTGTGAGTAATTAAATGGGGTACTTTGGCTGAGGTGGTTTGTTTTGGAAGTAATCTAAGAAGGGAGAGTACATGCAGAGATTTGTGAGACTGAGGGTTTAACCCCTGGCAGGAATGACCTGATAGATGGAAGGGATAGTGGATGAATAGAGCAAGATCAGGAAAACACATTTTGCGTAAGCATGAAGAGTTGGTAGCTGATATTTTGGCACTCCCAAGAAATCAACTTGAGGCAGTATCATTTTGGAAGTAATAGAAAACAAGAAAGTAGACTTGTACAATTATTAGTTACAGTCCTATGTTACAACCAACTCTGACATCACCTTGATAGATTGACCTTGCAGGACCAGAGGCAGTGTAGTATAATAGAAACAGCTCTGGAATGGAAAGCAGAGAAGTTGAGTTCAAATATCGCTTCCACCACTCTTCTAGCTCTAAGTCTTATCATTTTATGACTTTTACTATTCAGATATCTTTTGGAGCATTCTCTTGCTAAATGCTGAATTCATGTCTTGCTAAAGTTTCATCTTTCTAAAATTTAAGAACATAGTGAGTAACACTGTTATCTTGGATTGATTTTGACCAATGAGGAAGAACTAGTTAATAAAGAAAAGATGAAAGGAACCTTGGGAAACAATGATCATGTTATCAAAACTAATAATAAATAAGGAGAGTATCAAATATAGTCTATCCAGTATGCATTAAATCTCAACTTCAGGAGAACAGATTTCAGATCTGGAAGAAAGGAAAAGAAACTTTCCTATGACCTGAATTCAATTATTGTTCTGTCATTTTTAGCTGTGTCCAACCTTTTGTAACTTCATTTGGGATTTTCTTGGCAAAAATACTAGAGTGTTTTGTCATTTCCTTCTCCATCTTACTTTACAGATAAGAAAACTAAGGTAAACAGGGTTAAATGACTTGCTTGGGATCACATGGCTTTGAACTAAAGGAAATGAGTCCCAATTTTCAAAAGAGAGAAGGGATAAGGAAGAAACACAGATGGAGTCACAATTTCACTTAATTGTATAAGACTTTAACTTTCCCTAGTCTGCTTTTTTTCCTTGGATCTCTGGGACTTTCTAGATCATGTTCTATGTTTAAACAGGGACTAGATGATTCCTTGTCAGGAAAGTTATAGGAAAGATTCATACTAAATCTAGAACTGACCTTTGTGCTCCCTTTCAACTCCATATATCTATGATATCAGTTACACTGCCCCGAGAGCCTTATGGATCCTAATGACATCATTCAGAGAGCTCTATCACAGTGAGAACTCTCCAACAACTGGAGCCTAATTTCAGCATCACTAGAACTGGAACTTGACTCCAGTGAGTTTATTCTAAGGGCCTAATACCAGTGCTAATAGTATTGTCCTGGGAATGTCCTCAGACAGACATAGAGCTTGATCCATGGAGACAATCCTGAGAATCTGCACATAATTTGATTCAGAATCTAGACTAGCTCCTTTATTTCAGATCACAGTTGTACCTTCTATATAATGGAGATTAAGGGTATGGCACCCCTGAAGTCTGAAAAATCTCTGTAAAATTTTTTGGCCTTCCTTTGTACCAGAGAAGTTTGAATTTGTTCTTTTTATTTGGGGGGTATTTACAGCACCTTATTGTAAAATTTGGGCTAACTAGTCATAGGCTCTGTGTTGTCTACTGATCTTCCCATATCATCTGTGGCTTCTGCAAAACTCCCCCCAAATTCTCATTTAATTTCTTATGCTGACCCATGATATATTTAAACTACAATGGGGAAAGCTGCAATGTGAAAAGGATAACTCCATTATCCAGGAAGAATGTTCAATCTTCTGGGAAATCCTGAGTTCTGGTCTTTAAATGTTCCTGCTTCTATAGGGGATGGAATAAAGGAAGACAGCTCTATCCCATGCAGAAATGGAGGTGGGCTACATCTTTATGCTTCAGTAAAAGTTTCTTAAAAAAAAAGCAATGACATTGAATCAAGCTGGGGATGGGCTATTTAAGATGGCACTTTTAAATGAAAATGCATACCTGCCAGTGAGATGGTATTAACATTACCAATCCATGTGAGAACAAGGGGACTAGGAAAGCTTGGGAAGTGCATTCTCTATGTTGGCATTGAGTAGCTACTTTTTCATGAAGGTATATATAAGGAAAGAGGTTTCAAAACTTTTCTTCTAAAGTTAGTTATTGTTCTTTATCACAAAGGCTTTAATTTTATATCAACTAACAAAATTAAACACCAGATTGCTAGCTAATTACTAGATATTAACTATCAGGTTACTAGATAACTAGTAAAAGAATAAAGAAATAAAAAAGATATGGGAAATAGTTAATAGAGGTATATAATATTTTAATTTAAAAACTATTCCAAAGAATTTTGTAATAAGGAAAAACTAACTAAGAGACAGAGATTTCTAGGAATCAATGTATCTTATTAATTAAAAGGTCCCAAAGTTTTAATATTTATGTGAGTTCCTGCCAACAATTTAGTAGTTAAATAAAAGAGTTTCCTTCTACAAAAACTGAGTGTCATTACCAACAATATATCATAGCATGGCATGAAATCTCTATGAGCAGAACAGGTTTCAGTAACAAATATGAATGTGCCCATTTTATAGATAGAGGGAAAAAATAGTCATCAAAGTTAGATCTAAAACTTCTATCATTTTATATCATTGATAATCTCTTACTTTCTTCTAAAACTTAAACTGATCACAGAAATATAGGCAAATTTGAAAGTATGAAAATTTCAAGAGTCCCTTTGTCTTTGTTTTTTTTTTGTTCTGATGTTAAAGAAACTGTGTGCTAATGGAGACTGGGCATTGAGGTAGGAAGGCATCTTAGTACATGTATTCTCAGGAAATATCAGAAAATGGGAAGTCCTTACGGCTATTCTTTAGAAAGTAACCTAGAGAAAGACTAAGTACTGTGGAGAAAAACGTGTTTTCTGAGTAAAGGAGATTGTTGGCCTAAGGACTTATTTTTCTTCTCTTTTTTCATCAAATCCAATATTTTCCATAAGAATTTGAAAATCCAGTAAAATATACACTTGTAAATCAAGGATGATTTATGTCCATGATCAAATGCCAAGTGATGAAAAATGTCATTTCCTCACAAAATCCTAATTTTATAACCATTTGCTCTCAAATTGTCATCAATTGTAGAATAAGGAAATAGCTCTATCTTTGAGAAACCGATGCTTATTTCTGCAGAGAAAAGGAAAAGATCAGAGATCTCTTCCATCAGTTTCTATGTTGATGTGAGTGGCTGCACATCTAGACAAATAGATCAGCTGGCATTAAGCTCTAGACTGTATCCCTCTGACACCTTCTCCCTCCCCATGGGTGATGTAGCCTTCCTCCCTGACAGATTCAATGGTGACCAGCATAGTATGTTCTGATTGTGAGTGAAGCATTACCTTCTGTGTGTGAGGAAGCTCCCATTGGCATGACCTGAGCCATCACAGCCAGGAGTGGGACAGGTGGGCCCCTCATTCTTTAGTGATTTCCAGGAAAATGATGAACCATTAAGTGACCCCTCCTTCTGTCTCCGGGCTGCCAGGGGACACCCAGATGCACTGCGGTGGGAAGCATACTTGCCACTGATATGTCCAAGTCCAACACAGCCTGGAACGGGACACCTATGTCCCACAAAAAGGAAACAAAAGGTTAAAATTAGAAGAAAATGAAGTGGGTAAAATAGGAGATAACTCCTACTGTCAAGAAAGAAAAAAACATAATTTTCCCTGGCAATGAGACACATAAGACTCCAATATGAATGGGCATAGACATGAACTTGGGAATTAGCCATTTCTGTCTCTAGAACAGGATTCTTATCATCTAGCATAAAGATCACCACCACCTCACTTTCTGTGGTCTCCTATCCCTATCCCTCCTCACCATTTCTGTGAATTGTGTGTGACCACTATCCAAGAAAGCAGTTGACAGGCTCTTTATTTTTTAGATCCTTTCCTTTTTAAAATTTCTCTGGCCTTTATACCAAATACATATATTTGGGAAGGCATGGATACTTGCAAATATCTCTTCCTGAAGGTAGCAACTGAGTTCAAAATGGTTGTAATTCTGAATTTGGTGTGAAGAAAACCCAAATTCAAATTCTGTCTCAGACACTTGCTAACTATGTGACCCTGGGCAAATCAACTAATCTTAGCCTCAGTTTCATCATTTGTTAAATGAAGATGAGTCCCTAAATTATTGAGTATTGTAAGGATCAAGTGAAATAATATACACATTTAAAAAATAAATGTTAGCTATTATTATTGCTGTTGCTTTTCCAGGTTATTCTTAGATTACTTACTAATCTTTAGCTTGGGTTTGAATCCTAGATACAAAGGGAATCATATATTATTGTTCATTCCACAAATCTTTATAGCCCTCAGGAAAGTTGTTAATAAAGCCCAGATGCTTCCTGATACCCATCTGTGTGACTTGGATGTTGGCCCCAGGCCCTTCAAAGCCCTGAATGACTATATTCAAAACACAGAGACTAGGAGTCCTGTCCTTGGTAGGTGGGATAAAGAAAGTTGCAACAGGATGTGGTGGCAGTTACCTGCTTGACCAAAGGTCTCTATGGTTAGAAATCTTGAAAGATAGAAAGTGAAATCAGAAGCAGGACCATGGGATCAGCAAGAGTCACAAAGCAGTAGCTACTGAATATTACAATTACTACAAATACTACAAGGTGAAACCTCTCCTGCCAAGATAATTTCAGTGATCCAAGGAAAGAACTGTGTGAAGGAACCAAAAAAACATAGCATGGAACAAATGTTTTCATCATTATAGTGTGAGAAAATGCAAGACCATATAGTTAATATCCAACTCTACACATCACATCAAAGCTAGCATTAGAATAAAATAGTCCAGGGTATATGTGTATGTAAATTCAGATTGTATTTCTTGTGTTAAAGCACACACTTTATAGAAAAGTGTAAATACAGATTTTTTTTTAAAAAAAGTAGACTTGACATACAAGTAACTTGACATACTCTTGAGAAATAATTCACAGAAACAGTGAGCATGCATAGGATAGGAGGCCACAGAAAGTGAGGTGGTAGTCTTAATGTTCATAGGACCACAGCTTCAGTGCTGAAAGGGACCTTAAAAGACATCAAGTCTAAGCATCTCATTTTATAGATTAGGAAACTGATTCATAGGGGGATTAAGTAACCTAGTCAGAGTGACACAGATAATGAATGTTTGACATGAGATTTGAATTCAGCTATTCCTGATTGCATGTATGACTGATTTGTTGTTGTAGAGATGTTTGGTTGTATCTGATTAATTCTTTGTGGTTCTATATGGGGCTTTCTTGGAAAAAAATTTCCCTCTCCCATGGATTTAGGCAAATAGTGATTAAATGACTTATCCAGGATCACACAACTTGTGAGTGTTGGGGAGACTGGATTTGAATCAGGTCTTCCTGACTCCTGGCCTAGCACTCTGTCCATTTAGCTGTCTAGAATGGTGCTTTGCAGAAAGCCCTAAGAAGAGCTTAAGATTCCTTGGGTCTAGAGACTTATATTTAGCAGCTGCTAGCCAGCACCTTCTGTGTCTCTGATTTGGAAGCCCAAGAGTTTATTTGGTATTGAAATGAGTGTATAATTTGAGAAATAGACTGATATACTTCAGAAAGCTGACATCAGCTAAAAGCTACACAGGCATGAAATTTTTGAACATCAGGAAAATGATCCCCCCTTCATTACTTTCTCTGAATGGCAACATAGTGTAGTATTAAGAGACATGAATTGAGAAAGAGAACTTGGGTTCAAAACCTAATTCTGCCATTTACTACCTGTGTGAGCTTAGTCAAGTCACTGAAATTCTCTGTACTTCAGTTCTCTCAAGCATAAAAAGAAGGGGTTGAATTAGATCGGCTCTATGCTCCTTGAGGATACAAAGCCATATTGTGACTATTGAACATCCTCTTTGCTAAAATAATGTGTGTGGGAGACAGTTTACATGGTTGCTTAAGTTTCACTTCCTCCATGAAGCCTCCTTTGATTCTCTAGTCCAATATGATGTCTTTCTTTCCTGAACTTATAGTGATAGCCACTACATACCTACATACCAGAGTCTATCTTGAAAAATAGAAAGTGAGATAAGAGGCAAGACAATGGAATCAGGGAGCCATAAAGCAGTGGCTACTGTATACTACAAGGTGGAACCTCTCCTGCCAAGGTAATCGCAGTGATCCAGGAACCAAAGAAACATAGCATGGAACAAATGCTCTCATTATAGTTAGCCTTTCATTGATCGCTCTTTTCTACCAGTGATTCTTGCCTTCCTAATTATATTGTCTACTCCTTGAAGGTAAAGACTATGCTTTAAATCTCCTGTATCTTCTGTGGTAAATCACACATCCTGAGACTCATAGCTTATGCTTCACTGATTGGATGATGGGAACAGTGACTATTGACTTGCGTGTGCGAGCATGTGTGTGTGTGTGTGTGTGTGTGTGTAGGGGAGAGTGCAAGATTGGTCTAATTTTCAAGAGCATCGAAGAGAAATAGGACAGAAACCCTGCTCAAGATCATTCTGGGAAAATTAAACAAAAAATCCCCCAAACAAATCAAAATAAAACACCTTACAGTAAAGATTTGGGAAGCTTAAACACAGAGCATATAAATGGAAGAGTGTAGGGCTACCTCTAATTTCTGCAAGAGAAGAGAAGGTAACTGGCATTCCAGATATGGCAATGGAGTCTGTCCACCTATTGCCCAGCATCCAGTATTCAGTATTCAGAGTAGAAGCTTTATTAGCAACTCACAGGTTCACTGTCATTCTGAGATTCCTATAATTGGGTACATACTAGCATACATAGTCTAAGCTATTTACTACATACCCAGAATTCTCCTTCCCATTTTATAAGTGAGAAATCTGAGTTCTTTAGAACTAGAGGATCTAAAGCTGGCAATGACCTTGGATAGTCTTTGGTAAATCCCTTAAACTTGAACATGAAGAAACAAAAGTCCAAAGGAGCAAAACAAATTGGCTAAGACCATGCTAGAAGTACAGAACTCTGGGATTTGAACTCTGGTACTGCAAATGCAATGATGGTGATATTTTCCCACACTAAATTACTGGACTAACAGGAAGAGCATTGTACTGAGAGTCAGGAGTCCTGAGTTTGAATCCAGCCACCTTTTGCTATCTTTTATGTCACTTTGGCCATAAGAACATTGCAAATAAGAGCAACTTAATGGATTATGGAACCTTGATAATTACATTTGATCACTGACATAATCGGCCTGCTTCATGAACTCCATCCCTGTATTGGATTTCTTCAATATTTGTATTTTATTTGTCTTCTCAGTTTTCTTCTGATTTGCTGCTCTGTAGATTACCTCTGATTAAACTTACTGAGACCCAGGCCCCTGACACTACCAAGATTGCTTCCTCTACACTTGAATTTCCTTAGTCTTGCGTTTGGGGCTCCTCTCCCTGAAACTATGATCCTTGTCAGAAAATGACATTCTCCACCTGTGCTCCTCAAGCCCAAAATTTCCAACATAATCTTGTCTCTTGAAATATTCTGTCCTCTCTTGGCTGACCCACACTCTCCAAATCATCCCCCATCAATTTTCCATATTTTGCAAGCTCCAGAAATTACAACCTACCTAATCCTTACACACAGAACAGCCTCCCTATGGAGAATTCACAATTGTTCTCTAAACTATCATTGTCAGGGAGCATGGCCTTCCAGCTATATTGAGGGAGACCATACATAGCTACCATTGCTACTGACTTCACTAGAAGAAAATCAAAGAGACAGCAAATGACTGTGATGGTAGTTGGATCATATTTTCCCTGGTGAGCTGTTTCTGGTCAGAGAAGCTTTCTAAAAATACCAGCTGAGTTTCTGGCCAGATTAAATGAGAACTGTGACTTAACCTTTCTCCTTCTTCCTAGAAGTCCCTACATTCTTAGGCAAAATGACCCTAGTTATAGCCTATTTATTGAAAAAGATCCTCAAGTAAACAACATGATAAAAAATGGAAAAGAAGCCCTTATTCTCCTCTCAGGATAATGCTGTTTTTACTTCCCTCTCTGGGTCTCAGTTTTCTCCTCTGTCTAATGGGGCCAATAATCACAGTCTTGCCTCTGACAGATATAATGATAAGGATAATGATCATATTAAAAATAGCAACTGATTTCTTCATGGTCACAAAGCATTTTAATATCCATTATCTCATTTAACCATCAATATAATACTGTGAGACAGATAATCAAAGTATAATTAACTCTGCCTCATTTTCTTTCCATTTTTGTGAGTATCTCTTACTTCTATAGCTTGAAAAAAAATTAACCTAGTGGATAAATATTTTTTGGAAGATGTCTTTCTAGCTATGCTATAAGTAAACTCTAAAGACAGTAATGTGGAAATGCCCCTAGGGCCTTATCTAGAGTTCAGTGAAATGCAATTAGCTTGATTCTGCCTGAGGGGAAGCCAGCTGTTTAGTTGGACAAGTGCTTCTTCAATTGGGATTTTCTCTTTGGTGGTTAACATCTTTTAAAATGAAAATACCATGAAGAGTAAAAAGAACACTGATTCAGAGTCAAAGGATCTGAGTATAAATGCTTATAATCCTTACATGTCATGTTTAGACAAGTCGTTCTACTCCTTGGGTCTCAATTTCCTTATCTTTAAAATGAAATTAGAATAGGTGATACAGAATAGGTCCCTTCCAACTTTTGGCCTATAACTATATGATCTGAAGGATTGTTATGAGAAGACTAATTCTGCTTGACCCAGAGGTAAGAACTAGGATCAGTGGGCAGGAGTTGTAAGGTATATGAGCATATACTTCATCTCAGCATAGGGAAGAATTTCCTAAAACTCATTTGTCCAAAAATAGATTGAGCTACCAAGTGAAATCAAGTAATGGCTTCTCTGTTATTGAAGGTCTTTTGATTTCTCAGAATAACTTCTGTTCCTCTATTCCCTAGATTTCCCTGAACCTATAAATGCTGACCTAGCTCCTTGATTGCTGCTACAACAGTCTCCCCCCTTCAATTCCCCTTAATTTTCTTGTAGCTGTTTTTAGCTGACACTTTCTGGATCAGTTTTATCAGATTCAAGAAAATATTTCTATAGTGAAGCTACTTCTTGAAAGCCTCCATCCTGAACCCATCCAGTCAGTGCCCTTAAAGTTACCTCATAGTGTCCAGCCAGGGTTCCACACTACCTCTTCTACCCACCTCCATCCATTCAAGTCTACCACAGCTATTTTGTAATAGATCATTCTCATTTGGTGAATATGCAATATCCAACCGTAGACCTCCAGGAACCTCGCTGATTAACCAGAGAGAATGACTACTTCATATTCTTACTAAGCTTCAATGCCAGCATGAGATTATCTGAGGACAGACATATATACCTGGGCCATACAGTACTTAGCTGGGTTTGTGCTAGAGCTCAAGACAGAGAGGAGTTCTTGTCTTGGGAAAAAAAAAAAAAGGTTCATCTGTGATTGGAATTAAAGTAAAAAAAAAAAAACAAATGAACTATCACTTTGGGATGAAGCCATTTGATTGGATCTGAAATGTTTTTATTTGTATGCTTAATGAAATTCTTTGCTCCTTTCCCAATCATTAAAAGAAATTACTGACATTTTAAACTGCATTTAGACTCAGTTTTCCAATTGTGCATAATACTGTTTTCCTCAAAGACCAGAATGTTGGAATCTTCAGAGCTATCAGGTAAATTGTTCAATTAAGAGATGTGCAGTATATACTACTGAGTCCATTAAGCTTTTATGTTTCATTATGTAAATCTATGTTTACATATTGCTGTCATTTACAATTTGGAATAACCTAATCTGAGTATTGGTTATGCTCAGTATTCATCACCACCAGACAGTAATGGTCTGTGCACAGGACCACTTGTCAAGCCCCACAATCTTGGGCATATGGAGGGAAAAGATTAGTTATGCCAGTGGATGAGAAGATCGCTAATCTTATATGATGGATGACAACTTTTGCTGCATGATACAGTGGAAAGTACACTATGGAGTCAGAGGACCAGAGGTTAAATCTTTCCTTTGACCCTGACAACCTGTATGACCTTGGGCAAGTAACTTAGATTGTGTGGGCATTAGCTTTTCCTTAATTGTAAAAAGAGGGAGCTGGAATCAATGGCCCATGAAGCCCCTTTCTTCTTTAGATTCTACGACTTTACAATACTCAGCAGAATATCATTGAAAAAGTGTTGTCAGAGAATGATTGATTTCCTGGAGAGCCTGAGCAGAGAATATGAGCAGTGGTGGTCAGCAATCCTGAGGGCAAGGGCTTGACATTAGGACTCTGCAGCCTTAGGTATCCACAAAAGTTTACAGCCAGTTGTAAAGTTGGGAGAAAAGGGATTTGCATAAAATGCTGACAACTTAATCTCACCATGGTGGAGGAGTGACACCATAAAAAAGGAAACTCTTTTCCTTTCCCACCCCCTCCAAAATCACCAGCTAATAGCATGCTAACTAAATGCAACCATTCAACAAAACCTGGTGCATCTATTAAAGTTTCTGCTGTGGTCTGCATTTGTTTAAAGATGCTAGTCAATTATAAATACCGTTAAAAGTTTATGGCTCCGGGGAGGAGACCCCATAAAGCAGAGGTACTAAATGGGAGCCACTCTCCCAAGCCTTGGCGTGGAAGCAATTAGGAACTTCATCATCCATCCCTAGAAAATGCTGTTTCTGAAAGTCACCGTCTACCCTTCACTGCAGACATTTTATTTTATTTTATTTTTTGAAAAAAAGAAAAAAAAAAAAACTAAGTTGACAGAATCATCGAAACAGGGCAGTTGCTTTTCCAAGTTAATGTGGAAAATGCTGATCTTGATTTTAATCATTTGCAAATGCAGCACAATTCACTTATAACATCCTTGCCATCAGGGTCCTTGCTAAATTCATAACGGCATCTCTTTTATATGATCGCAAACAAATTATCAAATCCTCAGGAGGCAAAAAAAACCCCAAATTTAAAAACTCTGCCCTACCCCAGCATTTAGTAAGCAGCCTTTATGGTATACACCATTACATATTTTACACTGTTAATTTAACTTTCATTACAGTTTTATTGTAAAAAATAAACTAGAGCCTTATTGTGCAAAACAGCTGGCTTAGTCTCTTTCTCCTCCTCCTGAAGTGTTAGCGATGGCTGGTCCATTAAGCTGCCTGCCATCTTTCCTGCCTCCCGTGTATGCCCGGGTGAGCTCGAGGTCGAGGTGATCCATTCAATCACAGCTGTAGTAAATTACTTGAAGGAAGAACAACAAAACAACGGGAACTAAATTGCTTTCTCCTCAGTGACGACAAGAGCAACTCGGACCTGTTCCAAGCGGCTCTCGGGCCCAGATGGAGTAAGGGAATTGCTGTTAAGCGGCTTTAATGCGAACCTGCTGGGCCCTTCCCAGAGCTGACCTTGTTAGGGAAGACAAAATGCTGTATTCCCAAGGACTTGGGTGACTTGGCAGCCTCCGAACCATTTGTTCTTATTGCTAATTTGCCCCCTCATTGTTGGGAATAAGTTCCCTGTGTCCCACTCGTCTTGCCCTCATCCATAATTGCACAGCTCGGTTCCTGTGGAGTTCTGTCGGCTTCTGTCCTGGACTTCAGCCTTGGATTCCTTCGTTCTTTTCCTTTTCTAAAGCACCTGAATACTGAGGCATTTAACAAAGTGGAGACAGCTTTTTAGGCTATGGGAAAAGGGACAGGGCATCTTTGAGTGGGATCCAGGAACTTGTGCAGGTGTATATGTACCCACATATAGATATGCATGTATTATTTTTTATGTTTTATATATACATATGCAAATATATATATTCTGACAACTGCAGTTCAGTAGACTTGTTTGATAATTCTATTTATTTTCTTTTATGTATTTAAATGTATTATTTTATGACAAAAAGAAAAAAGATAAGAATCTCTACTACAGGAGATTGGTCACAGTTCTGGAGATGGGAAGGTCGCTTGGTAGAATGAATAAAACATTGGCTTTCAAGTCAGAGAATATTAGATTTAAAGCTAGAGGTGACATCAGAGGCCATCTAGTTCAACTCATTTAAATTTTTTTTAATTTTTAAATTTTTGCCAATATGTAACTTCAGATCTAAGGTAGTTAGGCAGCCTGTTCAAAGTCACATAAGTAGTAAGCATTATAGACAGGATTTGAACTGATTCCATAGGCAGAGCTTTTTTCACTAGATCCTTCTTAGGCTCAGATCTCAGTTCTAACATGTATTTACTAAATGTTAATCTTCAGGCAAGTCAATCTATCTGAGGCTTAGATTTCTTGTGAGTAAAATGGTGAAAGTAGGTAGTATTGTCTTAGATTAGGAGATCTTACTCTGGGGTTTACAAACTTTTATTTTTATTTGAATTTTTTTTTTTGGTAAGGTAATTGGGGTTAAGTGATTTGCTCAGGGTAACATAGCTAGTAAGGATTAAATGTATGGGGCCAGCATTAAACTCAAATCCCCCTGACTCAAGGGCCAGTATTCTATCCACTGAACCATCTTATTGCCCTTGAACTTTTTAAAAATATTATTTAATTTTTTTCAAATACATGCAAAGGTAGTTTTCAACATTTATCCCTGTAAAACTGTGTTACATATTTTTCTCCCTCTCCTCCTTCCTCTTCCTTCCCCAAGACAGCAAACAATCCAATATGGGTTAAACATGAGCATTTTTCTAAACTTATTTCCATATTTATGTGAATTTGTTTTTTTAAATTTTGACCACTGCATTTCAATATAACTGTTTTCCTTTGGAGTCCTATATATTTTGTTATACATTTTAAAAATTATTTTGAGAAGGGGTCTACAGGTTTCATCAGACTGTCAGAGGGCCATGATATAGACAAATTAAGAACTCCTGAACTAGATGTGAACTTTGAAATATCTTCCAGCTCTAAATTTATGAGATATGGAGGACTGAATGGTCAAGATGTAATTGCCTGATTCTAAATCTTAGTTAATGGCTTTCATTTATTCATCTGGAAGCTGATTCTTGGAGTGTTGTGATCAAGCTTTTCTGAGCCACTTAGAATTAAATAAGGATATGTTACAACAAACTTATTGCCAGAATTTATTACCTCAATCTGAGGTGCCCAATTTGGGGCACAATTACTGTTCAGAGTGCCTTCCTACAGAGCATCTTCATACAGAGCTGTTCAATTATGGGAAAGTAGCTCTACAATCCAGAACTCACAACATTATCCACCTCTGTTGTTACAAACATGGCTCCAGTTACAATACAAATTAGTAGCATTATATTCACTCCTTCCCTTCACCTTGACCCCTCAATCCTTACTTCTAGGTGGAAGGAGAAGCTGAGGGCTTAATCTTTCTTTCTCTGGGAAATGAGGAGTTGGCCCCACTTCCCAAATTATTGTTCCAGATGCAACCAAGTGAGGAGAGAGAAATACAAAGACTTAAAGGAGGATGAGAAAGTGGAAAAGTCAAGATTTAGTACAGACTAGCAGTGAAAGGCAGCAAAGCTTTAGCTACCTCTATACCCTGGAGCAAACATAACCTAAAGTAAGGTCAGAGTCAAATGAATAGGTTAGGCCTTCTCATCTCCAGACCTGTTACTGGGTTTTTAAAATGATCGCAGAGGTCCATCTTGTCCTCTGATGCAAAATTAGCACCCTTAGAGAAAAAAAAAAGATGCCTCCTTTGCTAATTTCTTATTCTATGAGTCAGATTCTTTCAAATATGAGAGTGTCAAGTGTTTGGTTCAAGATAGATGTCTTGAGTCATCTATGTTATTTTAAGCTATGGTTTTGCTAATTAGACACCTCTCATGCTGGCCATTCATTGTCATCTCTGCCTGTATATACATATATATGTGTACTCTTGTGATCTATAGCAAGAGAGAAAGTGTATTCTCTGTGGAGATAATTTTATATTGTATTCTTCAAAGATTTATGGGTTCAGTTTCCCTACTAAAAACCCTGGTTAAAATCAAAATTTCATTTTAAATATGGCTCACTCTCCTGACTATTGGCGGCAGACACCTGCTAAAAAAACAGTGGGTTGTAAATGTTCTCCCAAGAAGTTAAAATCCAAAATACCTTTTGAAAAGTTTATGATGTAAGATTAGTTATATAACATTTATCAATATTTAAAACTGTGTGCATAAACACATTATTTTTGGCTATACTAAAATATAATTCCATCTTTAGTGCTCACTATGAGTTTATTTACTACAGGGATGGGAAATGTTCAGGCCTTGAACCATATAAGGTCCATGAAATCATTTGCCAAGACAACTGCAGGCAATGATGAGCTAAAAGCTAGGTATAAATAACAACCTCTCACTGCTTGAGTTCTATAAGTTTATTATTTAATATGAACCACTAATGATGTTATAAATGATGAACAAATGGCCCTTGGCAGAAAAAAAGTTCCCTGATTTACAAGGATGATCAAACAGCTTCATTTCAAAACATAATGACATCTTGAAAATTCCAGATTCATGGTATCATAGATTTGGGTCCAGAAACCTTGTAATTCAACCTCCTCATTTTACAAATAAGGAATTTAGGTCCAAGGTCATTAAGTGATTTGCCCAAGAGTTAAGATTCAAACTCAGGTCCTCTAATTTCAAGTCTACTAAATAATAGCTGGCATTGCAAAGTCCTTTATAAAATTTTAACTTTGCTATAATGCTGAGAGGCATTGGATATTATTATCCATGTTTTACATATGATGAAACTGAAACATGCAGAGATTAAATGATTTGATTGGTTCACATAATTTCAGAAACTAGATTTGAAGCCAAATCTTTCTGACTTCAGGTCCATAACTGTTATCTGCTGTGCCCCCTACTTTTCTACTACATTATGACAATCTATGACATTAATACATTCTTTCCTAAAATCCCCAGGACAATTTACAAAATTTCTTAGTGTGCTTTTTCCATGCTTAAATTAATTAGTCTATAAGATATCAGACATTGCATACATTTACAATGCCACTAATGATTACCAATGACTAAAATCTTCAATAGATCCTCTTATTTTTTATGTCAGATGCCTTTTTAAAAGTCAAAAAGATCCTAGTTTCTGTTTTAAAGTAATAAAATAAACTAGCTCCATTCTTAGAGAAGGTCTTAAGAAAAACTTACTTCATCAGTTCTGGGTCCTCTTTATCATCTTTTGTAGGTGTAACTTTTATTCCACTTTTCTTGGCACGAGGGCAGCCTGACAAACTATATTTTTTTTTAAAAAAAGGAAAAGAAAATACTATTTTATTCCATGAAGTATAACTTCTTATATCCATTTGGCTCATTCATTTTTGTCTTGCATTCACTACAATTTTTGATCTCATTCATATCATGTAGAAAAGTGGGTTTTAAGCCCATATTGGGAGTTTTATGATGGGAATTTTTCGAGTGGAGATACAGATTGTAATTAATGGTGTCTAGATAAGATACTTGCTAGCAGATTGTAATTTAATGACTTTGTTCGACAAAAAGAGTATTAGATTTTTCCCTACCAATGTTCTAAAGTGATACTAGAAGTCATAAATAGACAGAATTATTAGGAGGAACAATGAATCAACTAAAATCTGACCTTCTGAACTTATATTCTACTACAGAGCTACCTAATCAAATTCTAGAAAACACCAAAAAATCTCAGATTAAAGAGATGAATATAGGCCTCAATTGTTAGCAACTTCAATTTTGATTTATAAGTTTAATGTCCATATTACCATTTTGTGCCTGTCCCATGTTCACTAACTTAAGAACCAAATAATTTCTATGCAGATCTTACCTCCTATGTGATGCATAATTTCCCGTTATGTGACCAGAACCATCACATCCAGGAGTTGGGCACCTGCAGAGGAATGGGAAATCAGGGTTAGAAGGGCTCTGGTCAGTGAATGGACTTTGGAAGATTTAACTTTTAAATGAATACACTTGATCTAATCCAATGAGATGGTTTTCACAAATAGACCTGAACAGGTGAAAATAAAAATGTGCCAAATGCACCCACCCTTAGAATATTTCCCCAATGTTTCTTTTGAGTATCTGCTTTTCCCAATCCCCCACCCTCATCTTTCCCAGAATGAAAATGTTTTGATGGAATTTTGGTGATGGCCTACCCACCTTGTGACATCCTCACATCCGATCCTCACTGATACAAAGAACCAAAAAGGGGAAAAGGTGAAACATAAGCATGCTAATCCCCTTGACCTGCCTCCTGAATCTGAATCAGCCATTCTACAAGAACCTTTATATTATGCCAAATCACAAAGCAATGTTTTTGAATTTTTTTTATATAATCAGACTTTTTTCTGCCAGCTCTAGATGCAGTCCCCTGCATCACAGGAAGACTCACAAAAAAGAGAGACTCACTCGTATTTTACAGCTAATAAAAAAGGTAATGGGGCATCCCCTAAGATTTTTTTGAGGGTCTAGAGTTCAAATTTATGCTATTGATCCCAAGATAAAATTAGTATTATGATTTGCCTGGTCAATGTTAATATTAATAATAACAATACACCAAATATTACTTTATTTGGCAGGACTGAGGAATGGCATGAATAAGATTAATAGACTTGCCATGTATACCTGTGGAACAACAATTTTCAAGAAATCACATCTCAAAGAAAAAAATTAGCACAAACATTATCCTAAAGATAATTTAATCTTTCTTGGATGCCCTAAAAACCTTGGAACTTTGAAATTAATGTAAAATAATAGATCTAATGATTATAGCTCCTGCTGATTTGGGGAATGGGGAAAAAGCCCCAATCCTAAACCCTGACTTCCCATATAACAAAAAATGAGTACTAAACAGTCTGCCATGGGGTTGCATGCATAGGTTTTAATGAAATTTTTATTATGTTTTAATTTCCATTTATTTTTTTTCTAGGTGATGGCCAGGGATAGGAAAATATAGTTTTGTAAAGAATCATTTCATCATGTTTGTTAAAAGATATGTGCTATCACTGCAGGATTTTTTGTTGTTGCCATTTTGTGTTTTCTTTGATCTAAGCATAAAAGGATTGAACAAAAAAGCTTCCAAATATGCTATCAGAATTAATATAACAGAAATTTCTAGCTCACCAAGTATCAGATAACAGAGAGTTTTTCTTTTTAGCAGGCTGAATAGCAGAGACTTCATGATAGACTCAATGAATAACTATGGTTCTATGGTTATTGACTTTGTGATCACTTATTTAATTTTGAAACCTTTGGAAACAAATATCTATCTTCTGGGTTATCTTGTAACTGGTCCCTCAAAAACTTTTAAACCAAAAAAGGACAAAATATCATTTCCTATTTTGTTATAACAATTTTTCTGGATTGTTTAATAATAAAGCATAGGATATATAATAAAAAATTGGATTAAAATCTTAACTTTGTCTCTTAATAGCTGTGTGACTCTGGAAAAGTAACCTAACATTGCTAAGGCCTCAGTTTCCTTATCTGTTGGACTAAATGATCTGTAAGGTTTCTTCCAATTAAATCTTTGGTCTTTATATTATTTTTTGAAGTGCCTTAACAGCTACTGTCACATTTTGTTTTCACAATAGTCTGATGATGTTAGGCAAGACATACTTATGTTCATTTTATAAATAAAGAAACAGACTCAGAGAGTTTAAATAATATGAATGAGTTTAACTACTGGAAAGGTCACATATTCTCTCTAAAGTATAGAAGTATGTGACTTGTAAAAAAAATTAAAATGACAACTCAAAATACATCCAGCTCTGGCTTAACATAAGTGGACTATTCTCCACATCTCTCCCTCCCCTGGTGATCCCATCACAACTCTATGGTCTCCATATCCAGAGTGGCTTCAACATCTGTTGACCCTCTCACTTCTGCAGCTGACAGAAGCTCTCAGACTTGGGGCTGCACTGGCAGCCCACTACCATTCCTACCACTGCCTGCCAGAACCTGGATCCCTACCACTGACCATCGAGGAATCCTGTTGGTCAACCGCCTTTGAATTTGCAAATGGCAAATTTATGTAAAGGGAAAACTGTCTGTAATATATATTTAAACTTTCTGGGCCTCAGTTTCTCTCATTCACAAAATGAGAAGGTTGGTGACTTCCTGCTCCAAATCTATGATTTTATATTCTAATAGTTTTCCCCTAATGGTGAGTTTAGGGGAGGGCAGGAACAAGAGTTATACAGGATGGGACAGGAATGGGTGGGTTGCCATATGTCCTTTTAGGAACTATCCAGTTTGATGAAGTAACAGATCCATTTGAGTGTCTCAGTATAAAAACGATAATTATAATATTCTTTACTTTAACTTAAATCTTCCAGTATTTGTAATTAGAGGATTTGGGTTCTTATTTGCTTCTGTGATCTTGAAGTTATTTAAGCTCTTGGGCCTCATATTTCTCATCTTTTAAATGAGGGCATTAGGCTGGACTTGGAATTTCCTTCCATTTCTAAATCTATAAGCCTATGAATCCCTCAGCAAAGACCCTGTCTTTTGATTTTTACTTATTCTCTCCTACGTCTCCCAGACACTTGCAGAAAGATGCCAGATCCCATGTGGACAGAAAGGATAGGAGGTTCCCTCCCCCAAAGCCTTGAGTGCTGATTGCTTCAGCTGAAGTGATGAGTATTTCATGGTTTTATAAGAAAATAAAAGATTGGCTCCTTTGCATAGGCACCAGCTGCTGTGACTGGTACCAAGCCCACCATGGGGCTCAGGGGGAGCCAATAAACCCCAACATAGGTAGACTTTTGCAGAGTTTCAAGCATCCTCATTACTGCTCTGAAGTCTATTTATTAGAGACCCTGTGCTTTGAAAAATGCTGTGAGCCATTAAAAATGATATCATCCAGGTTGAATTTTCACAGCATCCCTTTGCATCTGCAGCTGCTCAAGTTACCTTGCCCAGGGCGCAAGAACTCAAACACAGCCTCAGAAAGGTATTTCTTTGAGCAGGTGAGAGACAAAGCTGGTATTTATGAAAGTGGACAAGGAAGGGCAGAAGCCCGTGATCCACCTTGAAAAGCTGCAGACATTATGGTTAATGGAAAAACATCCTTTGCCATCTTACAGAAATGAATGCTAGTTGACAAACACAGACTGCCGATTGTAGTGCATGTGTACTTGTTTCAGCAAACATATCACAAGAGGCTTCTACAAACAGCAGATGTGTGGTTGTTCACAAGAGGGACACACTGTCACCCCTCCCCCTTGTTCACTCTGCCTGCTCTATATCCACACCTGCTGCTATACTACACACCTGTGGCTTGTTAAAAGGACTTTCTGGTTTCTTCTCCTCTGCCAGGATCAGTCTTCATGTTGAACTGATGTGAGCTCTGCAAACGAACTCCTTTGTGCTTCACTACCCACTATTCTTCAAAAAGCAAGTTGGTCAAGGCCCAGACTCACTGAGAAAATTCAAGGTGAAGCCCTTGCACTATATTGAGCCTATATTTACTCACTGTGTTGCCAGGTAGTTTTCTCCATGCTAAGCAAGTAAGAAAGTTGCAGGTTGGATGGATCACCAGTCTTTGACTCCCTAATTACAGGGGGCAATGACATGCAATTATACAATTCAGGTACAAATCAGGAATATATTGAGGAGGGTAAGATTTCCAAGTAAGCTTCAATGAAGGTCAGTCTCTCTTGCTACAAAGCTCTTCAAGTTTCCTCTTACAACAAAACATATTGTCTCCTATCTCCCAAGACAGTAACTTGGCCCAAATATAAAGCTGCTTAAGCCTTGTGAGACTGGAATTCTGAGCCAAACCTCATCTCTAAGTGTTCAAGTTCATTTAATCTTGGCAAAAAATATACTTCCAATTTCTAAGGGAAAAAGTTTTTTTTTAAAGGTTTCAGTATAATCCTTCCAGAAATGAAACTGACTTAAATAGAAATTAGCATAACGGGGATCAATGTAAAGCTATAGTGTTTGGCTCAATGATTCCTCTAGAAAGTATGGGCACATTGTAAAGACAGCCTTCATTAGAATCCCTGAAAAGGAAGCCTGAGCCTTTTTTCACACACACAAAAAATACTGACCACTAAGCAAAACAATTTATTTGCAAGAAGGCAAAGCAGATTAGGCATCTAGATGATACAGTATGTAGAGTACTGGGCTTAGATCCCAAAGACTGAGTTTCATGAGCTCAAATCTGGCCTCAGATTTGATATTTACTAGTCATGAAACTTTGGAATATATACATGTATATGTGCACATATATGTATATATACACATATATATGTGCACATATACATGTGTGCATATATAATTTCAATATAAATGATTTCCTTTGTAATATTAAATTAAAAACATTACTCTGAGAAAAGAGTCCATGGGCTTCACCAGAATACCAAAGAGAGCCACAACACAATATTTTTGTCAAGAAAACTCCAAATAGGGTCCTAAAGAATTGGATACTACTGAACAACAATTGGAATTGGGGCACATTTAGGAGCTAAATGAACATTTTCTGGAAGTTAAACACCATCATAGAAAATGTGGGTCTTTCTCTCCTATTCCTTTATCAATTCTGTCTTCTTTAAGAAGGTAATGAACTATACATATTATATCCCATCTACTTCTTGGTCAGGAAATGTTGAGCTAGAAGAAATAAGAGGAGGTACAAGAAAGGAAAGGAGTAAGATAGTTACCTGAAAAGTGGGAATTAGGAAAGGAGATTCACATCACTACCTATGGTCGAGGGCTAAGAAATTTGAGAGGAATTCAGAAGCTACTCCATCAGCTCCAACTACCTCTCTGGGGCTATATTCCGAATCCAGAAATCCAAGGGAGCTATATTATGAATCCAGAAATACAAGGACCATAAGATAATAACTCTAGACTGAAAGCAATCTCAGAATGTATCTTATCCACCCCCCCTCGTTTAGGAAATTAAGTCTCAGGGAGATTGTGACTTATCTAACATTCTATAGGTTTTAAGAGATGGTGGCAGGATTTCAATCAAATTCTCCCACTCTAATAGGCACTGTTCTACTTTTTATGGGATTTTCATCTTAAAAGACCTTTATATTGTCAACTGAATGGCAGGTTTCTCCTTAGGCATTAACAGGAACTTATTAGAATCACAGATATAGGAGTGGAAGGGATCTTGGAGGCTACCAAGTCCAATTATCTTCATTTTACAAATAAGGAAACTGAAGAATAGAGACTTAAAGTGACTTATACAGGGTTACACAACTGTTGGTGGTGGGATTTAAACTCGGGTCTTCCCCACTCCAAATCCAGGACACTGCCTGCTTTGTATTGGTTTATATTTGCATAAGATCCTGGGACATTTCCACATGAGTGTCCTTAAAGTTCACCCAGACCAGAGCTGGAAAGTTATATGACTGTTCTTAAGTGTTAGAAGAATTCATCCATCACATTAAAAATAAAACTGCTAGAAGTGAGAAGAATTTCAAAATATTAAGGAGAAAGAGAATGGGGTAGTAGTCGTAGTAGTAGCAATAGCAACCACAGCAGGAGGAGGAGGAGGAGGAGGAAGAGGAGGAAGAGGAGGAGGAGGAGGAGAAGGAGGAGGAGGAGGAGGAGGAGGAGGAGGAGGAGGAGGAGGAGGAGGAGGAGAATCAAGAAAACAAGAAGAACAAGAACAACAATAAGAAAAAAATAGTAGAGGAATAGGAGGAAGAAGAGGAGAGAAACAACAAAGAGAGCAAGAAAGTAGGAAAGGAGGGAGGACTTGAAAGACAGAATTGAGAAGGAAATAGGAGAGAAAGACTCATACCTTGTATGGTGGTATTTAATTAACTTCCAGAAAAAAACGTTTATTTTTGGAGTTATTACTCTTAAATATGCTCCAATTCCAATTGTTGTTCAGTCATGTACAATTCTTTGGGACCCTGCTTGGGATTTTTTTGACAAAGATAATGGAATGTGTTGCCATTTCCTTTTTGAGCTCATTTTACAGATGAGGAAACTGAGGCAAACACAGTTATCCCAAGGTGACATGAATAATAAATGTTCCATGTTGGATAGGAATTCAGGTCTTCCTGACTGCAGGCCTGGCACTATCCACTATATCACTTAGCTGCCCCCTCCAAAATTGGTAATCATTCTAATATCATTTTTTTCCTTTGCCACAGAGTATTTCTCATAAATGAGGAGTCTCATCCCAAAAGAAATGAACATGGACAATCCTGACCCATTCCTTCTTGTTATAGGCTGGATGGCTGACTAGAATGGGCAGCTATGATTTCAAACCTTTCTGTGGATTCGGAGGGCTGATTCATCCCTCTTCCATTATAATAATGTTCAGAACATGGGTTCTGTTTTCTTTCAAGCCATAGTCATCCATACATTTCTGCTTTCATGAAATCCAGAGTTCATAGGAAAGATGCACCCTTAATTCTCTTGCTTTTATCAGCTGCTTCATAGTAGAAGACATGAGCTAGGCACTTGGCAGAAGCCACAGAAAGAACTCTGGGTGGTCACAGAGTGTAACTCTCCCTAAGAGAGTTTTTCCCTGATTAGACATGGTCAACTTTAATTCTTTACAATTCCTGTTCTCTATCCTGACTATTCAGTAGAGGTTATTTATCTGAGACTTTCAAAGACTTTCATGTACAAGAGGGATCAGATTTTTCTGTATGACTTCAGAGGACAGAACTAGGACTTGTGGTGGGAATTACAGTAGATCAGATTTCAATATTTGAAGCCACAAGAAAATGGAATGGATTTAGCTTTGTTAGGAAGTAAATTCCCCTTCCATATATTTATTCCAACAAAGGTTATATGACTTCTTAAAAAGTACTGTACAGGGGAGTTCTACTTTGGGCAAGAATCACACTAAATAGTTTGTGAGGTCCTTGTTAACTCTTATAATCTATAATTTTCCAAAGAAAAGATGCTACCTCCCATCATTCTTACCTACGAGGCTACAATAATAGTTCACCTTTATAAAAGAATTTATAGTTTACAAATCGCTTTCTACACAATAACCCATAAGGTAGATTGTTATACCTGGAATACTCAAAGACTCCTGGATACTGATAGTGTGGGAGGAGAAGTCTCAGACAGTCATTGCATCAGCTCTGTCTCAGAAAGTCTTTATGATCATAAATTCACTTATAATAGAAGGCAAATCCCTAGTTACTGGAGAAGTATTAAGCATAATGACTGCACAGAAAATCCCCCAGAGGAATGGAAAATTTACTCACAAAATACAGTTTTCCAGGTCATTTTTCCATAGCATAGAATATCAGAAACATAGGATTATATATTTGAGACTGAAAAGGACCTTAAAGTTCATCTTCTCCAACTCAATCATTTTACAAATGAGGAAACTGAGGCTTATAAAAAGTCCTTTAAGATCTCAGAAGTAGCAAGTGTCAGAGCTCTTAACCCAAATCCAGCCATCTTTTCATTGAAGTCACCAAGGAAACTTCCCAATGATCCAGACAATGTAGCAACACTTTTTCTGAGAAGAAAATCCATTTCCTTTTCTCTCACATACTTTACAACCTTTTGTTGTCTGGCTTCCAAACTCCTCACCCAATTGATACTGCTTTCTCTAATGTTGTTAACCTGATTGTAATCTCCTTGAGAGCACGGACTATTTGATTTGTGTGCTCATTATCCCAAAACTGAGCACAGGGTCTGCCATATACTAGACACTTAAAAGTGTTCAGTCATTTTCAGTACTGTCTGCCTCTATATGACCCTATTTAGGATTTTAATTTGCTGTTTCCTTTTCCAGCTCATTTTATAGATGAGGAAACCGAGGCTAACAGGGTTAAGTGACTTTGCTCAGTGTTACACAGCTATTAAGAAATTTTAGTATTTGGTTAGAAATAATAAGTATTAGATTATTATTATTATTATTATTATTATTATTATTATCTAATCAGATTAGATGTGAACTCAGGTCTTCCTGACTCTAGACCTGGCACTATCCACTGCATCACTTAGCTTCCCTTTCAAAATATAACCTAATGGAAATATTGTTCTTGCTTTATCTATGAAGATAACATATTGGTAATGCATGCCTGATATGTACTCCTTTGTCAGAGAGTACTTCTCATTGAGAGGTACTATTCTATCCACTACACCATTTATATACTTAATATTCTGCACTCAATAGGTCCTTAATAAATACTTGTTAGTTGATTGAGCCCTGTAGACTTACCTGTATCTGTTTTTTTCCCTCAAAATCAATTGAATTTGGACAAATATTCCAAAACCACAGTTAGCCAAATTAACTACCAATAATAGATACTACTTGTCCATCTTCCAAAAATTTCCCTAAATTCCCACCTTTATATTTCCTCAAGTGATATTGCAATGCAACCAGGCTGTAACCAAATCTACCACTTTTTCTAGCCACTGTCCACGCTGAGCTAGTTTCAACCAGTTCCTTCCACCATTACCTCTTGATATTGTGTTGGTGCAAACAAGGCAAATATTATTCCCTCTTTACAAAGGAGGAAATTGAGTTTTAGGGATGTTAACTGATTTTGCCTATAACATAAAACTTGTGAGTGTTGAAACTAACAACTCAAACCAAGTCTTCTCAGCAGGTAGTTATCATGTTGTCTCAGTTATCTCAGTAGATAAGTTATCATGATTCTGATCAAGATGAGATAGCCTAGCTTCAGCAAATCCCATTGCTCCGAGGGAAAAAAAATGTAAATGATCAGTCTTCAAAGTCTTCTCAGTGTTGCAATTTTTCTTCATATCTCTACCCCCTATCCCCACTATAATTCAACTCATGGCAATGGTTCTAGCTTCTTTGAGGATATGACCCCAATAGATAATTGTAAAGAACACACTGCATCCTTCTAAATGTACACTGCACATCTGGGAAACCTCTGGGTGTTTGGAAACTCATCTGTGAAGCTATCTTTGAGCGGGTGAGGCGAGATGGTGACCTCATCCATCTGTTGGGGAAGGCAGTTAGGGTGGGGAAGGAGGAGCGGAAGAAAGGAACAGGAAGGTTTAGGGAATTGGTTGAGGAGCTTCTGCTCTCATCCAGAAGCAGCTTAAGTATCAAGAAAAAAGGAAAAATGAATAGCATTTTTTCATCACCAGCTTCCAGTTCACAATTAGCAAAAGTCACATGGTTTGCTTCCCCCTGAACCACTCCATAGACAGTCCTGCAGCTTTTCCTAAATATCGAAGGGGCAGTGAAACCTACCCAGAATCCACACAGAGACTTTCAAGACTTTTGCTACTGGAGGCTAGTGAACTAGACCAGATGGGGAGAAGGAGCAGCAGAGTTTGGAAGCCTTGGAAAGCTGAGGGGAGGCTGGTCCTGTCTGAGCCCTCCTCTTTGAGTCTCAGTTCCAGAAATCCAAATGACTCTTGGACTGAGCAGCCTGCCCACCTGAGGGGCAGCTGGCTGGAGGACACAAGCTTCTGACCAGCATCTCTCCTCACCTACCAAGGAAACACCACATGGACCAGAGCAGCTCGAGGCAATGAGCAGTAAGAAGTAGCAGTAATAGCAGCACTAGCAGCAGCCCAAGACAGCCCCAAACAGCCCTTCCTGAAGGTCTAAAGCCCCCAAAGCAGGCAGGTGGAAGACAGGCGGACAGGCAGACAGGCAGGCAGGCAAGTATTTTCTCTTTTTAGAGTAAGGGGTGTCCCCCAGCTTTCCCTCTGGGCTTGGCCCAGGCCCACAGGCCTTTGGATAGATGAGTTTTGGCTGAAGCCTCTATGGAAGAAGAGAGGGAAAGCAAGGGTGTCAACACAGGCCAGAGGAGATTCAAGTTGAGCGCAAACATACTTGAGGTCAGCAGAGTGTGCAGCCATGAGGTTTCTGAGGCTCTTGTCAGCAAGAGGACAACCAGAAAGGCTGAAAGAGAAGAGATGGAATATCTGGGTAAGGCCAAAAAAAAGGGGGGCAGGAAGGGTGAGTTGAGGGAGGGAAAAGAAGTACCAAACCATCCACACGTAAAATAGACTTAAGAGGCAGAACCTGAAATTAGAAGCAACGCACCTGCGATGGGAGGCATAGTTTCCAGTGATGTGTCCACTGCCATCACAGCCTGGGGTAGGACAGCTGAACAAAGAAACAGAAAGTTTCAGTCCCCAAGAGAAACAGATTTGTGCAGAGATGAGACCTCCTGTCATGTAACAAGAGACCCTCCCTCTTCAATGAGAGCCTAGAGCAGATGAGGACAGAGATGTGGGCAGCCCAAGCTCCTTCCAGGAGCAATTTCTTATCTGGGAGTCCCTATTTCCACCAATAACTCATGTTTATGGAAGACATTAAGGTTTGTAATGTGCTTTACATACATTATCTGATTTGATCCTTATACTACCCATATGGGATAGGAAAAAAATGCAGATAGTATTATAAATGAGCAATGGACTCTCTTCCACCAGTTAAGTGACTTGCTCATCATTAGACAACTACAGTGATCCCTTCTACATCCTGGGGATTGGGATGCAGCACCCCAGTGATCCAGAAAATCTGTGTACAATTTTTTGATTCTCCTTTTGTACCAGAGAAGTTTGAATTATTAGAATATTAAAAGATAAAATATGTTTATATTATATTATGCTGTACATATATTTAATGTATTTTTGAATTTCTAAACTTTTCTTGTGTCATTTGCTGGTCTTTGTATTTAAAAAAAAAACTTCCCCCAAATTCCCATTTAATTTCTTATGCTGACCAGCAATACACTGAAACCTTAATGGGGAAGGGATAACTGCAGTATCAGAACTGGGGTTAGAACCCAGATTGTTCCATGATCAGTGTTCTTTCTAAGCAGAACATAGCAGATCTTACTAGTTTGTATTTTGTTTAGTACATTTTCTTCCCTAAAGGAAAAATCACATAGATTAGTATATGAGGGGAAAACTCTCCCCCCCCCATAAAACTGAAGTTCCAATATCCCAAATCCTGGAGAACCAACTTCAGAAGCTATCTGCTGAGAGTGAGCTTGCTTCTTTAATTTCATATATTCCCAAAATTTCTTTTGGTGTGACAGAGAAGCAACTACTTTGCCCATTGCCACACTGGTAAGCAGAGCAAATTTGTACATCCTCTCTCCCCATTCCCCTATTACATAGCCTGAATCCAGGGTCTTTACCATGGCCCTGAAGGAGTGACTTAAGCTGTAATATAGGAAAACCTCATATAGTGGGTTCCACTGAGAGTAGTCCAGAATTTAACTCTGAAGACTATAGTGGAATGAAACAATCTAATCATCCTGTCACTCAGACAAAGTCATATTCTAATCACCAGGAGGGGCACTGAGATGCAGATAATCTGAAAGTCATTCCAAATATATTTGGTCTTATGAAAACATCTCACCTCTTTAGAGAGGATTTACTTTCCTAATTATGCCCTTCTTGAGTTAATACTGAATAAATTTGCATTCTCTGAGCACACACCAGCTGTGGGAGAGGGGAAAAGGGGGAAAGGAAAATATTCCAGAAGTATGCTGGAATTAAAAATTTGTTTGAGATGACTTATAGTGTGGATAATGCATGTGTGGGAAATTGAGAATTATATGTAGCTAGGTAGCTAGGATCCCCAAAGAACAGTCATACAAAGCAAATTAGGTTTCCTCCATATTATGCTTTTAATTTTAAATGACAAAGTTCTCCCTGCTAGAGTCTGTGTTATTAGATAGGACTTTCAGTGTTAAAGAAAAACAACCCCAAACCAGAATATTTAAGCGGGATAAATGGTAAAGAAGTATAAAAGATCCAGTTTTCCTCCCTCCCCATCCCCATCCTTCAGGATGGCATGGGACCATGGGACCACGACTGGTCCAACAAAATGGGAATAGCCCACTCATGGTATATGCCCATGGTAATGGAGTGATTTGGAACTCTCAAACAATGATAGTTTCTTTTCCCAAACTTGGATAAACTCTCTTGGGACTAGACAGGGAAGGAGACTTACGTGAGCAGCTCCTTCTTAATGTCCTTGGAGAGGAACTTCAGCTTAAAGTTGGTTAAGGTAACTTCCCCTGGATACTTCCTTTCTTCAAAGTTCTCCTCTGACACTTCCTGGTCATCTGCTTCAGAGGAAGCAAAAGAATTTGCTGCTGGCTCTGACTGCAAAAAACCAGCAGGGAGAGTTTTTACTGACCAGCTGGGGAGTCACCAGCAGCAATGCTGGCAAGGAGTGGCTGGAGGAACCCTCCAGAGAGTAGCCCGCCAGGTCCAGGGATCTGGCTCGAAGAGACTGCGTGGGGAAGTTTTCTATTGTTTCTTCTGCTCTCCTAAAAGTGAGGCTTTCAGGGCCTTATTGTCTGAAAAGAGAAAGGAAGAAGGCACCATCTCTCCAAGCCAGAGCTCTCAGGGTCAAGAAACAAGGAATCAGATCCTTCTCTGGGGATGGCTAATGAGGGCGCGTTCTCCAGCCTGTTGGCTTCTCTTGCCAGGGAGAATGCCAGATGTTGACCCCAGACATTTAAATCCCAATGTGAGAAGCTGTTCGGGCCAAGTAAGAGTTTAATAGCTGACATCTGCTTAATACTTTATGACCATTAAAGGTTCTTTAAAAACATTATTAATAGGGGAGCAGTTTGGTACAATGAGAAGAACATTCAGTTGTATAGTTAAAAGATTTGGGTTTAAATCAATTCCCATTTCATGCTGGATTTGTGATCTATTCATCTCATTTGACTCTCACAACAACTCTCTGAATATTGAAGGCTAATGTATAAAGACTGGTATATAAGATTGAAAATTGCTATGGTATAAGAAATGATGAGATAGTGAATTTAGAAAAATATGGAAACTCTTGGACTTATTAAGGAACATGCTATCCACTGAGAGAGAAATAGAGACAAGTGGAAATGAGCATAGTATGGTTTTCATATATATATATATATGTATATATATTATATATATATATATATATATATATACACATATATATGTATATATATGTATATATATATGTTTGATTATAGTTATCTATGTACGTGTATTTGAATATATATGTGAGTATATACATATATGTATATATACTTGTGTATATGTAAATATATACATATATAGCAATCTCAATCTCTCTCCATATATATACATATACATGCATATATATGTATATATATATATATTCAAAAATAAATACACACACCTATACACATCCATACTTAATTGTAGCCTTCTTTGCGGGGAAAGTGGGAAAAGAAGAGGGAAAATAAGGTAAAAAATACAAAGCAGAAAACAAAAGAAAATCTAAAAGGAAGAAAAGATGGATGTCTCTGATCACAATGTATGGTATTTATTATACAGGCTTTCTTGAAATGGAAATGTATTGCTTTATATTCTAAACCCTCTCTTTTGTTCTGCTGTACACATGACAATGATTTTTCCTGATTATTTTTATTTAAATGTAAAATAAATAAAGTAGAAAAAGAAAAAAAGAAGAAGAAAAAGACTTGTAAACTTTCTGAAAAATTTCTAGGAAAACCTATCTAATAAGCACCATCCTGTTCTTCCATTCTCTTGAGATAAGAGGAGTACTCTTTACTATAAAGCATGAGTACAGGCCTTTCTACTGAGGCTTACATGGTCCTTTTCTTTCCTACTTTCCACCTGGAAGCAAATTACCTTTATTGACCTAGGAGGACCAATGGATCTGTCAGTCAAAGAAGAGACATTTCTTGAAAGCCCACTCTATGCTCAGTGCCAGAGATACAAAGAAAGGCACGTGATAAACCTTACTACATTCTAATGGTTCTAGATAAAGTCATCTGCCCTCTACTAGGTCACTTCTCTTTCTTTCTTTCTTTCTTTCTTTCTTTCTTTCTTTCTTTCTTTCTTTCTTTCTTCTTTCTTTCTTTCTTTCTTTCTTCCATTCAATCATTCATTTTTTTTTGCCAAAAATAACACATGATTATACAATCATCCCAACGTGCACAAATAAATATGCTGTAGGGAGGCATTGGCAGCACATATTGTGTCTGAGACTGAAATAGGATGCCACTATTTGACTTTGGTCAATATTGAAAGAAACCCTCAGCTCCGTGGAGGACCAACTATGAACCTGCATCAGCACTCATGGAACATTGAGGAAACCCACAGTTTAAAGTTTGCAAAAAAAATTAATATACACAATATCTTTTGATTTTCTTAAGATCCTGTGAGTTAGGAAAAAATAAAAAAGTATTATTACAGATGAAGAAAGAGTATCTTTCAATGGTTGTGACATGTTCAGGTCAGAGAGTGCCAGAGATGGGGTTTAAATTCAAATTATTCCTGACTCCAGACTCACATTAGCTATATAACACTGGGCACTTAACTTCAGTTTGCCTCAGATTCCTCAACTGTAAAATAGGGATAATAGTAACACCTACTTTATACAGGTCATATTTTTAAAAACAAACAAACAAACAAAAAACACTTAATACAGTGCCTGGCACATAGTAGTATACTATATATATATATATGTATATATATATATACACACATATATATATATATATATATGTATATATATATATATATACACATATATATATACACATACATATATATATGTATGTATATATATTTATATACTATAGATATTTTAATATTACATGATATAATACTATATAACAGAAAATAATATAATTATTTCTACAATTCTGTGCTGCCTTCTGGGTCAGAAAGGCACATAGGTTAAAAGGAAAGAGAATCAGACTTACTCCTTAGAATTCAAAGCAATTTTAGGCTTTTTATTCTTCATCAGGACTATTCGTTAGGCAGGTTTGTGCTCAATTGGATTACCAGTGTTTGAAAACCACTGTGTCAATTGCCCTTCTTGTTCCCAGTTGTCTAGGCTGATCATTGTTTATGTCAGGAGAGTGGTAAAGATGATAAATTCATTTGCTTTGGGTGGTTCATTGGAGCCATATGAGGAGCAAAGACAGCACTGTCTTGGGCAGCTCAGTGCTAATTTTCAGGTCAGTGAAGTGCCCACATTGGTAAGACATTTGGGAAACTACATGTTGTTCATTGCATACAATCATAGTCAGGATCCACACCTTTTTAAAGGTCTGTCCACTCCATTCTTTGAAGGTTTTGTGTGACTGTGAATTGTGAGAGGGTCATCACTACTGACTTGACCTAAGATAGTGGAAAGACTGATCAAATTTAAAGATAGCTTATGGTGTGACAAGAAAAACCCCACAACAATCCAGCTTCTCTCTGACTGATGGCTTTGGCAGTTACCCTAAGACCAAGGAAGTCAGAAAAACAAGGAATCCCTATTCCATACCTTCAAGGTATGGACCCAGACTTGACTCACAGTCGTGAGGTCAGGAACGAAAACCACGGGAACATAAAACCAAGTTGAGGAAAGGTCTTTTCAGAAGTGATCAGTAGGAAAATAAATCCTAGTAATTTTTGTCTATCAATGCTACCCTCAGAAGGAGACAGCATTACTTGCAGCTTCATTCCTTCCTTGGGAAAGCTAGCAAAATCAAAACCTAGAACGTGCATGTTTCGGTCACCCACCTCTTCAGGCTCCTCTTCTCGCTGACGGCTGGGTTTGGTATAGTCAATGGGGCCATCCCACTCATCCTGCCGTGAGGTCTGACTGGACTGGGGTGAGGTCATGGTGCTGCTAGTGGCACTGGTGCTGTTTTGGCGTTGGGAAACATCTGGGGATTTGACACTGGGACTGCTGCTGCAGCTACTGCTGCTTGGGAAGGCATTCTCCCGTTTGCGATGTTTGTTCATGCTTAAGTCCAGAGTCCCATTTTCATCCACCTCAATGTCCATAGACTGAAATTTGAAAGATGAAATCTTTCATCAGTCATTCTGCTACCTATCCCGAAGGCATCTTGCATGGTAAATTAACCAAAATGAATGATGTACCCTAGAAGATCTTAGTAAAATATTTCCTTTATGAGATGATAATGGAAGTCAATTCTATAGGCTTAAAAAAGCCACATTTCAGAAGGAAATTTCCTAGTTTTCCAACCTTTGAGAGGCCCATGGGGTTTTGTTACTTAATTTCCATGGTACAAACAGGTACCAAGCCAAATCTACATGGACACTGACCTCGAAAAATAGCATGGGACAATGGAAAGGGTTTGGAGTCAATAGATCTGGTTTTGAATTCTGCCCTATTCCTTACAATCTGTGTGACCATGGATAGGCCAATTATCTTTTTTTGAGCTTCACTTTTTTAATCTGTAAAATGAGGGAATTGGATTAGGTGTAGTCTTTAAATCTATAATCCAATGATACTATTCAATTTGATTCAATAAATATTTATTAGGCATCTGCCAGGAACTGTGGTAAGTATTGAGGATACAAATACAAAAAAAAGTCCTTACTCTCAAGGAACTTATGATCTAACAGGGGAAGAAAAACACAAAAGAAATCTGAAATGGAGTGGGAGAAGGCACCCACCTCCAGAGCATGGTGAAGTGAGAAAAGTCTTGAAGCAGTACAACTAGGTAGAAAATGAATTGGTATAAATATGACATGAAATACAAGGTAAATGATTCATCTGGAGGGAACTCATTAACTTTCAGCTCTTCAGGGACCATTGATTAACCAAGGAGAATAAAAGGATTGAAGAGTCTCAAACTAAATAGTATCTAAATAGTATCATCATCCCACCCCTCTCCAAATAATTCTATTTTCCATATTAAGATCTGTGAAAGACGATTGGCTAGAGCTTATCTCAATCGTCCGGTCCACAGTGTCAACATCTGTACCTTCAAAATTAGAAATGGAGTCATTTTTTCACTGAGTAGCTTCTCTACGTCCTGACTTCACCCATCTTTCACTTGGGCACATTGGGCATCTGCACATAATGTTTTGTGAAGCCCCCATTATTACCTCTTCTACCTTTACTTCTAACCCTCCACTCCCTGAACTGACCTTGCTGGAGAGATCTTGCTGCTTCGTGCTGAGATTCTCTGGCATTTCCCAGCAGCGGGTGGAGAGATTTAAGATGGCAGTGGCAGCCATGTGTGCAGCCTCGGCATCATGGGAGTAGTCGAAGCCTGCGGAAGAAGATGACGTGCTCTTCACATAACTACCGGAGGGGCTGTGCCTGGGGGAAGAGGCCTTTGGAAAAGGTTTGGCTGCAAAAAGGGAACAACATGGGCTGACACACAACTTAACAAAAAGATAGCAGCTATTCATAAATTTGGGAATTTAGATGGAGCTATAACTTGTAACTTATATGAGCCTAGGTCATAGGATGCTCAGGGATTCTGAGGGTGAGAGTTGCAAGAGAATCCACCCAATAAAATGCTTTTAACACTTTCCCCACCTCCCTAACCTTAAGTCCTCCTTTTAAAGTTCCTAACTTAAAAAAAACATATATTCAATAAGTATAGATACACATACACACATAAATCTGAAAATATTCCTTAAAAAGTAAATGGAAAATTATTACCATGTAGTGCTTAAATATTTAACAAGTCAATTGAAAAAATATAAGCAAAAACTTCCAGATAAACTCTCATTGTGTTCATATCGTCAATTTTTAATTTTTGGCATCTTAAGCAACAGTCATTAACTCAATGGATTTACATTATAGTTGTAGGAAAACATGTTATATGAAAAATTCAGGCCCAAAATGATAATACTTTGCTAGTAATTATACTGTAGCCATAAAATTGCTTTCAGATAGACTAGCAGTCAAATATAATACTTCTTATCAGTCCAGTTATTTCCTTTACATGCCCAATAAGCCTGAAAGCCTAGAATACAGCAGGACTCATGTGTTTTTGCTCTGAATTCTATTTCACCTTACTATGAACCACTCTGGCTTATCTTATGGGAAGTTAAGTGCATGTAACTTGGAAGACTACATGCTCAAAATGATGATACCTAGAAAATATGCTTTCTCTCCATGAAAGGCAATGATTTCTACACAATGGCCATCAACTTAAAATGATATTTCTGATAAACACACAAGAGTCCTAGATAGCTCATTCCTTCTTGTATTGTCCAGTCTAATCCCTGTTTAGGGGTTCAGAGGACAACTTGACAACATTCATGAGGGTGAAATGCCAATTTCAATTTCACACTGTACACTCAGAGATGCTTTTCCATTTCATAAGTATTTCTAGCACTAATGGACTTGCAATCAGCAAATTAGTAAAATAAGTGATGAGAAAAGATAGAAGGGATTATCCTAGTGGGTTTGCGGGAATTATTTTTGTCAGTACAATTACCCTGAAAATTCTTTGCTAATATTGCAAATAACACAATCTATTCAGCAAGAGAGTCACTTGTGCAGAGAAACAAATTACTTTCCCATCAGCGCTAACCCAGGATGGCAGCGGCAGTTGTGTGTACTGGCCTCCATCCAATTCCATTGTCTGATCCTTTACAGATTTAGCCCAGGAATAAAGGGAGCCTCCATCATGGGGAGCCAACTGGGATGCTTTTAAGCATGAGCACTTTTTAGAGAGCAGCTGTGTCAGGATTAAACAGGACTCTGAATTCAGGATTAGTCAGAGAGAGAAAGCTCTCTTGGGGCTAACAACATCTTCTACAAACTGTTTTCTTAAATCTTTAAACACACATATACACACGCACATACCATATATAAGTGAGGGTTTTATTTTTGGAGAAAGCTTTCAAAAATGGGTGGGGCATGTCTATGTCAAGGCTAATGATCTCATTAAAGTCTTAGAGGCTGAACATTTTGATAATAGTGGTTGTTCAGAGTGCAGGGTTAGATGCAGGTAACAGTGATGATGGGAGTGGGATGGGGGAGGAGAATAGAAACTCTCTACCTAGAGATTTGTGTTTTGATGGTTGAGGGAATGATTTCTCAAGTACCTGAGTCAGTACCAGCTCAACCTGGACAATAGACCAGAGCTGGAGAGCTCCCTTTTGAAGTCATTGGGGGTTAAGTGTGGTTTTAACTGAGAAACCTATTTGAGATGCTAGAGCTAGGGAGATGAGTCTCTGAGCCAAGCATCCAGGGATGAATCTCACTCCTTTCTTGACCCCACAAATTCTAAATTTTTGAACAGCTATTAGTCCTAGAGGTGAAGCTTAAAGAAAAAAAAAACAGAAGGAATTATTTAAAAGAAGTCTCAATCCTTTCCAACTTACATTTAAAGGCTTTAGGTGAGGTTTCGCTAGTCTGAATCTTTGGGGCAAGCATGCGTTTGCCAAAAACCTGAGCATCAAAACTTGCATAATCGAAGGTGACCTTGGAGTACTTCTCCAGCTCCTTAGCCAGGTTGGCCCTGGGTGTGGCTGGGACCATGTTGGGCCTGTAGCTCCCATACTGAGGAATCTCCAGCTGCTTGACGAAGCACATAGGCCTGGAGGGTGGATGACAAGACAAGGAGATCAGTGAAAGCAAGGAAAATGCTCCTTTCAATAGAATGGAAGGTCAATGGGACACATAACTTTAATCATAGCTGTGTTTTATTATGTGAGTTACATTATAGGCTATATAGATTTTTTGCAGGTTGATCTGGGAACCTATTATGTCTAGCGTTGTTTCCATAGGCAAATGCTTGAAATTCTTCCTACTCCTACCCTGAGAAGAAATCCTTTTCTTAGTTGAGAAGAGACTTTTATTCTTTCTTTCCCTCTACTTCCACCAGCTACATAGTAAGTAAGATAGCATTGCTCTCACGGAATGAGGGATGCTTCAAACACAGTACGGCAGAGAAGTGAGGAGAGTCTCACTCACCGCAGCCCAGTATCATCTATAAAGCATCATCCCTCCACTGTGGTGCCCCCCGCCCCAAACTGGGGAAAGGAACACTATAAGTCAGACATTCCATAACTGGAGGATAGTTAGTGCTGGGCTGAAAGTCAGGAAGAGGTGGATTCAAGTCCTTCTGACACATAATATATAATGTCTGACCAGAGCCAAGTCACCAGGCCACCAAACCTATAATTTACCAAGGTAAAAATCTGTACTGGTAAAGAGGTTTCTTATCTAACACAAGCCTAGACAAAAATAAATAGAAACGTCACCCACTCAACTCCCTAAAAATTTTCACTACATCTATATCTCTCTTTATGTATACACATATAAATATCATCTGACTTTGCTGTCAAAAGATTACAGATTTTAAATTAGAAGAAATCTCAGAGGCTATTTAGTCTGACCCTTTTGTTTTACAGATGAGGAAACAATTCTAGAGACATTAAGTAAGCTGCTTACAGTCATGTAGTCAGTAAGTAGCATCAGAGGCAAGATTTTAATCCAGTTCTATGATATATTAAAATAAATTAATACAGTTCTAAGAATACATTAACAATCATGCCTAAGAAAAATACTTCATAATCTGTTTTTTCTTCCTAACAGCTACAACTCTGGGGTAAACAGATATGGTATTGTTTTTTCTCTTCTCATAGATGAGGAAACTGAGGTTGGAAGAAATGAAGTAATTTGCCCTGAATAATCAATTAAGTTAGCAGCAAAGACAGAGCCCAGACAATTGTTCTTTCCTATGAATAAAACCCAGAAGTCTTAAAATCAAGACTTCATATTCAGCTGTGTTAAGGTCAAGGAGAAGACAATGGATGCTCAGAGAGCACACACACATACACACACACACACGCATGCACATGCATGTACTGGCTCAGGGCTAGATTTCCAGACAATCCCTTTGTTTCCATGGAGAGACAAGCCCACGTTTCTGTTGTTGGCTCAGGTATCAGGAAAGTTAATGGGTGTGAAATTATTGATAAATACTCTCCCTCCAAATTCTCTTGTGAGAATGAGAATGATCACTCACATTTGTATAACTTTGTAAGTAGATGGTATGAGCATTATTACACCCATTGCATTGTCTATGGCAAGACTTCTTAAATTTTTTTCCACTTGTGACCCCTTTTTGTCTAGAAATTTTTGCATAACTCTGGGCATATAGGTACATAAAATAAATATGCTTATACTGATATTCATGACCCTCATATTTTGTTATGAAACCCCATATGGGATCAAAAGTTTAAGAAGTTGGTGGCTAGATGGGGCTCCTTGAAGTAAGGAGAACCTAAGTTCAAATCTTGCCTCTGATATATACATATTAGTTATGTGACTTTGGAAAAATTGATAATCTGCTTAGTTCCCCCAGGCAACTCTCTTAAAACACCAATCTGCATTGGTAGAGTTTCCCTACCAAGAGTTCCCCACATTGATGAGATCACACATCCAGACCACTCTTCCCTTTCCTCCCACCCCTTAGAATCCCTTCGCATTGATGACAAAACTGAGGCAGAACAGTGATATGATGTACACATGACATCTACTATGTCATGATACTTCACTAATAATTGTAGTGGCAACTCTTAGAATAACAGAACTTAGACCTGAAGGGAGGGACCTTAACAGCCATTTAGCTGATCTTTTTTAGGGGGAAGGGAAGGTTGCTACTCCTTAGTTCTTAGAAGATTACCTCCTCTTTGTATATAGAGTTTATTGTACAAACAGGCAAATTCCCAAACATTTTATAAAAATACTAACATGAAAGATTTTAGAGCCAGGTATTATGGAGACTATTCTGGCTCCCAGTAATTGTCTGTTAGCCCAGATCATAGATGAAAGACATCCCAACACTGGCAGTACTAAACAAAAACTTATTAACTTGATTGTTTCCTTTTCAGCATACTCCTGAGTTGGATATCATCTCAGATGATTAAGAGTTAATTTAGAAATCCAAGCCATGAACAAATTTAATGGTGCTTTGTTTTATGAGCTAACCTATGCAGAAGGATGAGCCCAGGTACTATGGGAAATTTTCAGACAGATGTTTCACAGAACCCAGCCAAAATCATAAAGACCTATTTCTTTTCTTTTTAAAAATATTTTTATTTCCCTTCTCCTGATTACATGTTAAAATTTTAAAGTTCTTTTTAAGTTTTGAGCTTCAAATTTTATCCCTCCTTCTTTCCCTCTCCTCTCCCCACCTGAGATAGTAAGCAATCAGATATAGATTATACATGTTCAATCATATAAATTGTGGCCTATTTCTCTTTGATAACAGTTTTAGGACTATAAATTAGAAAAGTTAGCCACCGGATGACTTGATCTCTCTTCCTGCTTCTTTTTCCCCTTCCTTCAGGTCCTTAATTAATTGCAATGCTCAGAGATCCCAAAGTATAGATCTGGGAATAGAGGAAAGAGATAATGTCTTGTTTTCCCATCAATTATTTTCTTAGAACTCCTGAGAAGAAAAGAAATCTGAAATCTGGTGAATTATCCTGGAAACACATCAGGGATGGATTTTCTATATAAGAAGGGACAAATTGTAGCCCAGAGAGCTAATAAGACCCACCTTAGGATGCTGACCTAACCATCTCAACTTGATGGCCCTTCTAAATCCCAGGCTTGTATATCAAATATACAAATGGATCTATGACCTCATTGATTTGGAAGTTCCCTCTAATAATGCAGATTATAATCCATTCATGCCTGCCCATCCTCTGTGATGCTTGTCCATGTCTCTCATAAATTTGTCACCATAAAGCTTTTATCACATGTGTAAGAGGCCTTTTTAGATTTTTCCTTACTTTATGAAGATACCAATGGAGCACTGTTGCCTTCCTGTCATCCCTTACCCTTGTCTTGTCCTATCTTTTCTTCCCATCATATATATATTGGCTTTCCATAAATCTCCTTACATAAGAAAATAAATATTTTAAATTCTGTACATGGTTTTTCTTTCTTTCTTCTTTTGTAGGATATACACTGATTGCCCCCTACTCAGTCACTCATTCAGAACAGAATTTGATGCTATATGTAGGAAATAATATATAGATGGGAATGACTGATTACCTCTTCTTTCAAATTTTTTTCCTGAGACTAAAATCACCAGGCCAATATAAGAAATAGTAAAGAAAAAGGCAATAAAATCATTCCCAGCCAAGTTCAAAAAAGAAAGGAAAGGAGAGAGGAAGGAAGAAAGGAAGAAATGGAGGGAGGAAGGAAGGAGAGAAGAAAGGAAGGAAGGAAGAGAAAGAAGGAAGGAAGTTAGAGAAAGAAGGAAAAAGGAAAGAAGGAAGAGAAAGAAGGAAAAAAAGAAAACTTGGTTAATATATCAGCAATAATTCTTATACATTTTGCATTGGAAAGTAATCCACAGAAATGTCTTTAGAGTCACCATAATACCTTGGTCCCAGGACTGTAGCATTATACAATGCTACAGAAGTACATTATTATCTTATATGTGCTCTCTGCAATGAACAATTCAATTCAATTCGAATAAATTAATAGAAGCAGAAACAGCAACTATCAAAATCACATGGGACCTCAGGGGTTATCTAATACAATGTACATCTGAACAAGAATCCCCTCCTCAAAAATATGCAACCTCTCATCATCTGGGTCATCAGGCTACTGCTTGAAGACCCATTATCAAAAAAGGAATCTATTATGTCCTGAGGTATCCCCTTTCAATTTTTTGGAGAATTATTTAAAGGAAATTATCATGGACCTCTGGATACCTTCTCTTCTTCTAGTTCAATACTCCTTCTTTCTCCAACTGAAGATCACATGGCATCAACTCAGGGGCCCTTTCCATCCTGACTGCTTTCCCCAGCTATTCTCGAGCTTTTCAATGTTCTTTCTAAAATATGGCATCCAGAATTGAACACTATACTTCTAAATGAAGTTTTGTTAGGACAAAATGCAGTTGAGCTATTACCTCCTTTTTTAGTCCAGAATACACTGTTTCTTAATGGAGCCTAAGATGACATTAGCTTTTTTTGGTTCTCATATCTACCTATTGAGTCATACTGAACTTACAGTCCAATAATCTTCATGAACCTAATATATTTGCAATAAACTTCTATTTAATTATACCTCTTTCATCAAGTACTTAAATTGATTTTTTAACATATGTAAAACTTTATATTTATCTTATCATATTTGCTAAGTTCACTGAAATATTTGCAGATGCTGAATGTCATCCTTACTGTTGGTCATCAGAAGATCAAAGGATCATAGATTTTTGACTAGAAGAAGGGACCTTAGAGGTCAAAAGTCCAAACTCCTTATTTTACAGATGAGGAAACTGAGGCTTTAAGAGGTTAAATGGTTTGTCTATAATCACATAGCTATTAAATGTTAAACAGGATTTGAGCTAACATTTTCCTAACCAAGTAAAATACTTTGTGTCACATACAAAATTAATAAATCTAGGATTCCCCTCTCCTAATTTACATGGTCAACTATGGAACCGTAGAGCAGTCTAGGAGAGATCTCCTTTTCAGTTGACATTGAACCATTAGAGACTAATTTTCAGAACCAATCATCCAAATAGTTTGAATCTATCATCTAGTTCATAGCTGCCTTTCTTGTTCACATGGATAACATAAGAGACTTTGTGAAATATTTAGTTAAGAACGAGAGAAACTGGAACATTTCCCCAAATCTAGCATAACCAATTCTTGATGAAATCATACTGAACTCTTTCTTGATCACTGCTTCCTTTTCTAGACATTCACTAACAAGCCTCTTAATAATTCACTTAAAATTCATTTTAAAGTGATTTTTTTTCAGAACTTAAAGTCAAGCTGAATGGCCTAAACTTTGAAGTCTCCTCTCCCTTTCTTCTTTTGAACATTAGAATACTTGCTCTTCTCTAGTTATGTGGCACTTCTGATCTCCCCATACTTTCAAAGATCACAGGCTCAGTAATCATAGCCACAACTTCTTTCATTTCCTTGAACCTACAGCCTTCATCTCATCAAGGACAGCTATTCTCTCTCTCTCTCTTCTCTCTCTCTCTCTCTCTCTCTCTCTCTCTCTCTTTCTCTTTCTCTCTCTCTCTCTTCCTCTCTTTCTCTTTCTCTTTCTCTCTCTCTCTTCTCTCTCTCTCTCTCCTCTCTCTCTCTCTCTCTCTCTCTCTCTCTCTCTTTTCCTCTCTCTCTCTTCTCTCTCTCTCTCTCTCTCTCTCTCTCTCTCTCTCTCTCTCTCTCTCTCTCTCTCTCTCTCTCTCCCTCTCTCTTCTCTCTCTCCCTTTCTCTCTCTTCTCTCCCTCTGCTTATACTGGCTTTCAACTCCACATTAGCTGTTCTGGCCTGCCTTTTTAGCTTTTTAGTCAAAAGATCATTCTACTTTGTAGAGGAAACAGAAGCAAAACAGCTAGGCAGCTTTGCCTTTCCTTATTGGTTATCTTTATCCCCTTCACTAGAGCAGCAGTTTTACTTATCTCTTCTTTGATTCTCCTTTTTCCCCTAGTTTAAGAATTCAGTCTGATCCAATTTACATTAAGCACTTAAAATGTGCAGATCCCAGTGCTTGGCATTGGAAATGCAAAGATGGAAAATGGCATGATCTCTGCTCTCAAGGAGCTTACAATCTTGAATTATCAATGAACTATCTACTCATCTTGGAATGACTTAAAAATGTAAAAACAGGACTCATCACATAAGCAAAAGAGCCATAGAATATGAATGAGCATGTCATCAAGGGACACAGAGGGAGAGCCCTCTGAGTTCCATTTAATAAAGGTGGGTTCTCACTAATGATATTTGCTTCTGTTCTCTCTACTTCACTCACCTGAGAATCCGATCAGAATTTGAGCTACTCTTGGAAGGATCGCCCGCCTGCGGCTGTTGCTTCTCATGAGATTTGGCTAATTTTTCAGCTGCAGCAATGGGACACCCAGACAAACTAAGGAAAAAAACACAAGGAGGAAAAACTGAGCATAAGCAACAGGGAGACATCTCCCTTGGCTCAGGATTTGCACTGAATGTGTCTTAGTCTTATTGTTGCCATCTCACCCCCCCAAACATGAGCACTTACAGAGCTCTACAGGTGTGATGGGATGGGGTCACTGGAAAGGACAATGAAGAAACATCTGGAAGAAATTCTAAGCAAGGAAAGACATTTTGCCTGACCACTCATTTATTTCCTTCATTGATTCATTGTCCTCCCACTCTCTAAGAATGGGTGTCTCCAAAAGCTCTATCCTAAATCTTGTTCTCTTTTTGCACTCTTCATTAGTTATCTCATCCATTTTTATGGTTTTACCTATCATCTCTATTCAAAAGATCCACAAATTTATTTATTCAGCACTAATTTTCCCCAAGTCCACTCCTGAATTTTACTATGTCTGATAAATATCTAAACTTAAATATCCCTTGGCACCTCAAACTCAACATGTCTGCAAATGAACTTATCTTCTTCCCTAAATGCTCTCTCCCTCCCATCTTCTTTCCTGTTAATGGCATTACCATCCATAGAGAGAGAATTAAAGGAGTTGGAAGAGTTAGTTCTTAAGATAAAATGGGGATAATTATACCTGAAGTTCTTATCTCAGAGAGTTATGAAAATCAAATGAGACAATTTTTGTGAAACACTTAGTAAACCTTAATGTGCTACATGGTTGTCAGTTTTTATTGCTATTATTACTGTGTGCCCCAAAGTAATAAAAAAAATAAAATCATAGTTCTAGAGCTAGAAGAGACCTTAGAGGCCATCTAGTTCCTCCTCCTATTTTTATTTAATTTTTTTCCATTCTACACTTAACAAACACAAATAGAATGAACATTTCCTCATGCAAAGTAGGTCAGAAAGATCACAATGACAATGTGAATCTATATTATAAACAACTCACTTTTCTTTTTAGATATGCAACAAATTCAACATTTTAGAGCTTTTCTGCTTTCTCTGATTTTTTCTGGCCTTTCAGTTAAAAGTTGACTTTTAAAGTCAACAAAAACTGAGGTCCAGGAAGGTTAAGTGACTTGCAAGTTATAGATGTAGTAAACATATAGGAGTTGATGTTTCCTCCACTATTTTGGGGGAACCATGGTCATGTCACCTGACATTGTTCATTAAATAAAAGCCACAGCCTTCCTGGGTCTTAGGTTGTTTCCTTATCTGTAAAATGAGGGAATTGGATTAGATTGCTAAGGTCCCCTTTCAGTTCTAGAGCTATGAAACTCTGAATATATGAACTTTGGTTCGAAATTTTAGGTTTTCTTGGGGGACTTTTGCTATATCTGATGCCCCTTATCTGATATGAGGCTCTACACATTTGGCTCCAATTCACCTTTCTAGAAGTCAAAGCTTATTGATTCTACTAACATGAACATCTCTTGCATTCGTCTTCTTTGAATCACCATCTCTAGAATTCAGACTATTATATTAGCCTCCTAAGTGATTTCCCTATCTCCAATTCTTGCGAAAACATTCTTCCTAAAGTACAGGTTACTTTCCTCTTTGAAAAAACAAAACAAAACAAAACTTCAGTGACTCTTTTGTCTAGGAGATAAAATATGAAATCCTTGACCTGGCATTTGAAGCCTTCTACATCTGGTTTCAACCTACCTTTCTAGCTTTATTCCACATTATTCCCCTTCATGTACTTTCTATTTCAAACAAACTGGATAGCTAGTTCCTTCCCAAACAACATTCATTCTCCCTAGCCTCTTCGCATTCAAGAACTTTATTACTGCCTATTTAAAGTTCTTCTTTTATTTCAAGGTTTGGCTTAGGTGCTGCCTTTCTCATGCAGTCTACCCCAATCACCCTGCTGAAAGTGTTTTCTTTTTCTATCAATTTTCTTAGAACCTTTAGTTGGAATTTCTTTTTAAATTTTATCACACTTTACTTTTAATCACAATTATCTTCCTCAATGTCATATGCACCTCAGGGATGAGCTAAGGCTACTGACTACTTGAAGACAGAGATTATTTTTCATCTTACTATCCCTACTGTTGAGTATAGTACTTTGCACACAGTAAGTGCTTTTTTTTTGTTGAATTGACTGTTGCTGAAATCTAAATCTAGCTCATTGATCTTCAACAAACATTTTTTGGAGTCACTCTCTTCACCCTCTAAGAAAGGGTAGCACCACAGGCTGCTTCTATCTGCCACACACATTGTAGATGTTCTCAGAAAATACCAAGTCAACAATGGAATTTCATTTTAATTAAAGTATTTGCCCCCAAAAAAGGGAAGAGAAAGGGAAATCTCAAGTTGTGGGCCAGGAGGCCAACATTGCATTCTACACAATTGTTTGCTGTCTTTGGGTATGGAGTTGTTTTGATTGACTTTTAAGAGCTTTAAATAAGAACCTTTGAAAAAGAACATATCCTCATTCTTGTTGTCTGGATCTAACTCAAAACTGAGCTATGATGGCAAGCCTGGTAGCTTATTGTGTCTAAAAAGGACGCAGTCCCCTCATTTAACTGAGGAGAAAACAGATTCAGAGAGTTTGATGACTTGCCTAGCCATTTGTGACAAAATCAAGAAATGAACCCAAGCCCTTTGACTCCTAACCCAGAGCTATACAATGATGGTAACTAGTCACAATCCAAATGCCCAGGAGAGGGAGACTGGATCATGGAAGGCAGGTCTCTAAATCCATTTTCTAAATGAGCTGTCCAGTAAAATTAGACAATCACCATCTGTTACAGCCCAACCAAGGAAAGGGCTCATTATTGACTCCATTGGGGAAAATTCCTTCTCACCTTCCTGCTACTCATGTTCTATAAGGTGTGTGTGTGTGTGTGTGTGTGTGTGTGTTTGTGTGCATAGCTTATTTTTATATAACACCATTAGCCTTGGGCTCAGCCAAAAGGGAAGAAAGACACTATGATCCTACTGTCATGAGAGCTAAGATTTGGTTTGACTTTATCATGGCCACTCAGTACAACCTTTTATTAAGACATTATTATTAATTAAAGGTTATTAAATATAACCTTTTATTAAGACATCTAGCCTGCAAAGGGTCTTGGTTGGTTTATAAACTAAAATAATTACAGGATTCTATGAAGTCTCCTAGATAACAGACATTGGATAATGTGAAACTAGAGAGAGAGATATTTGCACTTTTTAACATCAAAAGAATATAAAATAAGATAATTTAGCAACTTAATTCTGTTTTGGAGTGATAATAGTATAATTATAATGAGTTTTTAAGTTTAATCTTATCTGGTTTATTAGACTAGAAGATTTCTCAGTAATCCTAGTAGACTGTAAGTTTTCCTTGGATGAAGTGAAATTCTATCTCCACCAGCATCTAGCATTTCCACCAGCATCTAACACAGTGCTCTACACATAGGAGGTACTTAATACATGTATATTACATGAATGAATGAATGCATGAAATAAGGTCTGACTGGTCTAGGTAGAAATGATCATTGATAACACAAGGAATTAATGCATCTGGATGAGAGTTATGGAAGTCTGTTCAATCAACTTTAAGTTATCTTCATCATGGGAGACAGGCATGGAATAGATCATTAAAATCTACATATGACCCACATTTTAACCTCTAATTTGAATATTTTCCCCTTAATTTTCCTGTTGCCTCTCAACTGAGAAGAAAAGACTACTCAGTTTCTGTCTTGTAAATAACTTTCTGGCCCCAGTTTCCATCACAATTGGCCATTCCATATCACCCCTTTTCCAGTCTTGTCCTTTTCTCTCTCCCTTCCCAGTTAGTATCTCCCTAAGCTCCCTCAGAGTTATTGGCAAGGATGATAACCAGGCTTGTAGGGAATAAGAATCACAAAAGAGAAAACTCTGGGTTTTCTTTAGCCCCAGGGACTCTTTCAGGCTATGTGCCAATAGGCTACTGTTGCATTAGACACAGTTGTTAGCGGTTTGCAGTCCCCTGAGTGGGTTGGTGGCTCCACCCTCCTATCAGCTGCATGACAAGTACCTTCTATGTGTGTTCCGGTTGCTGTTTACGTGACCTTGCCCTGTACAGCCAGGAGTGGGGCATTTCAACACATTCTCATGCATGGCCAAGACTGTAGGAGAGACAGGGAGGGAGAAAAGGGAAGAGGTGAGGCAAAGTTGAAAAAAAAGAGACAGGCAATTAAATCATTCTACAAGCCACATTCTAGGACTTCAGCAAAAAGAAATATTCATTTAAGGTTTATCTATAGGAAAGTAAGAGTTGTAGACATTCACTCTTAAACTAGCACTGAGATTTAGGTCAAGTATCAAGTATAGTGGAGGTAGAGTCTGTGTATGTATTCCTGTGCGTGAGGGCACATGACTGTGTGTGCTGTACAGACAGGAGGAGTAAATGAGCTATCTACTTCTTTCGAATTCTGCCTTTCTATAGCAGAAAAAACAAGTGCCTGGTGTTATTGTCTTTAATCCTTCAGATGCGTTGGGGTTTTCATATAATTCTAATCTTCCCCCTGCAGCGATAACCTTAAACATGAAGAAAATAATTTGCTTTCCAAGACTTTCTTTTTGTTTGTTTTTAATTCAAGCTAATATGGTCACCATTCTCATTTCCCCAGCTCCTTGTCCCTCAAACCCAATTCCTGCAGTTTGGTGTTTAATACCAGCCTGCAACATTTGGGATGACAGATAAGGCCAATTTGGTCATTATCCCATTATCCCACACACCCAATGATGAATGTTATTTATGTTCCAAGAGTGTTCTATTTCAGGCTCAGGGAGAGATGGACCATAGCTGGTATTCTGGAACACCATCCACATGTACCCACTGGCTATCTGCAGGCACATCTGACATGTTGTAATTGTGAGTTCAATGACTGGTTATGGGGAATGTTTTATGTGGGCAGTCCTTATGACACTGGATCTGGAGCTTATGGGTAATCAGAGGAGCTGGGCAAGTATCTGACAGCCCAAGGCACTATGAGACCTGGCCTGAAATGAACTGTTGGCCCTGTAATGACACCAATGCATTGAGAGCTTTGAGGTTTGGACAAACATCATGGTCTAATATGAACAGTGACTGTGAAGAGTACTTACTCTCTGGAGGAATCCTGTCCTTATGGGGGCAGCCAGACAGACTCCGATGATGAGGGTACAATCCTGTGACATGACCAGTCCCATCACAACCTGGAGTGGGGCATTTGATCTCACGCTTTTCAGCTCTTGAAGCATCTAGGAAGGAATACAAAGGGGGAAAACTGGAGTTTCCTTTGACTTAGAGACATGGACAGATGATCCCAGACAGAGGGAGAATAAGAAAAGGAAAGTTACAATATATAACACCAGTTTGCTATTCAGAAAAAGAAAGTTCATGGAAGGTGACACAGGGATTTCCTGAGACTAGAACTGTACTACCAAATGTCCAGCCAGAATAAAGAAGTGATAATAATCCCGGTGTAACTAGGGGAAACTGTTTCTTTCTAACATCAACCATTTGTACAGAAATTGAAATTTTCAATCAATGATTCAAATATTTCCAGCCAAAGGGCTAGGTACAATTACGGACCAGTAGAGCTGGGATGTTGGACATCAGCTAGCTTAACTGCTTTGTTTTACAGATGGAGAAATTAAAGTCAAAAGAGTGGAATTGACCAGTTCAAAGTCACTAAATCAGTGATTAATAGAACTAAGATTTGAACTCAGGTTTCTGATTCTGTCTAGGGTAATTGGTATCTGGATAGTTGGGGCAGCAAGCTATACAATAGATGGAATCTGGGCCTGAAGTCTAGCCCCAAGTTCAAATCTAACCCCAGACACTTAGTAGCTGTGTGACCTTGAGCAAGTCACTTAACCCTGTTTGTCTCAATTCCTCATTTGTAAAATGATCTAGAGAAAGAAATGACAGATACTCCAGTATCTTTGCCAAGAAAACTCCAAACAGTATCATGAAGACTTAGATACAATTTGTTGTTGCTTGTCCTTCATTCTTAGAGAGAACCATAACATCAGGGGTGTGATGCCATGACATGCAAGTAAACTGGATTTAATTGAGGAAAGGCTCTGCAAAGTTACCACCTTCACTTTCTCCTCTGGAGCCATTTGAGTCCAGTGGCAAGATATAGATCAGGATAACTGAAGATAGCCCTTTTAAGAATGTGGAATACTCCCATTCCGTTCTTCCCTATTTGCTGGACAAATGACTGGTCTGGGGAAATAACATGTACAGAATTCCCTTACTGGAAGTCTTTAGGCAAAGACTATACACAGGATCACTTGTTAAGGATTTCCTAAAGACTTGTCTTGTGAACTTCTGGGTTGAACTGAGATCCCTTCCAACCCTCCAAGTTTGGGACCCTGCAACTTTTAAAGCTATTTATATTTGTCATTTGGGTCAAATTTGTAAAAACAAAACAAAACAAAACAAAAAAACAAATTAATTCTCCGAGCTTTTTTTAATTGGCAGGATGAGATTTTAAAACACTAGAGGCATTTAGGAGGAGATTTAGGCCCTCTGGTGATAACATTCAAAATTTCTTTCCCTAACTGCTAACAAATATTTGCTCTTTAGGTTTACAGAGCACTTGATATTTTTTTTTCTCTTCTAATACTTTAGAGAGTCTATCTTTGCCTGGCCCTCATTCTTCTTCCCATCAACTATTATTGAGTGATAGGATCTGTAACAGTTCTCATCAGTACTCACTGCAGGTTAACCCAGAACCTTTTTGAGGATAGAACCAAGTTGCATTTATCTTTCATTCAGCAGTAGCTTTATTTTTGACTGGATTCTTGACGGCTCTTCCCACCTTCCACCTTTCTGTCACTCTCTATGGGCTGCTACCCACTCAATGTCGGAGGAAAAGAAGGCAGCTTAAATTCCATTTGACAGGGCCAGCTATATGTGAGTAGCAACATTCACATTTTTTTTTTCTTTTACATTTTTTTCACATTTAAAAAACTACCTGTAGTTTTGAGAGAAAGGGAACTAAGTTAGGAAAGCAGCCTAGAGATTGGATTAGCCCCTGGCGGGGAGTTGGGACAGGACATGTATAGGAAACAGTCATGGAGAACTAGAAAGGAGGGTGGAGAGAAGGGACCAGGTCAACCACGGGGAGTGGGGATTAAAGCTAGGAGGAGGGAGCAGGGACCCAGGAGGCAACAGCCGCACCTGGGGCAGGGTGTCCTGGCATACTGTTCAGGAGGTGACTAAAACGGGGAGTATAGTGAGAGTGGGCCTAAGGCATGCTAGCACATAGGTAACCCTCACTAAGGTTTAAGAATATTTATTGACTGATTCATAGATTAGGGGCGTAGCGCTTTGGCAGGGGTCAGGATCAAGGCCGGCAGAGACTGGCTTCGGGGCGAATCTGTTAACAGGCTGCGGGAGGAGGAGGGCCCCAACGGCGTAGGACCACCTTACCTTTACTGTAGTAATTTTTCCGGACTGTGTCTAGGGGCCTGTTTGGCTTGCAGTCTGCAGGGAGTGGCTTCCCCGCTTCTGCCGGCAGCCGGCCTGGCTCCCGCACCACCCGCACTTGCTCCGCCTTTAGCGCGATGGCCTGTTCCAAGAGACCCAGGTTCCCCCGGGTCATCATGTCGTACATGTCCGACTCGTCGGTCACCGCAGACTTCTGGGAGTGTGCATCGTCGTCCTTGTCGCCGTCGGAGCGCACCTCGACGATGACCGAATATTCAGGCTGAGGGCTGAGCTGACTGGGGCAGTGAGGCTTTGGGGGATCCTGAGAGGCGTGGGGTACTTCTTCGCAGACCACTTCAGGGGGCTTCTCTTCCTCCTCGTCGTCCTCTTCCTCCTCTTCTTCCTCTTCCTCCTCGTCCTCGTCTTCTTCGTCATCATCTTCGTCCTCTTCCTCATCGTCCTCTTCCTCTTCGGTGACCTGTGCCCCAGTCTGGGCTTTGCGGGAGTCCTGACTGGCCAGACCTTCTCGGGACTCCAGACACAACTCTCCTCTCCTCTCGCCTGTGACCTCAATGACCTCCTCAGCATCTTCGGTCTGGATGAAGATTTCCTTGTCTCCCTCTTCCCCGGATACCTCTTCACCGGCCCTGTCCTGAACCAGGTGGACTATGTTGGCTCCGGGCTTGGCAGCTTGCCCTTGGCTCTCAGGCAGCTGGCCCTCAATAGCCAAGGTTTCTTCTGCAATTTGGCCCAAGTTTAAGAGAGAAGTGGCAATGATTTCCTGGTAGCTGCTATAATTGGCCTTGGAGGGGCCGGTTGGACCACTGGATGCATTCGGTCTGTAGTGGGACTTGGTAGGGCTCCTTCCTATACAAAGAAGAGACTAGCTATGAATACTTCCCCTTCCTTCCCAGGCCTAAGTGCATCTTGATCTGATAGTAGCAAAAATACCATTGACAGATGGTTAGCACTTTGTACATTTCTTGTTTTAATTTGCATTTATTTATTAGTCACACATATTATCTTCTCCCAAATAGACCCTGAACTCCAGACACTCCTGTCTTATTCGTCTGCCTTATTTATAGAAAGGTTTGCATTAATGGCTTCCAAATCAATAAAACCTGGATTCAAGCCTTACCCCTGGGGCTCCTGACAACTCTAACTAAAATTACAGATAAAGAAGAAGGTGTCTTAGTTTTGGTAAAATAAAAACTCCTTACTATGAATTCCCTAGCCCAATCAAATCACAAGAGTAAAAGAAGAAAAATTTTTTTTTTAAATATGGCAGACATTCATGACTAGAAAAGGAGGTTTGTGGGTCTTGTTGAATGAGAAACAGAACACAAATAGTCCAAATATTATATTGGTAAAGAAGGTTCTGTTGCATTGAATGGACCCTCTGAGGATTTATGAAAGACCTGAATGAGAAATATATACAGGAAATGCTTGATAAAGCTGTGAGCTGTACTAATGGTGAGGATAATTCATACTAGTAAAATCCTAACTCCATTAAAGACCAAAGTTAATACTATTTATCTTTGTGTCTCTTTGCTCCCGGCAGCCACTCCCAGCACAATGCCCCTGAATAAACTTGGTATTTAATGCACATTTATGTATGTTGAATGAGTAAATGGTAATTATGCAAACTAACAGAAGGGCCTTCAGATCCCTAAATTCCATTTCATTATAAAATTTCCTCCTCACTTCTCTCTTACCATCTTTTAATGTCATTCTGTTCTTCCCCCTAACCTCCCAAATTTTCTCATCCAACAAAGACCTTTCTTAGTCCTGCACCCTTGACCCAGAGACCAAGGAAAATTTTCACTAAAAGAATACAGGAAAACTTCTCTTTTGTCTAATTTCCTATAAATCTAAGCTAATTTCTTTTTAAGCCCGGGCTCATATAAGCCAAAGTTTAAAGAAAAATTAAACCAGCACTGCCATGTTAGAATAATTCTTTCTTATAATAAGATATTAAAAATGCACTTTACTCTGTCATGGCTAAATCAAATGTTTGTAAATTGCCTCATTTTAAATGCATTAGAGGAGTACATTTTTAAAAGGGGGATTTGCAGTGAATCCTTTTGCTGGTTAAATCACTTCTGTAATTTATGTTTTGTAATATGTCCTTTTTCATAACATTTTTTTCTTAATGCTGAGCTCAGGCCAACAGGACATTTACAAGGGAGAAGCTCAGGCAATCCTGAAAGGCACACACCACTGCAGGTGTCTCTCCCATGTCAATTATTTGGTCTTTTCTGAGGGAGCCTCCCAGAATTCCTGAGGACAAGAAACCTCTTGTTTTCAGAGGGGCTGTGTGTGCTCTTGATTTGGGCAGGCTGAGCCAAACTAGTGTCCATCCTCCTTCAAACATGGGACTCCCTTGACATCCTCTCCCTCCCTTGACACTCTGCCTCCCTCCCCCACACCAGGATTCACAGGGACTCTAATTCTTCTGCAGCTACACTAAATGCCCTTTGTTCAAAATGTGAAAAAGCAAACTTTCTAATCAGAGTTGACAAAGCACCTTCAGCTGGCTCCGGGCTATGAATCTCCTCCTGTTCTATGGGTTCAGGCTCTTCCTCTTCCAAAGTTCCTTCCGATTCATCAGAGACAGAATCCTCCTTCACCTCCGTCTCCTCACTGCCATCACTATCTACATTGTAGCCTTCATCAAGAGCCAGCTTCAGAGGATGAGATTTCCTCTTGGACACCAGGTGCTCCGCCTCTGTGTCTTGAAGCTTTCTTTTCTTCGCTAGAGGACAGCTTTGTAAACTGGAAGGAAGAAAGGATGCAGTTTAGCAGAGGCACAAGGAAGTCTACACATAGATGGGACCTAGGGAGGTCAACACATCAATTTTGTTGCCCAGGTTGTAACAGCCAAATCGTGCAGATGAGAATTTGTTTTGTTTTTAATATTTCCAGGGTTAAGGGGAAAAGATTGAGTGCATGAGCTTCTTCAACCACTCTTTATAGAATTTAAATATCTTCACAATCAGAACAACTCTTTTCTGAATCTCACTCCTGATATTTTATGATATTACAAAACCATTTCCTTATTCTATCCTCAGGTTAGATTAGGATGATTGTCAGGAATACCAGTTAAGATAAACTTCTCTCTTTTCTTCTCTTCTTCCCTCTCCCCCATGCATCCCCAACATTTTCTAGTTGTTCAAAACTGGACAAGCCACTTAATCTCTGTCTCAGTTTCCTTATCTGTAAAATGGGGATAATAATGCTACCTACCTTTTAGGATTGTTGTGGGGATAAAGTGAGTTAGTACTTGTGCTCACTAAACCTGAAAGTGCTAATAAATGCTATCTATTATGTTATTTCCATTGTTTATACTCCCCTTAACTTTGTGATTTTAATGATAACCTCATAAAATGATGATTAGAATATAATCTCCTTGAAGGCAACAGTTTTTCATTTTTATCTTATTCTTAGTACTTTTAAGACAGTACCTGGCACATATTAAGTTATTTAATAAATGGTTCTTGAATAAAGAATGAATGAATACATGAATAATGCAATGGTTATCTGAAAAGCCTTCACAAAATGAGCCTTATTCTAATTGTGGAAGGAAAATTCAACCCAGCCAATACTTCTTAAAAATATAGAAAATGATAGAAGGGCCATGATACTGCAGTAGGGTTAGTGTTGCAAAATTCTCTCAAAATGTAATATTACTGATAAGTGACACTTGTGATGGATTTTAAGGTTTGTAGAACTGTACCTGAATCTGTTTGAGTTTCAGGACAGCTCTATCAGATAAGGTCTACACATATGAATGCCACCTGTTACATATACACATTAGAAAGCTGAGACTCGAGGAACTTGTGACTTGCCCATTTCCACATAGCTAATAAGTGTAAGTAAGACGTGAACTTAGGATCCTACCGATTCTAAGCCCAGACCTCTTTCTATTGAGCCACACTGCCTCCCTAAAGAAACCAAAGTTTAGTCCTTCAAACTATAAGCCAATGAACCCAATCTCAAATTTCTAGAATTCTAATTAATTGAATGTTTTATGGGTCCTTAGGAAAAGGTGATCATTACATACCAGTATGAATTTATTAGGACACATTCAATTCTTTTCCCTTTTGGCAGAATTACTAGACTGTTACTAGGATGTCATAGACATAATGTACTTGAATTCCAGCAAGGCATTTGACACAGTGTCTCATATAATATATTCATGGTCAAGATGGAGAGATGTGGACTAGATGGTGATAAATTTAGGAGGGTTTGGACCTAGTTGAATAACTAGAGTTAAAGAGTTGTATTTAATGGATTAATGTCTGCCTAGATAGGACATCTCTAGTGGAGTGCTCTAGTGATCTCTCTGTTCTGTTCTAAAATTTAGGAGTGATTTGGATAATGGTATAGATGGTAGTCATTATGTTTCATACAAAACCAAGAGAAATAGATACTGCATGGTAGAGTTAAGATCCAGAAAGATCACAACAAATTAAAACAAAGGCTCAGAGCTAATAAGGTAAAATCTAATAGAGATAAATGGTAATTTCTGCTTCTGGATTTAAAAAAAAATCAATTGTTCAAGTAAAGGTGAAAAAAAAAGATATTGCTGGGAAAAGTTAATGTGAAGAAGATCTGGATTTTACTAATCTAAAAATGTTATGTGAGTTAACAATAATATTAGTATTTTTTTAAACTAGCACAATCTTGGGCATCAATAACAGAAGCTTTGTGTTCAGAAAAAGAAGTTGTAGTTCTCCAAACTGTGACTTGGTCAGACTGAGTGTTAGACTGAGATCAGGATAAGCAGCTGAGACTTTCTGCAGACACTAACATTGAGGGGGAGTTTGCTGTTTCCAAGAGATGTGAATTTTTTCTCATTTTAATCTGGAGACTGTGGTCCACATGCCTTATGCATTGAGCTTCTCTACTATTTCTTGTCCCTATTGGTGTTGGGAGAAGAGGTATAGCGGTAAGCATCTGGAAAGGGCAAAAGAATAATATTGAACATAAGTAAGAAAAAGTTGTAGGAATAGGCTTTCCTGGTGCCTTTACTCCCCAGGAGATAGTGGATAGGAATGCAATGCCTTAAGGATCATATTCTTTCTGAGAATTTTCTGGCCAGCTGATGCCTAGGAGTTCCCAAGATGGTGAAGTACACTGAATCCTTAGAAAAGTCATTGGCCAAGAAGAAACTGAATCTTTTCACCACAGCTTTCTGGGATTCCTTTAGGATCCTCTCTCTCTAGAGTGAAATTCTCCCTCTGGAGCAGTCCAGAATCCAGTCCAGCAGTTCTGGAGAAAGCAGATGATTAACTATCTTCCTTGGTAGACAACTCTTAGCCTGTGGAAGCACTTCATTCTCTCTGGAGCAGAGAATTCCTGTTTGTGGAAGATCAAGAATCTTAGGACCCTATTTTCTCCTCATGGTAGATGAATGGAGGGTATACTGGAGATGGGGAATCCTGCAATTCTCCTTTCAGTCAAATCATATGGAAATATTACCCCTAGTGCTGGATATCACATTTTAAGAAAGATATTGGTAAACCAAAGCACAAGAACTTGAAGGGACTCAAGTCCCATGTGATTCTGTCTAGGGCTATGTTGTGGAAAGAGCCTTGAATTAGAAATTAGCAGGCCTGGGATACTGGGCCTTGGCTCTGGTTAGTTGAGTGACCTTCCTCATCTATAAAATTAGAACTAGATGATCTCTAAGGTTTTTTTTTTTCCTTTTTGCCCAAATCTTATGATTTTTTGTAAAATCATGACTGTAACCTTCTGTGATCAATTTAAATTTGTGCAACACTATTCAGCCACAGATACCAGGAACTGCAAAGCTCTCCATGCTACTTCTAATGCAGAGATCAGAGGGTCAAAATTTTAAAAAGCATTGAATGCATTTTGAAGCAAGTAGATTCAGGGATATACCATAAGAGCCTACAGCAGCTTAGTTAATTCTTGAATCCAATTACAGATGTATCTCCTTCCTGACCCAGCAGGGAAGAAAAGGCACATCCAGATGAGCACCATCTGGCCTTTTCCCTCCTCTCTGCAAATCTTTTGCTTCCCAGCAAAGGTGTCTTACCTTCTGTGCCTTGAATACTTCCCACGGATGTGCCCTGAACCATTGCATCCTGGTGTGGGGCAGCTTGAGAAGGAAACAAACAACAATATAAACTTGGGGGTGACTTTGAGATTTGGTTTTAATCAGAATGAAGAATTTGCATTTAAGGAATAACCTCCCCCCTCCAGGAAAATCTATATAGTGGAAAATAATTTTATTTAAATCGTTCTTGTCCCTTTGCATTCCAACTAGGAAAGAAGGGTAGAACGGCTGCTTGCAGTTTGCTAAAAATTAATGAAATGACTCACCCCATTTAATTAAATGAATGGTTCATTATAGTTTTATGAGTATGTTTAATTAAAGATCTGTATGTGTGTAAGACCAAGTCTTTTAAAACTCGGCATCTACTGTATCTTGCTTCCCTTCCCCATGGATACATATTTACAGCTGCAGAAATAGACTCGGCCACTTCTTCTTTTTAAATTGTTCATCACACAGAATTTTGCAGTGGTTTGTAACCACATTTAAGATTCAGTCAATAGCAGTCACCCCCTTTTGATGTTGTCTGTACCTCTTGTGAATATCTGAATTTTGCAGGCCTCCCTAAGTCACACAGGATGGTAAAAATTTCTACCAACACCACCCAAGATTCTAAAGATGCCATTTATCTGGAAAATGAAGGGTTTGGACTAGATGGCCTCTGAGTTCCTTTTTACTTTAGATCAATGATCTTATGAAATCAGGGATGAATGTAGCTTGCCCCACTCCAGAATTTCTGCCCTGTATATCCATTCCTTTCCAACCAAAAAGTATTAAGTACTGAAAGTAAAAGTTCACTCCAGGCTTCTCAATCTCATGCTAAGGCAGACCTAAAGAACTCACTTTCTAAGTCTCAGGAATTGCCCCAGATGCAGTAAGGCATTGATTCGCAGATGCAGACTGAGTACTATCTACATATGTTTCATTTGCAACCCAGAAAATGAACCAGTAGAAGAAAAAGGTGGGAATTGTGTCTTGAATCTGAACAGAAAAGTGAGCTAAACCAGGGAAGAAAAGCTACCTAAATATCTCTTCTTTTAAGTTCTTTATATTACTTCCTAGTTTCTAGGACCAGATGGAAAAGGCTGCTGAAGATGCACTTGGGACAACAGTGACTGAGGGCTTAGCTTTCCTATAGATTTGGCTTCTTGCAGCTGAGGCCGGAGGTTAAAGGCTATATTCTGGCCATTAGTTGCCTGATCTTCTGCCTCCCACAATTGTTAACTGAATGAGGGAGAAAGTTTAGGTTGAGAATTTGAAGTTTGTATTTCTTGATGTTAATCTGCCCTGCTCACAATCAATTGTGATTGAATCATTGCAGAAAACTCTTCACCCTCTTTCTCACTGGAAATGTTTTGACCTGGAGAAATTCAGCTTGTCCTGACATGATGCTTCTTCTCTTAGAATGCTGACTTCGTGGTCAAGAATCTATTCCCTGGCAGCCACACTCGATTAAGGCTTCCAAGAATTGTCAGTTATTTCCAGGAAGCCTAACTCATTGGAAAAGGATGAAGTACAAATATTAGGACTTCTGGTTCTCTTAAGGTCAGCAAAACTTAGTCAAGAAGGTCACCTGGACTTCACAAAGCTCTGAGGACTAGTGTATTGGGCATTCAAGTCTACATGTGGCCAACACTCACACTTTTTCATGTAAAGCATTTGGATTTTGTATGTTTTAGGATACAGAAAGAAGGAAGGAAACAATTATTTATTAAGAACCCATGTCAGGTACTGTGCTACATAGGTGATTTTTTTTTAACAAATATATCTCATTTGAGTCACCAGGATGTCAGTGAAATATGCCCTATTTTAGCATGTGCCATTAAGAGCCAGGAATTTGGTACTTAAAATTAAAAGTACACCTTGAGGAAATTAAGTGTAATATAATTTGAAGCTAAAGCATAATAGCCTTATAAGGAAGAATATTATAACCAAGATTCTTGTGAGTGAAATATGTTGTCTTCATATATAGATAATATGTATCTATCTAATATGTTTCTACTATACTGATGTGTTTCCTTTGTAATTTATAGAACTAAAGGCTTTTTTAAAAGACCATTCTTAAACTTAACAAAACAAATGTATCTTATTTGATCCTCACATCTTTAGTAGGTAGATACTATTATAATGCTCAGTTTACGGTTGGAAAAACTGAAACAGGCAGCAATGAAATGACTTGCCTACAGTCATACAGCTAGTAAGTATCTAATATTGGATTTGAACTCAGGTCTTCCCCATTTTAAATTCAGAGCTCTAAACACTGTACCACCCAGTATTATGTAATTACTATTACTTTTTTACCTGGACTTGCTGTGACTTCATTAGTACAGAGAACTCCTGATGAAAAAACTCCTGCCAATGTGAGTTGTCCTTTTCTCAGTAATTTATAAGCTTAAAGAGTTTCCTAAAATACTTTGTGGTGAAGTAATTTGCTCAGGATCACAAAGCTGGGATATATTAGTGTTAAAGACTTGAACCCAGGTTTTCCTGACTTATAAGTCACACTTACATCTACTATATTAGTGCTGTCAAACTCAAATATAAAAGAGAGCCACTAAACCATGCATAAGGATCACTGTAGGCTGCATATTGATCCAGAAAACCACATATTAACATTGTGTTATATTGCATTTAATTTATTTTGTTAAATATTTCCCAATGACATTTTAATTTGATTTGGGCTTTACTCAGGAGTATTGGTGACCATGGGCAGTGCATTTGACACCTCTGCCCTCTACCAAGCCATCTCAATTCTACTGAAACTGCTATTTGATACTTATATCACACTTTAGAATTTACAGTGAGTTGTGCCTCACAGCTGTGGCTGAGCTCAGCACTCAAATCTTGAGTGTCTGATGGCACCAATGGAATTAAATAACAAAAATTGACCTTGATATGATGCTTTAAATTTTGCAAAACTCTTTAACAAATGGTTTCAGTTGAATTAATAACTGACTTTTATATCTACTGTCTTTAAAGTTGGTTGTTATTCAATAATGTCTGACTTCTTGACCCCATTTGTGATTTTCTTGACAAAGGTACTGGAGTGGTTTGCCATTTCCTTTTTCAGATCATTTCACAGATGAGGAAACTGAAGCTAACAGGGTAAAGTGACCCCCTCAAAATCACACAACTAGTAAGTTTCTGAAGTCAGATTTGAGCTCATGAAGATGAATCTTCTTGAGTTCAGGTCCACCACTCTATCATAACAATGCTTCGAGGTCTGGAGACTCAGAGATAAAGTGACTTGCTAGAGGTCACACAGTTAAAAAGTCTGTGGAAGATCTTCTTGATTCCAAGTCTATGGATTATCTGCCTTTAAGGATCTTTACTTATCTTGTCAGGAAGACACTGATTCAAACCTACTCTTTTTTCTACAAGGTCTTTGTATGAAGAATGAACTGGTATGAGGAATGCTCTGCTGGGCAGCTCCCGGTTTTCCCAAGGTCCTCCAGAGGCAGCAAGTCTCTTCTTTTTAATGTGCCTAAGTGGAAGAGTGCACTCCCCCATCTTGCCCTCCCTTACCCCTTTGTGCAAATAATCTTAAAGCCCATTTCATTTTAATTGGCTGCAAGCATGACTGAAAGAGGTTGCTGTGTTCAACTGCTTCAGACACACTTTCACTGACAGCATCACAGAGAAGTGGGGCAGTGTTTGTGGTAGCAAAGGCCTGGGAACAAAAATGGGATGTTTATTCGGGGAGAACAAGGGGTGCTCTAATGAGCCCCTTACCAGTCTTCCTTCACATCCTTCCGCGTTGACACCACTCCCAAGACATTTCTCTATGAGATGGCAATAACACCTAACTTAAGTTGTTCGTTATCATTTTGGCAGCAGCTTCACCATGTTTCATTTCTGATTTTTTTCTATCCAGAACAGAAGGAAGGATTCTTACTCAAGTTCCCTCTGTCCCTTTCCCTCCCACCCCCCAGTCTGCTCTAATCACTATGCTACAAATTGCTCCCTTTCTTTCATTCTCTCAAGAAGTAGCTTTGAGACTTTTTACAAAAAGCTTCTTGTTCTAATGCAGGCGATGCCGAGGTTCCAATTAGTCAATTAATCGTCCAGTTAATCAGGCAATTAGGTGACAGCTGCAATGATGGCTTTGTGGAACGCTGCATGCTGCCCCTGAAATATGTCACCTGCTTCAATTACCCATGTGTTCAGCCATAAAACAGGCATCAGGAAGGTCCAGAGTTTCCTAAAGCCAGTTTCAAAGAGTAATTACAGATAGAATGTGTATAAATCCAAATCTCAGGAAACTAAGCCAGTTTAGTATGGCACTCTAGGACAAGAAACATATTCTTTAAGGGGAAATTGGAAGTAGCTACTTTGACCATCGTGCAGGTCCCTATCATCTAGCTCATGCTCTGCAAGTCTAGCTTCTTCAAAAGTTAGAGTCATGACATGGCAAAGCATTGTGGTCTTTAAGGGCTAGGTTGTTAGATTGCTTGGATAGTGTCAGTAGTGTATGAGTACTGAGTTGGACCTATAAAATTAGGAAGTAAACATGACCACGAAGTATCAAGGACTCTATTCTTGGAAAACCAGTCATTATTGATGCCCAACTTTTATTGGATGCACACAGTTTTACAAAATGCTATCTTTGCAAATGGGCCCTAAAGCTAGCTGAATAAGAAGCTTTCTCATAGTTGATCCCAGAACTGAGCATCTGGCTTGGAAAATGAAGTGCCCACATGTATCCATTCTCTTCTGTGTATGGCTTTCCAGCAAAAGTCCAGAGATAAAAGATTGTGGTCAGATAATTCTTTGCTCCTAAAAGAATTGTGGCATAATGACTTTGGTTGTTGACTTGGTGTCAAGAAGAATTGGATCCAAATCCCAAATGAGGGACATTTTAGTTGTGTGATTCTGAGCAAGTCATTTAACCTTCCAAGCCTCAGTTTCCTAATATATAAAGAAAAATAATTGTAGTACTTACCTCACAGAATTGTTGGGAGGATGAGATAAAAGAGCATACACAAACTTGGTTTTAAGATGCAATATTAATATTAGTTACTCCTGATTTTGATGCAGGTACTAAAATTTGCCCCCAAATTGCTTCCTTTTGCCATGAGAAAGGGCCAAGGACTGAGCACAGAAATCACCTCCCTGATTTCAACTCTACACAAAATTAAAGTACTAAAGAAGCAGAGGAGATGAACAGAATTCTATAAATCAGTGTAATCCTTATTTGATTCTGAATATAGTTCAGTTATGCTTTAGGGGGAAAATGTAGTTTGATAACATAAGCATAAATTTATTTTATCATATATCTCATTCTCTTTCTGTCTCTGTCTCTCTCTCGTCATTTAAACATAACTTGCATTTATATAAAGCTTTAAGATTTGAAAAGCCCTCAAATCTATTGTAATTTAATTCTCAAAATAGTCCCTTCTTCCATTTCATAAAGATTTAACAACCGAAAAAATCCCTTTCCCCCACATGATTTCTCCTGGTTATATTTTTGCTTTAAAATAGTAACCACAGCTGCCTATGGAGGCTTCCAGAGAGTTCTAAGAACATTCATCAGTTTCACAGCAAGAGTCAAAATGATCTAGTCCAGAATGTAGCATATAGTTTAAGACCATTCCTTTTCACTATAAGTTATATAAGCATCTATATCCTCTAATAAAAGAATAGTTACCTATATTTTCTAATAGAAGAACCAAGTTCTTTTAAAAAGAAAGAATATCTATATTTCTATGTGTATGTGTATATGTGTGTGTCTTTATATCTATATCTATATATCTCCACACTGGATATTTATATAATGCCTATATGTACACATACATACAAACAGAAGCAAAACAAAATGTAATTTGTCCTGATCAGAGCAGGCAAAAGTTTAAATGAAACTTTTTTTGTGAATAACATTATGCCTTCTGCATCTCTCATAGATACACTGATGTACAGAAGGAAAGAGTACCTTCTGATGAGTCCCTAATTATAATTCCTTGCCTCTCTCTTATCTGCCTATCTAACAAGCAGCACTTTTCAGGAATCTGAAAACTTCTTGTAAGAAAGGAGAATTTATAGGAAAATGAGGTATCAGTTATTCTTGCCCCCAATTTCTTTACAACTTTGAGTAAATCACTGTGTTTTAGAAAAAACATGGATATAAAACTTTCAGAGATTAGGGGAAAGTTGCCAAAAATGGTGGAGGCCAAAGATCCAAGTACTCATATAGTTCTACCCCAATTCTTTATTAAGTAAAAAGCCAAGAAAAGATGGGATTGTAAAGGACAACAATAGCAATAATTTTGTTGTCAGTTCTAATAATTTAAAGTTTGCTGGCAACATTTATATTATCATTGAATAACTCTAAATGCCTAGTATATTGGATACTAGGATTGGAGCGGGAAAGGACTTTAGAAATCATCTTGCTCAATATCCTCTTTTTGCAATTGAGGAAACTGAGTCCCTCAAAAAGTGATATCATTTGTTCAAGGTGATATAAGTAGTGTCAGGATTTGAACTCAGATAATTTCACTTCAGATTCAATGCTAATTATATTACATATGGACATTTGTGACAGATTACATTTACTTTTACATGTAACAGTTCTTGTTTTATAAATATTCACTACTTTAGTGCATCTGTGATCTCACAAATATAGGAACTCTCCAACTGTGATCTCTCCAATATAGGAACATCTCCAGATGCAGTTTGCATCTCCTTCATGCCTGCCTATTCTTATCCATGTTTTTTTTGGTTTGTTTTTACCATAAGAGTCCACCAAACATGCTGGAAAACTCTTTGCTTTCTTGGTTTTTTTTTTTTATGTTTTCTTCTACTCTTTTAAAATCTAAGAAAGTACTTTCACTTTTAGAGACTCTCCCATTGGACAGGGTTCCCAGTATCTAAAGTTATTGACTTCCTCTAAATTCTATCATAAAATCTGAATACAGACTCTCCCACTTTCTTGGTACCCCTCTCCAGCAACAACAAATCTTAATAAAGTGTTACTAGATATCAGGCATTGTGTTAAGTACTGGGGATGCAAATAAAAAGGGGTAAAAACAATGTCTACCTTCAAGAAGCTCATGTTCTAATGGAGAGATGACATATGAACAACCATGTACAAACAAGATATATAGAGGATAAATTGGAGGTAATCTCAGAGGGAAAGCACTAGCATGAAAGGAAGACTTCTTGCAGAAAGGTGGGATTTCAGCTAAGACTTAAAGGAAGCCTGAGAGGTCAGGCTGAGATTTGAACTGAAAGCATTTCAGGTGTTGTCAATAGCCAAAGAAAATGCATAATCAGGAAATAAGAGTGTCTTGTTCAAGAAAAAGGATAGAACAGCCAAAAGGAAATAATAAATAAGAAGATTAAAAGAACAGGAAATGACTAAATAGTGAAAGGCTTTAAAGGATAAACAGAGGGTTTTATAGTTGATCCTGGAGGTAATATGATCCATTTTTCTCTTGGTTCCCTCTTTTATCCTCTATACCTTTTTCTTTTTTTGAGGAGGGGGAGAGTATCTTTTTTTAAATATCACTTTTATTTTCAGCTATATATGCCTTCCCCTTTCCTTTCCCAGACAACCAGTAGAGAAAAAGGAAATTCAGCAAAACTAACGGAAACATCAAAGGAATATGATGGTATATTCAATATTTCACATCCAGACCTTCCATCTTTGCAAACAGAGGAGAAACATAACTTCTCCAAAGTCAAGGTTAGCCATTATAATTATAATCACACTGTGCAATGTTGAGTTTTGGTCTTTCTATTTACAATGTTACATTCATTATACAGATGTTTTCCTGGTCCTGCTTTCTTCAATCTATATCAGTTCATTTAAGTTTTTTCCATACTTCTCTTGATTCTCTATAATAATAATATCTAAAGGCACAGTGTATTGTTACACTCATATACCACAATTTCTAAAGCTATTCCCCCAATCAATAATCATTTATTTAATTTCCAGCTCTTTGCTACCACAAAAGTGTTACTATGAATATTTTGATAGATATGGAATCTTTCTGTTTTTGACTTACTTGGAATGTATATCTTAACAGTGGGATCTCTGAATTAGAAAATGCAGACGCTTTAGTGACATTTTTTGCATAATTTCAAATTGATTTACAAAATGTCTGGGTTAATTTCAGCTTCACCAAGAATATTTGCCTTCTTGCAGTCCCTCCAACATTAACTATTTCTGTCATTTATCATTTTTTCCTAATTCTTTAGCTATAATCTAAAACTTCAGAATTGTTTTTATTTGCATTTCTATTGTCATTAGTAATTTAGTGAAGTTCTATGATGATTAATAGTTTGCAGTGTTTTCAAGAATTATTCATTCATATCCTCTTACTCTTGTATCCTTTTCAATTCAATTCTATTCAAATATATATTCAAAGTGTCTATTATGTACAAAGCACATTAAGGGACATAATAAATGGACATATGTGCATATATTCATTATTACTACGTTCATCATCATCTCATTTTTCAAATCTGTTCTAGTGGAGTTTAGATAAAAATGGTCTTTAAACCACTTCTGCTATTACAACTAGGTGGTGCAATGGATGGAGTACTAAGCTGGAACTCAGGAAGAACTGAATTTGAATCTGGCCCCAGGCACTTATTAGCTGTGTGATCCTGGGCAACTAAATTAACCTCTGTCTACCTCAGTTTCATTAATTGTAAAATAGAGATAGTAATATCAACTACCTTCCAGAACTATTGTGAAGATCAAAGGTAATATTTGTAAAGTATTTGGCACATATTCAGTGCTTAATAAATGCTTATTCCCTTTCCTCTCTTTGGACAAGCTGCAACCCTGATATTCTTTTATAGTCACTGTAGCCACAAATAAACTAATTACTTTTAAAACATAATAAAAGTGTTAATACATAAGCTCATCCTTTGTAATCTCTCTAAAAGCATCTTCAGCACAATTGCAGAAATAGGACAACAGGAATAATTTACCCATTGTCCTGTTTTCCACATTATTTTGATTTTCTTTTCTAGAACTACTTCTTGAGAGCTTTTTATTCTATGTAGCTTGAAGATTATGATTACTTGATATGGCAATATCAATTTAAAACATTGTTCCAAAGTTTAATAGATAAATATCATAATCCAGATAATTGTGGATCACAGTTCTGTCAGAGATAATGATTTGAATGTAGTACAGTTTATTGGTTGAATTATCAAAAAGACTTTGAAATTTATATTAGTAATCTGAAGATTTATTATCTATCAGTCTCTAAAAGATAACAAGGTTCGAATAGCCAATTCTAGTACTAAGTATTGTCTTTCTAGGTATTGTCTAGATACTATATACTTTTTCCAGACTGCAGTGCTTTGTTGCAGTTTCTATTCTTTCTTTATATAATTCATATTAATTACTAATTCTAGGCTCCTTAATTTTTGATAGCAACAAACTTTCTCCTGAATTGTTACTATAAATCCTTCCTTTTCAACAGCAAAATTTGAATGACAGCCATTTACTTGATGCTTCTTTAGAAACATATTGTTCATTTAGTTTATATATAGTCCATGTCTTCATTCCATTTCTTAACTTTTTGATAGGCTCCATATGGAACTACTCTTGGGATACACACACACACACACACACACACACACACACAATCCAATTTCAGGTAGCTGTTATCAACTCTAACTGTTGTTCAGTAAAGTGATATGTGCTCATTCCAAAAATATTTTTGTAAATTTTTTCTTACTTCTAATGCATAGCAATAATAGAAAATGTTCTATAAATCCAAGGACACCAACTACTGGCATAAGGACTCCCTTTGACAAAAAAAATTGGGAAGAATCAGAAAGCAATTTGGCAGAAATGAAGTTTATACAAACATCTCATGACATATAGTAAAATAATCTTCAAGTGGATATATGTTCTATATGTAAAAGGCCTTATAAACAAATTTGAGGAGAAAAGACTTTTTTGTGACTGTGGAAAAGGGACAAAATAAAAATAAAAGACAAAATGGACAATTTTGATTCTATAAAATTGAAATTTTTGTACATATAAAATTAGTTTAGTTGTAGTTAGAAGGGAAATAGTTACTTAGGGGAAACATTTTTAGCACATTGCATTGAGTAAATTATAAAATGTAAGATATTAGGGAATGAATACAAATATATAAGGATAAGAATAATTCCCTAATTAACAAATGATAAGATTATATGGATAGGCAGTAAAAATACTAAACATCAACAACTATAAAAAGTGTTCCATGTTATTAAATAATTAAGGACAAAGACAAGATCTGTGATTTTATTGGTATAGAGAACTCACAGATAAGAAAACTTCCCTGACCAATGCAAGTCATCTCCTTCTCTGCAATTTATAATTTTAATTGCTTAGAATATTCTGAAGTAAAGTTATTTGCTTATTATCACAGAGTCAGTATGTATGTATGAGGTGAGAATTGAACTAGGTTTTCTTAGCTTTAAAACTAGCTCTCTTCCAAAAAACTACATTGCCTCCCAAGAAAGGTCCAAGAACTATAACATAGCATTTGCACTCTTTCTGTTGTTGTTTGCTTGCATTTTTGTTTTTCTTCCATTATTTTTACTTTCTTTCTAAATCCGATTTATCTTGTGTAACAAGATAACTATAAATATGTATACATATATTGTAATATGCTTTAACATGTTGAACTGTGGGACTGCCTGCCTTCTAGGGAAGGAGGGAAAAAGTTGGAACAGAAGTTTTTGCAAGGGTCAGTGTTGAAAAATTACCCATAAAATATGTTTTGTCAATAAAAAGCTATAATAAAAAAAAGAAAGGTCCAAGAGAATAAGGAAAGGAAAAAGAGAAATGTAAATTTTTAAAAATAACTCTGAGATTCTACCTCATACCCATAAGATCATCAAATAGGGGGGAAAAAGGAAAATGACAACTGTTGTGGTAGCTCAAAGTATACAGGTGCCCTATTGCTGTTGATAGAGAATTAATTGGTCAAAGTATTCTAGAAAGCAATTTGCAACTAGACCCCAAAGTAACTAACCATGCATTTCTTGTAATTCAATCATAGCACTATTAGGTATCACCAAAAGGTCAAAGATATAGAGAAAGGATCCATATATACAAAAACATTTATTGAAGAATTTTCTTTTGTGATGAAGATACTCAAGATGAGCTGTTCCAACTCATAACTGAACAAGATTCTTTTATACTACATCCCTATGAAGTGGCCAATCAACTTCCTTTCCAAAATATTCCAGTGATGAAAAGAACACATTCAACTTGTGGACAGCCCTAATTTTTACAAAGTTTTTTTTTAATTAAATCAAGCTAAAATTAGTCTCTATGCAATTTCTATTCACTGTTCCTAATTTTGAGATCAAATAGAATAAATTTAATTTCCTTTCAATATGGAATATCTCCAATACTTCTCTTCTTCAAGCTAAATGTTCTTACTTCCTTCAACTGATCCTTGTGTGACATGAATTCCAGTCTTCTCACCATTATGATTACTCATTTCTGGATGCCTTCTAGTTTGTTGATATCCTTTTTACAATACGATACTAGGAAATAAATAGATTTCTCCAGAACAGGCTTGATCAAAGTAGAATTGAAGGGGAAATATGGGATTTGTTTTTTAAGAGTATGAGGATAAATATGTATGTTACTGACTTTAAAGAATAGCATCAATACTTATGCTATATAAAAATAATTGTGTAAGTCAAAAGACAATGGAAAACTAATAACTTGCTTTCTTTGTGCAAAAGAGTGATTAACTTTACCTATGGGGCCATGATTTGATTAATAATTCTGCTTTCTATTACTTATTTAATCTTTGGCAAGTCACTCTTTTGACCTCAGTGTCTTCATCTATCTAATGAAGAGATTGAATTAGATGGTCTTTAAGGCTCTATGTCTTATGATGCTATGATCCAAAAAAAGAGTATATTGAATACTGTGGATAGAACACAGGATTTGAATTCAGGAAGACTTGAGTTCAAATTTCACCTCAGCTATTAATTAGCTGTGCAATCCTTGGCAAGTTACCTCTGTCTTAGTTTCCTCATCCATAAAATGGGGATATTAGAGTTGTAGTGAGGATTAAATGAGTTAATATTTGTAAAGTACTTCACACAGCGTCTGGAATATGGTAAGTTCAATATAAATGTTGATTATTATTATTTTACAAATGTTAGTTTATTATTATTATTATCATTATTATTATTATCCCCTTTATTTTGGACACTGTGTTCATGGGTGTATTCTCACAAAAAATGTTTATTACTGATGTTAAGGATGTCCTAGGCAAAAGAAGAGAGATGCTCTATTAGTGGAGAAATTCTAAAGCTTCTCCAGTTTGGAGATGGTTTCAGATTGACTTCATTGAGCTCTATTGTGCTAGAAACCAGAGGTGTCAAATTAGTGGAGCCTGAAATGGATTAAAATGTAATTGGTAAATTTAAAAAATTAAAATGCATTATGGCATATGTGATGATAATTTGTAGGAGAGTTTAAAAATCAGTATGCAGCCTGCCAGGATCCATTTCTATTTGAGTCTGACACCACTGCCTTCTCACAAGCTCAGAGTTAGCTCAGAAGATCAACCTTTTAATTCACAAGGCAAAATGAAAATAGGAAGGAAGAGTACATAATGTTCAGATTGTGACATGCAGTTGTACAGTTAAGTCATTGAGTTATTTTATATATACTTTGGACCAACACTAAGACTGAACTAGGTTTAAACATGAATAAAAGAGGATCACTCTGTACCATATTTGAGAATGTGCTTACTATTTTTACTGATTCCAAGCTGTTCACTGCTGCAAAAGCTTATCTTTTAATAGTGTTATTCTCCTGTTGATATTACATGGCTGTCTATGATTCATAGAACAGCATGACTCCAGAGAAACCATTGTTAATTATAGGAGATTTAAGGGATGATAGGAAACGCATTGTGGGTATAAACGAGTTTCAACATTTTATCAATGATGACTTTCATACAAAAGCCATCATCAAGAGTATGTAGTAGGGGAAAAATTGATGAGATCAGTTATGTTGCAAAAATAAGGAATAATGGATTGGTAGGTTCCATTAAATATTCTTTCCCCACCAAATACAGAGGAAGCTCTCCAGCACATTAAGTTGCCCTTCTCTGGAAGATTTATAGAAGGCTATGGACAAGAATTATATAGAATGAGATGAATTAGAAGAATGAATGAAGAGATGAATTGGTAAAAGGACTTATACATACCACTGAACTCAGAGATCTATTGAAGTATTAAAGTAAGATTGCATTTTTTTTACCATGATGCCATATTTTTGCCTCATATTTAATTTTTAGTCCGCCATACCTTAACTTTAATCTTTTTCATAAGAATTATTTTCTAACCAAATCTATCTTATTTTGTTCCTGCTGAAATTTGTGTGTGTGTGTGTTTTTAAAACAGGCCTAAGACTCTACATTTATAATTACACATTTTCATAGCACTAGATTTGGCTCATCATTTCAGCCCTTTGAGATCTTTTGGGATCATGACTCTAATATCCAATGTGCTAGCTGTCCCTCTCAGTTCTGTATCATCTACAGTTTTAATAAGCATACTGTCAGTGCTTATCAAGTCATAGATAAAAATATTAAACATTATGGGACCAAGGATAGCTCCCTAGGGGCACTGTACTAGGGACTTTCCATTCCAGTTTTACCTTCATCCATTAATGATGCTAATCATTATATGTAGTCACTCTACCAGTTCTGAATTCACCTATTAATGTTTTTTTTTTTATTAAAAATGCAAATAATTCACATTTATTTCCCAGTGTTCCTTCTTTGGGTGTAGCTGTTTCTGTCCATCATTTATCCATTGAAACTCAGTTAGGTCTCTTTGTCATAGAAATCCACTTCCATCAGAATACATCCTCATACAATATTGTTGTCGAAGTGTATAATGATCTCCTGGTTCTGCTCATCTCACTTAGCATCAGTCCATGTAGGTCTCTCCATTCATCTCTGTATTCATCCTGCTTCACCTATTAATGTTTACCCCACACCTCTTTATATTGTCTAAAAAGACATGATGAGAACCTTTGTCAAATGCTTTACTGAAATCCAATTTTGCTATGTACCCTTGTACATAGAGCCCTAGAGCCTTGTAGTACCCAGGACTTTCATTCAAGTCTTGCTGTATTGCAATAGGAATACCATAGAATTGCTATTCAAAAGTTTTTCTGGGAGAAGGGAATATAAGGGATTCAGGAACAAGGAGAAAGCAACACAGGGAGCTTTAAGTCTTGGCTGTGGTGTTGGAAGGTTAGAAGAAACTTTTATAGTTGAGAAATTGGATTCAAGACTTTTGCTATCTTTTGAGTGTGAATGTCAGTATGTGTGTGGAATTTTTGCATCAGAAGAAATTATCAGCATTGATTTTTTAAAAATAAATAAAACTGACAAAAATGAAAAATTTCTAGTGTTTATATAAAATTAACTACAGTAATTTAAAAGGATTAACTTCCATCTATGGGCAAGTATGATGCACATAGCAACTACATTAATGTGACAGATTAATTTCTGCATGTTTTATTTGAATTAATTAATTTAACATTTATGTTCAGTCCTCTCTTGATTATATATCATGGACATATACATCACAGATCTTTGATTTTGTCATTGGATATCTTCTCCTTGTGGGATTTCTCCCCTGATACAAATTACAATCTATGTTTACCCTAGTCTTTGATGGTCTAGGAGGCTCAGAAAGGTAAGTAGGTTGCTCAATATAAAAAAATAGCTGGTGTAATAAGTTGGATTTAAATTGGTGCCTTCCTGATTCTCAGTCCAATGGTCTACCTATAGAATATTACACTGCCTCTCTTCAAAAAGAAAAGGGAAGTATACACAGTGCTTAATAATTTGACTAATTATTGTTTGAAAGAGATGCTTTCAGTTTCAGTCCTGCTACTGACAATATGTTCCTTTCTGTTCAGTATTTTTTCTCAATCTGACAATTCATTTAGTAAGTTCAATAAACATTTAATAACTGCATATCAGGCATGGTCCTAAGCACTGAGGATACTAACAAAAACAAAACATTCCTTGCTCTTGAGGACTTTAAATTCTATTGCCAAACATCTATAAGAATACAGATAAATCATAACAGTAGGTGAGATGGTGCAGAAAGACTATGCTTAGTTTCTTTGGGGGGAAGGAAAAGAGTAGATATAAATCCAAAATGCAATTATTACTTGTTTGGGATTTTGCCAATTGCTATGAGAAATGCCTAATAAAAGTCATTCAGAGGAAAAGGATAGAATAGGAAAAATGACACAGTTTTATATAGATCTTCCTCTTCCCAGAATGAGATGAGCATTAGCATTCCTAATTTATTCACTAGCACATATCATGATGAGTGCTGGATAACTCAACAACTGAAAATTATAGAGAAATCTGTTATTTGATTGAAAACAACAGAGAAAACTCCTGCCCACAAGATTCCACAGTCTAGGAATTCTAATGGTTTTTGTAAAAAAAAAAAAAGATTTTAGTTATATTTATTTGCAATGATAACTGTTGGAAATGACAGAATATATATTCCTGCCAAGAAGAGATTTTTTTTAATGAGGTGCCACTTTTCCTCCTTCCTTTAGTTTGCTTTCACAGATGCCCCCCCCCTCTCCTAAGACATCAGACTGATAGATCCAAGGGACATCTCCTCTTCATCTCATCCTGAAGTTATGTTTTTATTACTTTGTACCTACTTTGCATTTACTTACTTATGTATATTGGATCATCGAGTTAGAATTGGAAGTGACTTAAGAGGTCATTTCGTCTAACTATATGATATTTGGCCAATAGAATGTAATTTCCTCTCTAGTAAAGACTATTTTCTTTTTTTCTTTCTTCCTTCCTTTCTCCCTACTCCCTCCCTCCCTTTCTCCCTACTCCCTCCCTCCCTTTCTCCCTCTATATTCATTAATTTAACATTTATGTTCAGTTATCTCTTGATCATATAGTATGGACATATACATCACAGATCTTTGATTTTGTCATTGGATATCTTCTCCATGTGGGAACTTTTTCCTCCCTCCCTTCTCCCTCCCTCCTCCTTCCCATTCTCCTTTCCTTCCTTCCTTCCTTCCTTCCTTCCTTCCTTCCTTCCTTCCTTCCTTCCTTCCTTCCTTCTTTCCTTCCTTCCTTCCTTCTTTCCTCTCCTTCCTTCCTTCCTTCCTTCCTTCCTTCCTTCCTTCCTTCCTTCCTTCTTTCCCTCTCCTTCCTTCCTTCTTTCTTCCTTCTTTCCTTCCTTCCTTCCTTCCTTTCTTCTCTCCTTCCTTCCTTCTTTCCTTCCTTCCTTCCTTCCTTCCTTCCTTCCTTTCTTCCTTCCTTCCTTCCTTCCTTCCTTCCTTCCTTCCTTCTTTTGTCTTCCTTCCTTCCTTTCCTCCTTCCCTCCTTCTCTCCTTCCCTTCTTTACTACATAGTGAGTACTCAATCATTTTTGTTTCATTAAATTGAATTAATATTTGACTCCGCTGAAGTCCTGAAAATAAACTTCTAAAAGTTCTGGTACATCTGAGGACCCAAACCTCCATGAATCTAACTCTCACCAACATGATCTTTCCTGAAGCAAGAAAAAAGAGCAAATGTAGTTGAAAAGTGACTTTGGTTCACTCTTATGCCCTCCAGTCTGGTTTACTACATCTAGTCTAGCCCCATATACATAGAACTGTGGGCTTCCCCCACCCCCACCTTATTTCTCATACCAAACACTGGGAAAGGAATGAACTACTATCCTAGGAAAATATAATTCATCTTGCATTTTAAGGCATGATATTTCTGATTTTTAGGATGCTTGAGACTTTACCTGAGGTAGATAAAGATAATTACAGAAGGAATACAACTGTGTTTAGTCAAAACACTTGCTAACCAGTGAACAAGATTATTGTTTTTGCCACTGGAAGCCACTCTTCTTAGAACAGAACCTATTCTCCTCTCAGTGACTCAACTTGGCCTTCAGCTCCTCTGACACAAATTTCCTTGTGTAATTAACATTATTAGGCCATTTTATTCCTTCTCCAATATAAGGATAATTATAACACTGTGTATGTGTATGTACATATGTGTGTGTGTGTGTGTGTGCATGTTTGTGCATTTCAAGGATTGATGCTGAAACTGTCTTTGTAGACAGCCATAGTCCTGGGAGCCATGGGTGGAAGTCATTTTGATTTGTCAGTTTTTGAATTTTTGATTCTTTTGAATCTTTTAATTCAATTTTCTAATCTAAAAATTAGTTGGCTGGAGGTAGGTAGATAAAGAGAAATTTCCCAATTGAAATCATATATAGGAGAGAATTTTATACCACCACTGCCAAGTTATATAGTCCCTTAAGGTTTTCCAAACACGTTCTATATATTATATCATTTGATCTTTCCAACAATCCTCTGAAATAAATATTACAGATGAGAAAACTAAACCTTAGAGATGTTAAATGACTTGCCCAGGATGACATGACTTCTAAGGTAGGATTCAAACTCAGGTCTTCCTGACTTCAAATTAAGTACTCTATTCACTATACAAAAAAAGCCTTAGTATTATTGTACAGACATAATTCCTGGATATAGAGATGAACATTTTGATTAATAGGTCAGTGACTCTGTTTTAGTTAATAACTTTTCCAAATTTCCCCAGAAGAGCAGAAAACAATGCAACCAGAACCATTTGAAATGATGCTTGTTCTTCAGCCTCCTCAGAATATAAGTAGATGGTCAACAAGGAACATCTCTTACCTCACCTCCTGTCCTATGAGTTCCGTGGGCACTGGGAAAAAGAAGGGGGGAAACACAAAAGAAAAACACAAGAGTCAAAAGAATAAATACATATTGCTTCATTAGAGGTTTGAAAAGTAGAGCATTATTCTGGGTTTCTCAGAATGTAAATAACTTTGCAAAATGTACAAAAATGTATTCCAAAGGATGAGAATCACTTAGTATCCATGTATCAAACTACCTTCCCCCCATTTATATTAACAATGAAACAATTTACTTGTCTTGCCTGTGAATGTGTTGATAGCCTCCCTTTAAAATCAGAAAACATATATAGTTAGAACTTAACTATTTTTGTCTGCAAATTCTGTGGCATCTTCCTTTTAATTGTGCAAACTGAGTTTCAAAAGAATAAGCCCTTCTGCTCTTAGCTCACTTACAGAGCTCTGGTGCTCCTGTCCTTGCCTCCATTCTTTAGAATGGAACCAAACCAATAGCAGAACTTGGCTTTGCCAATTCTCTTGTTATTTGAGTTGGTAATGATATTTATGACTCTGATTACAGGTGGTAGCATACATTCTTTACTAACCATAAACCTGACATGCCAAATACAAACTAAATTTGTAAAATTTAGGGCTAAATGACCGCTTGTTAATGATAATTGGATGCTCAAATCCAAGTGAAAGGACAGGCACCAAATTATAGGGTATGTGAAATGACCTTCAAATCAAACAGGCCTTAGCCAACTTGATTAAGATGGAGAACAAATACTGCAGGTGATGATCATATTGTTCTATGTCTATTCTTTAACCTAGAATTTAACATCTGAGGCAGGTTTCCATATCCAGTAATCTTTTATCTCTATTTGTATATGGCTGTGCACATCACAAAACCAATTTTTGATTAGATGTAGTTTTATAATGTGGGGAATATTTACTTTTAGGGGACATTGGCAACCAGAACATTATGGACAGGAGCAGGACTCTGGGTTAGTGAAACATACAATCAAAGGATTTATGTGACAAATATTTTCAGGACACCTGAGAAAACAAGACCACTCTCACTATTATTTCTCCTGTGAACCTCTCCTGGATACCACACTTCCTACCCAACTCCCCAAATGTGGGTCCAGAATCTAAGGCTTGCTTTGGGGATAGAAAAAGTGGCTGATGAATGAAATGTTGTTTGTTGCATATCATTTTCAAGCTGGGAAACAAATGGTTATCAATCTCTGAATGAACGAATCCCTGGTCCCTGGGTCCCTTGTATCAGGCAGCTTTGTTTGCTCCCAGCATGGACCCCTTAGCCAGCTTCTCTCAGATGTCCATCTTCAAAGATCTTGGCAGAGCACATGGATGAAAGCCACTGTAACTGATCTGAAGTTATCAAAATTCCCATGAAACCAAGTATATGAGTTTAAAGAGAATGGGGATAGGGGACAAATGGAATGCAAGGAACATAAATGTTTGTTGATCTTTGTTCTTGGAAGGAGGGAATGCTTGGGAAGGATAGTATTTGAAACTTTAGGGAAGATAACTCTGGGCCTGAGTGAAGTATTGCCAGATGCCCATTACTACATGCTCTCCAGGCCAGATGAGGGTTTGGGCTCACCCAAGGAACCCCCATAGGGACAGCAGATGCTCACCTCGTATTGCCTTAGATCTTGTGCGAGCTCTCTTGTCATCATTTTCTAAGCTCATCTGGAATAAAAGAATAGTAAGAAAATCATTAGCAAGAATGTTTAGCCAGCTTCTTCCCAAAGCACAAGAAAGAGCAAGATCACAAGCCTGATGATCTGATAAGGTTAGACTAACCCCACTTCTTATTTTAATAAGATTCCTGAACTGATAGAGGAGGAAAATAAGGAACATATCGGATGCCTGAATATCAGCAAAGCATTGGATAGTCTTATAAGTTATTTTAGTGGAAAAGATGGAAATATGTAGTCTAATTGACAGTACAATTTTGATGAATTAAGAATTAAATGATTGAACCTAGTCATTAAGGGGTCAGTGTCTTGCAAGGAGGTCTCTAGTGAAATGTTCCAGGAATCTGTCCTTGATTGTGTGTCATTCAATGTGTTTGTCATTGTCTCACATGACAGTATGTATAGTAGCAAGCTTGTGAAATTTATAGATAGTATGAAATTGAGAGGGACAATCAGTGATGCTGGATGACTAAATTATGATCCCTGATAATTACAATAGGCTGGAAGATGAAAGTGGGAGTAAATGTAAAATCCTATACTTGACATAAAATTTTAATTGCCCAATGATAGGTTGAGAAAGATGTGAACAAATAATTTGGGGAAAATTAAGAGTTTTGGTAGATTGCAAGCTCAGTATAAGTCAGTAGAGTGACATGATAGCTGTTCAAGCAAATGCAATCTTTAGGCTATATTAAGTGTCAGAAAAAGAGAGATGATAGTTTTATTCCATTACTGGATCAGATCATATTTGCAGAGTTGTGTTTAGAACTAGATGGAAAATTTATGGGCATTGATCCCACTTAGAAACTTAGAACTTTGGAAGACCCCTCAAAGAGACTAAACAGGATGGTAAAGAGACTGGAGGTCGTGTTGTATAAAAATTAGTTGAAATAAATGGGATCTAAAAAAATAAATGGGATTTTTGGGGGAAATGACTTGTATGTCAACAAAGCATTGGATTTTTTACAAGTTATTCTAGTGGATAAAGTGGAAATATGTGGGCTAATTGATAGTACAAATTGGGTGGATTAGAAATTGTTAAATATATGTATGTGGTGGTTGGGAGTTCAAAGAAGATAATAACTATCTTCAGGTGAGAAAATCATTTTTTAAAAAATCTCTGTTTCTTCACCTCAAAAGTAAAAATAAGTAAAAAAAAAAAGATTTATCTACTTCCTTTCCAGCTTTCTAATTTCCCTCCTACTATTACTGGAAGTATTATAGCTTATGAGACTTTTGGGTATTACCAACCCAGGATCATTAGTTTGTACTTTTAAAAGAAATCTCCCACTATGTTAGAAAGTAGCAGAATCATTTGTGGTTAAAGTGAAAGGGGCTTATATTAGAGTGATTTCCATAGTACTTTTCAAAAGTCTTTCCATCACCTCCTTAAGTATTTTACATTGTAGCCTTGGACCTTTGTGATTTGACTTGTCTTATATAGATATGCAATTTTATATTTATACACATGGAGATGACTGCTGACAGAACAATTGCCACCAGAATAAATCAAAGCCTTGATCTTCAAACCTGATCCTGTGAAGGAGTTACACCTTTTGAAAAGCTTAATTCTCAGGGAATTTAGGAGTTCATTTTGCCCAATTCCCTCTCTCTTATTACAGAGAAGGAAACTGTCAAGGCAGGATATGAATCCACACTTTCCTGACATCAAGTCCACTCTATCCACTGTATCAAACTATCATATAATATTATTGTGTATTATTATTATGTTTGAGACATTACACCTGTAATAAATGCAATCATCAAAGGACTAATAGTCATCCATTAAGCACCTCCTGCACACCAGGTGCTATGCTAAGTGTATAGGGATACAAATATAAAAAAGAAAGAGTTCTTGACTTCAATGAGCTTCCACTTTATTGAGAGAAGGCAACACACAAAAGATAGCTGAAAGGGGTGGATAAGGGGGAAAGGTTCGAGTTCAGGAGATTGATTATAGAAGTTCAAAGGAATGTAGCCCTAGGGAAAAGGAGAAGTGACTAACCTGATCACTCTCCTTAAATGGAGGATTTGGGAGGAACTTTTGGATCTGCCCTCTAGTCAGGAGGGTTCCAGGGCAGAAGGCATGCATTGTCCAGGGGATCAGGAAAGGCTTCCTTTATAAAGTAATTTCTGAACTGGGCCTTAAAGGGGTGTAGGGATTCTAAGAGGCCGAGGTCAGGAGGAAATGCACTATCCACACTGAATTTAGCTAGTGCAAAGGCATGGCAACAAGAGAGAGAATATCAGGTAGAAGGACAAGTAAGAAGGCTACTTTGACTGGACCATGATGTGAACTGATTAGTCCCTTCCAATTCTAAATCTAAGGTCTTATGAAATCAATTAAAGGTTACTTGGATCAGAGGCAGTAAAAGCTGATGGTCATTGACTAGCTATACATAGTTGTCAAATCACAAATGTGTCCCTAAGTCATTGCTTTGACTTTGGAAATTAACATCCATGATCATTAGAAAAAGAAGCTGCATTCCAGATAAACCCAAAGACCCTGGGTTCATATACTGTCTGGGTTTTCACAGTCTCTGATATAGAAGATGTGATTGTTATTTACCAAAAATTATTCAACCCCAAAAGTCATTCCTGAGCTGCTCTTACAGATCAAATTAGGAAGTTCATCAGTGCCTAGGAGCTCACTGAAAATCCCACAAGGAAAAAGGGAAGGGAACAAAAATTTAAGCAGTACCTACTAAGTGCCAGGCCTTATTCTAAGTGCCTTATAAATATTTGATTTGACCCTAACAGCTCTGTCAGGTAGGTGCTATTCTTATCCCCATTTTAAAATTGAGGAAATGGTAACAGACAAAGATGAAGTGACTTGTCTAGGATAATACAGAAATGGATTTGAATTCAAGTCATCTTGACTCCAGGTCCAGTGATGCATTTACTTTATTTACCACTTAGCTCTACTCCCAGTCTCTGATTTAGCTCAAGCATGAAACAAGTTCAACAAAAGAGATCACTTTCCCACAATCTTATCTTCATCAGTAATTAGCTTAACTGTTATTTAAAACCAGGTAAGATATCTCAGACCAAACAATCTATCTCAAGCACCACCTATTATTAACTGTGTCAAGTTCATTTTGAATGGTTCTAACCCTGGTGGAAAGAGAGAGACCAATTATTTAAGGATAATGAATACAAGAGATTCCCTAAATCCAGAATGGATTTATACAATGAAAGATTCCTCTTCCTCTGAAAATTAAACAATAAAAATTCAGGATCTTAAAATGAGAAATTTGGTCTGATTCATCCCATTTCCCCCCCTACTATCTCTCAGGGATCTGGGGAGAGGTGTCTTGCCATGCCTGTTTCTTTTGTTGACAATATTGAACTGTTCTAGTTTTCTTTGAACTGTCCACCAATCGTTGAACTAGAAGTATTTGTGTTATTCACATTTTCTGTTATTTCACGAACAGCACTAGCCATTAAAAAAAAAAAAAAGACAAAGAAAGATGGTGAGCTAATATAATGACGGACTACCTCATTAGAAATGCACCATTCTCTCATGAGTCCTGAGGTCCCAGACAGACTTCAGAATTAAAGGGCTGTCCTTTTACTCAAGGACAAACCGGAGAGAAAGATATTTTATATAAATAAAAACAAACCAAACAATTGTTTCTGTCCCAAGTACCAAATTCACGTATCAGCAGGCATCTATGTGAACATTTTTCACATGGATAAAATACACACATCTCAAAATGTACACAGGTAGAACAAGTGCATTAACAATATCACAATTTCAACACTGCAAAAATATTGTAGGCATATTTTTGCAGAGTTACCAGGGAAAATCTAAATTTACATGCTGGAAGGAGGCAGAAGGATACCTTGGGTTTTAGGTTGGATTTAGCCTCAGGGAAATGGCTTGATTTCCAACATAACAACCAAGAATCTCAATTCTGTCTATCCTAACATGGACTTGAATCGTATGGGATAACTGCAAATGTTCTAAAGAACTATTAAGGTCTCCAGGATCTGTTCCACAAGGTAGGGAAGAGGTTGAAGGAGGATGAACTCCCTTGAGGAGTAATAGTCTGAGCTGAGATAGTGTGAATCTAGGTTTGTCCTTTTTACCAAATCTCTTGTCCACCTACATTCAATGTGTAAACATGGTGCCTGTGACTCTTAGGCTCATGAATCCACATCTGTTCATAGCACTCTTCTTCTGGCCTATTTATTGTGAGGGAAACATTCCCTTAACAAAAAGAACATCCCTAGGGATGACGCATCATTGACAGGGCAAGCTCATTCTGCACTGGCCTTAATGAAATGTCAGGGCAGACAGGGTGATGATTTGTGATGGACAGTGACAATTGCAAAAGCCCAACATTGTGAGTGGTGCTCTGTCAAAGAAACCAGTCAATAATAAAAGGCAGAATAGCGTTGTAAAGAGAAATGAGTTTGGAGTCAAGGATATAGGCTAGAAACTCGTCTCTACCACTGGCTATCTTTGTAATATTGGCAAAGTCACTTGACCTTGGCTGGGGAGAGGGAAGGAAAGGGCTCTTTTTTCTCATCTGTTAATGAGGAGGTTAGACTAGATGGCTACATTCTCTTCTAATTTCAAACCTATGCTCCCAGTAAAAGAAAAAGTAACAGATATAGCTCAGTACTGGCATATCCCAGAGAAAGATGCATGTTCTCATCTGGCCCTCTAGTAGCGGAAGGACTAACAAACAGAAACTTCCAGATGCTTCCTAGAATAAAGACACTGAGAAGAATCATACTCCCTACATGTAAGTGAAGGGCTCCCATATAGATCTCCTGATTAAATCCTTCTGGAAATACTTAGAATATCTCCATGCTAATAATAATTTTCTTTTTGAATTCATAGAAACCAGAATCCTGGAGTTTGTTTTGTGCTCTTTCTTTGAAAGAAAAATAGGGGAAAGAAAGGAGAAAGGAGGAGACAGAAAAGGAGAGGAGGGAAGAGAAGAAAGAGAAGGGAAGAGGGAAAAAAAGGAAAAAGGGAAGGGATAAAGGAAGAGGGAAAGGAAAACAAAGAAAGCATGAAGAGAAGTTAGGGAAAGGTAAGGGAAGAAAAGTGAGAAGGTAGATAAAATTAAAATAAGATGAAGGAGAAGTGAGAGAAGGAAAAGGAGGAAGAGAAGGAAGGAGGGAGGAAAGAAGGAAAGAAAGGTGTGGGGAGAGAGAGAGAGACAGAGAGACAGAGACAGACAGAGACAGAGAGAGAAAGAGAGAGACACAGAGAGAAAAGGAGGAAGGGAGGGAGGGAGGAAGAGAATCAAAGGAGGGAAGAAAATTAAAGAAAGACTTGGCATGACTATTGTTTACAAAGCCCCTTTCACAAATAGGATTCTTAGTTTTTTTAAAGCCAGCAATTGACAGAGCTCTCTAAGGTACCACCTAGGAAGAAAGAAAAAGAAATTTCACAACTCGGTGAGATGAAAATTTCAAAGTGTACCTCTCCCATGTGGCAGCACTAACATACAATGATTTATGTGATTTGTTAAGGAAGAAAAATCAAAACCTGGAGTAATTTATGCATCCTGTCAACTCCAGTCTGTGGTGCCACAGTATTATGAGCTATCCATTTATTGCAACCTTCCCAATAACACAGAAGACAATTACTATAATTTCTATTTTTAAAGCCGTGGTTCCCTATGGACCAATGGCTCACATTGAAAGTGCAGAGAGGAGCAGGTGTCAAAGGGACTTCATTACATTTATGAGCCTTTCAAATGTGCTGTGCTCTGAGCTCCCGAGCTAATGCCTTCCGATGCATGCTGCACAATGGAGCTAATACGTTTGATTGCCAGGCGCCTGTATTCAGCTGAAATGCAATCTACAGCTCTTTTTTTGTCAGTTTTCCCAGGGAAATTGGCAAGCATTCTGCTGGGTTAAAGCGTGCCTTGGCAATTTGGATTTCCTGCAGATAAATTATTCAAAAAGCAGAGAATGGGGAGGGTTGCAGGGATGCGTAATGGGCGCTGCTTGCACACTGCTAGCTTCTATTGATGAAGCTAACAGCTGTGGCATTCATTTTCCAGAGCACCTTTCCATTTGCAATTTATCTGCATCAAATGGTCAACAAGCAAGTGCTTTTTTCTCTTCTGTGCACGGAGCTTTGATTTAAAGAGGGAAAAAACCCTGAGCTACAGAATGAAAATTCGGGCTTTTAAATATTATAGTGAATTTTTGAAGCACTGGAAGGCTTGGGATATCAACAATGAAGCATGAGAACTTTGATTTCAAAGTTGTTTGAAACTAGCAGTGGTGAACCCAAGTTGTGGCATCTGATGACTGCAGGTGGTGCAATAGAGATAACACTAAGACTATTTTGAATTTATGGAGTTCTCTTTTTCAAAAGGAACTTAAAGCTTTTCAAATATAGTTTGTCAGTGTCCTCCCCACAACCTTGAGGCTGATGGTGACAAGAATTATTCTCCTGATTGTCATAGCTTAGAAAACTAGCACACAGAAAAATTCAGTGACAAACCTAGAGCCACATAGTGAATTTCTGCAGAACAGGGAAGAAATCTCAAGTCTTCCTCTCCACCTCCCACCCTTTTTGATTCTTGACTATGAAGTTGCCAACATATAAAGGGTATCTTTTCATCCCAAACAATCCTAAAAATATTTTCTTTTGATTCTTTTACTTGATTCAGTTATAGAGACATGTGTCTCCTCCTCTTAACAGCCAAAAGAGTATTGACAAAGTTGTCCAATACGCTTTACTTTCTATCCTGTAGTGTGGTTTGTGCCTTCAATAGTTTGTAATAATGATGGCTGATGTTTATAGAGCATTGTTAGATTGGCCAAAGACTTATGTGCATTTCCTCTCATGGGCTTTACAATAACTCTTCAAATTAGGAGCCACAAATATTACTATCCATTAAACAGACAAGGAAAGTTAGGTTCAGCGAGCTGAAATAATTCGACTCATACATATTAGGTTTGATTAGGATTTAATCCTGTCTTCTTGCTTCTACGACTTGCAGGATATATTCTTCAATATACTACAACTCAGTAGAACCAAAGGTCATTTATGGAAGCCTAACCACCAAATCCAATGACCTTTGTTATTTTTGAAAGCCCTCTTTACCTCTAACTCCTGCAGCATTTAACTCTGTTAATGAGTTGTACCAATTCTTTCCTCTCTTGGCTTCCTATCTCTTAAATAAAGTTTTTCTTCTCTTACTCAAATGCTATGAAAACAGTTCACTGAAGCTTTTCCCAATCTCCTTTCTTGTTAATGACCTTCTCCCATGGATCTCAAAAAGGATTTTGTATTATAATTCTTTAATGCACTTATATTGCAGGACTGTGTATTATAGCTATTTGAGTATGTCTTATTCCCCTATTACCCTATAAGCTCCATGTGGGCAGGGACCACTGGTGTAGATCCTTACACACAAATTGTTTCACTTTTGTTCCTTGTCCTCAGCACAGTGCTACATGTATAGTATTTGGTTAATATAGACAGAGTAGATGGCAGGAGATTACATCCATGAAGTCACAGATGCTGTTCTGCTTCCACCAAAGTTAAGCCAATTCTAGGAATAAAAATTGCATCCTTTGACTATTTTTTTTTACTACCTCCTTTAAACTGTTTCCACTAATCAGTCACAACCTCAATTTACTTCCTTCACTATACAACCCATTTCTCTGACATGGGTGTAAATTGTCATCCCTAAGGAATTCAAATTCTTATCTTTCGGTTTCCAAAGGCAAAGAGTAGGCCTTTTAACTCAATGCTGCCATCTAAGTAATGTTTTACATCTTTCCTGTTTTCTTGAAACTATTTCTTCACTTTAATTAATATTTTAATAGTTCTACCTTCCACAGAAGACACTGAAATGGATGAACACTGTGATAATTTACTAATACAAATACCTTTTGTATTTACTATTTGAAAATTAAATAACATTTACAAATACAAATAATAAAACATTTTTGCAATGATTTCTTAATCTCTTCTAAGGTAACTTAATGAGTGTTTTTTTTTTTAACTTGAAGTCAGGGTTAATCATGTAGTTCTTTTTAAAGGAAGTGTTTCCTTTATTCTAGCTCTAACCAAGCTATAGTTTGGTTATAAAGACAGACTATTTCTGTTACAGACCATCTGCATACCATTTTTGTTGTTGCTGATTCCCTGATTCTATTTCTTTTGCAAACTCTGGGGCCAGCAGAAGACTTGAAATAAATAGCCCTTGGCCCCTGAAGGACTCTCATCTGCCTGACATATCACAGTAAACAAAAATTTCTGAATCTACAAAAATAGAATCAAATTCTCCCATCTTTAAGAAAGGAAGTTAGCATCTCACTAGATGAATCTTTAGAATATTTCAGGTCTGATAAGGGTTTTCCCATATCTTTTTTCTTCCTGTCTTCTTCTATCCTTCATATTTTTCCTAAGCTTGATGGGGCATGGGAAACCAAAGACTTATATTCTCAGAAAAAGGTCCCACCAGGTCTCAAGAAAAGGAGCACTGATGGTTAATCTCACCACCTTTTTCTCATTTGCTGAGAATTGGCAAATGATCCAACCACAAAGGCCATTATTGATGGTTCTATGAGATCCTGGCTTATAGGCAGTATCCTTGATCTTTTCTTCCCCTCTACTTTTACCCTTTTTGTTTACTCTTACATTTATTCCTTTTTTTCTCCCTTTCCTCCCCTTGTTATAAGTACATATCCCTCCCCAGTTGCTCAACTCTGCTGGGACTGGGAACTGAGTTCAGGTCATTGCTGACTCTCCTTGATATTCCCATTTCCAAGTTGTAATGAATAACTTATTTTTATTCCCCTTAGAGCAATGTTATAGGATCATAGGAACATAAATCTAGAGTTGAAAACTCTATCAGTGGCCATTTATCCTCACCCCAATTGTAAAGATGAAGAAACTGAAGTGATGGTGGTTAGGCCACTTGTCCAAAGTCATATAGGCATTAAATGCTGAGTTTTTATTTCCTTTTTTTGGCTAAGGAGACTAACCTGGACTGTGGACATTGGTAAACAAATGGAATTTAAGAGAAGAAAATATATCAGTATCAAACCCTAAAAGATGATTTAATCATTGGAAAGCCTTAGTAATCTTTGTGTTCTAGGAGCTATAATAACTGTGATTACCAAAGTTCAGGGAGCGCTCATCCCTAGGGAATAGTGGTAATATGATATAGCTTAGATCATTGTGTCTTAACTGGTAGTCTTCCAAGGGCAGCTCCTGGTTCCCAAAGCTGACTCTCTCCTCCATGCCTAAAAACCAAAGTTTTTAGATCTGAATTAATGGTTTCTTCAGCTACTAAGCTTAGCACCATCTGAGAGGTCTTTCCTTGGAAACTTAGTACAATGACTGTAGCTTCATTCTCTTACCGTGTTTCCCCAATAATAAGACCTATCCCGAAAATAAGCCCTCCCCTTACTGTGTAAGATTCCTCTAAAATAAGCCCTCCCCCGAAAATAAGCCCTATTGAGATTGCCACTGTAGTGAAGGTGATCCCCTGCGCTACACACTACATTATGGTACCCTCTGTATGCACCGTTTCCCCCGCTCCCTGCCCCCCCCCCCCCGGGTGAAACGCATGACGCACTCCAAGCTGCATCCAATCAGAGCTGCAGCAGTGAGCGTGTCATCCTGTTCTTCCCCAGTGATTTGCTTGCTGGCGCCATTGAGAGCAGTGCCGCGGAGGAGAGCTGAGGCAGGACAACATAAAAACCCGGTATGTAAGTGGGAGTGAGGGGGCATGATGGAGGATAAAAGAAGAACTCAGGGGGCATGATGGAGGATAAAGGAAGAACTCAGCCAGCACTCACCGTGCTAAAGAAATGAAGAACTTCCTTGCAGAGAGAAGAATAGATCAAGTACTGATTCCTGCAGGAATGACTGCCTATCTCCAGACCCTTGATATTGCAATAAACAAGCCATTCAAGGACCATTTGCGCATGGAAGTCAATGACTACATTGAAAATAGAATGGAAAGAAATCAGTGTGGAAACTTTGTGAAGCCCTGTCTGCAAGAAGTCGTGACTTGGGTGAAGAAGTCATGGGATAAAATTACTGACAGCTGTGTTGCCAAGGCGCTACGAGCAGGTTACCTGGACAAGACAGGTTCATTTAAAGAGAGCTATATTGCAAGACATGACAGATTGGTCCACTTCTTCTGAAGGAAATAGAGGCGCAAGACATCCAGGACGGAATTCAGGGTATGGACACTTATGACGATGTTGTTGAAGAAGATGACATGATCATTATTGAATAAAGGTACTTTTTTTTTGTTCACATTTACCTGTTTATTAAAATTGCTGTCAATGTTCATTAAAATAAGCCCTCCCCTGAAAATAAGCCCTCTGGTGTTTTTCTGTCCAAAAAAATAATAAGACAGTGTCTTATTATCTGGGAAACACGGTAGCAGTAGGATCCAGGGAAAAGATGACTTCCTGCTTGCCCTCTGCCTTTTGAAATTGTTCAGTGGCACTAGCACTTCAAATAAAGCAAGAGAAGAAAAGGATTGAAATATTATTTTTGCATCATCTGTGAATTTCAATGACCTTTGCTTACTTTCTATTACTTGGGGAGAATGAAAAGCTGTCTGTTATCATGAACTGGTTCCTTATGTACCAAAATCTTTGCCCTTAATACTATTATTTGAGATTATCTGAAAGAGAAAATTGCCTTATAGCACATTTTAATTATTAAGCTGCTTTGATCCAAAGTGAACTCATTAGATACAGAATTCTGATTTCTTGAGTAGCAACACCATCACTGAGTCAATTTCTGCAATTTAAGACTTGCACTCACAGTCTGGAGTACCAATCATAGACAGGATTTTAAGCGTAACCCTGAGGGATTGTGCTCCTATTATTGTCACTCACAAGCCCTCCATGGATATGCTTCTGTATGGTTATTAGTCAATAGCTTGTCTTAATTTTAGCAAAGATATTTTCTAGTAAGAATATTTGTTAAAAAAAAATCTTCCTAAAAGACTAGGACATACTTCTCTTACAAATAAGTACTAAGTCCATGGGGAAAGTAGGTGTAAAAATTAAATGTAAATATAATGAGACAAATGTGTAGTAAACACATGTGACAAAGATAATTCACAACTTCTGGTTACTGGAAGTCTTTTTCGTTTTTCATAAAATTTTCATGAAATTACCCTTAGGTGCAATTCTTTTCTGAGGTCCAAGAGTCAGTAACTTTATAAGATTCAGATTTGGTACTTCTTTTCTCCACAAGGGATCATACTACCTGGAATTATTTCCTCTTTTAAATGACTATCTCTCTTCATCTCTATTTGTATTCAGGAAATCCTCAGTGTGTGTCTCTCTGCTTCCATCTGGATACTTTATCTCCTACTGATGGGTGTCTTTAATTGAACAATGAAGAAGCAGGGGAGAAAGAGACAGAGAGAGAAATTCCCTCCTTTCCCTTCTCAGAGGCTTAACTAGAATCTCCCACTGCTGGACTGATCCAAAGCTTGACTCAACTGACCACAGGATTGATGAGTCTTTTTCATATGTTGCCCAGATATGTGAACTGATCTTTTCAACTGATTATGAGACTTTTCCATTGTGGCACCATCTGCCTTTCATCTAATGGTCAAAATTCCAGTGATCTTTTCAAACTGATTAAAGGTTTTTATCTACACTTGAAGTTTATGTGAAACTTCCATTAATACCTATTTTATTTTTTTTTTTGAAAGAGAAAAAGAGAAGGACAAGAACCCACCTTTCACTTCAGTGGTAGAAGGCGCTCCCAGGGCCTTCTACAAATGTTGGTTGGTACCTGCCATGCAACTTAGAGTTGCTTGGGGCACTAAAAGGTTAAATGATTTGTCTAGAATACCATAGTCACTATATGTGAGACATGGAACTTGAACCAAAACTTTTCATCTATACCACATTTCTCTCAAAGGTAGTGATTATGGTATTCTTTATCTATTTTTAGGATAAAGGAATTGAGATTCTGAGAGGTTGTGATTGACCGATGATCACACATCTAAGATGTGTGGGTAATAAAAAAAAGATGTGTGGGAAATGGGGTTTGTTTGACTCAAGGTCATTCTGACTGACAACTAAGTGATGTGGCATAGGAGATAATGTTAGGTTCGGAGTCGTAAGAATCTGAGTTTGAATCCCGCCTTCCACACTTAGAAGCTATATGACCTTTCATGGCACTAAACATGGTTTTCTCAGTTTTGTGTCTCAGTTTCCTCATCTGTAAAATTAATGACTTAGACTCAATAGCCCTTAAGTTCTCTTTTAACTCTACATATGTGATTCTCTCACTTTAGGATCAGTACTTTCTCCATGTGGGGTATGTTATATATCTGTAATATTGAAATCTGTCCTGTCTTACAACTCTATGAAAATCTATTAGAGAAGTCAAGCTTGTATTCTCCAGGGTTGCTGTAAATGCTCTCAGTATATTTATAAGCAATAAGGAACTCATGAGAAAACACTCACTTTGAAAACAATCACTGGACTTGAGAAAAGGAAGAAAATGGTTTGCAAAATGGTACAAATTTTCCAGTGGATGACAGGGGTGAACTTGGGGACAGAAGAAGTGAAAAGGGCATGAGATAAAAGTATAGAATTTACATACAAGTAAATGATAAAGTGATCTACTTCTTTCTCTTAAGAAAAAAACAATCTACTGTGAATGAGTAGTAACCTATTCTAAATGCAGGAAACTTTTATTGCTACAAAATCATCAGTGGTATTTTGCACTAATTTTAGATGCTTTAAAGTTGGAGAAAAGATTACCGAAAGTAGTGACAGGCCACAGATTATCCTGGTTAAGCATGAAAGGAAACTATTATCCATATAACTCTGTCCTGAGGAAATCTCAGTATCACAGCTAAGCCCTGAGCTGGTCTCCTTTCACTAGTTTTATAGGACAAGTCAATTGTTTTATTAGGCTTATCATAGATCACATTCTGCTCAATTCATTTATTCAGTATACTGAACAAATATTGATTGAGGGCCTACTACTTCTTGAACACAGTAGTGTTCTAGGATCTTGGGATGCATGGTTTTTGCCCCCCATGAGCTCAGTCCTCTTAGGGAGATAATACACCATAAGTAAAAAGTTAAGCAATAAGAATTAATTAGAAGTGCAAGACAATTATATGAAGATGCTACATAGCTGCATAGATTGGGAACCAATAGTGTGGTGCAGAAAATGTGTTATGAGCTCAGATAAGGGAGAGATGGTTGTGGAGAACTCAGGGAAATCAGATGAAACCTGGGTTATGTAGAAAAACAGTAATTTTAGACATAGAAAATGAAAAGAGAAAATATTGCTAAGTGGAGAAAATGATGAAAGTAAAGGGGCAAAGGAACTAAATTCATCATGGGTGGGGTAATAAGAAGACAGGAATGATTAGAGTAGAGGATGTCTATAAAAGATCACTGGGGAGAGAAAACTAGAAATGTAGTCTATAGATGATTGTGGAGATCCTTGAATGCTAAGTGGGGAAATTTACACTTCATTTCAAAGGAGCCATTAAACTTGTTTACCTCTACATGTGTGCATTTGTGCATGCACAACAGTTTCATTTTCGTAGATTATTATTCATTCCAATAGAATGTTAGATTTTAGGAATGTACGCTGGATGTTGGCTATTCAATTAGAATAAGTAGATGAGCTCAAAATTGGATTGAAGAAGAGAGTTGCAAAGTATTCATTAATGGTTCAATGTCAAGGGGTAGGATGGAACAGGTGCTAGATTTGGAGTCAGAATACCAAGGTTCAAATCTCATCTCTCTCATTTAACTATAACTTTGGAGAAATTGCTTAACCTCATTAGATTTCAGTTTCCTCACCTGTAAAAGGAATAGCTTGGACTAGATAACTTTTAGGTCTCAAAGAAGGTTAAATCTATGCTTCTATATTCTTAGAAATAGGTTTCTAGTGGACTGCCCCAGAAGTGCCATGTTGTTGAAAGTTCTTAATAATGATTTGTATAAAGGTGTCAGCTTTGCAGATGACATAAGTATCCCTAGATAGACTTTAACATTAAACTTTTGGTTTATCTAGGGATAAAGAACTGGACATCTAATTTCTTTGATATAGGGAACTCCTAGTTTAGGAAACTCCTTCTACCAAAGCAATACCTTCTAAGCAATTTAAAGAATTCCCTAGAGCACTAAGAGTTTACATGACTTATTGGGTCACAGATCCAGTGAGTGTCAGAGGGCAAACTTGAACCCAAATCTTCCTAGTATGAATTTGCTATCTATTCTACCACACTGCTTCTTAAAGAATAGATGTTGAATATTAAATATTTAAATACTTATAAGAAGGACAGTGGGGATTAACCAGAATTAAGATGATGATTTTCATTAACATCATTGTGAAACATTTAGCAGGCTATAAGATCTATGCTAGCATGGGTGGGGGAAATCTAAGCAGCTTGAGTAGGAGCACAGAGCTGTGAAGACCAAATAGGACTTCAGCAGTGAACGACACTAGGATAGAGAGAGTAAAGAGAATCTAATTCAGCCTAGAATGCTGGTTAGATAGTTGATGCAAATAAGCAAAGAGCAAGGGGCAGAGTGATAAAGGAATTCCAGGGGTGGAACCAGGGGAATACCAGCTTTGTTGCCAAGAGATGGGGCTGCCCAGACATCAGTCTTGATTAAAAACCAAAAGGGGTGGTCCTGGCATTCAGACAGGAAAGGCAGCCGACTGGTGTGGTGGAAAGAACACTGGATGTGGAGCCTGAGACCTTGGATTGGAAGTTTTCTTCTGCCACTAAAGACCTGATTAACCTTGAACTAGTGTTTTTACTTCTGGGAGTCTCATTTTCCTCATCTCTATAGTAGTTAGATTAGATGCTCTGGAAGGGTCCTTCTAGATAGAAATTTACAATTCTATATCTTATGACTAGATGGCTTTTAATGTCCTTTCCAAATTCAAAATCCTATAATTTTGTTCTTTCTAGAGACCTACATGGAGCAAACAGTTTGAAGCTAGAAGTAGTAGCAAAGTGACTTAGGAAAAAAACCAGATTAGGGTCTAGAGAAAGAACCTATAAATTTAAAAGAGAGGGCACACCTGAAAGAAATCCTTTAATACTATAAATCCACACTAGGCTGATTGGGTAATGTGACATTATCCTTATACAGGATTTATATGTAGCTTAAAATCTCAAGCTTTCCTGTTGCAGTAAAGCAGACTTGTGCATTTGACCTATGTATATTTGACAGCCAGAGTATGATACTGCTGCACAACCAACCAATACTGTTTCATAATAAGAGAAAGTAGGGAAAGGTGAGACCTAAGGAGTTTAGGCTTTATTGTAGAAATCTTCTCAATTTCCCCCTAAAACAATGGCAGCCCAAAGAATATCTAGGAGCAACAGAGGAAAAGGAGACATTGACAGGACACTTTCAACAAGGCTTTTTGTTTCTTTGCTATAAGATAAGAAAGAAGGAAAAATGTAGGATGGGGTAATCAGAAATCCTTTTTCTTTGATTTGGAGTGAACAGTATCTCATTTCCTCATAAAATGCATAAATCATATTCAAGGAGGGAGAGACTGAACATTGGGAGACTAGTTAGGAATCTATCACAATTAAGATGTAGAGTAATAAGGACTTGAATAAGAATTAATACTGGGAAAATGAAACAGGAAATAATCATGTGGATGATGTGAATTGTAAGAACTTGGGACCTGACCACTAAGGCTTTATTAGTTTGCATGGATGGAAATATATTTTCAGAATAACTAAGGTGATATTCCTGCTATCTTCTGCCTTGGCCAGACATCTGGTATTCTGTGTTCTGGAAGCCAGACTTAAAAGGGAAGCAGACAAGATGGAACACATCCAAAGGAGGATGGCCAATATGGTGATGGGTTTAAAAACATGTCAGAGGAGGAGCTATTGAAGGAAATGATAATGTTTAGATAGGAAAAGAGAAAACTTATGGTGCCATGATAACTGCCTTCAAGTATTTGATGGACCATGCTATGCAAGAATTATGCTGTGCAGCTGCAGAGGGCAGAACCAGGGCCAAGGACTGAAGTTACAAGGAAGCCCAATTTTGGCCCAGTGTAAGAAAGAATTTTCTAAAAATTGGACCCATCCAAAAATGTAACTGACTGCTTTGTGAATTTCCCATCTCTACAAATGTTTGAACAGATGCGGAATGACTACCTGTCAGGGTTATTAATTAGTCTTTTTTGCTCTTTTATTCTTCTACATTTTGGTTTCTTTAGTCAAAGATTTGGGAGGGAATTAAATTTAGGTTGGGATTTTCATATTATTAGTAACTTAATTCCAAAAAGAATGAAGGATGAGGAAAAAGAACTGTCAGGTGATAATAATTAATGTAACAATAACTAGCATTTATATATCACTTTAAGGTTTGCAAAGTGCTATACAAATGTTATTTTATTTGACCCATACAACGACCCCACAAGACAGAAATTATTACTACCTTTATTTTATAAATGAATAAACAGAGAGATTAAGGGATTTACTCAAAGCCACAAAGCTAGTAATCATCTGGGCTTGAACTTGTACTTGAAGTTGTCTTCCTTACTCTGTCTGCAAAGGGACCTCTACTCTATTATCAACAAGTTCTCCAACATTCTCCAATACTTTTCTGCTTCCTCTCTTATCTAAAAGCTCACATCACCACATTTTTGAGGACTTTTTCTTATAGGAGGCCACTTTTCTCCATTTTCCACCTCCAGTTAATTGAATAGGAGCAAAGTTTGGCATATTCTTTGTTCCTCACTGTTGCCTGCTATAACACAATACACTAATCTGTCAATCCATTCTTGTTATCTCAAAATCTAAATAGCATTTCCATTTCTACGATTTGTGCAATCCTTTATTATCACCCAGAGTAAGTTGTAAATAAATGCTTGATTGATTAAATGATACCTTCTACTGGAAAAATGTGTCATCCCCCAACATCCTAGAATTCTCTAGCTCTTGATGTTAGCCCAACAAATGCAAACCTTCTAGACAATTTTTTTTGCTTGCTCAAGTTGCAACTTCTGAACATACTACTCACTTACCGTCATACTCAAGGACTTTAGCATTCAATATTTTTGTGGATAACACCTCTGTAATCTTGGCCATATCGTATCTCAATTTTCTTAGCACCAATAATTTTCTCTATTTTATTTCAGCCACACAATCCATGAATTTGTAGTTATTATGAGTTTACTATCTGCCAGGCATGCTGCTAAGCACTGGAGATACAGAAAAAGGTGAAAGACAGTCCCTGCCCTTAAGGAGCTTACCAGCATGGTCAAATGCCAAAACAAAACAAAGCAAAACAAAAAACAAATCAACAAAACAAAAAATAAGTCCTACAACTCTTTAATTCCATTTAGCTACTGGCTAGTTCTCTCTTCCTCTTCACTAGCAAACTTCTTGAAAAAGTTATCTGTGCCAATATCTTGCCATCTACTTTCTCCTCAACCCTTGGCAATCTGGCTTTCATTTCTATCACTCTAACAAATCTGTTCTCTCAAAGGTCACTGAAGACATAATTATAAAAAGAAATGAAACTTTCTTTTATCTAGAGACAGCATCTATGCCATATTTGATGCTTTTGACCATACCCTCCTCCTGGATTCTCTGTCCTCCTTTGGCTTCAGAGATAAATTATTCCTTCATCTCTTCCTGGATGTAAAAAGAGGATTCTTTCCAATTCTTTCCAAAACAACTTGTTTAGTTGTTTTTTTTTTTCTTTTGTTAAGATCTCTTCTTCAGAAATCTAATTTACTATCTTAGCTTCAAATATAATCTTTATATAGATAACTTTTAAATTTGTATCACCCATACAACTTCTCTTCTGAGCTTTAGGCTTGTCTCAGATGCTTATAGCAATTTGAATTCAACATATCAAAATCCAAGCTTATTATTTTCTCTTCTGGACTAAAGCATTCACAATGCATTTGTTTACAACGAATATATTTTTTATCTGCTTATATATGTCACTGCTATTTCCCCCATAGAATGTAAGCTTCTTGAGGGCAGAGAGTGTTTCCCTTTTATTTTTCTGGTCTTAGTGTCTCATATAGTGCTTGCCATATAGCAGTTGAATAATAAATATTTATTTATTGATTGGTTATCTTAAATTTGTCCCTCCTTCTTAATACTTTCCAGTCTCCCCTTATTTATATTTTTAGATCTTCCCTCTCTCCTATCTCTCATTTCTAGTCAATTAACAAGTTATGTTGCTTCTACCTCTGCAATTTTTTTCCTACATGTTCCCTTATTTCTAATCTCACTACCACCATCTTAATATAGACCCTCATTACCACTCACCTGTATTCTACTATTGCAATAGCTTTCTAACAAGTCTTTTCACCTCTACCCTCTCTAATTCATCTATCTAGAAATAAGGACAACTAAATTGTACATGAAGATTCCTATATTGACTTAATTTTTAAATGCAATGTTATCTATGCTTTATTATATTTTAATTAGTTTTGTTATTTTGTTAAATATCTCCTAGATACATTTTGATCTGGTTCAGACTGCATTTGGGAATGTGATGAGCTACATATGATCTATGGGCCCATATTTGACACTTCTGTTCTTTACCACTGCTAGACTAATCTCCATTATGCTTAAATCTCACTCTCATAATAGGATTCATAATTGGGGGAGGGAGGAAAGGGTGTTTAATTATTGAATTCAATACATTATTTTTTAGATGGGAAAATTGAGGCCCAGATTCCTTTGCTCAAAACTTTTTGGTGTAATTTCTGTTTCCTACTAAACAAAGTTAACCTCTCTTTACCTTCCATTCAAGACACCTGCATTCTGACATCACTCTACTTTTCCAGCCTTTTGTCACATAATAACTCTACAATCCAATTTGGATTGGGCTATTCTTTAGTCCCTAAATATGTCTTGTATTGTCCTACCTTTGAACTTTTGCTCACACTGATCCTTGTATCTGGAATATTTTTCCTTTTACCTTTTCACTTAGTGAATTCCTATCTATTCTTTAAAGTTAAAATAAATGCCATTTGTTCCACAAAGCTTTCCCCAATCTTCCATGGTTAATAATGACTTCTCTTCCCTACTCCCACGTCTTCCCCCCCAAAAAAATGCAACTCTCTAAAGCAAAAATAACCAAAAAAAGCACTGAAATGTTCATTAGTATTATATTTGTCAATGTATAAGCCCTATGGACTTTGACCCATGAAGCAAGTTTCTTTCTTATCTAAACTTTGAAAAACATCTATCCATTGCCTAGCAAAGCACTCTGTATGCAATAGGCATTTAATAATTATTTGTTGAATTGACATGAATAACTACACTTTTCTCAGATTTCTTGTTCATATTTTAGTTTTTTATTGTATATTGCATATTCAAATAGCTATAAAATATATGAAGTTTAATGAATTACATATATTTATTTATGGTTTAAAAATATTCTCCTTACCCCCAAAAAAGGTTCTGGTTTTTTTCTTTGAAACTTCATTTTACTCATGGGTCCTCATTAAAACACTAACTTCACTCCATCAAACTCCCCTCCTCAGCTGAACTACCTCCCACTTCTTCAGGGAAGTGAGGGAGCCTTCTTTCATGTTAGGTTAGAGAGAAGAAAAATCTTCTTCCAAAGTTGTGCAGAGGACAAGAGGAGAGAAGCCCTTCTGTTTAAAGCAAGATCCACATTAACTTTCCAGAGTCCTGTGGAAAGTGGAAATTTGCTATGAGCCCCTCCCTGATTCTATAAAACACTGACCTGGTGAAACCACAGGCTAACATTAAAAAATACAGAATATCTTGTCAGTGGGGAGAACAGAAAAGAGTAATTTGAAGGAGAGAAATAGTTTATATCTAAGATTTTTCAGACAATTGCTGAGGGCAGCTTCTGTTTACATTAAAGTTTGAGCAGAAATTTAATCTGCCTCAAAGGCAGCTGAGCAAGTCAATGTCATATCTGAGGAAAAAAAGCAAGAATGTTCCAGAGGGGAAAAAAGCAGAAAAACTGACTACTAATAAAGCTTTGTTCAGTTTCCTTATCTGTCCAATGATAGCACTAGACTAGCTGATCTCTAAGGTCTCTTTTTAGCTTTAAATCTGATGATTTAAAAAGGTTTCCTCATGTGAAGAAATCCATTGACCACAGTGGAGAAGCACTGTGGAAAATATTTGGAGCTCCAGGAAACAAAACTAGAGAGCAGTGTTTGTATGGGAAGTTATGGAGATGTGAATTTCAAGTTTGAAGCAAGGAAAACCTTCATAACAGTAAAGTCATACAAAACTAGAATGCATTGCCTTGGATGTGGTGGGTTTCCTCTTGCTGAAAACTTCAGGCAATGCATAGATAACAATTTATCAGGGATATTGAGATTTCTTGGTTGGGCTTGATAATCTCTGATAAAACATCCACCTCCAAAAATTCTAGGTTTCTGAGATTAGAATTCATTTTTACAGAGGTGGTAGTTGAATCTATGATAATGCAAAAGGGATAATGTGAAGTGAGAAAAGAAGAAAGCCCTAGATTGAGCCTTTCAAAATGCCACACTATCATGGAGCAAGAGAAATGAGGAAAAGAATTAAGGAGGATTAAGACAGGTAACAAGAAGGGGAAAGCTGAGTAAAGGAAATCTCCATCAGCTTCTAGAAGATAAGGGGGGGAGGATTGTAGAATTTCAAAAGCTTTATTTGAGGATCTGGGGATACTTTGTGTGGAGAAGAAAATGCAGGGAAATGATCTCTGCCTTTGAATAGTTGAAGGGCTGTCATGTGGAAGAAGTTAAGCAGAAGGAAACCTTTCAACTGTTTAGAAACCATGCTTTTAATGATGATTACTAGGATTTTGTCAAGAGTTTAAATCAAGCTCTCTGTCCTTAATTAGAAGGAAACATATTCTTCCATTATTTTGGAAATTTATACATTAACCAGTCTTTAGTATTGTAATATCTCTTCAATTCTTCAAGATTTTTTTAAAGAGCTTATAGCAGCCCAGCAATTTAGTCTAGAAGTTCTTTAACTACCCTAGATTATAAGTCATTTAAACTTATATGCTTCCTTTCTATTTATCTTGATATTTAAGACCCTGCTAATCTTATCTTTCCCAGTATTAAGATCACTCTCCTTGGAAGAAAACAAAATGGAAAAAAAATAAGAGTTGAGTAGTTCTGACTTCTCTCTCTTCATCACAAGTTATTATCATCCCATCTACCCTTAGGCAACAGCCTTATTTCGGTTATGGTTCCTATTTTTCATATAGCTAAACAAAACAAAACAAAACTTGTTGACTCTTAGCATTGATTACAAGTTTCATTTATGATCCCATTCTTTATGTTAAACATGCAATTCTTCTATACATATTTCTACATTTATCATGCTGCATAAGAAAAATAAGATAAAAAATAAAAAAAATGAGAAAAAAAGCAAGCAAACAACAACAACAAAAGATGAAAATAGATGTTGTGATCCACATTCAGTCCCCACAGTCCTCTTTCTGGATGAAGATGACTCTCTTCATCACAGTCTATTGAAAATGGCCCGAATCACCTAATTGTTGAAAAGAGTCATGTCCATCAGAGTTGATATGATACCATTCTTGAAATTATTTTATGGGAATTTTTGGGGAATTTTTATTTTAACTTTTTGTACTTATCTGACCTTGTTCCCTGCATCTGCACAGCTTTCAAAAATCTGATTCAATTAACTCTTTGTACAACTATGTTGGTCTCTTTAGATATATTTCCTTCCCTTTTGCACACATGTATAACTATATCCTGAGAACAGTTCAGAAACTCTCATCTCAAACTAACTTTTATTATAATATCTCAGAACCTGTTCTTTCTCCTTATTCCTAATTTCTCAAAATTCATGGCATAAGCCTAACTGAACCTACTTTTCTCACTCCCGCACCAACCACTCTCTCCTCTCTCCCCCATCTTAACCCTCTGATGAACTAGTTCAACTCTACATTATCTTTTTATCCTTGGCCCTCTTATCATATCACTAGTTGTACTCTGTCAAATCTTATCAACACTACCTTCATTACTATTTAGGTGTTGCTGAATAAAGGTGGAGAAAAACATGCAATTATTCTGATTGAGTTCATTAAAAATCTATGGTACATCATGTCAAGTAGGTCCTCAATGCAACTAGACAATCCTTCTACACTCCTTTATCAACTCATTTTCCCACTTTCCAATGGTGTTCTTTGAAGACTTTTTATTCTTCCTCCATAATGTCTTATTAGCTCTCCTTTATCGAGGTTTCCAAAACACTACTCTCTTCTAGTTTTCCTGCTCATGCAGGTATTCCTTTTATCTCCTTTGCTGAATTTTCACCTAGATCATATTCAGTAATTATCAGTATCCCACTTCAGAAAATTAACATGGACTCTGTTCAGTGTCCTCTTTCTTTGTTTCCCTCTGTATTACTTCACTTGGTGATTTTATCATCTCCCTAGGATTTAATTATGATCTTTGTGATGATGATTCTCAAATCTACCTAAACAACCCTAATGTCTCTGCTGCATTCCAAATTCAGATTTCCAGCTGGCTTTCAGACAATTCAAACTGGATGTCCAATAGACACCTTAAACTCAACATATCTAAACATGAGCTCATCTTCCCTATCAACTCTAGGATGAAATGCAAAATCCTCTATATGGAATTCAAAATCCTTCATAACTTAGCCACCTTTCATCTATTCAGTATTCTTACACTTTATACTCTCCTACCCATCCCACTCTCCGATCTAGTGACTTGTCTCCTTGTTGTCATGCAAACAAGATACTCCATCTCTTAACTCCAGACATTTTCTCTAGCTGCTCTCCATGCATGAAATATTCTCTCCTCATCTCTACTTTCTGGCTTATCTGGCTTCCCAGAGATCCCAGCTAAAATCCTACCTTCTACAGGAAGTCTTTCCCAATTCCTCTTAATTCTAGTACCTGTTAATTAGTTCCTACTTAGCCTGTATATAGCTTGTTTGTATGTATTTATTTGTTGTCTTCCTTTTTGGATTGTGTGTCCTGTAGGGCAAGGACTGCCTTTTGCCTTTCTTCATATCCCCAGTGCTTAGCACAGAACTTGAAACATAGTGAGTGCTTAATAAATACTCAGAATAGCAATTCCCCTTATCACTTGCCTTGAAAAAATAGCATTATTAGAAAAGCAAAGCAAGAATTTATCAACTTTTTGAAATGAGCAGAACCAGGAGATCATTATACACTTCGACAAAGATATTGTATGAGGATGTATTCTGATGGAAGTGGATTTCTTTGACAAAGAGACATAACTGAGTTTCAATTGATAAATGATGGACAGAAGCAGCTATACCCAAAGAAAGAACACTGGGAAACGAATGTGAACTATCTGCATTTTTGTTTTTCTTCCTGTGTTATTTTTACCTTCTGAATCCAATTCTCCCTGTGCAACAAGAGAACTGTTCGGTTCTGCAAACATATATTGTATCTAGGATATACTGCAACATATCTAACATATATAGTACTGCTTGCCATCTAGGGGAGGGGGTGGAGGAAGGGAGGGGAAAAATCGGAACAGAAGCGAGTGCAAGGAATAATGTTGTAAAAAAATTACCCTGGCATGGGTTCTGTCAATATAAAATTATTATTAAATAAAATAAAATAAAATATTTTTAAAAAAGAGAGAATTTAAAAAAAGAGAGAATTTATCAACTTTGTTATGAGAGAAAGAGAGAGAGAGAAAGAGAGAGAGAGAGAAAATAGGTTATAATAGTTAAAGTTTCTTCATCACAATTATATACTGTCTCTGTGGTACATTACAATCTTCAGGAGGAAATTATCATGCATTTCTTCCTTTTGGCCCAGCAGTGTATAGACTCTATAATGACAAATTCATTTAATTCTCTTGGTCTTTTGTTTCTTACTGAAATACCATTCACCATATTCCTCCCTGTTTTATCCCCTATCTTAAGTTAATGGATTTTCATGTGTGGAAATACAAACCCATGTTACCACCTTTTAATCCTGATCTATTCCTCTCAAACAAAAGATAACTTTTCTTCATTATATACCAGTCATATAACACATCTTAGCCTCAGTGGAACTTACAAAATTAAATTAACCTTTTTGCATTAAGTCTCTAGCTTAATTTGTTAGTAAGTTATATTCTGCTAACTGGTATAAAACTATCTTATCCATCAACAATATTATTGCCTTTTCCCAAATATTGTTTTCTCTGTATTAGTGGATGTCCCTAGTGCTATTTTTTCTATGCTAAAATCCAAGAAAGTTCTGATGTAGCACCTCCTCTCTCCTCAGTAGACAAGGTAACAAAGTATTAAAGTCAGAAAAGAAAAGGAGCAAGGTCTATTCTCCTGACATTGGAGGACCTTTTGTCCCAAATACTAAATCATTCTTCGATTGGCTATAATTGACAGTTTCTAGTGGGTAGAAAGGCATCAGGGGACTGAAGAGTAAGTGAGCCTCAGATTCATTAGCAGACAGTGAGGTAAGAAGAAGTTGATGTGCCATTGTCTTTTAATCAAAAATATTAGGATTCTGCTTTCATGACCTTCAGCTTAAACCACTCTATTCCCCAGGGAGAAAAAATGACAAAAAAGGAGACAACAATGGATTTTATGCTTGCCTTTCCTACTGGTTAGTCATATAATTAGTTATACATATAACTAAAGAAGAAGCTATAGCAGTGACCTCACTGCTTGAGGACAATGTCAATGTACAAGGACTTGCATTTTCAAGTTTCAAGAAAATATCTTTCAGCTGGTTTTGAGATTTCTTTGTCATAGATAAGGTGTCTATTTTATTCAGTACATCATTAAGTTATTTGATTTACTTTTAAAACTCAGTGATGTGTGTGTGTGTGTGTGTGTGTGTGTGTGTGTGTGTATGATGATGATGATGATGATGTTTCCTGTCTTGACTGTATTTTCCCAGTGGAAAGAGTATTGAATTAGGGGTTCAGGGACCAAGGATCAAATCTTGGCACTGCCACTGACTATCTGTATGACTTTGGGCAAATTTCTTAGCCTTTCTGATTCTCACTTTCTTCATTTGTAAATCGAGAAGGTGGAATTAGATAAGCTCAAAGACAGAGGTATCAAACTCAAAGAGAAACAAATCCCTCCAGCCACATGATGATTAAGAAAACTACCAATGAGCATTATCTATTCAGTATCATATTTTCATTAATTTTGTTAAACGTTCCCAATTACATTTTAATCTGGTTCCCAGGACTCCGTTTTGAGAATCATTTGGCCACAATGATAATGAGTTTGAGATCTTTGCCTAAGAAGACTCCCAGGTCCAAATTTGTGATCCTGTCAGCTCCACCTCACAGTGACCCCTTTTCTACATTCCAATACAGTGTCTCCAATAATTTCTTTCCATGGTCTTGATAATAGAATTAGGGTTAAAGATCTTGAAGCTATTTATATTTACTATGAATGATTTTTTTTTAGTAACTAATATTTTCTATATACAATACAATGGTTTTTTTGTTCCCTTATCCCTCCAAAGTTGCTTTGGCCCCTGGGCTGAGCATCTTTTCTCCTGAAAAAGCAGATGTAACTGAAAGTCTTTGCTTCCATCCTCTTGCCTTGTCTGCTATTCTACTAGCACATTTTGGCTTTCCTCACTACCTTTAGGGCACTACTTGCTTGCTGATTTAAATCTTCCTGACACTGCACCCACTGTGAGACCAGTTTGCAACTGAATAAACTAGTAGGAGATATTTTGCTTGTTCCTTGAGTTTCAGAAAGGACATCCTTGTGTGGCATTCTCTAATTCATGGATTGGGAGGATACCTCCTAACATCTCCAAGAGTGAGATAACAGCATACACCAATTTAAAAATACAACTGTACAATAAATGCCCTAATGAAGCTGTTCTATTGTCATTTGTTAAAATCAATATTACAAATGCATCATTCAGCTATCCTAGTGTACTATAATAATTGCTGTTGTTGTTATTCAATGATATCCAACTCTCCGTGATCCCCTTTGGAGCTTTCTTGAAAAGATACTGGAGTGATTTACCATTTCCTTTTCTAGTTCATTGTATAGAAGCAGAAACTGAGGCAAATAGAGCTAAGTGACCTGCCCAGAGCCTACTAGGTTACTAACATGGCTAAGTGTCTGAGGCCACATTTGAACTCATAAAGATGAGTGTTCCTAACTTCTGGCCAGGCACTCTATTTACTGCTCCACTTAGCAGTGATAATAGTACTGTAATATTTTAGGTGAATGCCCAGAGAGCAATTTGAGTGAAAAAGATGTGTATGGGGGGTTTAATGGATTGTAAGCTCACTATAAGTTAATCATGTTGAATAAACCATGGTTAACTTGGTTTATTCCCCAAAACTCATGGGCTCTTGGGTTCCACTGACAGAAGTATAGAGTCCAGAGTAAAAGATGTTACAATTCCTTTGTATTGTCTTGGTCAGATCCCTTCTAGAGCATTATGTTAAGTCCTGGGAACTATGTTTTAAGAGAATACTGATAAGGAAGAATGTTGTGAATATGATGAGGAGACTAGAATTGGATTCCATATGGATTATTTGAAGAAACTAGGAATATTTGTTCTGGAGTAAACTTAAAGGGAACATGATAACTATCATCAAATAATTGAAAGAATGTCATATGGAATAGGGATTAAAACTCATTCTCCTTGTCTCCGGGAAGCTAGAAGCCAAAGGGAGAAATTTAAGAGAAGCAGATTTTAACTTGATATAAGAGAAAACTTTCTAACATATTCATTCAATTGAACAGACACTAAATATCTACTATGTGCACAGCACTGTGCCAGATGTTAGGACTCAGACACCAATATAAAAAACAGCCCTTTTCATTAAGGAGCTTGCATTCTGATGATAAATGAAGAATGAATAAAAATCCAAATGTAGAAAGAAGAAAGAGAACACATAAATAAGGTATAAGATAAAGCCCTGTATAGGTGGCTACATTTAAGCCAAGTCCAATATTTAGTTAAGGGTGTTACTCAAGAGCTGAGTGTGAAGAAGGAGGCATTCCAGGCACAGGAGGCATGGCATACAGAAAGAATAAAAGCAGAGTTGGAAGATGGGATGTAGAATTTAAGAATAGCTTGTAGGTCATTTTGGCTGAAATGTGGATTAAATTGGGGTAATATGAAATAAGATTGGAAAGGTAGGTAAAAACCAGGTTGTGAAGGGGTTTAAATGGCAGGCTAAAGAATTTGTGGTTTATTTTAGAGGCCATAGAGAATCACTGAAAATTTTTGAGCAGAGGAGTGACACAGTCAGATTTGTGCTTTAGGAAAATAATTTTGGCAGTTTTATTGAATGTGGATTGTAAACATGGATGTGTTGACAAATATTTAACAACCAGCTCTTGGAAGGGAGGGGGAGCATGTAGCATGACATCCTTTTAAATTTAATATCATTAACATTTTCACGATCATTTTGTTAAGTTTAAACAATCAACAAAACAATAAATCAAACCCTGATTTGCAGTGTTTGCTGTTTTCTGAAGTATAATTGCTCACATTGAAAATCTAATAATTAGGCTCTTGAGAGACTATTTAAGATGACTCCAGCACAGCCCTAAATAATGGAGGAAGGCCAGCAATCAGGTTGGCATTGTATCAGACCACAGGTGATGAGGACCTGTGGCAACAATGTAAGAGGAGAGAAGGAAACGGTTGTAAGGGACAACATGCAGATAGAACCAATAAGTCTTGGCAACTTATTCAATGTAAGGGAAGGAGGAAGGATTTGAGAAAGAGCACAGAATCAAGGTGGTAAATCTGGGTTACTTTATAAAAGTGGAATGAGTTATCTTAAGACTCTCTATCATGGGAGTTATTGAAGGGGAATATTATTTGGATTAGACCAGAACAGGGCTTCTTACACTTTTTCCATTCACAACCCTTTTTGCTAGAGAAATTTTTATGTTATGCTGGGTATATAGGTATATAAAATAGGTGTACAAATCAAATTTTTACTGATAATAAGTCATAATTTTGTGACCTTCATATTTAGTTAGGAGAGCCCACATAGAGTCATGAACCACAATTAAGGAAGCTAAGAACTAGACTACTCTGAGATTCTGTAAAGTACCACATATCAGGAAGTCTGTTCCCCAGTATCATTTCAGCTCCACTTCCATCCCTTGAGCTCCCTTAGCTAGAGCATCTGAACTATCAAATTATCTTTTCTCTAAGAGATCAGAACCCCTGCCTTACCAGAGCCTCCTTTTCTGAGTTTGGAACACTTTTCTCAGTAAGTATTTATAAAATCAGCAAAAAACCTGCAATTCCCCCCTCCAAAAAATTTTTGCAGCCCATGGCTAATCCTCTGATATCCTCTGACCTTGAATAGGTTTCTTCTGCCTGGATGAAGGTGTTTAATACATCTCTGAACCTTTCTAGATTGGAAGCACCTGCCAAAACTTGAACTCCAGTGTATAATCTTTGGTCACCCAGGATCACTTCTATGCCAAGATGAGGCAGTTGAGGGGAATTTCAGTGGTTTCATCTAGTAACTCTGTCAAAGGAAATGAAGTTAATGTAGCAATACTTGTTCTTGATCAACCCTACAGGCAGCTAGAGGGCATAGAGCTTAGATCCTGCAACCTGGAGTTATAAATTCCAGGGTGGAAGTTATAGATGCAGTTCGGCCCATGGATGGGAGCAGAGAGTATAAATTGAGTTTTCTTCTCACATTGTAATTCAGTTATTGAATTTTGGTTTTTAGGAAACGATCTAAATTTCTGTTCAAATATTTTATTCTCAGAGGTTAAAAAAGCCTTAATTATTTTTTGGTTATTCCTACTCCATTTCCCCTTAAATAATTTAAAAAAATACCTCCCTAAGCATTATGTTCAATCGCCTCCATCACCAAAGCCACTTTGCTGTTTTTAAGTGGCAATTAGCTACTATTCCCATTTCTTCTCAAACAGTTCTCTCCCAGAGTGAAAGTCCAAGCTAAAGCAATGGGTTGCTTCATGTAATGCTCCATTAATCAATGAGTATTTATAAAGCATCTACTATTTTCAAAGCATTACCACATTCATCTCTCAGCAATATCTTTGACCTATCTCTTGCAGGAATAAATCCTCCTCAGGGGAATAATTAGCCTTCTGCCTCTCCTTGGCAATGTCTCTTTCCCCCTTTCTTACCATCCTACTCCACTTTACACAAGGAAAAGAGGTCAATCCTACAAAGAAAGGAAGACAAATACTTCATTTTGGCAAGAAGAACCCTATTACAATTTTCAAGCATTTAAGAAAATGGTGATCAGAACCTAGTATGGAAGGAAGGAAACAAGTATTTATTAAGTGCTTACTGTGTGCTAAACACTATGCTGTGTTTTACAAATATCCTCTCATAGTATTCCCATTTTATAGTCAAGGAAATTGAGTCAGACAGAGGTGAAGTGATTTGCTCACACAAGATCACACAGATAGTAAATGTGTGATGAGATTTGATCTCAGGTTTTATGACTCCAGGCATAGGGCTCTAACCATTGTACAACCCAGTTATCTCTAAAATTGATCAAGAACAAGTGTTTCCAGGTTAACTTCATTTCCTTTGATGAAATTACCCTTATGTTTATATCAAAGGTTATACCACTGGAGTTCATATTTTGGCAGGTGCTGACAGTCTAGAAGGGCTCAAATATGTACTGTATGATTTCATCCAGACAGAAGCCTATTCAAGTTCAGAGAAGACATCAAGGTATCCAACATAAATTGATAATCTGAGGAAGGTTTTGGGGGAGAAGGGATTGAGAGGATGGAGGAGGCCTCGGCAAACTAGTAAACTACCTTTTCATATGTGGAGAAACTTATCTGCATCTGGAAAGGAAACATTTGTGCTGATTAAATCATGTTTCCTACCAAAGTGAGGGGGCAACTACGTAGTGCAGTGGGCTTGGGATTAGCAAGACTTATCTTCCTGATTTCAAATTGATCCTCAGACACTAACTTTATGACCCTGGGCAAGTCACTCAACCCCGGTTGCCTCATTTCTTCATATGTAAGATGAGTTGGAGAAGGAAATGATAAATATCTCCAATGTCTTTTCCAAGCAAACCCCAAATAGGATCCCAGAGAGCTGGACATAATTGAAATGACTGAACAACAATAAACCAAAGTGAGGAAAAGCTGCTTATGGACAGTGGCTATAAAGAATTAAAGAATGTTTTACTGACTGTCCTAGGAAAAGCCTTTTTCAGAAATCTCAGCTCACACAAGCTGATAGAAGTAGAAGTCTCACTTGCATGTTGGAAAGCCCAGCTTCCCCCCTGAAACTATGAATTCTATGAATGCTCCTGAACCAGAATTCCACAAGGAAAGCCAGGAAGTTCTTGGGGATGTAATCTTGATACATGATACATGACCAAGTCTAGGGATGCTGTTGTGTATTTTTCCCCACTGAGAATAGACCAAGAGAAATTAGATTCAGCTTGTGGCCTGAGGGTCTCAGATTGGACAAGAAATTCTTTTGTCTCTTGGGTGAAGAAGGCTACAGGAAAGCTCACAGCATGTCATATGGGTCTCTTGTAGCTGATTTATGGAGGATCATGGGATAATGGAATTAGAACCAGAAAGAACCTGAGAGGCCATCTAGTTTAACTCCCTCATTTTAAAGATTAGGAATCATGGCCCAAAGAGATCAAGTGGCTTGTCCAAAGTCATACATATAGTTTAAGGGTCAAAAGCAGGATTTGAAGTCACACTGATTGGGCAGACATGAATGGTTTGCTAAAATCTTTATCTCTGGTGATGGTGGGAGGGGGATAATGATGAAGGTGATGATGAAGAAGATAATGATGTTAGCTAATGTTTATATAGTGCCTTGAGTTTTACAAAATAGTTGAGGTTCAAAGTTGCTGAGAGTCATATAGGCACCCCAGCCAGCAGTTGGGCTCAAGGCCTCCTGATTTCCAATCTGACCTATTTGGTATGCTGTCCCATATCTAGGAGATAAACTTAGAAATAGCAAAATATTAGGAAAAAAGTTTCTAAGAGTGAAATTTGTTTTCAGCTATGTAGATTTATTAAAGGCTTGTTCTATACCTATTGTGGATGTTTTTATTTTTACCAATGGAAGCTATAGAGTCTTTTTCTGTGGGAAGGACCCATATAGGAATGGACTCTTTCAGTCCCTTTTTCATGTATTTTGTGATTGAAAAACAATAAGAATATGTACTGTCAGCTGCTTTGTTCTCAAAGGTCCTCTTTTAACTTAAAAGGTGTTGAACCCATGAATGGTGTGCCTTGTGCTTTGGTCATTGTCCATAATAGTGGGGCTATTTCCTGGCTGAATCAAAAATGATTATAATGGCTCCTCCATAGGAATCTGAAGGACAGCCTTGTCAGGGGACATCTTGCTCTGTGGAGGGGGGCCCCAGCGAGCCTCTCTCATGCTCAGAAGACTCTGTGATGGCTATCCCCTCCATGCTTCTCTCCTCACCTTGCTCAGTTTGCCGGGTATGGTTTTTGTGCTCTCGCAGCTGCTGATCTTTTCTCCGTGGGTCCACCTTTGACTCAGCAGCTCACCCCGGAACTCATTTTCTGAGGGTTTAAGAAAATACAGGGTCAGGACACGAGAACAGGTCACAGGACTGCCAGCCATGCTGATTTAGTGGGGATTTAGCTAGATTTCTCTCTCTATTTTTCAGCATAGGTGAAGCAGGGCAGGCAGCAGGATTGGGCTTCCAGGAACCGAGGAAGTCCATCCATTGGTCAGAGATTCTTTACCATCAGAAATTTACCAACAGAAAACAGGGATGGAGGTAGGGGTCAAGAAGTCTGGCTGGTTTGGGGCCTCACTGCCTCAATTCTGTTTTCAGTCAAGCCTTTCCAATTAGAGCCATAGGATCATAGATTTATATTGATGTAAGATCTTATGGGATGCTTATCCAACCTACACATTTAATAAATATTTAAAGTGAGGCCCATAGAGATTAAAATGGAATCATTATTTGAATCCATATCTTCCTTCAGTCTCCAAATACAGTTTATATCTCCTTGGGACAAAAGTTCTAAGTACTAGACCCCTGAATTTTGGCTCTGGTATCTAACTAGTAGAATTCATCAGAGCAAGATCTTTCAAATTTCCTTGACTGGGAATATTTGTAATGGGCATTGTAGATGAATGGAAACCACACTGGTCTTGAAGTCAGGAAAACAGATTTATCTGTTATATTCCTAATCAACTCATTTTTACCACTTTGTGTATCAGTTTTCTCATCTACAAAATGAAGTGGAAGGAATATATATGGCCTCTAAAGGTCCTTATCACACTAACAATCTATAATCCTAAGATTAAAAAATTAGGTCAAGCAGGGACTATGTGAAAAGCCAGGAAGAATGATGAATATCAACAACAATAAAAAAAAAAGAACAACAAAACAAAACAAAAAACAAGAAAAGAGGGTCATGGTTCTAAGGATCCCAGGAGGTTTGAATGAAAACCAAGCTGGATTCATTTTTAAAACAACCCAATTTATGAAAACCTAAGTCTAAAAATGAAGTCAGGAGGCAATTATTCATATTTCAAATAGATTCTTCACTTCAAAAGGAAAAAAAATCTGAGCAATTCCTTTAAATAGCATTGCACTTTAAAAATATAAGTCTATCTATGAAACTTTGTTAACCTGTAACTTTTCTGGGAACAAATTTATCAATAAAATTGTTTTGTTATAATCCTTTTAATGGTTGGGCAGGCCATTCATTGCCCCCCTGCCTCGAGATTTCTGAATATCTCCACCACCTGTCTTTGAACCTCTTCTCTTTCCTTTAAGTCTATGTTTCTGATTCTCTTTAGGTTAAGGCATCTGGTTAATATTTAATTCTTCACATAAATTCACACATCTGAGCAGAGGACAAGCCCATCGGGCTGGACATGACAAAGAAACACATTGTGTACCTATTCCCTGCACGTCAATCCATGTTTCCATGACAACTGGATTGCTTCAGCTGCTTTGAAAAGGAGGTCATTAAGGAACCAACAATAAAAACAGGAAATGAATATTCCTGCTGCTTTCCTCCTCACTAGCCTTCCTCACCACTACAAAATGGGTTTGGTACCTGGGAAAGTTAACCAAGTTACCTAGTCAGGTGGACTGTCATTCCGCCTGTTATGTCTTCACTGATTTTTAGTTCTATCACAATTAACTTGATCTGCTCACTAGCTCACTAAATCCACGCCCCAGTCTCCAAAGAACTCACAATGGGGCTCACAGAAGCATCATCATTTGGGATGCATGGAAATGTATTTAATTGCATTAAAGATACCTCATTCTTAATTAAAGGAGTACAAAAATGATGAAATGTCAGACTTAGTTGGCCACAAGATTAAAGAGAAATGTTGCAAGATCATTAAATTTAAATGTCAAGAGAAGCAATGGAAGTTAAATCTTGGCTCTATTATAGATGACTAACACACATATATAAAGCACATCCAGGCAGTTAAGTGGCAACAATAGATAAAGTGCCAGACTCTGCTCAGGAAGACCTGAATTCAAATCTGGACTCAGATAATAGCTGTGACCCCAAGCAAATCACTTAACCTGTAGGTGTTAGTTTCCTCATCTGTAAAATGAGCAGGAGAAAAGAAATCATAAACCACTTCAGTATCTTTGCCAAGAAAATCCCACATGGGATCATGAAGAGTCAGACATAACTAAAAATAACTGAAAAACAATAACAAAGTACATATATGCTGATTCTTCTTGTGTTCTTACTCTTCATCCTCACTTCTGCTGTGCACTATACAATATGGAGGCAAGCTTTCAGGCTTCGTATGTTAAGTCAAGAAAGACAAGTGACTTTGTCTGTGGCTCTCAAGCCCCGAAGCTCAAGAGGAAAGAGGCAGTAAGAGTTATTCTACTTGAATTTATCTTACATAGCCCCCAGCAGAGTAAATGAGCATTTTTCATGGCTGTTTTCCGTGAGAATTGACCATCACCAAAAAGAAGGATCTTGCTTCCAATGAGAATGGAGAACAAGTAGAATTTAACAGTGATCTAGAAGATGGATTAAGATTACATTTTGATTAGTAACATAACAGCTACATATGCAAAAAGTATAGGTTATTATCTCTACTCTAGGTGTATGAATGGCTGAAAGCACACTTCTATAATTATACCATCCTCACTAATATTTATATAGGAAGGAAACAAGCATTTGTTAAGTATGTGCCATGTGTCAGTCACTGTGCTAAGCTTTTTACAAATATCTCACAATAACCCTAGAACATGGGTGTTATTATTATCTCCCCCTTATAGATGAGGAAATTGAAACAGAAAGAGATAAAGTGCCATGCCCAGAGTCACCCAACTGCTAAGCATCTGAGGCCAGATTTGAATTCTGACTCTAAGTTGTGACTCCAGGTCCAGTATTTTATCTACTGAGTCACATAATGTTTCAAAGTTTGCAAGGAGATTAATTCTTTTTTGACTTCACAATACCCTGTTACATATATATATGTCTTAGATCTAATTATCTCCTCTTTATAGAAGAGGAAGTTGAATTATACAGAAAAATTAAAAACTCCTTGAAAGATTGGAACAGCAAATTTTTGGGAAAGAATTCATTATTTGACAAAAACTGCTGGGAAAACTGGAAAAGTTTGACATGAACTAGGCCAATACCTCAGATTATACACCAGGATAAGGTCAAAATGTATACCTAATTTAGACAAAAAAGGTAAAACCAAAAGCAAATTAGGGGAACATAGAACAGTTTATCTGTCATATTTATGGATAAGGGAAGAGTTTATGACCAAACAAGGGATAGTGATCATCACAAGATATAAAATGAATAATTTTGATTAAATTATATTAAAAAGTGTTTGTACAAAGAAAACCAATGTAGCGAAGTTTAGAAGGAAAGTAAAAAGTTGGGGTGAGAGGAATATTAGAGCAAGTTTCTTTGATAAAGCCTCCTTTTCAAATATATAGAGAACTAAGTCAAATTTATAAGAATCTAAGTCATTCCCCAATTGATAAATCATCAAAGGACTATGAACAGGCACTTTTCAGATGACGTAATCAAAGCTACCTACGTGGGGGAAAGCATGAGGGAAAAAATTTGGAACACAAGGTTTTACAAGTATGAAAAGCTTGCTATAAGATATTGATGCATATGTTTTGAAAATAAAAATCTAAAAAAAATGTGAACAACAACAGCAAAAAAACCCCAGAACTCTGAGGTACCATTTTACACCTATCAGATTGATTAATATGACAGAACAGGAAATTTACAAATCTTGCAGAAGATGTTGGAAAATCAGGATCCTAATGCATCGTTGGTGGAGTTGAGAACTGACCTAACCATAATGGAGAACAATTTGGAACTATGCTCAAAGAGCTAGAAAACTGTGCATACCTTTTAATCCAGCAATACTAATATTATCTCAAAGATGTCTGTATCAGCAATACTGTGCAAAGATTAACTGTGAATGAAACTATTTTCAGCAAGACAATAATACAAGACAATCCTGAAAGATTAATGATGAAAATGCTACCCATGTCCAAGAAAACAAAGAACTGGTGGAGTCTGAATGTGGATTGAAGAATGTTACTTTTCGCTTTCTTTGTTTTCCTTGGCTTGTTGTTTATAGTCTGTAGTTTTTTTCTCTACATAACTAATATGAAACAATGTTTTACATGACTACACATCTATAATCTATATTAAATTGTTTACCCTCTCAATTATAAGGGAGAAAGATAATTTGGAACTTAAATCTAAAAAATGGATGTTAAAATTGCTTTTACATGTAACTGGGAAAAAATAAAACATGAAAAAGAAAGACTGGATCAAATGCTTCAAAGAGAAAACAAATCAGAGGATTAAATCATAGGGAATCACAGCTCTAGAACTAGAAGAGACTTTAGAAAGTATCCAGTCCAAATCTCTCATATTATAGCTGAAAAAACTGAGGTCCAAAAAAGTTAAATGATTCTTGAGGTAATATGATGGTCGAGGCTAGTTTGGAACCCAGATCCTTTGATGCTAAAAATAATCTTGAAATAGAGTAGAAGCCTAATTTATGTAAGGAGGTTTGTAGTGCGTAAAAGGAAGAAAGACTGAATATAAAAGAAGTTTGAGGCTTAGATCCTTTAGGAAAGAAGCAGACTCATACTCCAAGGGGTGAATTTTATGGATCCATAGTTTCCTTAGGATAGCAAATTTGGTAATGGCCAGAGGAAGAATAAATAGTTGTAGCTGAGGGTGACTGAGATAGCTATTTGTCAATCTCAGCAAATGTAAAAGTCAGTTGTCTTTCTAGGACATGTATCTGAGACATGACAGAAATTCCTTAGATTTTTTTTCAAACCTGATGGCTAATACCCACTTATTTATTCATACTAAAAACAAATGATATGGCCAGAAAGAAAGCATTATGAAAATTGTGAAATTCTAGGAAGAAAATTGAATTCCTTAGGGGAGTGGGGAACATGAAAAAAGTGCTCTAAATTACAATTAATTAGAGAATGCAAATTAAGACAACTCTGAGATACCACTTCACACCCAGTAGATTGACTAATATGACAGAAAAGGAAATTTATAAATTTCAGCAACAATGTTCCTAAAGGGACTTCAGAAAAGACACGTATATCTGAAGAGTGAACTAATAAGAGGGTGCCTGAGAATCACAGATCCTATAAATTATTAATTCCTTGAATTGAGAATTGTTTTCTCTTTGTCCTTGTACTCACAGTGCTTAGCATAGTGCCTGACACATACCATGGGTACTTAATAAATGCTTATGATTTCCTCACCAAGTTCATCCTATAGATAGGATGCCATAATCAAAAATTCTGTAGAGAAAATCAGCTCAAGAGGGATAGGAAGATCTCAAGAATGGAATTCTTACAACACAAACTGTTTTTGTTTTGTACCTTATTTGTGATTTCATCATTAAAGGGAGTCTTAGTCATAATTTTTCTTTAACAATGTAGATTAGCACCTTCAACTGAAGTTAGCATTTTAGAGAAAAGTTGTAGGTATTGAGAGATTAAGTCACTTCTAAGAAGTGGGACTGGTGCTCAGGACTTCCAACTCTAAAGGGAGCTCTCTGCTCACTCTGTTTACTGCCACACAAAATATAAAGATTCCAATGAGGAAGAAAAGGGATGTCTAAAGTTACTGGTGTGGATTCATAAGGAACTCATCAGGCATGAAATTTTTAAAAATCCCTTTCTAAAACAGAACCAAGGCCAGGTGAGGAGGATGCATAAAAAGAATAGAAAAGTCTTTTAAAAATAGTGTCAGACTTTTAATAAAATAAACTACAAGGCAGGTCAAATATAGCATAATACTATGATTCTCTAGCACTGAAAAAAATAAAAGAATAGTGTTAAGAACAGGAAAGGGAAGAATAAGCTTTGGCTGTCAATGAATGCTAAAAAAGAAAAAGAGTAAAAAAGAACTTTAAAAATTCATATTGGGGCAAGAAAAAAATCAAGGCAGGGATAAGACTATTTATCCAATAAAGTGTTGGTAAAAAGGTAAAACTACTAAAAAACCTGTCTTGTTTCTGTTTTTTGGACCAAGAAGAATTATCTAGATATGACTCATTGTTAGTTGAAACCCAATATGTGAGAGAAGGCAATAGAGACCTTAATTGCCCTCAGTGAATAGGAGAGCTAGTGTCATAGAATCACAAAATTTGAGAGCTAGGTAACCATTTGTCAGGAATGTCATAAAGGGGAATCCTGTTCAGATACCGGGGTTCTGAAGCCCCCTTCAGTATAGACATTGCATAATTGTCAATATTAGGTAGCATTTCTGAAGTACCCGTCGAAATGAATTGATAGCTATTTCATAGAAGTATAAAGTGAGGCAGCTAGTTAGGGCAGTGAATAGAGAAATGGACTTAGAATAGAGAAGACCCAAGTTCAAATGCAGCCTCAGACATTAGCTGAATGAGCCTGGGTAAATCTTATACCCTCTGTCTGCCTCAGTTTCTTCAAGCATAAAATGGAACCAATAATAGCATTTGCCTCCCAGATGAGGATCAAAGGATTCAATTCAACAAACCCTTAGAAACAATCTAGAAGAAGACACCATATCATGAGAATAAAATGACAGAGGTGTGACTGATGTGTTACTACATGCTGTGTACAAATATTTGAGGGAGAATAAAGAGTAAATATTTGTACTTTACTGAAAGGCAAAGTTTAGTCCAGATAATTTCAGATGAGAAAACTGAGGCTTAGAAGTCAAGTGACTGGCCCTGAGTCACATAGCTAAGTAACTGTTCAAAGCAAGATTTGAACTCAGGTCTTCCTGATTCCAAGTCACTGTGCTCCATGACAATGCATCTGTAAAATGGGGACAAAAATAACCCCTATCCTAAAGGATTATCATGAGAATCAAATAATATAGAGAGAGCTTTGAAAATTATTAAACACTACATGAATACTGGCTATTATAATTATTGTTTACAAAGCCTTTATGAAGGGGGAAAAGAAGGAAATCAGCTAACACAAGAAGAGCTAATGAAGAATAATAGCTAGGTGGACAAGATAGTCCAGGTTTAAGGGATGGGATGAAAAGACAATACTTGCTTCCATTCTTTGTGGAATTATATGTTATATAACTTAGTCCACAAGGACTCATTGAGATTCAAGAAATAACTTACATGAAGGGCCTTGGAATTCTTCTTGAAAACAAGCAACATTGGTTTAAAAAAAAAAGACCCTTGGAAAGGTCCAGCTTCCATAGGTTGAGATGAAGCCACAGCTGAGACTGGCCGGGAAGTCAGCTTGTGTCTGGCTGAGAAGTTACACCTGGAACTGTCTGGAAAACCACAACTGTATCTGACCAGAAGTCAATAGTATGGATTTTACACACACAGACACACACACACACACACACACACACACACACACACACACACATTTATATCTCAGTAAAGAATAAAATTATCAAAGGTGTACATTTGCTTTTTTTGAAAGGCCAAGTGAAAATATTTTTTCCATAATAAATTATAATTCTTGATGATTATAGTAAAAATGCTGAAAGGAAGAAGATGAGAATTATCCACTAGACTAGGTAACTCCCTCCCAGCCCTTCTCAAGCCCATTTGACAAAACAAGCAGGTTGTGATAGTCAGCCATGTTATCTCATATAACATCTGGAGGAATGTTTTCTTACTTTCTATAGACTCATCATCAGGGAATGTCTCTCTTCTGAGATACCATTTATGCTTCTATCCTTTCTCCCTCCCATCATGGTAACTGACTCTACCTTTCATTTCTGAATGAAACCTTAAGTTTTCCATTGGTGAGAGTAAGCCCACATCTCATGATTCTATCCAGATATAGAAACTGATTATTAACTTATTGTCTCTATAGCAATCCTCCCCTGAATTCAATAACTAAACTCTTACCCCAAACCCCCACAAAACACCATTCCCTACCTCCCTAATTATTTCTACTTTCATTGGCTCTTCTTTACCATTTGGTCAATTCATCCAATTTTAGCTCTGGGAGGTCTGGGTTATTTCTGTTTTGAGATCTTACACACCTACTCAGACAATGCCTTAAAACACTGAAGCCCACCTGTCCCTATCTTTACATTCCAGAAGCTGCATAGCCTGTCATCACCCAAAAATCTCTAAGTAATAATCACAGTATCCAACTGACAGATTCACATTTTTACAAGCTCAACAATCACTGGGAAACAGGGTTCAGAAGACAGTTATTCAAAGAGAAGAACACTGAAAATCTAGATGCAATTCTACAAAAATATCAGCCTTTTAGAGTCGGGAACACCTGAATTCAAATCTTGTCTCGGATATGATAACGGGCAAATCACTTAATCTGTCAGAGTCTCAGGCAACCCTCTACTACTAAGTTAATGAAGAATTGCTGATCTATGATAATGGAATGGATTTCTTCCCTGGGGGTTCCTTATGCACTGAGGAATTCACAGATGCAACTGTTCCTCTAACACAGGCGTATGTAAAGACAGTATGTGTGGTGTGGCAATGCGGAGACTAAATGAAGTCTTGCAAAGGCGCATTTTCTGAACTAGAAACAGATCCAACTGAAAATTTCTTATAAATGCCCTGCACTTGAAATCTGGGAGCTCAGAATACATTATATCTCCCAGAAATGGGACTTTTTTGTGACATTTTGCTGAAAATGAATAGATCATAGAAAATGGGAGAATCTCCAACATCATCTAGTTCTGGGATGCTTACCCTTGTTTATGTCTTGGATCCTTTGACAGTCTGGTGAAGCCTATGGGCATCTTCTCAGCTTAAGGTTTCCAATGCATCAATAAAATACATATGATTCCAAAGGAAACCAAAGATCAGTGAAACTAAAGATGTAATTTTTCCCAACCAAATTAACAGATTCCTCTCAAATCTATTTGCATACACCTTGCAGGTCCATGGATTCTAGGTTAAGGACCTTGGATTAAGTCCAAGGAAAATACATTTTTTCTTCTCTTAAAAAGAGAATTTAGTTCTATAATCTGCTCTCTGATACCCTGCAGAAAAAGCCTGTCTTAAAAGCCAGGAAAAAAATGTATAAAATATTTCATATAAACAATCACAAAAAAAACCTCACTGAAATATTGTGTATGCCTTCTTTGGTCAATGTGTGGAATAGAATGCTGGATCTAGAGTCAAGAAAGCTTGAACTCAAAAACCTGCCTCAGATACTTAATAACTGTCTGATCCTGGGCACTTGACTTCTGTCTGCCTTGGTTTCCTTATTTGTAAAACGGAGACCACAGTGGTATTTATCAGCTCAGGCTATTATGAGGACAAAATGAGATAATAGTTGTAAAGAGCACTGTAAGCTATGAGGCTTTATATAAATGCTCGTTATTGTTATTGTCATTATAATGATGACAACCATATCACTTTTATTCTGAATGCTCCTTGCAGACTTAACTCCTATTTAAGAACCTGAAAATAACAGAGAATCTAGGTCAACTCGTATTTGTGCAAAAAGCCTCTCTACATCTCTGAGAAGTGGTCATCCATCCTCCACTTGAAAAATCTATTTTGAGGGGAACCTGCTTACTCCCAAGGCAACTGGCACAGCATCAGATAACTCTAACCATTAGAGAGTTTTTCCTAACATCATATCTAAGTCTGCTTCTTTACCTCCCTCCCATTGTTCCCTCCTATTGTTCCTAGTTTTGCCCTCTGGGATAAAGTGGAAGAAATATAATCCTTCCTCTACATGGCAGCATTGCAAATATAACTATTTTAGCTTCTCTAAGTCTGCTCTCTACAGGTAAAATTTGCTAGGTTTCTTTAAATGACTTTATTTCATTTAATTCAATGCATCACACATAGTGCTTGCTGTACTCAAAAAACTATGCTAGACACTGGGATTTCAAGGTTTGTTTGTTTTGCTTGTATGATAAGACGGTTCCAGCCCTCAAAGGAACTTAGATCCTATTGGGAATGGGAGGGGAATATGGTATGCATTAACTATAAAATATATGGAGTATGTTGAGAGCAAAGAAAGAGTCAGACAAAATGTTCCAGGGAATTTGAGGATGAAGGTAGAGTACATTTTCAGCTGGAGGATTAGGGAAGTTTTTTATGAAAGAAGTCCTGCTTGAACTGAGGTAAATGAGGTAAGAATTTTGAAAGGCAAAGGTGAGGAGGGAATGAATTCTAGACATGAGAGACAGTCTGAGCAAATACTTGAAGGTGGGAAGTTGGTTGCTTCTGAATAGAATGTGAATTCCTTGAGAGCAGACACTACTTCAATTTTTCTATTTTATCTCCAGAGTTAGCACAGTGCTTGGCATATAATAAATGCTTATTTGATACAATAGAGACAACTAGGTGGCCCCATCATACATGTAGTGCTAGGTTGGATTCAGGAAGTCCTGAGTTCAAATTCAGCTTCAGATGCTAGCTCTGTGACCATGGGTAAGTAATTTAACTTTTGTTTACCTCAGTTTCCTTGTCTGCAAAATGGGAATAATAATGCCGCCTAAGTTATAAGGTTGCTCAAAGGATCAAATGAAATTACATTTGTAAAAAAAATGCTTTTCCAGGGGATCTGGCACATAGTGGATGGTATATAAATGTTTAATTTCTTCCTTCTCTTATAAATGATTATTTATTTATTCATTTGAAAATTCTAAGCACTATATAATAATGTCAGTTGTTGTTATCCTTGAGGGAATCAGCATCAGCATCTACAGAAGTAGTTATTCTTGCCATCGTACATATACAAAAAAGGGGAGCTTAGAGAAAATAGGGAACCCTAGAAAATTTGTCAGTAGGGTAAGAAATAGACTTGTGCTTCAGCAAGATTATTTTGGGTGAAAGATGTGGTGCCATATGGGTCATTCAAAGGGCAAGAGGGAGACCATGTATAGTGGGTAAAATTTACAACCGATAACTCCCAAAGTCAACTTTGGAAACAAAAGTGGAAGAAATGGCATTATCATCATCATCAAAATAACTCATTTCCATAGAATTTTAAGATGTGCAAAGTAATTTTCACACATGATCTCATTTGATTCTCAAATTAACCCAAATTGCTTTTATTATCCCCATTTTACAGAATAGGAAACTGAGGCACAAAGCACAAAACATTTAATTTGGTTACTCATGCTGGTTAATAACTTGTGTCATTCTTGACTCTTCCCTTACACTTATTCCACATATCCCATTGATATTTCTGACATCACTCATATTCTTTATCTTTTTCCCACTCACACAGTCATGATTCTGGTAGGCTCTCATCACTTCACATCTGGACTATTATTACAATAGTCTGCTTGTTGTCCTCCCTTCTTGAATTCTTTTTCTTTTCCAATCCACTCACCACTCATCTACCAATTTGCTTTTTTTTTTTTTTTTAATTTTAGTGTAGATCTGACTCCCTTCCTCAGGAACCTCCAATGGCTCCCTATTACCTCTAAGATCAAATATAAACTATTATATTTGACATTTAAAACCCTTCCCAACCAAGCCCATTCTTATATTTGATTCCCTTCAATGGTTTCTATGTCACGCAGGTGTGGCTTGTTGGTCACATTTCTTCCCACCTGACACTCCATCTCTCAGTTTTTCCCTGGCTATTTCTCCTATCTGGAACTTCCATCCTTCTAACATCTTGGTTTCTTAGAATCCTCAGGTCAAATACCACATCTGTAGGAGCCTTTCCCAGTTCTTTCCACCCTGTCCCTCATGAAACTTCCCTCTGAAACTGCCTTTTATTTGAACTATTCATCTTCTGAAGCAGCTAGGTGGCGCCATAGTGCATAGAGTGCTGAACCTGTAACTCATCATCCTGAATTCAAATATGACTTCAAATATTAACTGTGTAATCCTGGGGTAAATCATTCATACCTGTTTATCTCAGTTCCCTTATCTGTAAAATGAGCTGGAGAAGAAATTGGCAAATTGCTCTAGTTTCTCTACCAAATGGGGTCATGAAGAATTGGACATGACTAAAAATGACTAAACAACAATAACAACAAAATATATCTTCTATGTATTTAATTTCTCATTTTTAGTATATATCATACTAAGTGTGAGGAAGAATTTGAATCCAAGTCTTCTTGCTCCCAAGACTATCACTCTGTCGACTACATCATGTTATCTCATACTGGGTAAAATATATATCATTGAAGGAATCTACAACTGGAAGAGATGATGGATTGGTCACATAATAAAAACAAGGAATAACAAATAGACAGTTTATAAAGGAAGGTGCTATACACCTTCAGAGAAAGAGGAGATATTTATAAGTGGAAATATTTATAGTATAACTATACATATATAAGTATGAGTATATGTGTTTATATGTATATGTTTATAGATATTTATGGATCTATATGGTTACAATTAAACATGGATATAGATATTTATATTAGTGGTTTAATCGTTGCCTTCTTTGAGGCAGGAGTGAGGAGGAGGGAGAAAAGAATAAAGTAAAAAAAGCACCACAAAGAACAAAAGAAAACCTGGTAGGAAGCAAAGAAGAGTTGAGTAAATTTTGAAGACAATGTATAATATTTATTATGTAAGTTTTCTTGAAATGGAAGTTTATTGTTTCATATTAAATCCTCTCATATTCTGCTGTGTACATGGAAATGGTCTTTTTTCTCCTCTCATTTTGTATTTAAGTTTAACATGAATAAAAAAATTTCATCAAAACAACAAGAAATGGACAGGTAATTGCTGCATTATTCTCCTTGTTGCAATGAGTGCCCTGTCTAAATCCAGGTGATAAGGAGTATGGTGGTATCACAACCAGGAACAAGGAAAAGGAGAGAAATGGCAGGTTTAAGAGGGAAGTTGAAGAGTTACTCTTCATGATCTTTTTCCTGTTTTCTTTACTAGTTGCCCTTTTCTGAATGCTCCAACTTACACTGTTCTTCACAAGTTGTGATTCTCAGAACTGAAAAGAATACCTCACATGTGGTCTGACCAGAGCAGAGGACAATGCCAGTCTAACCTTTTCTGTATCTTGAACACTGTGCTAATAATGTAATTTAAAATCACACTATTTTTGGCTGCTCATTTCATATTGAGCTTGTAATCAACTAAAGACCCTAAATCTTTTTTCATTTGAATTATTATGTAGCCATGTCAGTCCATTCTGCATTTGGGCAATAGATTCTTTGAAACAAATTTCAAATTTAATCCAGCAGTTAAACCTCTTGGTTTTAGTACCCCCTTTATATTCTTAAAAATCATTGAGGACTCCAAAGAGCTTTTGTCTCTACTATCTCTATTGAATATGTCTGCTGTATATTCATAAGAAAATGAAAGTTTAAAAAGCAAATATATAATATTATTATGAAAATGGCTTTTTAATGCATGGCCCCCCCAAAAAGTCTCATAGATCACCATACATCCCTAGAGCATACTCTAAAACTACACTTAATTGATAGGTTAAAGCTGAATGCATCCTCACTACATTTCATCTCATTACACTTAGGCCATCTTCTGGTCTATTGAGATATTTTGGGATTCCAATTCTGCCTTGCAACATGTTAGGCATTCTTCCCAAATTTGGGTCACCTGTACCTTTGCTGTGCATGTCATCTGTGCCTCATCCAAATCACTGACAAAAATGTTAAGCAGCAGAGGACAAATCTTTTGGCACTCCATTCAAGATGCCCCTCTAGGTACATATGCTTCCATTAGTCATCACTCTTTGGGTTCAGCCAGTTAGCCAGTTCTAAATATACCTAAATGTATTATTATCCAGTCTACATCTCTCCATCTTATCCTCCTGGATATTGTGAAAAAGTTATATCAAATGTCTGCTTGGAGTTCTGGCACACTGTCTACAAAATTCCCATGCTCTACTCTGAATAAGAAAGAAGAAAGAAGGAAAGAAAGAAGGAAGGAAATAAGACTTTATTAAGCACTTATTAGGTGTCCAGTTTTATGCCAAGCATCTTACAAATATTTCATTTGAATCTCACAACAACCCTACAAAATACGGGCTATTATTAACTATTTTACAATTGAGGAAATTGAGGCAAAAGTTTAATAACTTGCTTAGGGCCATACAGCTAGTAATTATCTGAGATCAGGTCTTTCTGACTTCAGACCTAGTGCTTTAGTCACTGTACAATCTAACTACAGAAGAGGGAGTATCTTAATCTGACTATGTACCTTAGTTCATTTGGGAAGGGAGAGAGATTCTGTGAAAACAAGATAATGCAGTAATGTGTTTTTTTTTAACCAATAGTCCTGACTTTTTTTTATTTGTTTATTTTGTATTCTTGGATTATTTAATTTTTTCTTCCAAGAGGGGGAACAACATATTGATTCATTAACATTTATGCCCACCTAGCTAAGAAAACAACAAGAAAATAGCAAAGGATAAACTCCAGGAGAGAGAAAAGTCTATTCCTATAGAGTACATTTTAGAATGCTTAACATTTCACTCATGCTGAGTTTGCCATCAGGGCAAAGAAGCTTCATGCTCCTCTTGGAGAGATCTCAAATCTTTGTGCTTCTAGAGCCAAAAAGGAATTTAGACATCATCCAGTTCAACCCTTGGGCTTTACAGATGGAGAAACTGAGGCTCACAGATGTGTCTTTTTGGTGATTGTATAACTATGAAGTGGGAGATTCTAAGGTCTTCTGACAACAATGCCAAAATCTTTTCACTCCACCAAACAGATTCTATCACTGTTGCAGTCTTTGTCCTCATTATTGCCCCAAATTACCTTTTCAGACATGTTGGGAGTAGACTAGGATTCTGGTTCCGGATCAAATTTGAGGAAATATTTTAGTACAGGTAGCCTAAGGCTCTATCCAGATGGAACCTTTAGTTACTGCTGCATAATAATTGGCTAAGTCTGGGCCAGACACTGTACCAAGAGGTTCAGTTAAGGCTGATTCCTCCGACAACTGAAAACAGGCATATGAGAATAATCTTCTATTAGGCAAGAGAGCCAGTAGTAGGGTATCAGAGGAAGCACACAATTAGATATCCTTCCTTCTCTTGCTTTTCTATCCTTCATCAGTTTGCAGATCTGCTCATAACCTCGCAAAATAACCACCACCAAAAGAGTCATTGAAATGTTTAAATTTTCCAATTTCACCTGGGCAGTTTCCACCTGATTGTCACTTTTCTCAATAAGTGTGCACATCAATTCAACAATAACATTACTTTTGGAAAGAGCTTGTTAATTGACTGCCTTATGGCTCCCTGTGATTTTCTAGACCAAAATCCCCTTCCTTAACTATCTTCCCCAATAATATTACTTCTGGAAAGAGCTTATTAATTGACTGCCTTATGGCTCCCTGTGATTTCCTAAACCAAAACCCCCTTCCTTAATAATCTTCCCCTAAATGTGTTGCCTTCCCCATTAACATACGACATACAGATTGTTTCTATTGTATCTGTATCCCAAATGTGTAGCACAGTGCCAGGCACAAAGAAAGAATTTAATCAATGCTTTTTTATTCATTCAGTCGGTCAATTGGTTTTTATCTACCCTCAGTTCTAATTGATGGTTTTATTTCCTACTTATTTCCTACTTCCTTCTCACATACCCTTATTTTTAGTTCTATGAAGACTAAACTCCTCCTTTCTCACTAAAGTCAGAAGAGCCCTAAAACTGAGCCCTTCACTTATACTTTTGAGTCTGTCCATCTTTTTGGACTTCCATCTCATTCATACCATCCCCCCTAGTATCTTCAGTGCTTTCTCTCCCTGTAGACTCACAGACAGTTATACCTGGAAAGGACATTAGGGATATAGCCCCAACCACCTCCATTCACAGATGAAGCAACTGAGGCATGGAGAGAAATGACTTGATCAAAGTCCCATAAGAGTACATGCCAGAATCTAGCCTTAAACTCAGGCTTTTAAATTCTATGTCCAGTACTCTTTCCACTATAGCATACGGTTTTCCTATTCTTCATCATCTCTTCCTCAAACACATACAAGGTCCCCCTCCCATCAAAATAAGTTTCCCTCTCTCCAGCCCCTGCATACATTCTCCACTTTCAATATGTAGCTAGCATCTGTCTGATCAAGAGACAAGCTTCATATTGCACTGTACTGATCCATTCTGTGTAACAAGTACAAGATCTCTAATTTTGAACCCTGGCATTCCTGCAGGTTCCCAATGAAATTGGGACTGAGGGCACAAATAATGTCTGCAGCTCCTTAGCAAAATTCCAAGAGAAAAAATCTGAAAATAAAAGCCAGGGGGGTAGTCTAATAAGTAAAATATTCATAAAAATTCAAAATATGCCTGCCTCCTGCCAAGGAGTCCATGCCCTGGATTTCTCAAGGCCATCGGCTAAGTTGTCATCTGCCATGACCATGTCTAGCTAGAAGGACGGAGATTTCTAATCCTGCCAAGATGGCTTGATTGTCTCCTCTTTCATATTTTCAAAAATTTGCCATTTAGGGGCTGCAAAAAAGAAGAAAGTAAGTCTCTCTAGAGAAATACCAGATTCTTTTTTTTCCTTTCATCTCTTTTGTATATTTTTGTTGGAACAATCTCCTCTATCATTCCTTAAGAAGGAGCAGTAATAGTAGTAGTTCTGGAGTATGGATATGGGCTTCAAATTCTGCCTCTGATGTTTACTACCCGCGTGATCATCTATAAATTATTTAACTTCCTTAGGCCTCAGTTTCCTAATTTGTAAAATGGGTGTGGGCTAATTGGTCTCTGAGGTAACTTCCAGCTCTAACCTCCTTAATTCTCTGGGATTCCCTCCTCCATGACCCACAGATACTCCCCTTAGGATACCATTTTTTCTACATTTTCTGAAAGCATGGTCCTAAAGACTTGGTCTTCTATCCTCCCCCCAGACAATCTCCCTGGACCCTCTTTCTAATATTCTGCAGAAATTATTTTTGGGATGCCACCTTCTGTCTCCCCTGAGAGCCAGATCCACATCCCTTAGACATGGTCTCCAAGATATTCCTCCCTCACTACTTTCTAGGATCCTCCTAGATATGACTTACTAGATATACCCTGGATATGTCATTTACAATCTCGAAGGTTCAATTTTCTTAATTTTTCTTGGAAAGCAAGGATAATTTCTTCATTATCACAAAGTTCCCTCTAACTGATAAGATCTCCCTGAAGTTAGAAATTCTATTTTCTTCTTGCTGTGTCTACACCCCCTCCATAGTTTTCAGATTTGAACACACTCCTAATATCTCAAAACTAACACTGATGAATTGAGTCAAAGCAAGTGCACTAATTTATTAAGCCTCTAACTCTTTCCAGTCACATTAACCAATGTTATACAGATCTTTAGCAATACAAAAGTAAAAAATCAAATGAGGAAGAGTTTAAAATCTTTAAATACATTGAGAAGTCCTTGGAAATGAGGGATGAAATAAAAGTGGAGTTCTTCATAAGATTACAAGGGCTTCATGAGAATTGAAGCAAGGAAGCACATTCTGGTTATTATCCTAAGGGTACTTTTGCTTTCTATCTTGTACTGTGGTTATCTGTGCACTTGTCCTCCTCTAATATTTCATATTTTTATAGTGTTTTAAGGTTTGCAAAATACTTTCTTGCAACAACCTATGAAGTTGGTAGTAAAATATTATACTGTTTTATTAATTATACTATTTTACTAATGAGTATACTAATCAGAAAGGTTAAATCACTTGCCCAAGCTCATATTGTTGTTGTTGCTTTTTCTTCATTCTCCAAAAGACCAGTATATAAGGGAATTAATACTACAACATGCTAGGATTTAAGTGAGGGAGAACTGAGCAAAGTTACCAGCCTCATTCTCTCCTCTGGAGTCCATTGGCAAGACATAGATTAGGACAACTGGAAATGGCCCTGGATGCAGCAAAAGACCTGGCCTTCTTAAGCTAGTTCAAAAGTAAAAGAGCTTAGATTCATGTCCTCTTTCCATTGTAGCGTAGTGTCTCTCCTTATCCCCTAATTAGATTATGAACTTATTGAGGGCAAAGTCTAGGTCTTTCTTTTTCATTTTTTGGGGGTGGGGTTTACTGAAGTTTGCCTGGGCAAGTCCAAGTCAATGCCTAAGTGAAATTGTTCAGCAGTACTTAACTTCTCTGCATGGGATAGCCTATCACAGACTAGAGCCTTGCACATAGTAGGTACTCAATAAACACATCAAATCACTGCATATTTTGTAATCCCTTTTGTTTTCCTTTCCCCATCCCACTGGAGATTTTATATGGGAAATGAAGAGAAAAAACTACAGATAAAATCAGATGTCAACATGGGTACAGAAATAACCTATTCATTCAGCAAAGGAGGGGAGCATAAACTTAAGATGACCAGGGAGGCTTTGTTTAAAAAAAAAAAAAGCAAAATGCAAGCATTGCCATCTGAAGGACTGCCAACCTCCATATCAGAATGTGTCAACAACAGTAGCTACCCCACTTAGTCCAGAGAGCTTCAAGAATGGGTGGTGGTTTGCAGCCAATTTTTTCTTATAATTAATAAAGGCTAGAGCCTTTCTATCCTGTTTGTATGTATGGGTTCTGCAACTACTCTGGAATATAATACATATAAGCAATCAGTTAACTGTGCCAATATTTTGCTTGCTCAGAATATGCATTATGTATTTGAGGCATTCTGCTCTTAGTCCTTCCTTAGCTGCCTTAATTTCTTGCATATTATAGACTTTGACAATCATTTCTTCATCTGCATTTCATTGTCTCCTTTCAGCACTATAAAAGTACACCTACACCCAAAGGGCAGGCCTGGTGATCACAATATAGACAATTTAATTCAAATCAATAAACATTTAAGTGCCTATAAAATGCAAGATATAGTACTTGTATTTTCTGATATAAAGGAGGGAAATCTGTCCTACTTTTTATCATCATCCCTGCTAGGGACTAAACTGGACTCCAATGAAGCAGTAGAAAGGATTACAATGAAAACAGAGGGAAGTGTGGTGGGTCATCAGATAGAAGGAGTCCTGGAGTTTGGCCCTTAACACCTGATTCTTCACTCTGAGCCGTTACTCAAAACACAACCACTTTAGGAAAGTGCTGATACTGGAGGCCCCAGTGGGGTAGCGGCGTTTGCTTCAGTAAGCATTATGCTAAAAATTGTCATTTTTGTTTGTTTGAGCTCTTTTAAGGATAGAAAAATTTTGGAGCAAATGAAAAACTTTATAGAGGGAAAAGCATTGGAAAAAAGGCCTCACTCCAACAAAAACTTGAGCATAATCTAGCTATAGGTTTCTTGGCTACCTCAGTTTCCCTTTGGGAGAAGATAAAATCTGACAATCAGCACAAAGATAAAGGGTCTACAATCATTGAAATGACTGTTTAATTAATGCCTTGCTTGGTTCCAAGATCCTAAGATAATAAGATCATATTGGTAAAGTGATTTGTCACCATAAATCATTATACAAATGTCAGCTATTATCCTGGTTATCACCAACCTTTTCTTAGAGTGAAAGATGCTACTTGAGGGTGAAGTATTAACTTAATATAATGCAATGGCACAACCATTAATTAATCACCCACTATGTGCTGGACATTGGAGATATGAAGATAAAAAAGACAATTCTTGAATTAAAAGAGCTTACAGTCTATAGGGGACAGCTGACACCTTCAATCCAACAATTCCATTAACAGCTATTAATCATGATTATGTGCAAGAGACTGTACTAGGTGCTGAGGACACAGAGAAACACCAAAACAGTCCCTGCCTATGAGAAGCTCAAATTACATTGGAGGAGGTTACAAAATTTACTGGATTAAATAAATACAAAACACATAAACAATAATACAACCTAATTTATAGAGTAAAAGAATGCTGGGGGAACAGAAAATGCCTCATGTGTCGGAGATGGCATTAGAACGGTAATTTAAAGGAATCTAAGGAGAGATGGACTAGATTATAAGGCAGCTAAGTGACTCCATAGTGCACAGAACACTAGGCCTGGAATCACCAAGTCTCATCTTCCTGAGTTCAAATCTGGCCTCAGACACTAGTTGTGTGACTCTGGGGAAGTCACTTAATCTGTTTGTCTCAATTTCCTCATCTTTAAAATGAGCTGGAGAAGGACATGGCAAACCACTCTAGTATCTTTGCCAAGAAAACCTCAAATGGAGTGACAGAAAGTTGGACACAACTGAACAGCAATAAAGGCATGGAGGTGGGGAATAGAATGTGACATAATACAGGCAAGAGGTGGTGAGAGTCTGAGCTAGGGGACAGATTATATATGAAGTGATAAAGAGATGGGAGAGAGATAGTGGGATCAACAAAAAGGGGGCCAAGGGAGAGAAAAGAGTTTATGTTGTGAACCTGGATGACAAGAAGAATGATGGTGCCATCAACAAAATAAATATGATACAACCAAGAATGTGATGGGCAAAGGGAAGATCATGGCAGTGAAAAGAACACTAAATGTGGACTTGTGGGACCGGAGTCTGAATCCCAACTGTCCTACTTACAACCTGTGGGACTTTGGGCAATTCTAGGCCTTAGTTCCCCTTCTGTTAAATAACAACAGTTTTTGTATTAGATGCCCTGAAATTTTTCTTCCAGTTATAGATCTATGATACCACCATTAGATTTAAACAAATAAAATGATCCCAATAGACTTCCCTTGAAGATGAGGACCATTTCATTTTTTGTTTCTATATCTTCCATGCATGGGACTTGGCACATAGTAGGTGCTTTTTAAAAAGTGTTAAACTGAATTCAATGTTGTCTTAAAAGCAAGAGCAAGGAAAGATCACTTTCAGTTGGGGAATATTAGAAAAGGTTTCACTAGAGAAGTTCACCACTTCAGCTAAGCCCTGAAGGAAAAGAGGAATTTCAAAATGCTGCAATGTGAAGATATCACAGGATCATAAATTTAGAGTTGGAGTGCATTCCAGGCCTGGAGAAGTGGGAATGGAGATGGGGTGGGATGGACTGCATTCTTTCATAAGAAAAGTTTTAAGCTCTCTGCCAAAGGTTGTAAGGCTTTGTTAGCAGAGTTAATTAAAAGTGCTAATTTCATGCCTTAGATCTCCTGACTCAGGATAATGTCACTTTTGGTCCTGGAGGAGCAGGACTACTGTCTCTTTCTGATGGAGGGACTGCCACATCTCTCCCTGAGATGATCTTCCACCTGCTCTCTATATATCTTGTATCTACACAGTTGTTTTTATGTTCTTTCGTCATTAGAATATGAGTCCCTTGAAAATAGATAGTTTCTGTTTTTCTTTGTATCCTCAATTTTAGCACATTGCCAGGCACATAGCAAGCATTTAATAAATGTTTATTGCTTCACTGAATATGTCCAAAATAGGAATGGGGCCAAGATGGAAGTAGTCACTACATTTCCTTGCAATCTGGCTTTTGACCTCCTTATGTAAATGAAATCTCTCAAAGGTTATCAGCAAGATCTCAAAAATTCTAAACCAATGACACTTTCTCAGTCCTTATTCTCCTAGACTCTATATAACTTTTGACAGTACTAAATAACCCCTCTTGTTCCCCACAAACCCAGACACTTTCTTTCCTTGGCTTCCATTAAACTACTCTGATTCTACTACCTTTCTGACAGCTCCTTATTGGTCTCCTTAGAAAAATTCTCCTCCTCCTCCTGCCCACCACATTCTATTCAGGACCAACCTTCTGCTCTCCCTCAGTAATCTCATCATCTGCCATGAGTTAAGTTATCAATTATCATCTCTGTGCAATGTTTTATGTAGACCTTGCTCTGGTTGGCAAAGGATCTACCCTGACTTCTCTGGGACAACACTGACTAGAACATGCTGGTTCACAAAAAATAATGAGATTTTAACAAAATGGGAAGCTATTGGCTTGAGTTTGAAGGATGGTTTGGGCAGCAAGTATTATGCAGCCTTCGAGACCAAAGTGAATCATTTGCCACTGGCAACAAGCCTGCCTCTACAGCAATTACCTGGTGAATGGGGCAATAAATGTTTGTTGAATCAAATTGAATTAAATCTAAAACAAACACATGCAACCTCAGGCCTGAATTACTTGGATCAGTAGTTTACTGATCCTAAATTGCTGATTACTCTGTTACCCTTCACTGTCCACCAAGTGGTTAGTGCTTAAGGCTAATGAGGCCACAGCCTCAGCCATCTTTCTCTCAGATATGTTCCATTGGCCCCAAAGGGATGAGAGTAGAGTACGGATAGCTCAGTTCTCTCTATCCTGATTACTTGGGGACACAGTTCAGCACTGTGGACAGTGGCCCTGAAGAGTCATAAGTGAAAGGGAACATGTTTTCACTGTACAGTTGTCAGAGAAAGCCTAAAAATGGGGAGGGGGTGGGAAGGAAGAGGTGACAGGAAAGAAGGTCAGAAAGTCATAAACAGCTACTAATAAAAGCAGGGGGTAGTCTTTTAATTAGGTAGAAATCGTCCTTAATTAAACTCCAGCAGCAGTAGTAGGATCCTTCCTAGATCCTTTCCTTTCTTTCTCCTTTTTCTTTCTCCACCTTCTTTCCAGCCTCAGGCCACATTAACTATCACCCTCTTCAAACAATATGAGTTCTCAAGGATGGACACTTCCTCTCATTCTGTATGTGATAGCAGAGTATTTAAAAATAGTATTTATCATGTTTCACTTCTGCTAAAATAAAGGAATGGGACTTTTTCTAATCCTAAAGGACACAGCTTCCCCTTTCATAAGGAAAAAAAAGGCAGAATCCTAGTTCTAGAAGAACTCAGAAACTATATTTTCTGACCCTCTTATTTTACAGATGAAGTTCTGAAGTTCACAGAAATAAGGTAATTTACTCAAGATCATTCAGATAGGGGAGATCAGAGGTAGCATTTGAACCCAGGGCATCTGATCTCAGAGCCATTATGCCACTCTGCTTCTTCAGGAATACAGGAATATCTCCAAATATCACATTTGTTCATTCATTACTCAGCTGGTACTTAAGCTGACATTATTTCACATGTTCACTAGGGTAGCTGTTTTCTACTCTTAAAGAGCCCAATTTTTGTGTTCTGCCTGAGGGTATGAAAATACTTGAGGCTATGGCCATATGGAAAAGGAAGGCAAAAACCATTCTCCTGTCCTTTCTTCATTACTGCCAGTGAATATAAGATTTCAGAAAGATCTGGAGATACATACATGAACTGATGCTAAGTGGATTGAGTAGAACCAACAGAACATTGTACACAGCAATAACAAGATTATGTGATGATCAACTGTGATGGACTTGACTCTTCAACAATGAGATAATTCAGGGCAAATCCAATGGACTTGTGGTGGAGAGAGCTATCTGCATGTAGAGAGATGTGGAAACTGAATGTGGATCACAACATAGTATTTTCACCTTTTTTGTTGTTGTTTGCTTGCCTTTTTCCCTTTCTCATTTTTCCCTTTTTGATCTGATTTTTCTGGTGCAATGTGAGAAATGTGGAAATATGTTTAGAAGAATTGCATATAATTAATCTATATTGGATTACTTGCTGTCTAGGGAAAATGGAAGGTGGGGTGGTAAGTAACACAAGATTTTTCAAGGGTGAATGCTGAAAACTATCTTTGCATGTATTTTGAAAAATAAAAAGCTATTACTATAAAAAAGAAAAAGAGAAAAAAATTAAAAACAAATAGTTTAAACATAAAAAAGGATACCTCTAAGTGTGAATGTTCAATAGTAATAGTTTTTATATAGCATCTTAAGGTTTGTAAAGCACTTTACATGTTAACACATTTAATCCTCACAATTATCTTTCGAGGCAAGTGCTATTATTATATCTCTCTCTATTTTTCTTCAAATGAGCAAACTGTGGTTGAGAAAGACAGCTCATAAATGTGTGAGGCAGGATTGAAACTCTGATTTTTCCCCTGTAAGTCATGTCTCTATCCACTGTACCATGTAACTGCTTCCATATTTTGGTGAGTGTTTCTGCCCAAGTACATATCTATTTCTTTTTTGGAGGATGGGGAAGGAGGAAACATTCAGGGTTAAGTGACTTGTCCAGGGTAACATAGCTAGAAAATTTCAGAGGCCATATTTGAACTCAGATTCTCCTGACTCCAGGGCCAGTGCTACATCCATTGTGCCACCTAGCTACACTACATGTCTAAGCATATTTCCTTGCCATTCATGAGGATTCTAATTTCTAAGTTTTACTCTGAAGGGAGAAATTCTATTTTCCAGAAATATCAGATATTTTTCTTTGACTATTCTAAGACAGACTTGTCAAATTTTAGTTCATGTGCCCCTACAAATAAAGAAATTGGCGACCTGCAATATCCCTAGAGGAAGCCCATTGTTCAGATTATGCTTGTTGCTCTGTTTCAATAAAATTTCTATTACAAATGAATTTCTATGTTTTTGGCCTTTCTTATAGAGTGCTTCTGATGGGGAAAAGGGACACATATTCTTCAAAACCATTAGCTAAGCACCTAGGCAAAGTGGCTTCTATGTATGATTTGATAAGGCTGAGATAACCTCTCCTCCATAAGAATAACTTTTGGAAGCTTGTATGATTCAGAAAAATTCTATAGAAAGTATAACCTAATTTCAGTAAGGCACATAAAAAGCTTTCCTTGTGGACAAGATGGAAAGATGTGGACTAAGTGATTAGTTTTATGGATACAGGAGTGGTTGGATTGCTAAACTCAAATCAATATTAACTTGGAATTGGGAGTGATTTCTCTAGTGGAGATCTATCTATAAGTTACTTAACATTTTTCAATGATTTGGATGAAGGCTAATAATATGCCTTACTTATCACATTTGCAAATGACATCAAGCAAGAAAGCATAGTAAATAAACTGGAAGATCATTAGGATTCCTTTCCCTTCTCCCAAAAGAAAAAACTTCATTGGACTAGAATAATAGGCTGAATCCAAAAAAGGGGAATTTTAGTAGTGCTAAATGTAAATTATTCCACTTAGGGTCTCAAAAATCAACTTCACATTTTTAAAAATAGCCAATAATTTATGAGGGGAAGTTTGAGAGTTTTTAGTGATATGAATACAGATTATGATATGATCACATAACAAACAATCTAGGGCTGCAATAAGGCAGGGTGTTGTCAACAGAACAAGGTTGGAGATAGTTCTATTATATTTTGCTCTGATGAGAACATACTTGGAATATTATGCTCAGTTTGGACATCACATTTTAGGAAGAATACGGATAAGTAGGAGCACAGAGTTATTGAAGGTAGTGAGGGGACTGGATTGTCAAGTCAGTCAAAAATCTGTTGAAAGAACTGGGTATATCTAACCTGAAAAAGAGAGGACTTAGCAGAAACATGGTCCTCTTCAACCCTTTAGAAGACTGTCTTTGACTTTTGCAGGGTCATTGGACATGTCTGTCTGTGCACATGGTAGAACTAGCTGGATTTAGGGTTGCTACCAAGGAGCATGTCTGAACAATCAGGACTGCCCAAAGCAGAATGGACTGCCACTGGAGTTAGTGAGTCTTTCATTGAAGGCTAAGTGCGTACTTCTCAAGGATTCCATAGAGGGGACTCCTATTCACATAGAGCATTTTCATCTGAAGGGCTAAAAAGTTAACAGTTCGTGATATTAGAAACTTGTTCTGTGGAAACCAGTTTAGGCACAAGCTTTTCTGTGATAAGAAATGTATATGAAGCAATATTAGGAAAAATAATAGCCATAAAATCAGACAAAGAAGAACTGACAATTGTTGCTGTTGTTTTTTTTGTTAATCCTTCATTTTTTAAGAGATGACATCATCAGGTGATGTAGCAGGAAATAGGATTCAGGAGCTATTTTAGTTGGCTGTTTAAATTGATATGCATTAAAGGACCTGTGGCTTCTGAGCTGTTCATATGAGCAAGCATACTCCCATCGTGCCACAAGTCCAGTATCTGGGATTGAAATGGAACCAGGCTATTATTCACCATTTTGGAATGACTTCCTGGGACTACTAAGGGTGTGGGCTACTCCAGATGATTGACATTGGAAGCACATTCTAGATCAGGAGTGTGGAAGTTCTCCCACTTATAGTCATCTAGATCATAGCCTAATCTATAGGATTCTAGGGAACAAGGTACTGCCATTACTGGGGATCCAGCATCCCCTAGACTTAATCTACTGACTAATCATTGTCAGGGGAGATTATAGGTCATAGGAATGGAGATCACCATCCTTGACAGCTTTCTAGAGTGGAAACTAAATGATGCCCCTATGGTTCTTCTTTATCTGATAGGTTAATACTGCAAAATTATTGTCTTTTGCCTTTCTTTCTATTGTCAACACTTAGCATAGTGCTTAAAATATAGTAAGTGATTAATAGATGTTTATTGACTGACTGGATTATGGACCAGTGAATGGAAGTTGTAGGGAGATAAATTTTAATATCATATAATGAAAAACTTCCTTATAATTAAAACTGACCAGAGTAGAATGGGTTAATTCAGGAGATGGTAAAGTTCTAATCCCTGTAGGTCAAGATGAGGCTGAATGACCACTTGTCAGGGATGATATTGAAAGGATTGCTGCTTAGAGTATATGCTGGAACAAAAGGAAGAATGAAGATGACAAGCTCTCTTCTAAGGAGATTTTCAAGTTCACTTAACTAGCTACCAATACTTCCATGTAGCAGTAGCTCACCACAATGATGTGCTGAGCTCTGAGGGATGGGGAGAAGTAGTGGTGGAAGCCAGAGTTTGAAAATGAAAGAAATACATGTTTTGAGCATGACAAAAGGCATCAGTGGCATTATTGAAATTGAGTTGAACATTAGTCATAGGAGGGGCTGGGGTGGGGAAGGAGAAGGGAATATGACAACAATTAATGAATAGTTGGAGATCTTCTGATGTCTGAGGAAGAGAAGAGGTGCAAATTATATAAATTATGTTTCAAGGTCACAAATAAGCTGAAGAGGGAGGCTGTATAGCTAGAATTTCTCCCAGAGAAACTTTTGTTTTTGTCTTTGAGAGAGACTGGAACAGGGGGAAGATTAGACCATTTTAATCACACCTTGACAGTGTCCTGACCAAGAAAAGAAATTCTATAATATTCAGTGCTGTAGAAGACCCTAAGTCAAGGGATCAAAAGATCATGGATTCAGGGTTGTATTTTAGAGATCATTCAGTCCATACTCTCATTTTACAGGTGAAGAAAATGAAGCTAAGTGGCTTGTTCAGGGTCACACAGCTAAGTGCTTGAGGTAGGATGTGAATCCATTTTCTTGACTTGGAATCCAGTATCCTATTCACTGGGCCATGCTTCCTCCCTTCAGCCTATCCAATGAGATTTCTGTGCATAGGATAGATTGCACATAAGCAGATATAAATGACACATTTTGCTGGATCTGGTGCCAGCAAAAACCAAAACCAAAACAAACAAAAAAACTTGAATGATGGGAAAGAGAGTACATTTTTCTTGTATTGTATTGTATCTTGTATTGTATCACAACATTCTTCCCACTACCCACTACCACCTTACCTTCTCTCTGGGAAGCAAAGAAATAAAGGGAAGTATAAATGTGAATTCATCAGAGCTCCTTTCTTTCTCTATAGGACTTTGCTCCCAGCTTTCAGATACCTTCTCCTTCAGCCCTTTTCTCTTATTGGTTAGTTCTTCCCGGAACTCCTATTTTCAGCAAGAGTCAAGGCTAGTCATTTTTTTCCTTTGGACTTGCCACCATATCCCCTACGATCTCCCCTTCCTCCCTTCTTTTCGACTTTCATGATTATGTTGGCTTCCCCCATTAAAATACTTGAGATGGGGGACTTTATTTTTCCTTGCATTTAGATTCACATTTCTTAGTACAGTACTTGACATATAATACGAGCTTGTTGACTTGTTGACTGTGAGCTAAGTCACAGATGCTGCTCTCTTCTTCAGATTCATCCCACTATCTCTGACTGCAACAGAGTGGCTACTATGTCCTCAGGTTTGAGGATGGTTGCTGTGTATATGGTGGAGAGGATCAGGTCCTATCACAAGGTGTTGTTTTGAGGTTCTGGCGACTCTAAATCAGATGTCAAATTTGTTCATAATAATAAGTATCACTGGATTTGTCATTTATTGAGTTTCTGAGACAATTGCAAGTATTCAATATTCAGATGAGCAATTATAGCTGATATTTCATATACCTTGAACCTTATAAACTTTAAAGTTTGCAAGGTTCTTTATGTGTTTCATCTCATTTGATCTGCCCAACCACTCTGTAAGGGCAGTCCTATTATTGCCCCCATTTCATATATTAAGAAACTGAGGTTCAGAAAGGCTAAGTTACTTACCCAGGATCATATAGTTCATAAATCTCTCAGGTAAGATTTGAATCCCTGACTCCATGTCTAGCACTATATAGTAACTACAATCCCACTATGTCTCTAGACTGCCACTAGATTTATGGTTCCTTTGAGCTGAGGATGCACTCTAAAAGGAAGCCTCCTTGATTGTTTAACAATTCTTCACTATCTTGCAAGTGGATAGTTCCTCTCTGTTCTAATAAATAGTTCCATTATCAGATACGCTGTCTGTCCTTCCACTTCCACTCTATCCCTCAGAGGGACAACTGGCCTAGATATGGCCTACTTATCCACAGTATAAGCATTGTCCTTAATCCAGCCTCCTCACCTATTCCCATAAAGCCAGCTGAAACTGGACTCCACCTAGTTAACGTGGACTCCTCTGAGTCTTTCCTGAGTGAGTCCTGCCAAGATGGGGTATGATGGAACCACTGGACTTGATCCTCTAGGGATGGGTCCAAAATCTCAAAAAAGGTGCTCCTTTTGCCAATAAAGAGGCAAAGATGAAGCCAGCTCCCCACTCCTAAGTTTGTCTTTAATTGTGTCCAAAAGCCCTTCAAGAAATTGGTCCATTAGAGTGGATTTAATACAGGCTTAGTGCTGACTCATTGTTCAGGGAGGGCTGAAGTAGACAGTGCCTGAGCTAGAGGACCTCTCCAATGGCCTCAGGCTGTGAAGTGACCTGTGGGAGGTCTCAGCCTGTGTCCGCTGCTGCCTGAAATAGTGGCTGTGTCTCATCAGGCTGAGGCAGGGGAGGAAAAGACACAAGCCTCTGGGCTTCTAGCTAGTGTCTGACTAATGCACAGAGCTTATCTCGAGGCTATTGACCTTTTTATTACTTTGCACCTGACCAATTCAATGTAAGCCCCTCAAAGAGGGAAGTTGGTGGTTGCTCCAGCTGAGAGCCAGCTACTCCAAGGGGAAAAATTCTCCAGTCTTACCCCTCTGGACTTTGGCTGATTGGCTCCTGGCTATCTGTGCGCATGAGTCCTCTGCTTCTGTTAACAAACTTTCACCTATTGTCTTCCAGCCTTTGTAATCAATCCAACCCAGAGGGCAATTAGTTCCCTACTGGTCAAGCCCCACTGCTGGAAGCATACAGGACCTCCTGAAAGGGGGCCTCTTAAGAGTTCTGAACCCAACACAAACTTCTTAAAGGCATCCAGCAGGGGGACTTCCTTTATCATCAATGGCATCAACCAGGCTAAGAAGTTTAAACAGTGGGGGATTTGGGAGTGGGCCTGAAGGGGTGCAAATCTGAAAATCCAATTAGACTTGGGTCAAGTCTTCGGCTTTAGCCAGAAATAGGTGGCTTCTAACCCCCTCTAGAATCAGGGGGTCTAAGGGCCATAGATTTAGAGTTGGAAGGAATCTTCTGATTTTCTAGTCCAATCCCCTCATTTTACAGATGAGTAAACTGAGTCCCAGCTCACAGAAGTAGTTCAGGAGGAGATGCAAACCCAGATCCTCTTACTTCAAAGATTGTAATCTTTCCTTTGAGCCAGAAATGCTTGGAAATGAATTCAAAATGTTGCAAGAGCTATTCTTCATTTTGCCTACATAGTGGCACTCCTGCTGAGCCCTGAAGTGGATGGATTTCATTAGATATTGAGGTAGCAGATAATCATAATTCTATACTTTTTTGCCTTAAATGCAGGAAATGTTGGGGAGCTCTTGGATCCTAACCTGGAGACTGAATCTGGGGAAGAAGGACAGTATGGAAACTGTAGTATTAGGGATCCACAAAGCATTGTAAACCTGGAGTGGTACAGCCATCATTGGTAGTAATTCAGAGAGCATTCTATCAGTAGTCTGATTACACAGACTAGATTATACTAGAAAGATCTTTATGATTTTCTGATGAATGAGATCCAGAAAGTGAAATCATGAAGTCTGACATAAGTAGTAGGAACATGAGTAGGAAGTGGAACATGGAAGGAGATTCAACATCTGAACTTGAATTTACAAATTTTCTATGGTCTGCAGACTGGAATTAAATTCAAGTGTTTTCACAGTTTACCCCCCCACCCTGCCCTGTACTAGTGTTTTGGGATGGAGGAGTAAGTGGGGATTAGGGGACAGGGAATAGGAGAATGTGCAATTTCCCACAGAAGGGTCATTATTTGAGCAAGAAGAAAGATGAAACTAATCTCTTTACAGATTTTCTAAATTGCTTTAGAGCACCATACAGGAAAAACACAGCTCCCAACAAGTTTATATTTTAGCCTTTATCACTTACAAATTTGAGCTTATGGGGAAGTGGAGCATGGAAGAGAATTCACTGGAATTCACATGTAACAATTATAGAAATAGACAAAAAATAGAGAAACACCAAATACTTGTGACATCAACAATCTCTACATACTCATGGCCATCCATGTCAATCTAAGTTTCCATCTTTTGTAGTCTTTAGGACAGACATTGCCACATAGCGGTCAAGGTTACCGACAGTTAGGATCCATGGATACGTGAAAGATCTCCATTCTTAATTTCCTATAACTTTTATTATTTACTATACCCTGGGGTAGAGAGCTAGCTCCTTTGACCATGCTCTTTACAGTGCCCAGTAGGCATCCTCCCTCCCCTACAAGGCCCTGCTTTTAGATATTATATCACCTGAAATGAGGCATCCCAATAGGTGAGGTGCTTGGAAAGTAGTCACCCCAGAATGTATCTTTAACCTTTGATATTCAATCCCAGGCATAGACTGAATCCCAGTGCTAGAGGCACAGACTGTATTGTGACTAATTGTGGCTTCCTGTAGTTTAATCTCTTCATTAATGCCCCAGATTACCTGGGGCAATAGCCATACTGTGTATCTGTTTAGGCTTTGGGTGCATATATGTGACCTTGCTCTTCCAGGGAAGCTGGAATTCAAATTATTTTCCTCAAGTTCTAAAAGTTTGAAACCCTGGGGAGGTGAGAAATCCTCAGTCATCTGAATCTTCCTCTGCCAGCTCATGCTGGGGAGAATAAAGTAATAGGACTTCAGAGTTAAAAGAGATGTCAGTGATCATTTAGGTCTCAAGTGTACCTCAGTCAGAATCCCCTATTTAACATGGCCGGCAAGTGGTCATTCAGTTGAATCTTTAAGACACTAAGCAATGGGAATTCACCACTACCTAAGAAGGTATTTCTATCAGTCACTTCCTGCAAATCTTTATGAAAGTTTTCCTTATGAGGCTAAAATTTGTCTCCCAACAATTTCTATTCACTAGTGCTAATCCTCTTCCATGTTCTTGCCCTTGCAACAGGTAAAGAAAACTACTATCCTCAGTTCTTTCCACCCTGCCCTTGGCCCCAAGTCTTCTCTTAGGGATAGGAAATGAAATAGGGGGTAGAGCTGGGATTTCAATGGTATCAAACTCCAATAAAAATCTGTACCCAGGGACCATATATTTACTTAGAAAACCACAAGTTGAGATTATCTGTGTTGTATTATATTTTTATTTATTTTGCTAAATACTTTCCAATTACATTTTAATCTAATTCAGAGCACACACACTCAGTTTGGGCTGCAAGTTTGACACCTCTACTAGGGAATTCCCAAGTGAGGAAACACCCTTGAACAAAGCAGATCAGTACTTTATCTGCCATTTATAGTCTTCAAGAGTTGTCTAGGAGACCTAGAAGTGAAGAGACTTTTATCTAGATTAAAAATCATTAGTCTTTCTAACCAATCATTGGATCAAATAGACTTGAAAGTGACTTCAGAGCCCACCCAATCCAAATCTTTCATTTCACAGATTAAGAAAAAAATCCAGGGAAGAGAAGCCATATGGAGGTTATACATAGTCAGCAGCAGAGGAATCCATGTTCTCTAACACTCCAGCGTTTGTATTCTTTGTATTGTATTAACGTTTGTGGCAACTTCTTCACCTTCTTGGTCATTTTTATCTGGAGTTGATCCAGCTTGTCAATTTTCTTTCTAAAATGTAATTCCCAGAGCTGAATACAGATGTGGTTACCTAACACTTCCCCCAACATGGACATGATGCTTCCCTTAATGTAGCTTCTAATTGAATTAATGATTTTTAGCTGCCACACCACACCACATCATACTACCAACTCACATTGAATCTACAGTCTACCAGAATACCCTGGCCTATTGTGTAGTTACCACCCTCCCATCCAATGCAGCTAATTTTTTTTAAAGGAAATATTTTGCCTCTTAAATTCCAGTCTGTTGAGATCTTTTTGGATCCCTGTACTGTTTTGCAAGTGCAATTACAATTCTTCCCAGCTTTGTGCTGCCTGCAATTTTCAGTAAACATGACATCTGTGCCTTCATCCAAGTCACTGATAATGATATTGAACAGAATAGGGCCAAGAATAGAGCCCTGGGGCCAAGAATACAACCCATTAGAGACCTTTTTCCAGGTTGACATTGATACAAAAATCACATCACTTTTGAGGTCTAATCATTCAATCAGTTCTGTATACAATTTATTTTACTACTATCATCCAAATCATATCTTTACATCTGGTCCACAAAGATATTGTGAGAAATTCTGTGAAATACCTTGCTGAAATCCAGGTATACTTTGTCCATAGAAATCCTCCAATCTATCAATCTAGTAAACTTGTCCCCAAAAAAAGGAATGAAAAGAGACTGACGTGGTTTCTTCTTGATAAATCCATATTGCTTTCTTTTCTACTTGCTCACAAATGAAGTTTTTAAATACTGTATTCTAGAATTTTTCTGGGGGCCAAGATCAAATCCAACAGTCTATGTTTTTTTGATAAATTGGGTCTACATCTGTCTTTCCTTTTCAGTAATGAAGCACCTCAGCTGTCCTCAAGCATTTGAAAAAGATTGCTGATGGTGGATTAAAAGGCATATTGGTGATTCTTCTTTGTACTCTAAGAGGTGATTTGTTTAGATTATATAACTTGGATTTACTAGAGGTAGCTTATTTTCTCCACAAGTATCTTGGGGTCTGATTCCCTATTAAAATTTTTGGCACAGTAGTGGGAAATGACACCAGAAATGCAACAGGCAAAGTCCGCAGAAGTGATGAGTAGTGCCCATTCATACAGGGGGTCCCAAAGGTCCTAGGACAGTTTTAAGCTTCTAAAGCTTAAGGGGCCAAAAACTTAAAATTGCAGTAAGATTTTGGGGTCTCTCTGCTTATATATTTTGCTTCCTTTGTCTTTGAGGCACAGATTTCTCAATAGTCATATTAGGAACAAGGAAATCTAGGGCTACCGTGATCAGTCTGAAGTCTCCTGCTTTTCATTCAGCTGACTTTGGAAATGGGGGCTATGAAGCAGCAATTCAGCAAAATCAACCAACACATCAACTGTTTCTGATAATATTTACAAAATTCCAGTTCTCTGCCTCTGCAATAAAGAGAGGAAAGTGCATTTTCTTTAATCTCCAGGTCTAAGCTTGGTCATTATAATTACATGGTCAACTTGTATTTTTAATAGCTCAATGCATTTGAGGAGCCACTCAAGAGATTGCAAGTTGAGAATTAACTGGTGGCCAGTGGATTCACTGCAGCTGTTTGAAAGGCTACACTACACATATCTTTCCAAAGAAAATGAAGTGGCTGCAAGTTAGTGGCTCAGGGAGAAGGCCACCTATAGGATAACACATTACTGTGTTCTCTCAATTAATAATGACATTACCCACTGCCTTTCTGTAGGCTTGAGAAAGAGAGTATGGAAATCAGTTTAGATTGTTTATACTCATTGCCACTACTACAGTACCCTAAGTGTCATACACAGTACACAGGAGTCACATTAGCATTCATCACAAGGAGATAATCTCCATACACATCTGTGAAATAGTTTGCATTTTCCCTCAATTAACTATCCTTGTTTCCATCTTCAATATGTCTTTAATACATGTGAACTGGTCCATGACCATGCACATCCTTTTCTACAGATCCACAGCATTTTTTAAAAGCTCCTTCCTTTCTTCTTCATTAGAATAATTTGAGTTTGCATCTTTAGACTTTTTCTTGAGAACATGCTGTCCCTCTTGAACATGAAAACCTTCTATCCTTTCTCTGAAATCTACTTTCCCCAAATCTAAGAAATGGATAGATAGATCCTGATAGCTATATATACCCACATATACATGTGTGTGTACACACACACACACACACACACACACACATATATACACAAAAATGTGTGTATGTGTCAAGCTAAATGTTTTGTGGTTCCCTCCTTATTTACTACAAACTCAAACATGTCAAAAACAAGGCCTCCCAAGATGCCTATCTTTTTTACTTTAGCACTTAGTTCTTTGGTTCAGGATCAGGTCCAAAAGAGTAATTTTCTTCCTTGCTGCTTGTACCTTCTAAAGGATGAATGCTCAGTCTGCACAGACACACACACACACACACACACACACACACACAATCAACATTCCCTACCAGCCACACACTCTGCTCTTAGGAAGGACAAATAAAGAAATGATTTTAAGATTTTACTTGAGTGAGAAGTGAGGTCAGGAATATAGCACAATAAACTTGCAATAAAATCAATGGGATTCCAATTTCCAGGGCTTTTGACCAACTCACTGAGGAACCAGTCAGAGAATTTCTCTGGGTTTCAATGTCACTTTCAACAAAATGGGAGTGTGAACTCTAGATGCTGCCACCTTAATCAAATCCTGTATCTTTCTTCTGGGAATCTTCTCACCCACATGTCAAGAGTCACCTGAGTGCAGAGTGTTGCTCAGCAGACAAGATCTATCTCTGCTTCCTTCTGCGGTGCTTACCTACTTACCCCACAAGAATAATGATTCATGTTGGGTGAGGCACAAGGCACAGTGACACCATTCATTTCCCTGTGGCATCTCTCCAAGGAAGGAGGATGCTAGGAAACAATTTCTTTGTGGGTTGGAAAAGCCTGGGAGCAGCTTAATTTGCCAGGCTGATCTAATCTAGGTCTTGGAGTGCTTCATTCTAAAGCTCCTCAAGGGGATGAGCTCTATGTGTGGGGAGGTGGTAAGGATACCACCAGCTTGATGGGAGGTCTGTACATCAAATTATTGAGAGTGAGAAAGTGCCTGTAAGGGCAGGTGTATGGAAACACACAAAAACACCCCCTCCATTGTGACTTACAATATGAAATTTGGGATTGCATTTCCCACCCTGCAGTGAAGGTAGCTTTAGCAGGGTCCTGATTGAATGTGCAAAGATAATAATTAGTCTTGTAAACATATTTATGGAGGTGCAACAATGGGAAAAGACAAGCACAACCATTACTGTTGTCAGTAAATATGCATTTTAAAACGAACAGGCCCTTATTTGCATATACAATCACTGGCTTTTAATTCTAAATGAAAGATATAATTAGAAGACTAAACTTCCAGGTGTGATTACCTTCTCTAGTTCTGTTTTTCCCCAAAATCACACACACACACACACACACACACACACACACAAATCCCACACAACTACAAAACAAAAGTTGCCTTTGTTCCCTTCAAACCTTGGAAACTCTGCTCAAACCCATTCCATTTTTTGAGAAAGAATGAAGAAGAAAGATGTTTAGTTGAAGCCCCTGGGGTGGGATATGAGAGACTTCTATCATATTAAGTAATTTAATTTTTAAATTATTCCTCCTCCAGCCAACATCATAGAATAACCCTTCTATAATGTAGGTCCTTTGATTAATGTGGCTGTTTACTAGCCTAGCCCAGATGTCTCCTAATTATATATAATAATGGATCTAGAGTTGACAGAGACCTTCAAGGTCATCTAGTATAATGTTCTTATTTTTACAGAGGAGGAAACCGAGGCCCCGTGAGGTAAAATCACTTATCTACGGTCACATAAGTACTAAGTGGCAGAGATGGTTTTTAGTTTCCAAATCTAGAATTTTTCATGGTATGGCCTTGTTGGCCTTAGAGGTAATTCTTTTAACCAGCAGTGAATAGACAAAGCAAAAGTGTGAGTCTAGGCTTCCCTTGTAAGAGGGAGCTAGAAAAAGTCAGCTTTATTCCCTGATCTTCTACAAAGGCATACCTACATACCTACAAAGGCATTAGCCATATATTTATGACTTATTTTAAAATTATAAAATCTAAGATACACCTGTGTGTTTTGAGGGACTTTTGAAGAGAGTATGTTAATCCAAAAACAATTATACCATGTAAGGATCCCAGAAATATATTAATCTTAAGCTTTCCAAAAAATGTGTTGTATTTCCCAATAATACACATCACCCCTAACTCAAGCAATCTTTGTAAAATGATAATAGCATGAAAAAATATCCATGAAAGAACAAAATCTGAATTATTTTCATGTTCTGTCTTTGACTCAGACCAATCGAAAGAAACAAGCTTTGCCTCGTAGTACTGGATGGGATCAGAAGTCCTACAATCATGGTGTTATAGAATTTATAAGGGGGATTAAAAGTAGAAAGGACTTCAGAGATGATCTAAACCAATATCTTCACTTTATAGACAAGAACAATAAGACTCAGAAAGGTTGCAATTAGCCAAGGTACAACACATAGTTATTATAAGAGATGGTATTCTAATCCCAGTCTTTTAACTCCACAAAGCCAAATGATAAAAATTAGGCTAAAGAGGTAAAGTTATGTGCTAAAATTTCATAGGCAATAAGTGTCAGAGCTCATTCTTTCCACTGTGAATTATATTTTTCTTTTGAGTGGAAGCCCTTAGTGACCTTAAACAAACCACTTCTTTTTTATTTTTTAAAGCTTTTTATTTTCAAGACACATGCAAAGTTTTCAACACTCACCCTTACAAAACCTTGTGTTTCAATTTTTTTCTCCCTCTCTTTTCCTACCTCTTCCCTTAGATGGCAAGGAATCCAATATATGTTAAACACATGCAATTCTTTTAAACATATTTCCACAATTATTATGCTGCACAATAAAAATCAGATCAAAAAGAAAAAAAATAAGGAAGAAAACAAAAAGCAAGCAAACAACAAAAAAGAAAAAAATACTAGTTTTGATGCACACACAGTCCCCATAGTTCTCTCTCTGGGTGCAGATGGCTCTCTCCATCACAAGACCATTGGAACTAGCCTGAATCACTTTGCTTTTGAAAAGAGACACGTCCATCAGAATTGATCATCTTATAATCTAAGCAAATTGCTTTTCTTGACCTCACCTATAAAATGAGGGAGGTGGAGTAAAGGTCGTCTAAAGCAGCTTTCACCATTCCATCTACAATTCTTTGAACTTAGAACTAGAAACTAAGCTATGAATCTAGAAAAGCCAGCCTGAGATAGTTTTCAGACAAACCTTACAAGGTTTTTGTAGAACTGACGAAAAGTGAAGAGAACAGAACCAAGAGAACAAACTCTACAATACCAATACTGTAAAGACAAAAACTTTGAAAAACTCACCACATCAACGTGATGACTAACCATAATTCCAGAAGACCGTTAATGATACATGATTTCCACTTCCTCACAGAGTGCTGATGAACTCAGGATATAGAATGAGATTTTTTTAAAAACATAGCCAAAGAAAGAACTCGTTTTGCCTGACTGCATATTTCTTACTAGAGTCTTCTTTTTCTTTTTTCTTTTTAATAAGGGGATAGAAGGAAAATAGATTTTTATTAATAGAAAAAATATAAAATTTAATCGAAAAAAAAATAGCCAAATGCTGTTTTAAGCCTCCAGTCACCTCAGAAAATAGTTGTCTAATAACCACTATGTTTGTTAACATAAGAATTTTGCTCCTTTTGATGCGATAAATATTGCTAGAAACTCTGGGAATGTGTGTTTTCAATGATAGGCAAAGAACAAACTAGCCCTCATCCAAACAAAGCAATAGGGCAAGTACACAAAGCTCATGTCTGTGATAGGAAGGGAAATGAAAGGCGTTGCACCATGAGACTGAGGCTGATCTGAGCTCATTAGAGTCATCTGCTTCATTCTTAGTGGCTACATCCTTCTTACCCAGCTTACTCACAAGAGTCATTTTCTCTCTAGTAGGACCAAAATATCAGTGGTTGTAAAAGGTTAAAAATGGCCTCTCTCTTCTAATGCCTGATATTCATTCATATCACTCACATGTTCCTCAAGAGCAAAACACATGCCATCCACATATGGTGGCACTATTTATATGTGTCATTTTCTCAAATATGGTGATTTTTCTTCTTTAAAAGCTCTTACACCCCATAGAGAATGCATTTAGCATCAGGGGATTTCTATTCCTTAGTCTGGTGAATCTAAGGTTGGAGGAATGGGCTTTCCTTCCCAAGACTAGAATGACTCCTGGAAAGAAAGGCAAATAAAGCCAGAGAAAAAGGAAGATAAATGGCCCTTTTTCTTTCTGGTGGATTTTTTTTCAACTGAAACTCAAAGAAAGCAAAATGAAGACTTGCTGAGTGAAGCAATGAGAAATCTGTTTTGGCTGAGTTTAGGTGAAAATGAAAGAAATGTAGAGATACAAAAAAATAGAGATAAAGACATAGGGAGGAGAAAAGGGGAAGGGAGAGAGAGAAAGAGATAGGGGGAGAGAAAGAAAGAGGCAAAGGGAGGATAGAAAAAGAAAGGAGAAAGGAAGAGAGATAGAGACACAGAAAGCAGGAAAGAGGGGAAAGAAAGAAAGAGATGGGGAGAGAGGGAAAAAAAAGCAGAGAAGAGAGAGAGAAAGGGAGGTGAAAAAAGGAAGGAGGTTGGGAGGAGAAAGAAAAAGAGAGAGAGAAAGAGAGAGAGAGAAAGAGAGAGAGAGAGAGAGAGAGAGAGAGAGAGAGAGAGAGAGAGAGAGTAATTTTAAAGCTCTGCACATTTTGCCCATTATTTTGCTTCTAATTCAGCATCACTGGTACTTTCTCTATTCAATAAAAGCCAAATGCAAGGCATGTCCCTTAATCTCTCAAACAGCAGCTGAGAAAATAATATAGATGTAACTTCCAGCATCAGACACTTTCTTTTCCATTTATATGCAAATACTGACCTTTCACCCAGGCTGTCTCAAAGAAGTATTTCCTTAAAAATGCAAATAGCATGTTTCAAGCAGTTACTCTGACTGTGTCTTTTTTTTTATATTATTATTATTATTTCTTTTAACCAGCACTGCAGAAACAACTGCTAAACCACACCACAGTGATAATTACTTTCTGTACCAAATCACAAGGCTCTTCAGAATCAGTATGTGCCATCAGTAGTAGCAGGAGAATTCACCCTGCTGGGGAAGGATGGATTTCACAGAAGATGCTGTGTGCCAGACCTAAGACCACCGCAGGGGTTACTGGGGTAAATCACCCTGGGAGAATAGAAAGGCCTTGGACTTAGTATTTCAGTGTCACATTGGGGAAAATTATGACTCCATAATTTCTGCAGAACTCCATCACCTGTGTCTGTAATACATGCCTTAGTATATTAAAGTTTTAACATATCACACCACAGGCGAGACTTGAGAAATATAAACTGTGTTGACCAAATATGTAAAGATATATTTCATTCAGCGCACGGAGTCTAGCATTAAAATTGCGTTTTATCAAGTTTCAAAAGAGAGATAGCATATCTATAGCATAGTGACATGGCTTTTTTGTCCTGAAAAGGACTGCAATCATTTATCCCCAGCTCTGCTAGTCAATTGAGTCTTAGACAAATACTCTCTGCTATCTATCCTACCTAGATCTCCAGACCAAATAGGACAGGCAGAACTGAGAGATTTAGGACTCCAGAGAGAGGCAGTTGAAGCATGCTTGAAAATAGTATAATGGGGGCAGCTAGGTGGCCCATGGATAGAGCACCAACCCTGAAGTCAGGAGGACCTGAGTTCAAATCTGACCTCAGACATTTAACACTTCCTGGCTGTGTGACCCTGGGCAAGTCACTTAACCCTAATTACCTCAGCAAAAAAATATATAGTATAATGGAATTTCAGCAAGGTCTTTGATAAAGTTTCTCATGACAATCATGTAGACAGGACAGGGAAATGTGAGTTGGATAATTTTTTAAAAATTAGAATCAGAGGATTGGCCAGAGAATCTTTAAAGTCTCTTCAAGTTCCAAAATTCTATGATCCTTTTGAGCATCCATTGTCAACCGGGAAAGAGGTCTAGTGAGGACCAAGATACCTTATTCTTTTCCTTCTATTACCTATTCTATTTAATAATATCATTGACTTACCTGAAGATATAAATGGTATGCTTTTCTAATTAGGTTAGTTATATGAAACTGAAAGGAAAGATAACATACTGAATAATATAATTAGAATCCAGATATTTCATAACAGAATAGTTGTTTAAAAACTAGTGAAATTTAATTGGAATGAATGTAAAATCCTACATCTGGGTTTAAAGAATCAGCTGCACATGGATAAGAAAAGGGAGATGTGAATATAAAGTAGTTCATATGAAAAATGCCTGAGGTTTTTAATGGCCTGAAAATTCAACACAGGACAATAGTATGATAAATTAGCTTAAACATTTATTAAACATTAAGCTGAATTAATAGAAACATCATGTCATAGCAAGGAAGGTGGTAGATCTGACATATCCTGTCCTGGTCATAACCCATGTGCAATATGTACGGCCTTCAGTTCAAAGTATCATATTTTTGGAAGGACATGTCCAGAGGTAGATAGCTAGGATGGTGAAAATATGGAAACAATGCCATGAAATTATTAGTTTATTTTTAGCCTTTTTTTTAGAAGAGAAGATTTTTTTGGGAAAAATGAGTCCACAATGATTTTAGTGGGGCTATGAGGAAATACAATCCATTTACCAAAGAACATGATTGGAGAATAGGATCAAAGAACATGGCAACTGTCTTCAAATATTTGAATTATTGTCATGTGGGAAAAGGGCTGAGATCTTTTCTGCTTCTCCCCAAGAGACAGAAGTAGGATCTAGATGGAAATTGCAGAGAACATTTTTTTCATAATTTAAGGAAAACTATAATAGAGTAACAGAACTTCAGAATTTAAAGCCTCTTAGACTTCATCTGGTCCAAACTTGTATTTAAAGAGAAATATTCTTACAATATATTAACACTTAAGCTGTGAGTTTCCCATTAGCAGAGGTCAAGTGGAGATTGTTCGAGAAATTGTCAATGGCATTTGTTTTTGGGGGGAGAAAGGTGGGAATTGCACCAGAAACTTGACTACAACTAAGGCTAAGGTCTTGGAACAATTTCTGTGCTTCCTTGTGGAGGATATTGAAGAAAGGATTCATGTTTTTGGTAAGCAAAGAATTGCATAATTTCAGAGATTCCTCTCAACTCTTCATTTCCAAGAAAAGAGAAGGCATAGTTAAGGAAAGAAGACTTGGGTAGGGGATGGGGAGAGAGACATTGGTGATGACCAGCACAGATTAAGGTAAGGAAACATGGCAAAGATAAATAAGATAAAGACAATAGAAGATGTGCAAATGAACATGTGAACGTGTGAGAGGTAATCTCAGAATGGATACAAGATAGTCTTAGAGAAGAGATAATACCTTCCAAATGGATTACCAACCACAAGAAAACAGATTCAAGCTGTAAGAATGGATAGAATTAAAAAGAAAAAAAACTGATTTGTCCCATTTGCTATTAGGTAAATGTAGGAGAAAAAGAAAACAGAGAGAAGGAATGAAGCACATTTTCCTTGGATGCCAAAATATGTGAAATGGAGAAAAATTTTTTCAATGAACTTTCCCCAAAGTAGATAGGCATATATGTAATAAAGAATTCAGTTCCCAGAGATTCAAAGGGAATTCAATGCTTTTCCTAGACTGTTCATCTTGGTGAAAGTATGTGGGTCCTAGATACTTTCTATGCCCCAAACAAAACAAAACAAAATCCAACTTATGTGACTGTTTTGAACCACAATTTATTTCAACTGCAAAAGTATACATGATAGAAGAAAATCAATATGAATTTGTAGAAATACTTGCAACGAAGTACAAACTTCTTCAAACCATTTTTTGCTTAGATGCTAAAATGATGTTCTTAATATAAAGGCTCGACCACATCACTCTCCTATTCAACAGTCTTCAGCGTTCCCTAATGCCTTTAGAGTAAAATATAAAATTTTCAGTCTGACATTTAAAATTCTCTCTAATCTAGCTTCCCTTTACCTTTTTAAAGACATATTATTTCCTATCACAAAGTCTATAGTTCAATCAAACTGTTCTACAAACAGTTCCCTGAATTCAGTATACTCAAAAATCACTTCTTTGCATTTATTTTGCATATGCTTACAATTTGTCTTTTCCAATAGAATATAAGTTCCTTGAGAGTATGGATTAATTGTTTCATTTGGATGGGGGGAGAGAGGGATAGTCTTTGTATCTTTAATGCCTAACAGAAAGTCTGGCACAGAGCAGGAGTTTAATAAATGTGTTTTGATTATATGATTGATTGCCATCTACCTGGAGAAGAATCACAGAAGTTTTCATGGAGAAGGTATTGCCTGAGTTCAATCTTCAAGAAAAGAAAAGGTTTTAATAGGTAGAGATGGAGATAGAGGAAAAACTGCATTTGACATGATCAAATCATAAAGTGTGAAGAGTATAATGAAATAAGATTGGAAACATAAGTTAGAATCAGAAAGTGGGTGGTCTTGAAGGCAAAGATTATATATTCTTTCCTGTTGGGAGTAAATCAATGTTTTTAAGCCAAGGAGTACCATGGTCAGACTTGCATTAGGAAAATTGCTCTGAGCATTAGAAAGGATGGATAGAATGGGGGAAAACTGCGGTCAGAGACATCAATTAGTCAGCAATAAAAATCATGGCAGCAGTGTGAGCAGAAAGTCTGGATATATTTGAAAAACGTTGTGGGTACAGCATCTACAGAACTTGGCAACTGATGAAAAGAGAAAGAGACAGAGAGACAGACAGAGAGAGACAAGGAGAGAGACAGAGACAGAGAGAGACACACATACACAGAGACAGAGAGACACAGAGAGAGACAGACAGAGACAGAGAGACAGAGGAAAGAGAATAGGAAAGAGGGAGAGGAAGAGAGGGGGAAAGAGAGGGAATTTTAAACTGCAGAGAATTCAATATGAGGAATAAAAAAGGTAATTGGATTTAATAGTCAAAAAGGTTACTGGAGATTTAAGAGAGAGATCACTTTTTATTGAAGTGATAGAACAGAAGTCACAATGTAAGGAGTTGAGGGATTTTCTGAAGTTTAATATGAAGAGACAAAAAGAATGGAAGCTTAAGTGAATAGCAAGTTAAGAGGAAGGCTTATTAGAGAAGAAGAGAGCTAGACATGGTTATAGGGAGAGGGAAAGGAACCAGAAGAATAGTAAAGGGAAAGATGTAAGAAAGAAAAGAGAATGATTATGAGAGGGAATGGGATTCAGATCCAGATTAGTCCTAGCCAGAAAAGGAAAAAAAAAGAAATTTCAAAGCAACTTCAGATGTTATTTGTGTGGGACATTACCTGTGTCTCAAATAGCATCCAAATGGGTCCTCTCAGGATTGGCTGCTTTCTCTTCCTTACAATTCCAAACCTTTATTGATGGGCTATGTGATCCTATAATCCTGAGAAAATACTCTTTCAGAGGATAGGTCCCCTCAACTTCTTAGATCTCTTAGTGCAGCTTTAACCTCATTTCCTCTCCCCATAGAACCGGGATTCTTAATCCCAGAATCCATGAACTTAAAAAAAATCTTAATAACTGTATTTCAATATAATTCATTTTCTTTGTAATTCTATGCATTTTAAAATGCTGTTCTAAGAAGGGGTTCATAAGTTCACCAAGCTGCCAGAGGTCCCTAACTCACGTTAAGAACCCCTGCATGGAGGATGAAAAGTAACCACTTCCTTTTTCTGCCCTTTAGACACCTGATAATAGTTCTAACAGCTATCCAGCTCTGCCCTTCTCTTGCTCTCTACTCCAGCCTTCTGTTCCCCAAATGGAAGAAAAGAAAATTACTAAAATGAATTCCCAGGAGGTCCTGCTAGGGCAGCCCTCCTCCCAGGCCCTCCAGGAACAGAGAGATGCCTCTTTTGGTCGATAAAAGTCATTCTCATTTTAAGAGGAAAAGAAGAGCACCATTCCATTCTGCATTTCAGCAGCCTGAAGAGGTCATGCCCACCAGACTAGTAGAGTGAACGTACTGGTTCAGTTTGACAACAGGACATTTGTTGCAAGCTCTAGGTCTTAGCAGGATGCTCCAAGTTAATAAGCTTGTGTTCATGACATACCATGCAACCTCAACTTTCCCCCTGTTTTGAAAAGAGAAGGGGATGATAACAAGGGGATGGACCTCAGAGCCAAACAGATCTCAGCCCTGAGATTTTAGGAGGTGAGACTGCTCCCTCTTCCAGGGCTGCTTCAACTCAGTCCCATTTGACCCTAATCCTTTAAAGGAATAGATAATGTCTATTATTTCCCTACACCCATCCCCAGTTCCTTTTACTGTAGATTCTTTGTGACGCTAACAACAAGCACATTACCCCCTTCTCCCCCCACTCTTCCCCCCAAATAAATCATTTTAATTGTCCCCAGGTATTGTTACACTACAACCATGGAGATGAATATTCACATCTCCTTCAGTATGCCGAATGACCAATCAGCATGCTCCTGGGCTGTAAGCTGATTTTAGGGGCTCCTTTAAGCCTCTAGAAATACTTAAAGAGATGTGAGATGATGCATAAAGAGTATTCATTAAAAATAGACTTGACTGCTATAGCCTGATTTTCAAATTATAGTCATACTCAGCAGACCTGCTAAGAACATTGCTGCTGGGCTCAGTTTACAGCTTTGAGAAATAAAAAAGAGGAAGTGAGAAAGTAAAATAAACTGGAGAAACTTTGCTAGTTTTCTTCTTTTGGGGAATGTTCTGTTTAGCAGTCTACCCACTGGCTTTAAAGAAAAAGAACAGGCAGAGAAAAGCACACTACTTAAAATACCTAATGTGATACCCAGGTAGTGTAGCATGGAGAATTTCTACTACTAAATGGAGGGTATGCTTGAAGGACATAGGCTTCCAGAGGCTTGGCTGTCTCTCAGAAATATAAATTGTACTTTTTAGTAGTCTAGTAGACAAGTGATAGCAACTAGTTTGGAAACACTAAATTGCTAAACTTGGTATATATATATATATATATATATATATATATATATATATATATATATATATATATATATATATATATATATATATTCTGATGACCATATTTCAATATAATTTGTATCCTACATAAATCTTATGCATTCTTATGCATTTATTCTAAGAAGAGATCCTTGGACTTCATCAGACTGTCAAAAGTGTCTATAACACAAAAAAGCTTAAAAACCCCGGGACAATAAAAAGAGGGTCTCCTACAAGTCAGCATGATGAGCTCCCTCTAGGTACAAGACTCACAGACTGTGAATCGTAAGAAATTATATCACCCAGGCAGCTTAGCAGTACTACAAAGGAAAGAATCATAGGATTTCCATTTGAACGAGCTCTTTGAGGCACCTAGTTTATCCGTTTTGTTTGACAGGTGAGGAAACTGAGGCCCGAAGCAGTTTAGCAACTTCCATAAGGTCAACACAACTTGTGTAAATAACTGAAGCAGAATTAGAACTTGGGTTGTTTGATGCTAAACCATTATGTTTTTTAAATGTAATTTAAATGCAAAACACCTTTTTCCTTTTCCTTTGATGTTATTATTTCATTTAGAATTCTGACTTCCTAAAGTGACAAAGCCTTTCCCAATCTTCTAATGAATAATCTTCTAACATGCTCAGGATTCCATTTTTAATGTAGCCACTTTATATAAACAGAGAATGGAACTGCTGAAAGAGAGGAGGGAACAGCAGAGAAGCCTTGCCTTGACAAGGAGGAAAGCTAGCTACTTAGCCTGTCATTTTAAAATGCAGCTCAGTTTGTTTTCAGAGCTCCCTGTAGCTGACCTCTGTTCGACAGTGGAATGAAATTACAGAGGCAAACGTGGCTCTTGCCCATTGTCTCTCCTACCTCCCCCCCCCCCAAGTATGAATTTGAAGCTTCATCTACTCAAGCAACCAGAAATTGTGTGGACACAATGATCAGAAAATTCAGGTTAAGAAAAATAAAACTTCTCTCCTTTTTAAAAGGAAGAGAAGAAAATAATAACCCCAGAAAACAGATAATGAAACATTCTTCCCTTGTTATGGCAGAGGGATAGGGAATCACTAGAATAGAATATTGAATACATTATCAGAACTCAAAGTGTTTTTGCTTACTCATTTTTTTTTTGGCTACAATGGTTAATCTAGAAGTAGAAATAACTGATAGAAAACCAAAGGGCATTGATACAATTTATTTTTTAAAAATGAAAAGGGACAAATAAAATCTTCAGGCTGGTTTTTAAAGTTGCTTGCAACCTGGTTACTTCCTACCTTTCCTTTTTTCTTATAATTTGCTCCATCTTACCACCCACTCCCTATGATCACCACAGATAGAAGTGAGGTCACTGGTCTCTTTACTCTTCCTTGCCTCATAACTGATGCTCTTCCCTTACTCTTCTCCATCTCCTAACCTCCTTGGTTTCCTTGAAGTTCCAGCTAAAATTCCAACTTCTGTTTTTTAAAAAAAACATTTCCAGTCCTTCTTAATACTAGTGCTTTCCTTATGAGATTATTCACAGTTTATCCTGTATACATTTTATTTGTGTATTGTTATTTGCATGTTGTCTCTCCATTAGACTGTAAGCTCCTTGAGGCAGGGACTGTTTTTGTCTTTCTTTCCCAGGTGGTTAGCACAATTCCGGGCACATAGCAGATATTTAATAAATGTTTGTGGATTTGATTTAACATTTGCTGGCTTGTACCCAGATTGACACTGATCAAATGCTTAGGCTAACTGTTCAACTGATTTCTTTTTCTTGAATGAAAACAGACTAAATTATTTTATTAGGAAGCATCTAAAAACAGGCTCATAAGAATCTACTATTTCTGAATGATCTCTCTTTCCTTGAGGTTTCCTAAAAATTTCTTCCTCCCATAACCTACTTGTGTATCATTTCCCTCTAAGAGAGTATAAGCTTTTTGAAGGCAAGAACTCTATTGTTCTTTATCTTCAAATTGAGTAAAACTAAACCTTTCTTAATCCAGTCATGTAGACAATTTCTCTAGTTTATGATTTCAGAGCTCATTTTAGATTCAAAATCCTCAATCATTACAACCAATCCAACATTTTACATGACAAAAAGACCAGACCTTCACAGTTAAAAAGAAACACACTTCTTCCCAGAAAAGCACCAAGATTATAGGTTTCTTTGGTAGGCTTGCACATATTTACACTTATTATTGGGTCTATTCATCACTTGTGACTTTGGCCCTTTTCACTAGAACGAGTCTTTGTTTGTTACAGATAATACTATTCTACTCTCCAAACCTCTCATGTGGGAAAACCAGATGGGTGCTTTTATTCCCATTTTCCAGATGAGGAGACTCAAGCCCAAAGAAAGAATGAGTGTAATTGCAATAGGTCCCTCACTAATTTATAGTCCCCATTTTGACCCAAAGGCTATTTTGGTAAATGAAGAATGTGTGAGCAATTGCAAAATTCCATGTGCAAATTGGATGATTAACCAACTAACCACTCAATTAGCAGGTGCAACTTAGTAATTGAGCAGGCAATTTTGTCTTGCATACGCAGTTAATTATAGGAGCCAAAGTTGTACCACTCAGAAAATCTGGAGGCCCAGTGAGACCCCTGCACAATCCTGCCTTCAGAGACCTTGCCAGAAGAACAAGTCACCCCTGAAGGCTGCATGCAGATTGTGTCCTGACTTTCAATTCTCTGCTGCAATTTTTTTACCACATTTCTTTTCAAGGACACAGATGAATTAAGAGTAGTTTTTGAAAACTTCCTTCAAAATCTGCACTTGCATGTTCAATGTGTCCACAAGGGTGACTAGAATGATTTAATTTTGTGATGTCTAGACAGGGGATTTGATGACAAGTAGAGTTAAAGGACACTGCAGATGTATTGGAAAGGTAGTTGTGATTTGTGTTTGGGAATCCAAAATATTAAATTTGATTTTTGTTACAAAATTATGCTGAAAGTAATTATTAGTCCATAGATAGAGAGTTGGAAGTATCTCAGAGGGTATCGGTTCAATTCTCTCATTTTATACTTGGTAGTTTTTTTAGGCACAGGGACTAAGTGCCTTACTCAATGAGTGTTACATGATAAGTCACAGGTGAGATTTAAACTCAGTCTTCCCACTACAGATCCAAAGCTCTTTCCAATGGATCGGTAGAGGAGATCTACAAAGGACAAAGTAGGGAATTTACATTCATTTCTTTATCTGGTTTGGAAGTTTGGAAAAATAGTTGAAAAAGTGAAGTTGTCACTATCAAAGAGACCACATGACCTGTCTGAATCATAAAAAAAGATTCAAGCCTCTGAAGTTCTTAAGCAGGAGTCCTCAAACTTTTTAAATAGGGGGCCAGTTCACGGTCCCTCAGACTGTTGGAGGGCCGGACTATAGTAAAAACAAAAACTTTGTTTTGTGGGCCTTTAAATAAAGAAACTTCATAGCCCTGGGTGAGGGGGATAATTGTCCTCAGCAGCCACATCTGGCCAGTGGGCTTTAGTTTGAGGACTCCTGAGAGGGTCTATGAATTTGCTTTTTAAAATATTTTAATAACTATATATCAATATAATTGGTTTCCTTTGCAATGTTGTGTATTTTATTTTATGAATTTAAAAACATTGTTCTGAAAAGGAGTCCATAAGATCCACCAGTTTGCCAGAGAGGTCCATGACACACAAAAAATTTAAGAACACTTGGCCTACGACCTTAGAAAAAATTAATAAATATTTTTTCTGTTTTTATCTAAGCAGGCTCAGACTGGGAATTTTCTTAGTTTTTATTTCCATATCTGGGTTACTAAAGACTTGTAAAAGCTCCTGCAGGATCAAGATTCCCAGTCTATTGGACAACCTTTATTTATTTAACAGGCAGAGGCCCTAGGTCAGGTGAGGTATCACTTGTGCTGAAAATAGGCAGCACCATCTGTTTTAGGCCACTGAAGGCAGGTGGAGAGAGTGAGGCTGCTCGAACTCAATTTTCTTTCCAGGACTTAAATAGACCTTGTAGGTGTTAAAACATAAGTGTTTTGACAAGACAACTCAGCAAACTTCACATGGTAATCACAGAGGTGGCAAGCCTGTATGGGAGTCCTTTAAAGTCAAAATGTTAATTGGAGAGCCTACCATGGGCAATGATAATTGAACCAGTAGGGCCTTCGTCCTAGAGTCCTATTTGAAAACCCAGCGTAGATGCCCTATAAACCCCAGGAAAGATGACTACTCTTTACTAAAGGAATCTGAAATTCATTTCAACTACATATGCTCCACTTCTAAGCCAGAAGAAGGCACTTAAGAAAATTAGATAGATACTGACAGAAAGAGAGAAAAAGAGAGACTCTCTCTCTCTCTCTCTCTCTCTCTCTCTCTCTCTCTCTCTCTCTCTCTCTCTCTCTCAAAAGAAAACAAGCTTTTCCCCAGGGCCAACTTTGCTAAGAACCAGTCTCAGAGATTCCATTTAGTGAGACCAACTTAATTTCCTGATGGGTGACTATGATTAGGGAAAAAAAAAAAGCAGAGACAGGAAGATGGTCCATCTGTCCTACCCCATAGCTCAATTTAATTGGAATCCCAAAGAAGCTGAAGCAGCAGTACTGTTTCTCTGGCTGAACCTTACACCTGAACATTAATTCCCATTCATTTCTAAGGTAACAAAATAAGGGAGGAGCAGAGGTCACAGATTGCTTATGCTGGGAGCCCTTCCACTAATGTTTAAGACAATCCAAGTTGGGCAGCCATGCATGAAGTAGGGGCATGCTAGTTTTGCAGAACTGGCTAAGAAAGATTCTGAAGCCAGGATTCATCAGCCTGCTAGCACCATATGGTCTGCCCCTCCCTGCTGACTCTTCTCCCACTAGGACTCAAAAGTGGACAAGTTCTCTTTAACATTTTACCCAGCCAGTATAAAGAGAATGATGAGGTCCCTGCAACAGCAGCTAACTAGTCCTTAGTGCCATGGAGAAATCAGAGAATAATAGAGAGTTGGAAGGGACTTCTGAAGCCATCTAGTCTAAGCTCTTCATTTACAAATAAGGAAACATAAGCTAATGGAGGGAGACTAAGGGACTTATCCAAGGTCATCCACAAAGGGAACATCTGAAGAGGGATTTGAACTCAGGTCCTCTAAGCCCATAACCAGTATTTTTTCCATTACATCACACTAGTTCCCTTTTTTCCAACTTCATGGAATTTGAATTTTTAAATCTATTTTTTAAAAATTTTATCTAATACTCCAGCATTTAACACAGTGTCTGACACAAAAGTAGACACTTTAAAAATGCTTTTTGTTGTTATAACCACTTTCACTATCAAATGGCTTATTCTTTGAGATTTAAGCAATATTTGGGGTTTAAAAATAGTCTTAATTCTGATATCATTCCTAACAAAATATGGGCTTTGCAAACTTATTCTTTTGTTGTTGTTTGATTGTTTCAGATGTGTTCTATTCTTTGTTATCTCATTTGGTGTTTTCTTGGCAAGGATTTTGGAATGGTTTGCCATTTCCTTCTCTAGCTCATTTAAAGAGGAAACAAAGGTAAAAAAGATTAAGTGATTTATTTAGAGTCATACAGATAGAAAGTGTCTGAAGCTGGCGCTTTATGCATTGCAGCACCTAGCTGTCTCAACCTATTCTTTACTACACACACACACACACACACACACACACACACACACACACACACACACTTTTTTTGTTGTTGTTCAGAAATGGTTCACTTGACACTTTTGGGTAGAACGAATAAAAATGTGTGACACTTGCACAACTTTGAAAGACTTAGAAACTCTGATCAAAACAATTGAATCAACTGCAATTCCAGAGGATTTATGCTAAAGCACACTGCTCATCTCCAGAGAAAGATAATGTACTCAGTGAATTTTCTTTTCTTTTCCCTTCTTTCTTGACATGACCAATGAGAAAATTTGTTTTGACTGACTACACACATTTCTAACATGTTGAGTATTTCTTTGGGGAGGGGAAAGTGGGAGATAAAATTTGGAATTTAAAATAAAATTAAATTGAATTTTTAATATTTTTATAAAGAATGTTATATAGGGACAAAAAAGAATGTAAGAGTTACACATCAATTCCTGTTTAATGGCTTGAGTTGTCATAATGGAACCTCTGATGGACACCATCCTAAAGCGTGATATCTGTGCCACGTCACAAATGGCTAGTACTTTATTTTAGAAGGTCTTCAACATCTTTTAAAGAGTTGTACTAATCCCAGCGGTGACAGATTGTAGGCAGCCTTGCTTGGGATGGATTAAAATTCTCTCTCTGATTTGCTCTTTCAATCCAACTGATTAAAATAACATTGCATGTTCTTCTTGTGCTAACTTAGATGCACATGCATTAGCCAGCGAAGGTCCTATATTTACCTCTCTTTCCCAAAAAAATAAAATAGAAAAGGGGAGACAACAGTGTGAGGTAGGTACTAGAGGTTGTCTCTAAAGCTGCTGAAGATAAAAATAAAGACCTTTTCAAACTGGATTTTCCACTTGAAAGTGTTTATTAATCTATTCTCTATGAAGCAAGGAGTTCAATGGAAACCTAAGATCAAAGGCATTTTAATTTAGGCCAAAATGCTTTTCCCAACATTTTTATTTTGAAATTTTTAAAAAGTGATGTTTAGGAAATTCAACTTTTTATTTAAAAAAAAAAGGGTCATGACCTAATGTGAAAAAGGTTAAGACCTCTCTTAACAATACTTTCCCAAAGCTACCCTTTTAATTGCCAAGATCAGCTCCAAACCTGTAAAAATTTCTTTGTCAAATAAAATACTTCCAACTTCTGCCCTGAGCAGTAAGGCAGTGCATTGCTCTGGGTCTGGAGTCAGAAATGCTTGAATTAAAATCTAGCCTCAGAGACTTCCTAGGTGTGTGACCTTGGTCAAGTCATTTAACCTCTATTTGCATCAGTTTCCTCAACTATAAAATGAGGATAATAACAGCACCCAATTTTCAGTGTTGTTGTGAGGACCTAGTTAGATAATATTTATAAAGGGCTTAGCACAGTGCCTAGCATATAGTTGGTGCTTAATAAGTCCTTGTTCACTTTCTCCATTCCTTTATTCCTCTGCAGCAAGACTATCCTCTCACCTAATCTGGCTAGATCATATATTTAGAACTGGAAGGGAACCACAGAGATCATCCAATTCAGGAAACTGAGACACTAAGTGATTTGCTAAAGCTCTCACAAGTAAATAGCTAAGTAGTAAAGCCAGGAAATGAACTCAGTTTTTTGAAGCAGATCTATCATTCTTTCCACCTAGAGGAAAAGGGACTATTTCATTCTGGTATTTGCATCCTTAGGGGTGAACATAGTACTTTCCATATAATTAGTGCTCAATGAATGTTGTTTTCAATACAATACTCATGTAATCCTGAAAAGATTAAGCTCTTTGGTTGTGGCAGATTCAAATTCTTAATCTGGAACTAGTCGTTGAGGACCCGTATGTACTAAATCCTGTGAAGAATCCCAAAATGTATAACATCATCTAACTCAGTCCTTAAACTAAGAGGAATGATAAGTGAAATACCTAAAAACTTCTAAAGTCAACAAAAAACCAAAAGTGCCAGAAAAGAGGCATAATTAAGGAGCAGTAGAATCCAGAAAGATTTAATGGAGAAAATGTTATCTGATCTGAACCTTGAAGGACAGGAAGAATTTTTGACCTGCAATGATGGGGACTAGAAAAGTGGAAAGAGAAAAGCATTCCAATAATTGAAAACAATTCACCATACATTTCTTATGTATCTACTATATTAGTATATTATATTTAGCACTGAGGAAATAAGGAGAAATGAAAAATGGTTCCTATCCTCAGGCAACTTACATTCTCCCAGAAATAGGAAATTCTGCCAAGAAATAGGAAATTCCAGGGTGTGTTGGGGAACAAATCAGTCAACAAATATTTAAGTCCCAGACAGTAAATTAAAGCTGGGGATAGAATGAAAACCAAATATCAGCAATTGCTTTCAAAGATCTCAAAGTGTATAAAATTAATATGTAAGCAGTGGGAGATAAGATTGAAAATGTAAGTGGGGTCTAAAGCATGAAAAGCCTGGAATGACAGTACTTGGTGTTTTTTTCAAACAAAATACCCAATCCTTTGGAGGGTGAGTTGTCAGACAGCCAAATTTCAGTCATTTTGCTTTCAAGGCAAACAGCCATTCTAGAGGTTCTAGAAAAAAAGATTTAGACATGGATTAAACAAAGTCCATAGCCAGAATCTTGAGTAAGGATGCTTAAGCCAGCTTCCCACATTGAGTATACTAGTTCCTGGTTCTTCAGAGTCAGAGACCCTTCCAGTTGCTTTATTGTCTACACAAACTGACTTCACTATGCCTGTGAGAAATGGGTGAAGAGAAATGCAAGAGGAATGGAGTCAAGTCACCCAGCAATGACTGATTTCAGTCTTTTCTGGGAAACAAGACATTATTAGGACTGAGTTAACTCCTGATGATGCCATTTCCCACTCATCATCTTCCTGTAAATGTACATTACATAATTTCCCTTAAATTTACATTTTGAGAAACTAAATTTCTGTTCGTTTATGAGAGATATATGTACTCTCTCAGGTAATAACCCCTGCAAGAACTCGCAGCAAGGAGGCGCTGATCACCGGAGAGAGGGAAAGGGAAAGGAAAAGCCGGAGGAAAGGGAGGGACTCAGAAAAAGGAGAGAAAGGAGCTTCGAGGGCAGGAAGTTACATTATATTCTCTCAAACCAAAAACTTTATAATGATATATTCGTAATTAATTAATAATTCACATCTCTATTCTGCTTAAAGTCTCACAAACCATTTTTTTCCCCTCACAACGATTCTGTGACATAGACCCTTCCATTTTACAATCAAGGAAACTAAGACTAAGCATCTTTCTCAGGGTCACATCGCTGGTCAATTGGCAAAAGCGAGATCCGAGCCTAGTGTCTTTAACTCCCGATATAACTCTTTGAACTATACTGGGAGGTCTTCTTTTATCAAGATTATCCAACACGGCCCCTTTTCCCTTGCCCGCCTCACCTCCACCCTAAGACTCATCCTAAGGAAGGGACAAGGAAAAAAAAAAAAAAAAAACGGGATGAGAAAGGCCCAGGACAATCCTTAGAAACAGATCAGGGGACAGCAACCCGGCAGAGAGAGGGTTAGTATATCTAGAAGCAGGATAAAATGGCCGTCCCGCAGAGTCTCAGCAGATCCCGATCCAGTGGTTGGCAGGAATAACTCCGGGAGTACCTAGACTTTTTCTTGGGCCAGAATCCAGTCCACTAAGAGCCTCTCGATTGAGCAGGTGGAGCCATGCTCCCGCTGAGGGTGGGAGACGCGGAAATGGGGGCAACAAATACCGGCCCCTAACCCCATACAATGAACCTCCGCGGATCCTTGGGTCGCGCCCACAGACCCCAGTCTCAGGGATCAGCGTGCCAGTTCCCCCCTTTCTCCTTTCTCCCTCCGCGTCACGCCGCTCTAATCTCAGCGCCGCCAATTAGGGAGCTATCCTTGTTGAGCCGAAGGTAAGTAGCCCGAGAGCAGTTTGTTCCTTGTCTGGATTCATCGGCCCTTCTCAAATGCTTCTCTTTCCCAGGCTTGTGGCCCTAGGTCTAATTATCTGACCCCCTCACCCAAAGTACTGTGATTGGCTCAGAAACTTCTGTCCTCTAACTGCTCATTTACGGACTGTATGCTATAGGCGTTTGGTGGAGCGTTTTCCAAAGAAGACTCCAGTCCACGCCTCAGAGATGAGCTGTGGAGTTACTCCTCAGCCCCCTTCCCACCCCCACCTCCTTTCCTAAGAGCCGGGTCCTAAGTAACCAGCTGTTTGACTCGCTGGGATAATGACTTCCCTTGGCTCCGAGCTAGAAGTCACCTGGTCCTGCCTGTCCCCCATTCCACCCCTCCAGCTCCAGCCTCGGTGATTAGCCATGTAAATCAGCATTTCACAAACTCATTAAGGAAAGCTATAAAGCCCAGCCATGAATACATAAAATAAGATGGGGGAGTGAGGGAAGAAGGGAAAAGAAGAGAAGCGGAGGGAGACCTTAACCACGGGAGGCTGATCGAAAAGCTCCTGCCGTCCGAACTTTAGAAACCCCGGGCTAAAGTCAGTTTGATTAGAATTTGTGACTATCCTGCAAACACACAGTAACACCAAGGTGAATCGGAGCTCCTGACTTCAGCAACAGGAGCATTTTTTTAAAATTTAAATCTCAGCATTGAAAGGAACGTTTAGAATCCTCTTTGCAGCATAACATCTAGGCAGGTAGCTAATTTGCTAATGTCCCAGAGCCAGGGAACTCTGCCACTGAAGGCAACCCGTCCACTTTAAGTTGGTTCTAATTATTAAGAAGGTTTCCCCCCCCCAATGCAGTTGAAGCTCTCTTTCAGCAACTTCCACTCCATTACTCCTAGTTACATCCTCTAAGGCTAACTAGACTGAATCTTGCTACTCTTACACATGACTACTCTTTAAATATTTGAAGATAACTATCATAACTCCTTCCAGATTTTTTTTTAATCAATCAATTCTTTTATAGCATGTTCCTTCCTGGTCACTCTTATTGGACTAGCTAATGCCTAACTAGGTTTGCATTTATCTCAGATCCAACAAAGTAGAACACATCCTGAGGAAGGACAGAGAGGAATAAGAAGGGTACTGAGGAGAAGAGGCTAAGCAGGGGCAGAGATCAGTGTTGGCATAAAACAACTTGATTTCCCACAGTTGGGCCACTTGTCTAGCTGTAAAAAAAATGGCTATTTGGGATACTTGCACCTAAGTCTATAATAGAACCTAAGAACCAGATCTAAGGGAAGAAGGTTACCAGGTGTTGCCCAGATAGGAGTGGAAAGTCTCCTTGGAATAGCTGGTGAAAATGCTTCTATGCTCCCATTATTACAAGTACATTTTTGATGATTGGACAAATCCTTTAGCCCAATCCTTTCCCTGAAGGTATTTCCTGCAGGTCATTCAGAGGTGGTCAGATGGTTGCTAAAAACAGCTGCTTTAGTCTGAGGTTCTGGTGCCTAGTTGGTCAGAAATTTTGCACATGTAGTGATTCTGATGATTCTGAAACCTTGGCCCTCACATCCTAGCAGGTTCACCAGGAAAGCAGGTTTCCCACGTTGTGGGAAATCTTACATAATACCAGTAACAGAGTCCCCCAAATTTGAAAAAAAAAAAAAAAGCTAAAGTCTCAGAAGGAACCAACAGTGATATTGGAACCAAAAAAAAGGTCTTCTGATTCAAGACAGGAGCTCTCTTGAATCTGACCACAGCAAGAGAATGAAGAAGCACTTGAGGTTTCCAGCCTGGAGACACCTCTTTGTGAGCCTACTAAAACTTTGATGGTTCCCACTTGGCCCTTTCCTTCCAGAAAGGTGACTGCTGTGGAAATTGTCATTAGCAGGGTTCTAAATGGGTCAAAATCTGAATGTTCTTTGCTCCTTAGAATGCAAGGTAGTTCCAAGGAAAGCTACACAAGTCATAAAAGAAATAGGGGCACTAGCAGTCAGATGAGAACTGAAGTGACCATACAAAAATTATGGCCTTAGGACTAGCTATAAGATTTCTGAAACAAGAACAGGGCAGCTCCGTGGTTTCATAGTTAGAGCGCTGAACCTGGAGTCAGAAAGACTTGAGTTCAAATTTGGCCCCAGAAACTTACTACCTGTGTGACTTTGGACAAGTTACTTAATTTCTCCAGTTTTCTCATCTATAAAATGGGCATGATAATAATAGTTGTTGAGATTGTTGAACGGATCAAATGAGATAATAATTGTAAAGCACTTAGCACAAATCTGAGCATATAGTAGACACCAGGCTAATGAGAAGCTTACTTCATTCTATTCTTCTTACCAATTGCACATAAACTATTTCCTTCTCTTCCTCCTTTTTGTCCTGCACTGTTCCATTTTACACATCTTTATTCATGCTCCCAGCCATGCTGGAAATAGAATCTCTCCAACCCACGTTTTCATAGGTCCAATTCAGGAGCCACCTCTTCCAGGAAGCCTTCCTAGATATCTAGCCAGCCAGCTCAGAGATGAAATTGATCTTTCCTTAACCCTTTTGACATTTCTAATAGCACAATATCTCTCCATTGTGTTTATCACACTCCACTTTATATTGAACTTATTCATATATATGCCAGTAGATTGTAAACTCATTGAGGTCAAGAACTGTATCATTTTTCATGTGTGTATGCCCTTCATTATGCACAGGGCCTTATACTTAATAAATGTTTGTTGAATTGTTGTGGTTGAAAGAAATGTCTGTTTGATGCCATCTTTTCTTTCTTTCCAAACAAAGTATTCTTAGTCACAATCCCTGCTGCCCAGGGAACAATAAACGCAACATAACTGGACAAAGGAGAGTTCGTCCTGCCTGCCTTCCTTTCCATAACAGCAGAATAGACAAATCGTCTGAAGCTGAGATCCCTGTATTCCTGCTCTTTTGTTTGCCATTAATTAAAGTGGCCATATGGAAGAAGCTGATAATGGCAGCTGAGGAGCCAATGAGGGAGGGAATGGGGACTGTGAGGAGCCCGTGGCTGAAGTGGCTTCTGCCGGCAGCTCAGAGTAAAGAGGATCCTGGCAGAGTTCAGCCAACAATAGATGGGAGAGTGAGAGTAGCCCCAGCCTATGTGTTTGTGTCCTTCGGTACTGTGGGCTGCCACAAGTTCTATCTGAGCACTTCAGAAATGGCCGGCTGTCCTATACAAGACAGAAGCAAGGGGAAAGTAAGAGGCAGCCAGAACACTTTTGCCCACAGACCCCAAAGAAGGTTGCAGTCACAACAGCAAAAAAAAAAGGATTTGTTTCAGTCTACAAAAAGAAAAAGTCAAAAGGCCACTTCCTGGTGACTCTCCTAGCTAGGCGCTTTACTCAGCTTGACTAAGCACAGACAGCCCAAGCATTTCCCTAGGTTTGTTTTCAGTACATTGCGATTGGCTCCTTTGTTTACTCAGACCACTCACAACGACAAGAGAGTAACTGAGGTTTCTCTCTCTCTCTCTCTCTCTCTCTCTCTCTCTCTCTCTCTCAAAATTATTCACACATTTCTTCCAAAAGGAAAATGATGATGATGATGATGATGATACAAATGATCATTATGATAATACTGTGGTCAAGCAGACCATTCCCTGAACCCACAGTCAGCAAACATTTCAACTTAACTCACTAAGCATTTTTTTGGTCTTCAGAAATTAAATTCCCAACTTTACTTTTTCTTGGTCAAGCCCAGGTAATTAGTAATAATGCTATGTTAAGTGAAATCCTAAATGTGATAAAGAAAAAGCTAGAATAAATCCCCTGCCATCAAGATGGACAGATTTGCAATGACAAACAGTTCCTACTGGGGGTTGAGGGGAGATGCATTTTCTTGTCCTTTTCCTTGTTCATAAAAAAGAAAAGCAAATTTAACCCAAGGAGGCAGCACCTCTAAGTCTCTCATCCCAGAGAACAGCAAACTAGGGGAACTCATGTAGATCAAAACTCAACTTTGAGAAAAAAACCTAGTTTTTAGTTTTTAAAAGAGAAAAACTACTTGTCCTTTCCCATCTGTTCACAACAATCCCTATAAATAACCCCATTTCTGATTGACTGAAAGGAAAACCTGAGCAGTGTTCCATTAGGTGTTCTGTGCACCCCCAGCACCCCCACCATAAATTTCTTAAAGCCCTCTGTTAGGTTAGAAATAGGCAACCAAGAGATCAAAAGCTTACTGCGATCACCACTGTTCAGTACCTTGGACTGGAAGTTACCATATGAAATATTCCAGGGAGACAAACTGTGAATCTTGTTTTTCCCTTGCTTCAGAGAGATCTTCTGTTCAAAGGAGTAGGGTTTCCTCCAGATAGAGAGCCACCAAATCCTATGGCCACAGACATAATATCTGCTGTTCTTCCAGAAATATTCAGAAAGTTTCTTGGCTGGATACAAAGCTTTTCCCCCCCTGTTAAATGTATTTTCCGTCAGATGCATAACATATCCACTAGAATTTCAGAGAGGGAGGGGGGAGGAAGAGGAAGAGAGAAAGAGGAGGAAAAAAATCCACACAGACCCAGGAAGAAGAAGCAAATCCCTCAGTTCTCCAATGCAATTAAAAGATTCAACCCCTAGACCTGCTCTTCCTGCAAAGAAAGCCTTCATCTGACAAATTAACTGTGTTCTCGGAAGCCCTTTTCCTGATCAGTCTAAGGTGAAAGCTCTAGCCTTAGATATCTGCCTTTGTCAGCGAAAGAACATAATATTGACTTACCTTTCCCCACAGCTATTGTCTTTCCCCTTTCAAAATGACATCACGGAAAGCAATCATGAAATTTACATGGGGGGCTGGGTGGATGGAGGTGGGGGGAGGAGTTGGAGGGCAGCCACTTCGCTTACACCAGTCACATGCGAGCAAGATTGTTTGTTGGTTTCAATTAAATATCTGCTCCCCCTCAGTGTGTGAACTCCTAAGCCTGCTAAAGGGGATGTCTCATTTACTTAATGACCGCTCTCATTAAAGGGAACGGCACAGGGCTGGCGGAGGCGGCCTTTGTAAATACACTACCCATGAACCCTTGGGGTTGCAATATATCTGTTTACTCTCCGAGGTGAAATAAATTTACAGTATAGCATCAAAAAGATGGATCTGCTGACTTGGGGATCGAGGGGAGTATCGAGGCCTCATAAGAGTATCAGCCCTTCTCTTCTGAGAACAAGTCAACAGAAGGCGGCTGCATTTGCCCATGCAGATTCATAATTAATATGCAGAATCATCAGAGGTTCTTTTATGCAAAATACACAAAAGGGCAGAGTGTGTTACAACTGCCATCCTCATCCCCCTCTGTCTTCCCTCCCAGTGGTACAGTCCAATAATTCCTAATAGCAGCAACCCGGGAATGACAGATGCCCTAGGTTAGCGTAGCTGCAGCGAAAGTACTTTACAATATTTATTGGTGGTTAGGAATATGACCTATCATCATAAAGAACAGACTGCAAAATTTATTGCACAGATGAAGCTGGTAGCATTGCATATTAGCTCATCTACATAGTCAAGTGCCAGTGACTTAAAAGGTCTATGTTGTGGATTTTTTTTTTTGAGAGCAAAAAAAGTACCAAAAAAGATCCTTAAAGTAAAAGGCTAGGAAAGAGACTTTCTTCTCATTACATCTTTACTTTGATAAATCTTTTCGTTGTTAAAGTGCCTATAAACTTTATCTAAGAAGCAAAAGGCTTTCTACTAGAAAGAAAATATTCTGTCCCTAAATAAACTGTTTTCAACTAGAGTGAGAACTCTCTAGTTTTTTTTTTGTTTGTTTGTTTGTTTGCTTGCTTTTTTTGGTATATGACTTGCTCCTGGTCTTGTTTAATTCCCTTGGAATAGCTTAATCAATAAAAAGCAAAGAAAAAATCCATGAAAATGAACAATAAAAGTTCTTACCCATTCTATAATCAAATCCTAACATCAGGTTTTTTATGTGTAAGTTTGTGATTTCTTCACATTCATAGGATTTTGAGGTTAAAAGACCCTCAAGAGTCAGTTACTCCAATTTTCAAACCTCAATCAAGGTTTAGAAGAGTGTTGGTCAAACTTTTCACCCCAAGTTGCCTATATAAGAGAGTTGGCAGTGAATTGTGATTGTGATTACAATCCAAGCTATCTCATTGAAAAGTGGGAGTCTCTATCTTTAGGAGAAGAAATAAAATTTCTCTATTGTCATAATCAGGATTTTAAGAAATATGTCTGGAATGACAAGGGGCAAAATTTCAAATGCCTGCATAAATGTTATTAATTACAGAACAGTCTCATAACTAAATAGAACCAAATGAAAAAATGAGAGTGAAGACTGAAAATCATGTTTAAATTGTCTTTCTTGGTGAAATTATGTGGAAATAAAATGCCTCTGACTCAATTAGCACTGAAGAACTCAAGATATTATAAACATGAAAGAAAACAGATTGCAGTATTGATGTTCTTCTAAGGTTATATATTTGAAATGAACACCTTTCATTCATTACACATAGTATGTCCCTTGTTATCTCAACTTGCTTCAATCTAAACATTAGTCAAAGAATCAATTTTGCTTCCAATTTGTAAACCCACATTTTCACATCAATCCAAATACTCGTAGATGTGGCTTCTTTGCAAAATAATAAGTGAAATGTAGGTAGGACCTGATATCAGACTGGGTAGGGAAGACATAAATGCAGAGCTGCAATGGCTGGGCTTACAATAAAATATTAATTAGCCACATAAGAATATTTTGAAACTCCTGCAATGTCTATTTTAATGACTGTCTACCATTTTTTGGCTCTTTCGTGAGCTCATATCCATTAGCATAAAAGGACATATTCAGCTGAGAGCACTCCTGAAAAGCCATTTTCTATCTCCTCTGGACATGCTGTGAGTGCAGGGATATTTTACATCCTAAACCTTTGGCATTCAGAAATTCTATTAAACTCTTATCGCCAGTCAGCAGGCCCAGCACTACCCAGCATTTCCATTGTTCTGCATTGAAGATAGAATCAAAGGGAGGGTCCGTGCTGAATCAGCCTTATTCTCTTAACAATGCCCCCATGTTACATGAATGCTATTTAATTCATATATGTAATAGTCAAAGTTAAGAACAACAACAAACCAGATGGAGTGGAAAACTGGATGCATGTGTTTATGTTGGGGAGGAGGAATTTATATATAATATAGCTTTTGGTACAATTATTTTTTCTGGTGCCAGAAATAATATTTATATAATTTTAAATATTTCAAGAATGTTTTTTCCCTTGTTCATAACAATTGACAATTAAGGCGTTTGCATTTGCTAGAGATAGAACTATGTTGTTTTACTTTGTCTACTTTATTTTAAAATGTTTCTTAAAAACAGTTCAAAATTTATTCAAAATCTCCAAATAAATTCAAATAAACATGGAATTTGAGGAAGATACCTGAAGTTTTTGCTAATTGTTATAAATGCCACTTAAACAATTGCCCAATACCTTTGAAAGTCTGAACTCAATCTCTTTGACTGATACCATTTGTCAAGAGAAGAAAACAAAGCTATACAAGTGAACTCCTAAAAAGGCAGCACAAAGGTGAACTTGGTCAATGCATTCAGAAAGTTGGAAACCATTCCTACATGAATTGACCACCTAGGAGAAAAACCAACTGATGCAGCCTGAAAGCTGAACCGCAGTCTGGCTAGTCAGCACTGCGGACAGCTCCCTCCAGAGCTGGCCGTCTACGGCCCTTTGTTCTTTCTACAGAAGTTTAGAAGTTCGGATAAACACCGTGAGACCAGAGCTGTTAACCAGTCTTTCAGCCTTGAAATACAAGCGACCTTTATAATGTGATATGGGCCCATTCAAAATCCAATGCATTAAAAAAAAACACCCTGAATGTAACATTTCCAAATAACAAAGCATCCTAATACAAAAATGACTAAAGGAATGTGATGTCATGAAAAAACGAACTACTGTTCGTTAGTTTTTAAATTGTAAGCCATGTCTCATGTCATAAGATAATTCTATGAAACTAGTGGAAATTTGTCATTTATTTAAAGATTTTAATGGAATAAAGAGACTCTAGAAAGAATTGTATGACTTTTTCATTTTATGATTTAAATAAATCTAAAAGCCATCACTTTACAAAGTAGTGTTGTGGCTAACACTATAGTGAAAGAAGAAAGATTTGCAACAACCCAAACTTGAAGCTATAATCGTGCTTTTTAAATAAGTGCTTTGTGTGATGAGGGGTTGGGGGCGGGGGTTGTCCCACCACACACTCCAGGATGCAAACTTGTGGAAAGAAAACCTGCATAATGACCACTGGGCTGGGAAGATAATTTTAAATAAAGTTTAATTACTTGTGCAAATCTACACACAGGGATTCCAAGTATCAGTTCATTTGCTTTATAAAAACTCTTTCAAGTAATTTCAGTCTAAACTTTATGCATCTGTAATTGGCACCAACTTCTCCGGTGACCAGCTGGGGGTGAAGATTTTTCTTGTTCCTTTTTGAAAGCTTCCCTGCAGATGGGCTGCCTGCCTTAAAGCTGCAGACTACAATTAGGGCCGTTGTGTGCCCAACAGAAATGGTCAGCATTAATATTGTATATGGAACAGCTGAGGGGCTGGGGAGGAGCTGCCTCAAGCAGGCCCCTGGCAGATGGAGCAAACAAAACAAAACAAAAAAAAAACCACTTTTACTAACCCTTTGGGCTAACATTGTATGAATGTCTCTCACTGAATCTCTTACAAGGAGTCACACCATACACACTTGCCCTTTGGGCTAACATTTGGGCTAATCACATCTTATTGCAAACTCTACCACATACACCTACACATATACAGACAGAGATATGCTCTAATCTTTCAAGGTAATATAGTAAGAACATTTCTCAATGTGAATCATTTCACAGATACTTGCCCCCACCCCCCAAAACATACTATACCGTTTGGGCTAAAATTGTGTGAATGTCTCTCACTTTCAGCCACAATACACACATACACACACACAGAAATGCCTCATTACCCACATACATATGTATACAAAGATAGAGGCACATATACAAAGATATACATTTGGAATTAAGGTGTTAATGTTTCTAAGCACAGACAATTGGTGATACATTGTGAGGCTTTCTTTCACTGAGTCACACCAAAACATACCCAATATTTATCCCATGAGTTGCTCTTTAATGTACCACTAAAGTAAAATTGGACACCACAATCACACTTGTACTCTGCCAAACCATGGACTATTTTGAGGAGAAACAGGTATATTAATACCAATCTGATCTTTTCAGCAGCTTCACTGCACCAAATCAGAGATTGGTGACAACAGTCCTGCTGTCTCCACTCTGCTGGAATAAACTGACTGAATCACCTATAGCTACTGCAGTCATTGCCTTCAGCTTAATACTTGTCAGTATCTTGGCAATGGTTTCAAGCTGGTATAAGTGAATTAATAAGCTCTGGAAGGCCAAAAGTAAAAATTGGAGTTGTTCCCTAAGTTTGTGGCCACATGGATGGATGATCCTAGCAGAAAATAATAGAATCTAAATCCTGAACCCACAGGTTGGTTGCTTCTATAAAACACCAGGTCTCAGTTTACAATATATCAGGAGAGAGGGAGATGTGGAAAAGATATGTGACTCAACATTATTTATAAACATATACAAATTAGTTCAGAAAATGAAAGTTTTAAACCATTAATCAAAGTCTGATTTCAAAACGTATATTTTCCAATTGGTATTTCTCATACAAATTTCAGTCATGGAGGAAATAATACGAGAGTATCCACTTCCACCATCCCCAGGTTAGCTGGCACCTGGACCTATATTCTCTATTCCAGAAAAACACATTACAGAAATTAGAAGGCAGCATGACTTGAGTTCAGCTAATTAATTTCATTTGGTCTATTTGCTGAGACGAGCTGAAATATGGACCCCGGATAGACGGGAGTTCCAAAGAAGAAACAGCTGTAGGGGAGGGAGAGAGTTGAGAGAACTTAGAGAAACTTTTACGAACCCAGGAAAGCTCCACACAGCTTCATTCTTGTTCTGTTCTCTTGCTTGCTCAGGCGCCACCTCTGCTCAAACCACAGCCCAGACACCACTTACTTTATTCCTGGAAAAGTTGCTGCCAAGAGCAAAACTTATGTGCCTAAGAGGTCTGGAGAGTCCCAGCCCATCCAATGAGAGCCTAGGGAGCTGATAATTACAGATCAAAGCAGCAGGCCCCTGGCCAATGAGGGCCTACAGCTCAGGAGCCCACACAATAAAGACTGAGAGAGACAATGAAAATCCACCCCAACCCCTCCTCCAACACACACATGCACACACAAAAACAGCTGGCCTGGGATGAGAGGCAGGAGGTAGGGGGTAGGGGCAGGGGGCATGGAGCTGGAGGCAAGAGAAAGGGGGGAAGGGGTAAAGGATAGGAGAAAGCAGTATATGAGTAAGGGGCAGGAAGAAAGGAGCAAAGTGCAGGAGGTTAGAAAGAGAAGCAGGAAGCAAACGACAGGAGGCTGGGCAGGGGGTGGGGGGTGGGAGCAGGGGCCAGGAGTCAAGGAGAAGAAAGAAAATGACTGGAGTCTGGAGGCAAATCGGAGGAAAGGAGACGACCGACATGAGGCTGAAAGTAGGAGGTGGGAGGCAGGGAGAGTAAAGAAGCAGAGAGAATATGAGAAGGGACTGAAACATAGGAGGGTAAATGAAGACTTTATATTACTGATATAGGTTCCACTAAATCACACTCATATTATCAGGATGGCATAGGGAGACTGGGAAGGAAAACATTATTAATAGGGAGAGAAAAGAACAGGGAGGGAAATAGTAGAGAAGGCATGAGTGAAGTATTATAATATAGCGCAAGATCAGGATAGAGATACTGGAAGAATATAGTAGGGAAAAAGTTAGGATAGAGGAATGTTTTAGGCAAATCTAAATACTTATCCTTAAATACTACACATCTGCTCTTTAAAGAGCAGGTACCTCTGAGAGTCTCTGTAATGAGGTAGGGAGGAATTATACTGGGGTGTTTCCTCCCTCAGTGAGTGGAGTCACAGGAGTCTTTAAAGGATTTAAGGTCTGACCCTTCCCCCTGGGTCTAAGCTCCCTGGGGCTCAGAGCTCCTGTCTCCAAGGAAGGAGAGTCTTAGAACTAGCCATAAAGCAACTTTAGACAAGTCAGTCTTTCTCAAGGAAGTTTGGAACAAGACAGACTCCAAAACCTAAACCTCTATGAAACCTTTCACATGGCTGGGGACAGCAGGGAGAGCTCAAATGTCAGAGGTCATGTGGGTGGCTCTGACAGATGGTAGGACCCACTGTTGGGAAGGCCTCATAGAGCCAGGACTAACCTCCCAGATGGGAGAGAAATAACTTGAGCTACCAATAATATTCTCCCCTCCCCCAAAGTGGGAAGTTGAAGGGGATATAGAAGACCCCTTCCTTGATAGCATTCCACAAAGCCTTGATGTGAATTCTCATTACTCTTACTGTGTTATTATTCAATTATTTCAGTCATGTCTGTGTCTTTGTGATCCCATTTAGGGTTTTATTGGCAAAAACACTAGACTGATTTATTATTTCCTTTTCCAACTCTTTTTACAGGTGAGGAAACTGAGGCAAACAGGGTTAAGTGATGTCCCCAGGCTCACATAGTAAATGTTTTGAATTCGGAAAAGTTGTGTCTTCCTGACTCCAGGCCTAGCTGTTCCCTTGCCTCTAACCATTTCATTTGGAGGGATCAGTTTCCTATATCTTCATTTTTAATTTCAAGTCTTTGTATTTTTCTGTCTAAAGCACAGGAAAAGGGATAAAGATAGGGAAAAAAGAAAAAGAAATAGGGAGGAGGAAATTGTTGGAAGGAGATATTCTGAGACCCTTGTTAATCCTAAGGGACAAATTTCACTAGATTCCCTTGATAAACCAATCTGTGCCTATGTTTCTATGTACTGATGGAGGGAATTAGGGTCCTCTGAAAGAACACCCAGGAGAGAACTTACTAAAGAAAAACTTAACTTTCTTTAGGCAACTTGTCCATCTCCTATGTAGTCCAGATTTCGGTTTACTTGACATTTAAGTGAGCACAACACTCCAGCTATCTATCAATGAGGGTACCTCTTGGCTGACAGAATCAGTGCACCTCACCTGGCAAAGTGAGTGCCTCCTATGTGTCACTGTGCACACCTTGTCATCAGTATGCACATAATGTGAACAATCTGCTTTTTTCAGTATGGGTAATTGGTGTCCACTAATTTAAGCACCCAAGCAAAATAGCCAAAGCTCCAGACATAAAAGAGGTACATTTTCTTCATCAGTATGAGCACACACTGCTCCTGGGAAAACAGTAATTGTTTGACTCAGTTTTCTCATCTGGAAAATGAGTCAAAAGGAAACAGAGAAGGAAAACCAATTCAGTATCTTGACTGGAAATTCCCAAATGGGGTTAAGAATAGTCAGGGATTTCATTAGAGTTGTGAATTTTTTTTAAAAAGGAAATTGCAGATTTATTTATTTGTTTGTTTACTTATTTATTTTGGCCACATGCAACTTAATTTTTCCCCAATTACATGTCAAAACAACTTTTAGCCTTCATTTTTACAGGATTTTGAGTTTTTCTGCTTTCCTTCCCTCCCCTTTCTGAAAATGGTAGATAATTTGATGTAGTTTATACATGTGCTATCCTATAAAGCATATGTCCACATTAGTCACAGATGCAAATGAAGAAAGAGACCAAAAGGAAAAAAAACTGTTGGAAAGAATAAAGTAAGTGAAAAACTACTTCCATCTTCATTCAGAGTTGTTTAAATAGGTGGGAATAGCATTTTCCTTCATGAGTCCATTGTGCTTGTCTTGGATCATGATGTTTCTGAGAAAACCTGAGTCATTCATAGTTCATCATCACACAATATTTCTGACACTATATACAATGGTTTCCTGGTTTTGCTTATTTCACTTTTCATCAGTTCATGCAAGTCTTTCAGGTTTTTCTGAAATCTGTCTTATAACCTCATTTCTTATATAACAACAGTATTCCATTACATTTATATGCCACAACTTGTTTAATAATTCCCCAATTGATGAGTATCTCCTCAGTTTCAAATATTTTGCCACCACAAAGAGGATTACTATAAATATTTTTGTACATGTATGTGCTTTTTCCTTTTTATGATTTCTTTGGGATACAAATCTAGTAGTGGTATTACTGGATCAAAGGATATGCACAGTTTGGTTGTCCTTTAGGCATAGTTCCAAATTGCCCTCCAGAATGGTCAGATTAGTTCACAAATCCACCATTAGTGTCCCAATTTTTCCACACCTTTCATCAATATTCATCATTTTCATTTTTTGTCGTATTAGCCAATCTGATAGGCATGAGGTAGTACCTCAGAGTTGTTTTAATTTTCATTTCTCTAATCAAAAGTGACTTAGAGCACTTACTCATATGCCTATAGATGACTTTTATTTCATCAGAAAACTTCTGGGTAATATCCTTTAGCCACTTTCATTTGGGGAATGCCATGTATTTTTATAAAATTTGCCTCAGTTCTCTATGTATTTGAGAAATGAGGTCTTTCTTACAGACATTTGCTATAAAGATTGTTTCTCAATTTTCTGTTTTCCTTCTAATCTTGATTGCATTGGTTTTGTCTGTACAGAAGCTTGTAAATTTAATATAATCAAATTTATTTATCTTACATTTCATAATGCTTTCTATCTTGTATATGGTAATGAATTCTTTTTCTCCTCATAGACCTGATAGGTAGACTATTCTTTCCTCTTCTAATTTGTTTATGGTGTCACCCTTTATGTCTAGATCATGTACCCATTTTGACCTTGGTATATGTTATAAGGTATTAATCTATACCTAGTTTGTACCTTATTACTTTCCAGTTTTCCCAGAAGTTATTGTCAAATAATGAGTTCTTATCCCAAAAGCTGGGTTCTCTGGGTTAATCAAACACTAAGTTGCTATAGTCCTTTAACTACTGTGTCTTGTGTACCTAATCGATTCCACTGATCCACCATTATGTTTTTTAGTTAGTAACAGATAATTTTGATGATTACTACTTTATTACATAGTTTGAGATTTGGTATTGCTAGTAAGGTGATTTTGCTCTTTCCCCATTTATTCCTTTGATATTTTTGATCTTTTGTTCTTTCAGATGAATTTTATCATCATTTTCTATTGGTATGCAACTGAATAAGTAAATTAGTTTAGACAGAATTGTTATTTTTATTATATTGACTTGGCCTACCCATGAGCAATTAGTATTTTTCTAAGTGTTTATACTTTATTATTTGTGTGAAAAGTTTTTGTAATTGTGTTCATATAGTTCTTAGATTTGTCTTAGCAGGTATATTTGCAAGAATTTTATATTGTTTACAATTATTTTAAATAAATTTTCTCTTTCTATCTCTTGCTTCTGGGCTTTGTAGGTTTTATAAAGAAATGCTGATGATTTATGTGGATATATTTTATAACCGGCAACTTTGCTAAAGTTCTGAAGTATTTCAAGTAGTTTTTTAGTTGATTCTCTAAGTATACCATCATATAATTTGCAAAGAATGATAGTTTTGATTCCTCATTGTCTATTCTAATTCCTTCCATTTTTTTCTTCTCATTGCTAAAGCTACCATTTCTAGTACTATATTAAATAAAAGTGGTGATAATGGGCATCCTTACTTCACCCCTGATTTTCCTGGAAAGACTTCCAGCTATCCCCATTACAGACAATCCTTTCAGATGATTTTAGATAAATATTGATTATCATTTTAAGAAATGCTCCTTTTATTCCTATGCTCTCTAGTGTTTTTAAATAGGAATAGATGCTATATTTTGTCAAAAGGTTTTTTAGCATTTGTTGAGATAAGCATATGATTTCTGTTGGTTATGATATTAGCAATTATACTGATAATTTCCCTAATATTGAACCAACCCTACATTTCTGGTAAAAGTCCCACATGGTCATAGTGTATAATCTTTGCAATATATTGCTATAATCATCTTGCTAGTATATTCATTAAGGAAATTGGGCTATAATTTTCTTTCTCTATTTTAGCTTTTCCTGATTTAATTATCAGCACCACATTTCTGTCATAAAAGGACACAAATAAATAGAGTCTATTTGTCCAAATAACTTATACAGTATTGGAATTGGCCTTTAAAAGTTTGGTAGAATTCACTCATGGATCCATCTGGCTCTGGAAATTTTTTTCCTAGGGAATTCATTAATAACTTGTTCAATTACTTATTTGAAGATAGGATTATTTAGGTATTCTATTTTCTGATTTGTTAATTGAGGCAATTTTATTTTTATAAATATATATTGATGTTGCTCAGATTGTCAGATTTTATGACATACCATTGGGCAAAATATTTCTTAGTGATTGATTTAATTTGTTCTTCATTGGTGGTGATAACCCATTTTTCATTTTTCATTTTTCATTTCATCAATACTAGATATTTGGTTTTCTTCTTTTTTAAAATCAAATTAACCAATAGCTTAATTATTTTATTTGTTTTCTTTCATAAAACATTTCCATTTTTATTTATTTATTTATTAGCTCAACAATTTTTTTAACTTTTAATCTTATTAAGCACACTTTGGTTTTCAAGATTTTCAATTTGGTGCTCAATTAGGGATTTTCAATTTATTCTTTAGAAAAAGAAACTCAAAAACTAGAAAACTTGTTTTGTTACATGTCCCTGTTTTTTTCCCATTTTGTTGATGTAAAAATTTAGAGAAATAAGTTTTCCCCTACGAAGTGAACCCCATGTTGTCTCATTGTTGTCATTTTCTTTAATGAAATTATTGTTTGTGTGATTTGTTCTTTGACCCACTTAGTCTTTAGGATTGGGTTATTTAGTTTCCAATTAATTTTCAATCATTTTCTAATGTAATTTTTATTGCATTGTGATCTGAAAAGAATACAGCTAATATTTCTGCTTTTCTACATTTAATTTGGAGGTTAATACAAAGTCATTTTGTTTTAGGTGTCATGAGTTGCTGTTACCATCCCATTTTTCCAAAGCTCTGTCATATCTAACTGTTCTAATATTGTGTTTACCTTCTTAGTTTCTTTCTTGCTGTATTTTTCATTGGATTTATTGGGTTCAGAGGGGACAGTTGAGATCCCCAACTAGTAAAGTTTTTCTGTCTATTTCTTCCTATAATTTACTTCATTTCTTCTTTAAGGATTTGAATGCTAAAAGACGGGAAAGGATCCATATGTGCAAAAAACATTTGTAGCAGCTCTTTTTGTAGTGGCAAGGAGTTGGAAATTGAGTGGATGCCCATCGGTGGAGAATGGCTGAATGAATTATAGTGTTTGAATGTAACAGAATATTATTTTTCTATAAGAAATGATGAACAAGCTGATTTCAGAAAAACATGGAAAGACTTATATGAACTATAATTGAATGAAGTGACCAGAACCAAAAGAATATTGTACATAGTAACAAGAAGATTATGTGAAAATCAACTATGATGGACTTGGCTCTTTTCAACAATGAAATGACTCAAGGTAATTCCAACAGATTTGAGATAGAAAAGCCATCCACATGTAGAGAGAGTACTATGGAGATTGAATGCGGATCAAAGCATAGTATTTTTAAGTTTTTGTTATTGTTGTTTGTTTCTTTGTTTTTTCTTTCTCAAGTTTTTTTTTTTTCCCTTTTGATTTGAATTTTGTTGCACAACATAACAACAAATATGGAAATATATTTAGAAGAATTGCACATATTTAACCTATATTGGATTGTTTGCTATCTTGGGAAGGGGGAAAAAAGAGAAGGAAGGAAAAAAAATGGAAGACAAGGTATTGCAAAAGTAAATGTTGAAAATTATCTTTGCATGTATTTTTTTTTAAAAGTACTATTAAAGTGCAAATAAAATAAAATGAGAAAGACAAAAAAATTTTGAATGCTATATCACCTGTTTAGTATTGATATTGCTTCTTTATCTGTGGTACCTTTTAGCAAGATGTAGTTTCCTTCCTTATCTCTTTTAATTAGATCCAACTTTTAATCCACTCTGCTATCTGCTTCATTTTTATGGGAGAGTTCATCCCATTCATATTCACAATTCAGATCACTTAATTGTATTTCCTACCATCCTATTTTTTCCAGGTTATAATTTTCTCTCTCCTTTGACCTTTCCCTCCTCTCCAATGTTTTGCTTCTGACCACCCTCAATCTACGCTCCCTTTTTGCAGTTCTCCCCTTCCCCCATCTTTATTATTCATTTCCCCTTATACTTCTCCTTTTTTTTCTATTAGCTTCCTCCTTTCCATTCCTCTTTCTCTTTCTCCTTCTCTGTAGGATGAGACAAATTTCTATGCTAAACTAAGTATGTATATTATTCCCTCTTTGAGTCAAATTCTATGAGATTAAAGGTCAAACAATGTTCATCCCCTTTCCTTCTTTCCTTCTATAATAATAGATCTTTTTGCTTCTTCATGTGATATGATTTACCCCTTTTTATCTCCCTTTTATCTCTTTTAAATAGGTCTATTTTTGTCTGAGATTAGGACAGCTATACCTGCTCTTTTTATTTCATCTGAAGCATAATAGATTCTACTCCTTTCTTCTGTGTGTGTTCACACACAGTGTGTTATTTATAAACAACATATTCTAGGATTCTGTTTTTTGATCCACTCTGCTTTCTGCTTCCAGTTTATGGAAGAGTTCATCCCATTCATATTCAGTTATGATTACTAATTGTTTATTTCCTTCCATCCTAGTTCTCATCTTGTTAGTCCTCTCTCTCCTTTCCCTTTTCACTAGTGTTTTGCTTCTGTCTACCACCTTCCCTCATCAGGCTTCTCTTTTGTCAGTCCTCACCCCCAACCCTTTACTTAATCTCTTACCCTCCTACTTCCCTGCCAGGTAAAATAGATTTCTATATTCAATTGATTATTGTCTATATTATTCCTTCTGAGTCAATACTAATGAGAGTAAGGTTTAAGTGATGCCCATCATCAACTCTCTTACCTCCTTCACCTCTGTAATAGATGTTTTGTGCCTCTTCATGTGAAATAATTTACCCTATTCTACCTTTCCTTTTCTTCTCTACCCAGTGAACTCCTCTTTTTCATCCCTTAATTTCTTTCTATGTCTTTCCCTCAAATTCACCTGATACCTGTAACCTCTGCCTATGTATATTCCTTTTAGCTGTATTATTACACAGTTTTTAAGAACTAGCAGAAAAATGTTTTCATGTAGGGAAATAAACAGTTTAGTTCCACTGAATCCCTTTTGTTTTGAAAAAAGACCTATTTATGATTCTCTTAAATCTTAATATTGAAGATAAAAAATTTTCATTTTATTTTGGTCTTCTCTTTATGAAAACTTGAACTCCTTCTATTTCATTAATTGATTATTTTGATCCATGATGCATAATTTTGTTGAGCAAGTGATTCTTTGTTGTAGTACCAGCTCTTTTGCCTTCTGGAATATCATATTCCATGACCTCTAATCTTTTACTGTTACAACTCCCAAGTCCTTTGTAATCCTGATTGTGGCTTCTTGATATTTGAATTTTTTCTTTCTGGACACTTGTAGGATATTTTTCCTAATTTGATAGTTCTGTAATTAGTCTATTTTCTTCGGTGATCTCTGGATGCTTTCATTGCCTGTTTTGTCCACTGGCTTCAGGGTATCTGGCCAGTTTTCCCTGATAATATTCTGAAAGATGCTTTCCAGGTCCTCCTTTTCATTAAGACTTTCAGATTCTTCAGTTATTCTGATATTGTCTCTCGTGATCAGTTGTTTTTCCAATGAAGTATTTTCTTCTATTTTTTCTTCTTTTGAATTTGTTTAATTGATTCTTCTTGTCTCAAAGAGTTATTAACTTCCACCTGCCCAATTCAAACTTTTAACATATTGTTTTCTTCAGTTAGCTTTTGTACTTTCTTTTCTATTTGGGCAATTGCACTTTTTAAGGAGTTGTCTTCTTCAGTGGACTTTTGTATCTCCTTTTACAGTTGGCAAGTTTTTTTTTTTTTTTTTTTACTTTTTAAGCAGCTATTTTCTTTATCCAAGCTGTTGACTCTTTTTTTTTCATAGTTCTCTTGCATTACTCTCATTTCCCCTCTATTTCCCATATGGTTTTTAAGCTAATTTTTAAATTCTTCCATGAGTTCTTTGTGGGATTAAGACCACTTTCCATTTATCTTTGGAGTTTTGCCCATGGTTGCTTTGACATTATTGTCCTTTTCTAAATTTGTAACTTGATCTTCCCTTTCACCATAATAACTTTCTATGGTCAGATATTTTTTGTTGTTGTTCATCTTTTTCAGACCTTTTCCTTTTTTTCAAATGTGAGCTCTGCTTCCAGGGTGGAAGGGACATTGCCTGTGGTTTCTTGTGCCAGAGGTTGCAGGCCCTTTCTGTGTACCTAATGCTACCTAATATCACTTACTTGAGTCCCTTCTGTCTCATGTTCCTCTGAGGGAGTGAAGCAGGGTCAGGATATCTGGCACTGTTGGAGACCCTAAGGATCTAGCAGCTTACCAATTGCTGAGTGGGGTCTTAATGGTTGTGTCTGGCATGTGCTGAGATCAGTAGGGTGTTTCTATGTTTCATCAGGGCTACACTGAAGCACTTGGGGATCTGGCTGTTGGCAGATGCCTGATTACCTAGAGTTATGTTGAAGCACCATGGCAAGGGCTAGTGCTGGTTGCTGCCTATTTGCTTAGACTTCCTTAGAGTTAGCATTTACATATTTGCCTGGGTGCTACACTGAGACATGTGAAGTCTGGCCACTGGAGATTGCCACTTTGCCTGTGGCATGTGGCTGTCCTGAGCTGGAGTCTGCCTGTTCCCCTGGCTATGTTAAGGCATGTGGAGGATTCTGGTTTTGGGACTGTTGGGATCTGACTGCTTCTCTGCAGTGGGACTCAGGATCTACTCTGTTTTGCTGAAATGGGGCTTCCTGCTAGCTTGCTGGGATGCATTCTTACCTACATGGTGTTCCTCTTTTACCCAAGCAAGAGAGACCTTTTTTGCCAATCTCCCAAGGTACTTGAATTCAAAGATTATTTCACTCCATCTTTTTTCAGGTTCTTCTGTTCCAACATTTCTTTGGGGTACTATTTTATGGTTATTTTGAAGAGTTATGGCAATTTATTGCCTGCTCTGCCATCTTGGCTCCTGGAGCATATGCAACTTTAGTCAAACAAAGAGAAAAAAGGGGAGAAGGAAGAAAATTCTTGGATGTACATCATCTGAGCATTAGCATGTTTTAATCATTAATGTGGATTTACTTTGACCCCCATCTTTGGTACCTCCGGAATTTAGTATAAGTACCTCCCAACTATCAGAATGGGTAATCATAATATGCAAATGTACTCCAGCCATCAGCATGAATATACTTTGGTCATCAGTACAGGCAAAACCAATTATCAGTAGGAATACATCCTGGCTATCAGTGTAATCCCATCCTTTCTTGTAGTTTGATTGCCCTGTCAGTGCAATTTACCAGTACCTATCAGTACAAACTATCAATAGAAACATTCCTGGCTATCAGTGTAGACACACTCCATCCTAACGTATGAATGTTCCAGCCAACAGTGTCGATGGTTTTTTGGCATCAATATAGTTACACCTTGACCATCAACATGAACACACTCTAGTTAGAAGAATTCTGATTATACATACCACAGCTGTCAGTAAGGGCTTATCCTATCTATCAGTGTGAACGTACTCTGACCATTAGCATGAAGAACAATCACTGACTGAGGTACAACTTTGCTAGAGAAAGGAATATGTATGGTCATATCTGAAGAACACCCAAACTAATTTTTATACAATGTATGTGGGATGCACAAACCTTGACAAGTTACTGAAGAATATAATCATCCTTATGACTAGGATATAATTACTGATTTCTTTGTTATAAGCTATATATATGGTCATCTATAGAAAATTCTTTAGTAGTCCTTCAAGAAAGATCACTTGTATATTGAGAGATGGATCATAGGATCACAATCTATAAACCTGGAAGGAACATTAAAGATCATTTTGTGCAATCCTCTTCTTTTATCTAAAAAATAGATAATAATGCACGTCTTATCCATTGGGTTGTTATAAGGCTAAAATGAGAAAATCTATGTCAAATAAAAACATCAAGATACTATTTATATATAAATATGTGTGTTATCATTATCATAATACTTTGCACAAAGTCAGTGTTTATATTGACTCTCCTCCTCTTCCTCCTTCATCATTCTCATAGTCATCATCATCATCATCATGATGAAGCAGATAAAAAGATTAATCTGAGAGTAGTTGAGTAGTTGTACAAACACTTGATCTCCTCCTCTTCTGGATATATTGGGTGAAAGAGGTCCTGAAAGAGCAGCAAGTAAGGCAATTAATGCCTATTGAGTGACAGTTGAACCAGCCATGAGCTATAATGCCATACTAAATGATGGCAGGACATTAAGCAGTGGGTAGCAGTGAACAGGATATGGGATAAAAGCAGTAGAGGACAGTGCCAGTTGATTAAAGATCCCAGAAAAGACTGAAGTGATAGGGAGACAAAGACTCTGACATGCCCTGGAAGTATTAATTCTATTCATGCTACTTGTATTTTACTTAATAGTCTTATGGGTTTTGTGGTTATCATGACTATAGTAGTGGGGGAAAGAAATTACACTCACAAGGAAGAAGACTAGTCTCCTATTAAGTAGGCTTGGATATGAGTCTCTTTGCTTTCTTTCTTTGTTTCTTTCCAACGTTGTCCTGTGTTAATGTTCCCTGGAAGCTTGATATTTCCAGGTCTGGAGAGTTTATGAGACAAACAACCAAAATTTGGATGTTTCCAGAGGGAGATTTCTCTGTTGAAGTAAAAGCCAAAGAGTATTATTTCTGAGAATACCTCAAAGTTAAGTCATTCTGTGTGAGCCAAGAGCTGTGGTTTTGAGAGCCATGACTTAAATATTTTAGAAATTCATCTAGGTTGATGAATGGGAGGGGAGGAAGAAAGAGTCTAGGCTATATGTATTGGCATTCTACTGGTAGGTTATCATGACTACCAGTGAACTAGTCAATAACAATCCTGAAAACATCTCCCAAAAGCACATGATACTGGGAACACTGTGCAATTGTATGAGTGTCCATCATGACTGCCTAGTTGTGGAAGGACTGATGCACAATGAAAGATATGGAACAGGGATTCTTAATCTGGGATCTATGAACTTGGATGAAAAAAATGCATCTTTATTTTTATTAACATCTAACTAAATGTAGTATTTCCTTCCCTTATGATTGTTTTTGGGGAAAATTGTGAGAAGAAAATCCAGATTGCCAAAGAGATCCAATAATACCAAAACAAATAAAGAACACCTGACATAGACTCTCATTAGGGGTTATTAATATTTGTGGTACTTCTGAATTATGATGAAAGCATCATTGAAAGGACTTTGCACACTGCTGTGCACCCTTAATGAAAATATAATATATGAAGGAACAGATTAAAAATAACACAATGTAGCTACTTCATTGTATGGGCTTTCCAATAATGCAGAACTATCCTAGATTCTCAAGAGATACCCAGAAAGAAGAGTATTTGGAAATTAGTTACTAAAACTCCTATTTCTGTCAAAAAATTATTAAACAAATGGAGGTTCATGATAGACAAGGATGGATTATGGAAGATGTAAGGTGACAGTTGATTTGTGACACCTTCCTCCAGGCAACAATCTGTCATCAACAAAGGTATGGACTCAGACTGAGGGCCAGGCTGTCAATCAAGCTATACAGCCAGAGGGAACCCATTATAGACAATTACAATTATTTTCAAAGGGATGTGTCCACTTTCCTGGAAATGAAACTTTTGAGCCTAGCTACAGCATACTATATATAAGATTCAGGGAACTGATACAGAAAGATGTTGGAAATTACCAGAGAGCTTAGGGACCTTTCCTTTGACATGACAAACACCTTGAAGATACATACCCTAAGATCACTATACTCAAATGTTTACAGATGCTGGACAGCCAATTTAATAGCATTGAGAGAACAGAATACATCTGTATGTGAAGTTCCTAACTAAAGAACCTCCCACGAGGAAGAAATTAAAGTCTTCACATTTGTGCCAAGTTTGAAGAGACTAGAACAGAGATCTGTGATCAAAACATGAACCAAAGTAAGCTTACTCAAGCAATTAGGAGACTGTATTACATACTATCATTGCAGAAGCATGGTTTGAATGAATGCTGATGTGCATAGAAGTTGTCTCTGGAGGAGGATTAGAAGGACCCAAATAACATCCTAGCAATGAAGTACTTCACTGGCACGAATAATTCTGAAGGGCGGTGTGGTGGAATGTAGTGCTTCTCAAACTTTTGCTCTAAGGACCCCTTATACTTTTTTTATTTTTTTAAGCTTTTTATTTTCAAAACATAAGCACAGATAATCTTCAGCATTCAACCTTTGCAAAACCCTATGTTACATAATTTTTTCTCCTTCTCTTCCTCGACCCCACAGGTAGCAAACAATTAAATACATGTTAAGCATGTGCAATTCATCTATACAAATTTCCACAACTATCATGTTACACAAGAAACATCAGATCAGAAAGGAAAAAATGAGAAAGAAAACAAAATGCAATAAACAACAACAAAAACAAAAGTGAAAATACTATGTTGTGATCCACACTCAGTCCCCACAGTCCTCTATTTGGGTGCACGTGGCTCCCTCTATCATAAGAGAATCACCTCATTGTTGAAAAGAGCCACAACCAAAAGAATTGATCATCATCTAATCTTGTTGTTGCTGTATATAATGTTCTCTTAGTTCTACTCACTTCATTTAGCATCAGTTCATGTAAGTCTCTTCAGATTTTTTTTGAACTCATCCTGCTGATCGTTTTTTATAGAACAATAATATTTTATACCATTCATATGCCATAACTTATTCAGCCATTCTCTAACTGATAGTAATCCACTCAATTTCCAGTTCCTTGCCACTACAAAAAAAGGTCTGCTACAAACATTTTTGCACATGTAGGACCCTTTATACTTTTAAAAATCATTAAGGACCAAGAGCTCTTCTTTATGTGAATTATTTCTTATGTGGGTTATTTCCATATTAGAAATTTAAAACTCTTAACATTATAACATGATGCCATAGCACTAAAACTGGATGAAATTCACTATTTGATCATGAATAAGTCACAGCCTCACTTGTCCAATTCTTCATCTATAAAAATAATAGTTAACACCTGCCTCATAGAGTTGTGATAACCAAATGAAATAAATATGCATACAATTGCACTGATTTTATTTCCTATATATTGATGTTTCAGGGAGTTCTGTGATTGCCTATATACCCATCCCTCACAATTCCAAGGAAAGCAAAGATTTAGTGACTTACAAGTATGTCATTCAGCTGAGAGAAGATCTGAGGTTCTCTCAAGTTATGGCCTTTGCTCAGAAGATCAGGGACATCAAAATCAAATACAAATATTTAGTTTTTTTAAAATAAATACAGTACTGGACTAGACTACACAAAAAAGACTGAGAAAAAAGTAGAACTCAGTGACCCAGGACTTATAATGTAGAAAACATAAATTACCAAGGGAGAAAAACTCTATTTGATAAAGAGCTCCTGGGAAAACTGGAAAGTAGTCTGGCAGAAATTAAGCTTAGTTAGACCAACAACTTTGACCTTTGTATTCTAAAATGCTGTCTAAATAGATATACAACCCTAATGTTAAAGAACATGCCATAAAAAATTAGAAGCAAAACAGATTATATACTTCTTGTACCTATGTGAAGGAGATATATCTTTAATCAAACAAGAGCTAGCAGCAGTTGCAAAAGATTAAATAAAGTACTTTGACTATTTTAAACTGAAAATCTTTAGTTTAATTTTGTTACCACAGACAAAATTGAAGCACCTAGGATGAGAAGCAAAGTGCCCAAATAGATACTTTGAAACTTTGAATCAAACTATTCTTTGATAAGGGTTTTGTATCCAACATATATAAATAATTAATAAATTAAAACTAATAACCATTCCCTAATACATAAATGGTCAGAGGTTATAACAGACAAATCTGAAAAGAAGAAATACTAAGTTTTCAGTATATAAGAATGTTCCAAATCACTAATAATAAAGTGCAAATCAAAACAACTTCATGTTTCATCCTGCTAAAAAATTGGCAAAAGTGGGGGAAATGTCAATAGTCAATGTAGGAGAGATTATTAAATAATAGCCACACTAATACATTGTTCATAGAGCAGTGAAAATAGTACAACCCCTTTGGAAAGCAATTTGGGATAAGGCAAATTGAGTGACTAAAATGTCCAGACCCTTTGAACTAGAGACTTCATCAGTAGATTTATACCCCCAGGAAGATAAGAGAAAATCCCCATGTGCTCCAAAATAGTTTTAGCAGTACTTTTTGTGATAGCTAAGATTTGGAAACAAAAGAGTTGTCCATTATTTGGGAAATAGTTAAATAAATTGTGGTACATGAATGCAATGGAATATTATTGAATCACAAGAAATGATGTGCTTATGACTACATAAGAACATAAACATATTATACAACTGATGAAAAATAAACAGAGCCAAGAAAGCAATATAAACAGTAACTACAATATAAATGAAAAGAACAGATGCACACCCAAAAGTCAAAGTAAATTTACCAAAATTATAAAAATCAAGAAAGAATGAAGAAGTATCCCTCCACAGAGGTGGGAGATCCATATTGTACATATTTTTGGACTCTTTCTATGTATTGATCAATTTTCTGATATTTCTCTCTAAAAATGTTACTCATCATATGGAATGTCCCTCTGGAAGGAAAGGTAAAGGGACAGTAAGAAACAGAAGATATCAGTATAACTTTTTTTTAAAGAACAAGTGGATGAATAAGTAAGGCTAATAACATTTGAGCTCACTGTCAGGAACTTCAGCCAATTGATAGAGTCCAATTATGAAATCTTAATGTCCCAGAAAAACACCATTTAGAAGACCACTGAAGAGCTATTACATAACAATTTCATGAAACTATGTAATCTACAACAAAATCATTACAGACTGAGGTCCATAAAAGGCAACCAACACAACCTCACAACTAAGAGGGATTCCCTCATTAAACAGGATAGAAGCACAGAAAAGTTGAGGGATTAATCCCTGAGAAGGATCCATCTGCCCCTTGCAGATGGATAGCTGGCAGTAAATAGTGATCCATATGGAGAGGATCTGGGTCAAAACTTGGATAAAAAGGAAGTTGAATTCTGGTAGTTCACTTGTAGTTAGAAAGAAATTACAAGACTGCTCCATCTGATGGGAACATCTGTCCAGATAGGGAATATGATGGGTTATTACAGAAATCATTTCCTTCCAACCCAATAGTCAAGCTATCGAGGTCCCAAGGGAAGAGAGACTATTTACAGAATATGACCCCATAGGAATTAAATATATCGCATTTCAATCTGCAGGGTGGAAACTTCAACCTATTGAACATGAAAACACTATTCAACCAAAAGGAAATGGAAAGACAGTACAAATAGATTGCAATGTAATACTGTAATGGAGGATCAATCAGGGAAGTTCTTTTGATTAGTATGAAAAATCATACTTTATCTCATAATATATCAATATGTAAATATATTTTTTCCACATAGAATACAGAAATGCCTACTAGTGCATACCAAGAGAATGAAAATAACTCATAATTGGTTTTCAGCGATTGGGACTGCTCCCACCAAGACAGGATGTGCATATCCAGGTGATCTGTGAAGAAAGATCTTGGACCTTGAGTCTTCACTTTCTGCATTTCTATTTGCCTTTCTCAACTCAGGTGAGAGAAGAGAGACCTACTGATGGACTTTTCCCATCTAATGGACAGCAATAGCAGGAGTAGTGTTAAATTCCTACAGAAGCACATGGCAAAAGCAGATATTTATTTAGCTAAAAGGAAAAGTTAATAGAAAGTATACCACACTGCAAACCTGTCAGATTGGCTAGGATGACAGGAAAAGATAATGCTGACTGTTGGAGGGGATATGGGAAAACTGGGACACTGATACATTGTTGGTGGATTTGTGAATATGTCCAGCCATTCTGGAGAGCAGTTTGGAACTATGGTCAAAAAGCTATCAAACTGTGTATACCCTTTGATCCAGCAGTGTTACTACTGGGCTTATACCCCAAAGAGATATTAAAGATTCTAAAGGGACCTGTATGTGCCAAAATGTTTGTGGCAGCCCTGTTTGTACAGAAACTGGAAACTGAGTGGATGCCCATCTGGAGAATGACTGAATAAATTGTGGTATATGAATATTATGGAATATTATTGTTCAGTAAGAAATGACCAGCAGGATGATTTTAGAGAGGCCTGGAGAGACTTACATGAACTGATGCTGAGTGAAATGAGCAGGACCAGGAGATCATTATATACTTCAACAACAATATGATATGATGATCAATTCTGATGGACATGGCTCTCTTCAACAATGAGATGAACCAAATTAGTTCCATTTATTCAATAATGAATAGAACCAGTTACACCCAGTGAAAGAACTCTGGGAAATGAGTGTGAACCACTACATAGCATTTCCAATCCCTCTGTTTTTGTCCACTTGTCTTTTTTATTTCCTTCATAGGTTAATTGTACCTTATTTTAAAGTCCGATTCTTCTTGTGCAGCAAAATAAGTGTATGGACATGTATACATATAAAGTATTTAACATATACTTATAACATATTTAACATGTATTGGTCTACCTGCCATCAGGGGGAAGGGGTGGGGAGGGAAAAAGGGGAATAATTGGAAGAAAAGATTTTGCAAGGGTCAATGCTGAAAAATTACCCATGCATATATCTTGTAAATAAAAAGCTATAATAAAAAAATTAAATATACCCAAATTCTAACCTTCCATTAAAAAGGGGCTTTACAGAATGTTGAAATGCTGTTTTTTAATCAGTCCTCAAAAGATTACTTTCTGGAGAACTAAATGACAAAGTAATGAATCTTTGGGGTGAGGATTATATGGGACTCTATATTAGAAATAAATTTACTAATATATCAAAGAGTCATCCTAACTGTAACTCCTAATTTAGTTCCTTCCAAAAGAACTATTCAGTGCTTTATGTATTTTTAGTTGCTGCTTATAGACTCAGTTGAGGCCTTTGAGTATCTTGTGTTTCCTATATATGTTTATAAAGGCCTGTGATTTCTTGAATCTGGGACTTGGAGACTCAGCATCTTCTTTTGTAGAAACCAACCATAAACCATTTTTGGAATTTTTTTCCCTAGAAAATTCCAATTAGGGGCAATGAGCCAAAGAGAATATGATCTTTTTGAGCAGCATCCAAGATCACACTCAATCCATATGGTCCAGAATCTTATAGGAGTGAAACATGAGCCATAAGTTGCATTACCAGAGCAACAAGGTGAAATAGTGGATAAAGTTTGGCATTATCTTCTTGAGTTCAAATCTGACTTCAGTCACTTACTAGCTATGTGACTAAAGGCAAGTCACTTAACTCTGTTTGCCTCAGTTTCTTCATATGTAAATCAAGCTGGAGAAATATGGAGAACAATTTGGAACTATTCTCAAAGGGCAACCAGACTGTGTATACCCTTTGACCCAGCAAAACCATTACTAGGTCTGTATCCCAAAGAAATCAAACAAAGGGAAAAGGCTCTACATGTACAATAATATTTATAGCAGCTATTTTTGTGGCGGTGCAATATTAGAAACTGAGGAGATGCCCATCAGTTGGGGAACTGCTGAACAAGCTGTGCTATGTAAATGGAATGAAATGCTATTGTGCAATAAGAAATGATGAACAGGCAGATTTCAGAAATGTATGAACTGATGCAAAGTGAAATGAGCAGAATCAGAAACCATTGTACACAATATCAGCAACATTGTGTGATGATGAATTGTGAATGACTCAGTTCTATTCAGCAACACAAAGCTTTAGAGAAAGGCCCCAGAATTTTGGGTAAACCTGCTGTGGATAACTCATAGGAGGTCTCAGACAAGAACAGAAAGTATGGGCGGGTTTTATCTTGTAAAAATGAATGCTAAACATTGTGGTAATTTAAAGCAATTCCAATAGACTTGGGATGCTATACATATCCAGAGAGAGAACTATGGATCAAAACATGGCATTTTCACTTTTTGTTTATTTGTTTTTTTGCTTTTCCTTTCTTGTGTTTTTTCCCCTTTTGGGAAAAAAAAAAACATGGCAAATATGGAAATATGTTTAAAAGGATTGCACGTGTTTAAACTATCTCAGATTGTTTGCTGTCCTTGGGGAAAGGGAAGGTAAGGGAAAGAGGGGAAAAAATTTGGAACACAGTCTTACAAAAAAATAAATGTTGAAAACTATCTTTACATGTATTTGGGAAAATAAAATACTATTGAGAAAAATGAATTCTAAAAACTGTCTTGACATGTAATTGGAGGAAAAATAAAATACTCTTTAAAATGACTTGTGTCTGAAAGATTTTCAAAAGTAAGATAGTTGTCAGTCAAGAAGCATTTATGAAGCACTTCTACATACCAGACATTGTGCTAAGAGTTAGGGGGTACAAAGAAAGGCAAAGGATATTTCCTGCTCTTAGAAATTACGAACTAGTGGGGGAGACAGTATGTTAGACAACTAAGTAAAAACAAGCTATTTACAGAATAAATTAAAGATAATCAACATATGGAACTAGAATTAAGAGGAGTCATATTTCTATAGAATGTAAGGCTTTAAATGGGACTTGAAGAAGGGAGGGAAAGATAAGGAAGAGGAGAATTCTGAACTTGGTGACAATCAGTGAGAATGCCCAGAGTTGGAAGATGTAGTACCTTGTGTGAGGAACAGCCAGGAGTCCAATCACTGGATCAAAGTGTACAGTGAAGGTAAGCAAGGTTAAAAAATTTTAAAACCCTATAAAAGTAGGTTGTGAAGGCTTTAAAATGCAAACAGATTATTAAAACAATTTGATCCTAAAGGTGATAGGGAGCATTTAGAATCTGATGAATAGTGACATGATATCATATCTAAATTTTAAGAAGATTGATTTGATCGCTAAGTGGAGAATGGATTGGAATGAAGAAAGAGTACAGGGGGATAACATATCAGGTTATCATAATAAACTGGAAGTGAAGAATAGGGACTTTTACCAAGATGGTAGCAATGTCAGAAGAAATAATGGGGTGCATATGAGAGATGTTACAGAGATATAATCAACAGAACTCAACAACAGATTGGATATGGGGAGTAAAACAGAGTGACAACTGAGAATGACACCTTAGTTGTGAATTAGGGTACCTGGAAGATGGTGGTATTCATTTTGAGGAAGAGATAATGAGTTTAGTTTTGGACATGTTGATGTCTGTCTCTTCTGAGCAGGAATTCTTATCCTTTTTATATCATGCACCTCTTTGGCAGCCTGGTGAAGTCTGTAGACCTTTTCTCTGAATAATGTTTTTAAATTTTTTTTAATAAAACACGTAAGATTACAAAGGAAACCGTTCATATTGAAACATGATTAGCAAAATATTTTAGAAAGCAAATTCATAGGTGTTAGGTAAAGAACCCCTGCTTTAGATTTTCTCTCTAAGCAAAAGTATTTAAAAATAATTTAATTAATAAATATTGTGTTTTACAGCTTTGTTCTCAAGATTTAGAGCATTTAATATTTTCTTCCATGTGGCAGTGGAAGAACGAGTATTCTCATGTACTTCTTAGGTGCTGTCACATTTGGACAGAAGAGATCTTTATTGGATAGTCCTTAGTGAAGAATTCTTCTGTAGCCCTTCTAAACTGTAGTTTATCTATCTTTGGAAATGCAATCAGTTTTGAATCAGCCAAATTCAAGGCCAAGTATTGTACTGACAGAAAGGCTTCATCAGGTTATTGTAAATCTGAATTCTTAGAGTATTCCTAAAGCTTGTGGCAACATCTAATTAGCCTTTTCAAACATTGTATATTCACACATCATTAGTGGCCCAGTGAATGAGTGCAACCAATCTGGAAAATAATTGGATTCATACATAAAAAGATACTAAATAGTAAATGCTAGGATATGCCACTGCTAGACCTATGCCCAAAAAAGATCAAAGAAAAAGAAAGGGTTCTTTACAATCAAAATATTTATAGCAGGTCTTTTTGTGTGGCATCAAAATAGTGGAAATTAAGGGGATGCTTATCAATTAAGGAGTGACTGAACAAGTTGGGCATATAAATGTAACAGAGTACTATGGTATTTTAAGAAATGAAGAAAAAGATGATTTCAAAAAAATCATAGAAAGATTTATATGAACTGATGCATAGTGAATATAGCAAAAGTAAGAGAAAAATCTATACTCTGGCACCAATATAAATTAAAATGAAAAAATTGAATATTTTTTGCAAACTAATGAATAAAATAAACAGAATCAGGAGAATAATTTATATAATAAAAACGATGCTGAAAAAACAAACTTTGAAAACCAAAAGAATTATAATCGATACAAAGACAATAATTCCAAAGGACTAGTGACAGCACAGGTTATAGCACATTAGAGTATAGAATGATAAATAAATTAATTTGTATATATTCAAATATATTTATAGGCATTATATACAGTTATTGAAAGAATTGATTTTGCCTGATTATGTCTATTTATAAAAAAATTCTTTATTTTTTCTTTTTTAATGGGGTAAAAGTGAATTTATGTTAATTTTTTTTATATTTATAAAAAAATTCTTTATTTTTTCTTTTTTAATGGGGTAAAAGTGAATTTATGTTAATTTTTTTTAAAAAAGGGATGTGAGGGAATGCAAAATATTATAGGCACTTTCAAATAAGGTCTTCATCTAATTATTTTTTATTTAATTATTTTGCTTTTTTATGAGAGCTCATTTTAAAAAATATTGTATTTTGGGCAGTTAGGTGGTGTAGTGGATAGAGCACTAGCCCTGAAGTCAGGAGGACCTGAGTCCAAATCTGGTCTCAGACACAACCCTTCCTAATTGTATGACCCTGGGCAAGTCACTTAACCCCAATTGCCTCAGCAATATATATATATATATATATACACACACACATATATATATATACACACACACATATATATATACACACACATATATATATACACATATATATATATTTATATGTGTATGTATTTTATCAATTTTTCAACACAGTTTATGTCATACTTGTAGAATATCCTTATTACTGAAATACTAGACTCCTACTAGAATAAACAGAATTATTTGAGTGGTAGGCCCCCAATAAAATGAGAGAAGGTAAATGCCTGAGTAGAACTCCTCCATACTCTGCTCTTGGACAACAGCTTCTTGAATGTCAATTTTCTTTTAGTTATCCTTCTGGATTTTTAAAGGTGAGCAAAGTTAGCAGCTCATGAAAGTCCATTGGGACTTTCCAGAACCATGTTGGTTCTGGAAAACAATTCGAAATTATGCAAGAAAAGTTATTAGTCTATTCAAACACTCAAACCCAGTATTTTCACAATGGATCAAATATATTCGAAGTTAAGAGAAAAGGAAAGTTCTCATATTTACAAAACCTATTACAAATATGGAGTCAGGCAAAACAAATTTCTACATTAGCTATGTTGAAAAAAAAAAACAAGAAAAGAGAAGAAACAGAAAATAATATGGTTCAATTTGCACTCTGAGTCCACAAGTTCCCTATCTGAAGGTAGATAGAATTTTCATCATGAGCCCTTTAGAACTTGGGTCAATCAGTTTCTTGACCAAAGTTATCAAGTCTTTCATAGTTAATTATTTTTCCCAATATTGCTATTTCTGTGTAATTTGTTATCCTTTGTCTGTTCACTTCACTTGCTTCCATTCATGTAAATCATTTCTTTTTTAAAATTTTATTTTATTTTGCTCTTCAGTTTCTAATTTTTTTCCTCCTTCCATTTTCCCTTTCCATTGAGAAAGTGAGAAACACTATATTCCTGCTTGAAGTCATGCAAAAAATATTTCTGAATCAGCCTTGTTTCAAAAAAATAAAAACAGAAAAATAAAGAAAAGAGAGAATTTGTTTCAATCTGTATTCTTAATCTACAAGTTCTTTACTAGAGGCAGATAGCTGTTTTTATCATGAACCTTTTAGAATTGTGTGGATAATGATATTGATCAGAATTTCTAAATCTTTTACAGTTAATTATCTTTACAACATTGTAGATACAGTGGAAGTTGCTCTCCTGGTTCTGTTCACTTCATCATTTTTTATAGCAAATTAGCATTTCATCACATTCATGTATTATAATTTGTTCAGCCAGTCCCCAATTGGACATTCCCATCTTTAAGACTCTGTACCTCCTTTTCTAATTGGTTAACTTATTTTCATAATCTTCTTGTTTTTCTTGGATGGTTTTAATTTTTTTCTTTATTTTTTCCTCAGTGTCTCTCATTTTATTTTTGAATTCTTCTAAATTCTCTCTTGGCAGGGAGCCATTTCACATTATTCTTTGGGGTAAAAGTTGTGAATAATATGTGAAGATTTGTAAAAAGTAAAGCAGTTGAAAGTAAGCAGGACTAATAGATTATAGACAATGATAACAACAATATGAATGTAAATAGCACTAAAAAGCAGCTCAATTTTTATTAATTATAATGACTAATAATGAAACACACTTCCTTTGGATAAAGAGATGTCAGACTATGTAAAGTTAAGTTGTGCCAGACCAAATGAGGTCATTTTCAAAAATGATTTTGCTTGATTTTTCTTTGTTACAAGTGAGGATTCAATGAGGATATGGGCATACGTTGAGAAATGTCTGCTACCAAAAAAAGGACATTAATAAAACTTAATTTCCCCCATTACTGATACTATAAATCTCCTTTCCTTCCCATTCCGTTTACATTATATTTTCCACAATCTGTACTTTCTTTTCATTAATATTAGATGAACATCTCCATGCTGAAAATGAGATACTCTGACATTGAAAAATAGACAAAAGTTAGTACATAAGAAACTGAGTACTTGGCAATGTTTTTAGAGATATATAATCCTTGATAGCAAGATTACCCCCTAAATGAAAGAGGTAAATTTCTTTATTCTTCCTCCTTTCCCCCAGATAGTTCTACAAACCATAACAACAACAACAATAATGGTTAGAATTTATGTAGAATTGTAAGATGTGTACAATGCTTTACAAATATTACCTAATGTTTTCCTCACAGTAACTCTGGAAGCAAATGTTACTAGAATCCCCATTTTACAGATGAGAAAACTGAGGCAAAGAGAGATTAAATGGCTTGCCCAGGGTCATATAGTTAATAAGAGTCTAAGGTCAAATTTGAACTCTAGTCTTCCTGAGTTTAGGCCTGCTCTACCCACTCCTCCTATTGTTGTCTTCTTAAATTGCCAAGGCTGATCACATTTAGGAAGTTGACTTTCCCAGCAATATTTGAATTTTATTAGGAGAAAGTTTTAAGGCCCAAAGAAATTATAGGATTTCAGGCAGACAGTAGGGCAGACATTTTTGGGCATGAGGCCCATCAGTTGTCATGCCAGATGGACTACAGTGAGAAGAAGCCACAAAGCTTTGTCTGATACAGCTTTGGGGGGAGCACTTCCTAAAAGGAGGTATGACAAGAGGGACACAGCAGGCATAACAGAAGGAGAATCTCTGCTCAAGTACAACAAGGCATGTAACAGTCCTACCAGGAGTCATGTTTTCTATCGCAGCAAAAAGAGCAGCAATTAAGAGGAATTATATTCATACAGACCAAGACTCTTAACCTAGCATCCATAGACCATATTTCAGAGGGTCAAGGAACTTGGATAGGAAAGGAAATTACTTTTTTTACTTCAGTAGAATTGGGTTCCTTTGTAATTTCGTATTTTATTTTATTTATTTATTTATTTTATTATATTTTATTTTATACATTTAAATGATTATTTTGAAACAGGGTTCACGGGCTTTCCTAGATAGCCAAAGGGATCCATGAATCAAAAAATTTTAAAAAGACTTGTAACAGATGATAGAGAGATGCCCAAGATTTCAAAGGGAACATCTACTTCCTAGGCTGATGTGTGATCCCCATCTCTTAGGTAATATAATTGTACTATAGGACACAGATACTTCAGTAATCTCCTTTTCAGGATCACTGATTGAAAGGAGGGGCCCATTAGTTAGTGAAAAAGTGCTGATTGACATTGGTGATTCAGCCCACTGTGTTCTAGCAAAGTTAGCGTGGACTAGCTTACCACATGGGTAATGGTAATTACCTTATTCAATAAACTCTAGCGGCTCCCTTTCACCACAAGGATAAAATATAAAATTCTCTCTTTGGAGAATTAAGCTCGATAATACTTTGGCCACCTCAAATCTATCCAGTCTTCTTACTCTTTATTCTGCTCTGCATACCCTGTGGCCCCATGACCCCAGGTTTCCCTGTTGGTCTTCAAACAAGACACACCATCTCTTGATTGCATTTTCTCTGGTTTATTCCCAGCTCTAGAATTCTCACCCACAATTTCTGATTTCTCTGGCTTCCTTCAAGTCCCAGAAAAAAAGGCCTATCTTCTACAGAAAGTCTTTTCAGATTTCACTTATTTCTAATGTCTTCCTTCCCCATGTTGATTATTTCCAATTTATCCTGTATATAGCTTATTTGGAAATAGTCATTTGCATGCTGTCTCTCCATTAGACTGTGAGTTCCTTGAGAATAGGGACCACGTTTTGCCTTTCTATGTATTCCAAAAACTTAGCATAATAACTGGAACATAGTAAATACTTAATAAAGACACATTAACAGAACAAAGATAGTAAGTGGCATTTATAAAGAGACAGTGAGTTTCAGCAGAAAAACTTAGCTCTTAGATTTCCAGGAGCCAAAATGTTAGAATAATCAATAAATTACCAAAACTCTCCTATATTCACCTCCAAACAATTATAAAGGAGTTCCCTCAAACAAATCTTGAAACAAAAAGATGGAGTGAATCCTTGAATCCAAGAAAATTGAAAGATCAGCAGAAAAGGTCTGTCTTATCTGGGTAAAAAGAGATTGCAGTTCAGGACAGAAAGCATTCCAGCAAGCCAATAACAACCCCCGCCTCAGCAAACCATTGGTAGAACCTGAGGCCCAGTGTGATGCCAACCCCAGGACCGCTAATGTGCCTCAGCACAGCCAGGGGAATGGGCAGATTCCAACCCTAAAAACCTACATGTGCTTCAGCATAGCCCTGGGCAAACAGGCATCCACCAGTGGCCAGATCACCAAGTGCTTCAGTGTAGTTCTCAGGAAATTCAGAGACATCCCACTAGCTCCAGTACGTATCAGACACCACCACTAAGACTCCAACTCAGTCTCAGATAAGTTGCTAGACTTTATAGCTTCCATCCATACCAGACATGCAACCAATCCCACCCCTCAATACATACCAGAAACAAAGGTTTCCCATGGGCCTCAGGGCAACATCAATACAATACCAGGCACAGATAAGAAGCCTGAAATAGTGCCTTTTCCACCTTAGGAGCAGAATTCAAATTTTAAAGAAAGGGAAAAGGCCAAGAAAGATAAGCAAAAAATAACAACAAAAAAAGAATATGACCATAGGAAGTTATTATGGTGATTGGAAAGATCAGAGCACAAACTCAGAAAAGAACATCAAAACACCTATGGGCAAAACCCCAAAGAAAAATGGGAAGTGCTCAGAAAGAACTCATTAAAGATATCAAAATAAAGCTTAAAATCATATACAAGCAGTGGAAGACAAATTTCGAAAAAAATGAGAGTGATGCAAGAGAATTATAAGAAAAGAGTCAACAGTTTACCAAAAAAAAAAAAAAAAAAACCCAATTGTTTAAAAAGTAAAATTGGCCAAATGGAAAAGAAGTTAAAAAAACCCATTGAAGAAAACAAATTCTTTTTTATTAATTAAAGCTTTTTATTGACAAAACATATCCATGGGTAATTTTTCCAGCACTGACCCTTGCAAAACATTCAGTTCCAAATTTTCCCTCATTCCCTCCCCCTCCTAGAAAACAACTTCTTAAAACATACAATTGGTCAAATAGGAAAAAAGTACAAAAGCTAACTGAGGAGAACAACTTTTTAAAAGTTAGAATTGGGCAAGTAAAAGCTAATGACTCTATAATACTTAAAAATAAATCAAACAAATTCAAAAGAATAAAGAAAAAAAATACTTTGTGGAAAAAACAAGTGGCCTAGAAAGCAGATCCAGGAGAGATAACGCGTTACTTCATTACAAAATCATTGTGTTACTTCAAAGCTATAATCAAAAGAACCTGGACAGCATGTTTCAACAAATTATCAAGGAAAACTTCTCTCCAGAGGTTGAAATAGTCATTGAAAGCATTCACTAAGCCTCCTAAGAAAGAGGTTCAAAATAAAAACTCCAGGGAACATTATAGCCAAATTACAGAACCATCAGGTCAAGAAAAAAAAAATACTACAACTGACCAGAAAGAAACAACTCACATATCAGGAAGCCACAATCAAGACTTGGAAGCTGCAACATTAAAAGATTAGAGGTCATGGAACATGATATTCCAAAAGGCAAAGAAACTAAAGAACCACTCATTTAACAAAATTAAGCATAATACATCAAAAGAAAATTGGTCACTCGATGACATAGAAGGATCCAGATTTCATAAAGGAGATCAGAATTATATCAAAAATTTGATCTTCAATTTCAAGCCAAGAGAAACATAAATAGGTAAACAGGCAAAAAAAAAACCCATAAACTTACATCCCTACATGAGAAGATGATATTTATTCTTAAAATTTGTATCATTGATACTAAAGCTAAAAGGAATATAGAAAGACAGAGGTAAGGTGAATTTGAAGGAAGACATAAAAAAGAAATTAAGAGACAGAAAAGAGATGTGCACCAGGTATAGGAAAAAGGGAGAGGTAGAATAGGGTAAATTATTTTACACAAAGAGGTACAAAATATCTATTACATAAGACAGGAAGATGTAAGGATGGATAATGAGTATCACTTGAACCTTACTCTCATCAGTTTTGGCTCAAAGAGGGAATAATATGCACAACCAGTTGAATGTAGAAATCTATCTTACCTGATAAGAGAGTTGGAGGGGAGGAAATTATATAAAAGAGATTGAGGGACTGACAGAAGGGAGAGTGGGTCAGGAAAAATGGTAGACAGAAGCAAAACACTGGTGAAGAGGGAAAGGATAAGAGAGAAAAAAATAGGATGGAGAGAAATATACAATCAGTAATCCTAACTATGAATGTGAATGTGAATGGAATGAACTCTCCCATAAAATGAAAGTGGATAGCAGAGTAGATCAAAAAACAGAATCCTACAATATGTTGTTTATAAGAAACACTCTTGAAGCAGACACACCCAAAGTAAAGGTAAGAGCCTGGAGAAGAATCTATCGTTTCAGGTAAAGTTAAAAAAATCAGGGATAACAATCCTGAATAAAGGATAAAGCAAAAGCAAAAATAGACCTAATTAAAAGAGAAAAAAGAAAACTACATCTTGCTAAAGATAACATAGACAATGAAACAATATTAATATTAAACATATATGTACCAGGTGTTATAGAATCCAAATTCTTAAAGAAGAAGTTAAGTGAATTACAATAAAAAGTAAACAACAAAACTTTACTGGTGGGTAGGGGGGTCAATTATTGCCTCAGAACTCAATAAATCCAACAAAAAATTTAACAAGAAAGAAACTAAAGTGGTAAACAGAATATTAGAAAAGTTAGATATGATAGACCTTTGGATAAAATGGAATGGTAACAGAAAGGAATAGCATATGGCACTTACACTAAAATGATCGTGTATTAGGGAATCAAAATTAAATGTAGAAAGGCAGAAATAGTAAATATATTCCTTACAGATCATAATGCATCAAAATTACATTCAACAAAGAGTAGTGGAATGATGGATTACAAATTAATTGTAAACTAAATAACCTAATCCTAAAGATAAAGTGGATCAAAGAACAAATCATAGAAACAATCAGTAATTTCATTAATGAGACCGACAACAATGAGACATTATACCAAAAATTAATGGGATGCAGCCAAAGCTGTTCATAGGGGAAATGTTATTTCTCTAAGTTCTTACATTAACAAAAGAGAACAACAGATTAATAAATTGATGAATCAATAAAATGAAGGGGCTGGACTAAATGGCACTAGGGTCCCTGTAACTTTAATATTTTAAAGGCGATTATCTTTGTTGATAATTTGCAACTCCGGTACTCACGAGGACCCAAGTTTAATCCTCATTAAACTTGTGTGTGGTTAGTGTTATATATAATACCTAGCATTTTAAGCTCACCAGTTGGACTATGTCTATATTTGGAGAAATAGTTATCCTGGGATGAGAAACAGATTTGTCTCAACTATGTGACTTATGAAAACAAACCAAAGTGATACCTCAGACTTCTTATGTCCTCAAAGGAATAAGTTTAATGACACAATTTATCTACATAGACTCTGATAACTCTATGTAGCAATGTAAGATCTTAGATTTAGAACTCGAAGGAAGCATGTGAACAGGAAGCTGTTTTCCTGATCATTTAACATAAAATACAATGTTAAGCCAGGAAGGCAAGTTTTGAATATTGCCATTTAAAATCACATCTGCAGGAGGCCTTCAACAGTTATCCTAGAGAAGAGAGTTCAAAAATGATAATAAGGCTTAGTATTTTTGGGGAAGCTTCCTGGACTGTTACCCAGGCTCACAGTGAGGAAGATTTTGTAACAACTTTCCTTAAAAGGTTCTGGTGATGCTGGATATGATAAAGCATAGTTTCATAGATGTAAAGCTGGAATGGAATTCAGAGTTCAACTCTCTTAGTTCAGATGATTAAGGAAATTAAGAAACTTGCTTAATATCACATGAGTATCTAAGTGGAAATAATCATAAGAAGTAAGATTGGAAAGCAGGTTCTTTGATTGCAGAGCCCATGGATCATTCCCCATGTACTACCCTACAAAATAAGCTTGGTACCTTAATGATTGCAGTATATATCCTCAGGACTCCCTAGGACTTAGAGGATAACATTTAATATTTTCCTTAGTTAGATTATTTCCCTGCCTTAACTTTCTTCCAGGTTTTAACATTTATTTAAAATATTTACAGTTGCTGTCCTCACTTTCTCAAATACCTAATCTGTGAAATGGGCATAAAGATACTAGATGATAATTTCCTGAGTCCATCTTTCTCCCTGCTTTGACTTTAGACCTCTAAGAGAATGATTTACTGAAAGCCATGATTGTAAAAACTTAATTCTTGCCCAGACATACTAGAAACACTTTAAATTTTGCTAGACATATGTTGTTAGCCAGACTATTAAATACATGAATCCAGAGTCACCCAGGTCAGCCAAAGGTCCATGTGCTAAGTTCTTCAAAGTTCAAAAAGAGATAAGCAGGAGGAGAATCCAAACTAGTATAGGGTGAATGGGAATTTGCTCCAGGAAACTGACTTAGGTTGGAGATATGCTTCTTCCCCAATAGCATTAAGACTAATAAGTGCCTACCAACTACTATTATAATGGCATCCTTCTCCTAGGCTTTTTGCCCCTATGCCTGCAATTCCAGTGGGAGCAAAGATCAAACTACCTTCTCTCCTTCTATTACATGGACTTGTGATCACATTGTCCTTTGTACTGTTGCTGCCACCACCACTCCCAGTAGTTTTTGTCCCAGATGAAAAAAAAGTCTATCTATTAGCCTTGGTACTGAGATCTGCAATATTTCTAACTCCCTCCAAAATACAGGATTTCAAGTTATTAAAACTTGAAAGTGCGTTAAGATTTTTTGGGACAGCCTGTATGTGTCTTCCTCTTTTGGGAAAAGTCTAAGTTCAATGCTCTGAACTAGAAGAAAATTTAAGGTCACCTTGTTCAATCTCCTCACTTTATAGAATGGGAAACTAAGATCTAATACAGTTAAGTGACTTATCATAGACACATGACTTATTAGAATAAAAATACCTGGGATTCATGCACAGATCTGATTCCAAATCCATTCATTATTCCCACTACTGTGGGAGAAAACCACATTGTCTAAGGAAAAGGTCAAGGCATGGGTTTATATTTTTTATTGAAGCTTTTTATTTTCAAAACATATGCAAGGATAATTTTTCAACATTGTTGAATTTTTCCTCCCTTCTCCCCTCACCTCCTCCCCTAAATGAAAAGTAATCAATATATGTTAAACATGGTATAAATATATGTAAATCCAATGTATGCATACATATTTATATAATTATCTTGCTGCACAAGAAAAATCAGATCAAAAAAGAAAAAAATGAGAAAGAAAATAAAATTCAAGCAAAAGAAGTGCAAATGTTACGTTGTGATCCACATTCAGTTCCCACAGTTCTCTGGGTGTAAATGGTCTCTTTATGACAAGCTCATTGGCCTGATCATCTCATTGTTGAGAAGAGCCAAATCCATCAGAATTGATCATCATATAATCTTGCTGTTGCCATATACAATGATCTCCTGGTTCTTTTCATTTCATAGAAGATATTTCAACATATTTTATTGGCTGATTTATTGCTCATCAGCTCCCCACTTTCTCTTATTTCTCATATCCAATCTAATGCCAAAGCCTATCTATTTTGTCTTTGTAACCTATCTTTTATATACTCCCTTCTTTTCTCTGGCAATGCTACCACCTTAGTCCATGCCCTCATCACTTCATGCCTGAATTATTGCAATTTACTTGGCTTTCCCTAAATTGATCCATCCTACACTCAACTGCCAAAATCATTGTACTACTGTAGATTACTCATAATTAGAATCATCCCCATTCAATAAACCCCAATGTCTTATTACTTCCATGATCAAATGTAAGATGTTTTACTGGGCTTTTAAAATCCTTCACAACTTGGTCCCTTCTGATATTTCCAGCCTTCTAACACTTTACTCTCCTCCATGTACTCTGCATTCCAGTGACACAATCTTTTTTATTGTTTCTCACACAAACCATCCTATCTTCTCATTCTCAACCTTTTAATTGATTACCACTCATTCCTGAAATGTTCTTCCTTCTCATCTCTGCCTCCTAGTTTTCCTGGCTTCCTTTAAGTCTTAGCTAAAATCCTTCCTTCTGCAAAAAGTTTTCCTAGACTCCCTCAATTCTAGCTATCCCTTTGACATTACCCCTAATTTACCACATAGGAGTGTGTATACATAACATGTATATAGCCACACATACACACATATATTTGTATGCACATATATCTATATATAAGGATATAGATATAGATATCTTATATGCACATAGAATTATTTACTTCTCTTCCCCATTAGACTGTGAGCTCAAGACCACAGGGACTATTTTTGCCTTTCTTCACAATTAAAGTGCTTAGAACAATATCTAGTTTATAGTAAGCACTTAATAAATGCTTGTCAACTTAACTTTAATCATTGTATCCTAGCAGGATGTCTGGATTAGAATAGGTGCTTAATAAATGGTTGATAATTTTTATTGATTGATGGATTTCAAAGGAGGATATTAATGTGTGAACAAACCAGAAGCAGTCAGAAGATTCAAATTTATTTCCATTTTAGAGCATATCCTAGAGTTTTCCATTAGAATTTTCCAAGGTATGAGGAAAAGCAACACAATAGACAAATGGCCCCCTAATTGCCCTCTTTCTTACCCAATATCTCTACAGACAATAAACAAAAAGAAACATGTCCAAAAAAGTTTAGATACAACTTAAGGCAATAGTCTTCAAACGTTTTTCATCTTATTTGTTGTTGTTCAGTCATTTCTGGCTCTTTAAGACCCCAATTAGGACATTCTTTGCAAAGATACTAGAGTTATTTGCCATTTGGAAACTGAGGCAAACAGGGTTAAGTGATTTGCCCAGGATCACACAGCTAGTAATGTCTGAGACTGGATTTGAACTTATGAAGATGTCTTCCTGATTCCAAGCCTAGTGATCTATCTGTTGCATCACTTAAGTTTTTGAACATTCACCCTTAATATCATGTATTTACATATGTATTTATTTATTTATATCTACATATATATAAAGAGACAGAGACAGACAGTGTGACAAATAGACAGACAAAAACACACACAGAGAGAAGCACTACTGTGCTAATAATTATATACCTTTTAAAATTTACACAAAATAAAAATTTTAAAAGGAAGAAATTTTATCCTGATGTCGGTTGGGTTTGAGTAAAAAAATGATACTAGAAACACTGTGGGACTAATCTCTGAAGGCTAGAGATGCTAGAATTAGGTGTTCCTAGTATTTTGTGATGCTTGAATTTTGTTAATCACTTGAGAAAGTTCATTCCTATAAATGGAGTATATTTATGTTTACTATTTAAAGTAAATGTGAGGAAATGGAATAATAAAATCTAGATATAAGAATGCTCCCTTAAATGGTGGGATTATTCATTGTAAATTGGAAGCACTTGGCTTATTTAAAAATAAGCTGTAAACTGGGTGCAAATAGCTCAAAGTAATAGCTTGTTCTAGAATATTAAAGCTTTCTAAATCAAAAGAAAGTTGGAAAGGAAGTTCTCTGAGCAGGTTCATTGAGAAATCCTTCGTATGACTTCAGATCATCAAGGTTATTCAACAATAGCCTCTCCCATGACAAGATAAGTGTGTGTATGTGTATGTATGTACATATATGTGTGTATGTATGTGTATATATATATATATATATTTTATATGTATATATATATACACATATATATATAAAATGCTGTGCTAATTACATACTTTTAAAATTTACACAAAATAAAAATTTTAAAAGGAAGAAATTTTATCCTGATGTCGGTTGGGTTTGAGTAAAAAAATGATACTAGAAACACTGTGGGACTAATCTCTGAAGGCTAGAGATGCTAGAATTAGGTGTTCCTAGTATTTTGTGATGCTTGAATTTTGTTAATCACTTGAGAAAGTTCATTCCTATAAATGGAGTATATTTATGTTTACTATTTAAAGTAAATGTGAGGAAATGGAATAATAAAATCTAGATATAAGAATGCTCCCTTAAATGGTGGGATTATTCATTGTAAATTGGAAGCACTTGGCTTATTTAAAAATAAGCTGTAAACTGGGTGCAAATAGCTCAAAGTAATAGCTTGTTCTAGAATATTAAAGCTTTCTAAATCAAAAGAAAGTTGGAAAGGAAGTTCTCTGAGCAGGTTCATTGAGAAATCCTTCGTATGACTTCAGATCATCAAGGTTATTCAACAATAGCCTCTCCCATGACAAGATAAGTGTGTGTATGTGTATGTATGTACATATATGTGTGTATGTATGTGTATATATATATATATATATTATATGTATATATATATACACATATATATAAAATGCTGTGCTAATTACATACTTTTAAAAATTTACACAAAAAATTATATTATGAGACCCATTGTCTGAAGTTTTTGATTGCTTTGCTCTCTTAAGAAGCATTTTGGTTATTTCATTTTCAGCAGTTAATTTTTATATTGATATTGCAGATGCTTGCATCTATTTTCCTTCTTGTCTTCCTCGGCTGTTTGAATGGTCTGAGAGAATGAATGGTAGCTTTCTGAAGGCATGCATGGATGCTAGGGGAGTTTAATCTTCATTTTGCACAAGGGAAGACTGTATAAGATGATAAAATGCTAGGGACCAGCTTCATATTGCCTGAGAAACTGTATGGACAAAGCAGCCTTGCTACTGAATTGAAGAGAGCTATGAGCAATGAAAAGTCAAGAAGGTTGAGGACTAAGAAATGGTCATTACTATAATAGACATTTTTATTAAAGGTCATTTTAATTCACCCAAGGCAAAGTTTAGACTTAAAAGAAAATACACATGTGGCAGGAGCAAAGAGAAACAGGAAAAAAGTATGGCACAGTGAATTTGACATCAGAAAACTTGGGTTTAAATGCTATCTCAGACATTTACTACTTATGTGACCTCCATTGGGCAAATCACTTAATTTCTATGAACCTCATTTCTTCATCTATATAATGAAGAACTCACACCAGATAGCCTCTGAGGTCTCTTCCAGAATGAGGTCAGAGAGTGAGTCTCAGATGCACTGGTCTTCAAACTCTCAGCAGAAAGAAGAAGAAGATTCAGGAACACTCCTTCAGAGAAATTTCTCTCAGACTTCATATACACAGTGTGGTAAGGCTCCCCATCATTTCCTAGGAGATAGCCTGCCAGATTTCAGGGTCCTAATTTCCTTCTCAAAGAGCAGCTTCCTTGGGTAACTGAAGATTTTATAGAGAAAGATCTGGTGATGCTGACTGGTTTTTCATGTCACAAGTGTAAAAAATGCTAATGTAAGAAACCCAATTTGACCAAATAAGGGGGTATGAAAGTTTTCAGAAAATGACAGGGTAGTAGTATTTTGAAGGAATAGTAGCTGTGTCCAAGGCAAAGATGTCTAAGGCAGAGGTAGTTTTCTGTAAGTGAGCCTTATGAGTATTAGAGAAGCACTGACTCTAGTCTTTTGAACTTTTATAAGAAATGAATCAGAGAAAAGAGTAAAAGATACAAGGTATGAATGTGAGAGGTGATATGAATAGAAATAGTGGTAAGGAAAATGACCAGATTTAAGGGAAAATCAGTTTTGTTCATACAAAGTTTGAGGTATATAGTGGCAGGGTAACTTCCTATATTTTTTTCTTTCGTCAATAATTATTTTAGAATTAGCCCCCATTTTGTTATAAATATACAGTTATGTCCACTAATCTTCCTCTACACAGTTTTCATATAAGAGCAAAAGACAAAGTTTGATCTGTTTTAGACCTCAAGCCCAATGACACATAAGCATATTAGGAAGTATTGCACCCCTCTCATTTGCAAACCCAAATACACACAGACACACATATTTTATACATACATATGTGGGTGTGTGCCTTCCATTTACCATACATGCCTCTGGAAAATGGTTCATATTCAGAAGTTTACTTTCTCCATGGAGACTTCTCTCACTGGGCCAAGTGATATTTCTTTATGCCATGGCTTCTATCTAGGAATAAAACAAAGGGTTTTTTTAAACTTACAAGTGTCTTAAATTGTAAATAATCTTTTTTTGCCATGACAACTTCTAGTGTGATATCCAGGTAGAGATGACAAGTAGGTAGTTGGAGATGCACATCTGGAATTTAGAAGAAAATCAGGGCTGGAGATAAAGATCTTGAAGTCATCTGTAAAGAAGTAACAGTTGAAGCAATGAGAATGAATGAGACTTCCAAAGAAGATAATTCAGAGAGATAAGAGAAGATGGTCAGATCTTTAGGAATAGTCATCTTAGGGGACCAGGAAGAGGTTGAGAAGTCAACAAAGGATAAAGAAGGAATAGAATATGAAGTAATAATATCCTTTCTTTTCCAGAAAATCATGAAATTAAGAGGTGATGGAGGAATGTACTGGGAGAAAGGGAAAGGGAAAAGTGGAATGGTATAAATGATCTGTCATTAAAAAAGGCAAGAAAAAGAAGGGAAAGAAACAGAAAAATACAGTATTCAAAGAAAAGGAAGTGTTCAGCCATGTCAGACACTGCAAAAAAGTTAAAAGGATGAGGACAAAAAAGGACCTTTGGATGTGGCAATTGAGGTGAGGAAGGGCATAATGAGTAACCTTAGTAGAGTAATGGGACCAGAAGCCAGATTGTAAGATATTGAAAGGTTGGAGGGGAAAGAGAAACAGAATAGCACTGTATGTATATTAACAACTTTTTTCAAGAAATTAAATGATGAAACAGAGGAAAGAACTGGCACAATAATAAGACAGGGTAGAAGGGTCAAAGTAAAGCCTTTTTTAAATGGAGGAAACATGAGCATGTCTAGAAGAGGCAACTTGGAATAATGGATAGAGAGTTGGCTCAGAGACAAGGTCCTTCATCTGATACATATGGACTATATGATCGTGGGCAATTTACCTTCTCTAAGACTCAGCCATGAAGTCTACAACCCTAGATGATTCATGATAATGTATGCTATACATGTCTTAATTGAGAAGTGATACACTCAAGAATAAAGTGTATTTTTAAATTCAAACAATGCAGACATGGACACATTTGTTACAAAGGCTTTTTTTTAATGAGAGGTGTTAGGAGAGTGAAGAAAGATAGGAATAACAAAAAAGAAAGAAAAAATCATCAATGAGATTTTTTTAAATTGTAGAGAAGAAAACAGAAAGAAGGCTAGAAAGAAACACAAAGAACAAGACAACTTTGGAAGCCACAGGTTAAACTATATATTTTAAAAGAATAATAAGCAATACATAATAGAAATTTGTAGTTTCATAAAATACTATTTTTCTGTTCTCTGCATATGGAAATATCCATTTTATGTGATGTTTATTAAGTTTAGGATAATAAATAAGTCCATAAAAGCCTATAAATTATGGCACAATTTTTACACTGGTAAAAGGAATTTCTTCACTGGAATCCCCTATATTAAAAAAATACCTTCAAAAAATGTAGATAGAGAGAAAGTAGCCAATGGAAAAGGAGAGATAGAAAGTACATGAGAGAGGAAATAACTAATGGAACAAGGTTGTGAAAGAGAGCGAGAAAAGAATGAGATAAAGGTTACAAGAAGAGGCATTAGCAAGGATCCTTTTTTTTTTTTTTTACTTTAACCACAGTAATGAAGAGACTGGTGATGTTGAGAAATATTTTTTCTTTTTTTTTTTTTTAGGAGACTTGTCTTTCTTTTTTAAATTCAATTTTATTTTATCTTCAGCTCTGAATTCTCTTCTTCCTATCTTCTCCTTCCACATTCAAACAGAAAGAAAAGCAAACCATATATTGGCAAGGAAAAAAATTCTGACATTAGATAGTAGAATTCCTGTCCCAAAGCACATTGGTATGGAATTCTTTCCTCATTGGTAAAGATGAATGCTCTGTCTAACATGAGGGTAGGGTGGAGTTGCATGAGGAGTAGGACAGGAGAGTTCCAGTCTTTTTCAACTTTTTTGAAGATTTGGATCACTTTGGTTACTTATAACTTGCAGCTTCAAAAGTTAAGATATAATATGTCAATCCCATTTCAGATTGCTGAAGGAAAAGACTGTGGAAAGATATGAAAGGATATGGTGATCTCCATCATGTCCCATTTTTAACTTGCTGCATTAGAGATTTCAGGGAGTTTTGCCATTGGATAAAATCTAGAAGTTTCTTTCAGCTGAACTGAGTTATCTCTCTCCCAATGGGAGAGTTCATTCATTCTGTATTGTCTGATAAATATTTTCTTTCATTTTTTGATATATATTTTCTTATGTATATCTCCTCTGATTTCTGTTTCATTAGAAATCAGAAAAATTAATTTTAGTAAATTTTGCTGTTGCTTCTTTTTAAAAAAAATTTTTTTTGCTGTATGTTGTGTGTGTGTTCACTATGGAACTGTATTAAATGGAAAAGAGATCAAGCTGTGGATATTAATCTTCTCCTCCCAAAATGATATAGCAATCAGAAGTTAAATTGAACATGATCATATCCTCTGAACTAATAACATTTAAGGGCGCATATAATATCTAACCTAGTACCTCTTCTTTCTTGGTATAACAGGGTGGCCTGTGGATCTGACTCTCTGCTTCCCCTCCTGGCAGGAATAAAAGACTCCCTTGCAGAAGAATAGGAAGAGAAAAGGACAGAAATATAATAGAAATATCCATTTTGCTTCCTTTTAAGCATGTACCTTAGGTGGCTCATTCTACATGCAGGTCATTCCCTATAAAAATAAACTTACACCCATATATATATATATATATATATACATATACATATATATCCTATGTGCCTATGTATGTGTGATGTATGGAATTATCTTTATATCCTTTGACCATTTATCAATTGAGTGGCTCATTCATATAAATTTGAATTTATTCCTTATATATCTTAGAAATAATATTTTCATCAAAGAAATTTGCTGCAAAAGTTTTTCCTCCAATTCCTTGTTTCTCTTCTAATTTTAAGGACATTGGTTTTGTTAATGCAATAACTTTTAAATTTTTAAAAATTGTCCATTTGCCCTCCTGTGAATCTATCTATTACTTATTATTACTTATGAACTCTTCTCATATTTATAGTTTTGACAGATATTTTCTTCCATACTCCTCTAATTTTCTTATGATGTTGTCTTATTATGAATATTTCCAATGAGATGATTAAGGTCAGTTCCAATGATCTTGTGATGAAGAGAGCCATCTATACCCAGAGAGAGGACTGTGGGAACTGAGTGGGGAATCATAACATAGCATTTTCACTCTTTTTGTTGTTGTTTGCTTGCATTTTGTTTTCTTTCTCATTTTCCCCCTTTTTTGATCTGATTTTTCTTGTGCAGCAAGATTATTGCATAAATATGTATACATATATTAGATTTATGTATTTTAACATGTTTAACATATCTTGTATTACTTGCCATCTGGTGGGGTTAAGAAGGGGAAACTTTGGAAGATAAGGTTTTATAAGGGTCAATGTTGAAAAAACATCCACGCATATTTGTTTTTGTTTTTGTTTTTTTGCTAAGGCAATTGGGGTTAAGTGACTTGCCTAGGATCACACAGGTAGAATTCATATTTTTGAAAATAAAAAGCTTTAATAAAAAATGATGTTGTCTATTTCTCAATCGTATATCCATGTGGATTATGTCTTGGAATGCAGTATAAGATGTTAATCTATATTTCATTTCTACCAGACTGGGTTTCATTTTCCCCAACAGTTTTGGTTAAATAGTAAGGTTTTGTTCCAATAGTTGGCATCTGTGACTTTATTAAACACAGACCACTTTGCTCATTTGTTTCTTTATATTATGTATCTAAACTGTTCCACTGATCGATACCTGTTTTTCTTCTCCATTACCAAATTGTTTTGATGATTTTGATTTGTAACAAAGTTTAAAATCTAGTACTGCTAGATACTTCTTTCCCTCTTTTCCCCATTGATTCCATTGATATTCTTAAAATTTTACTCCTTCAGATGAATGTTGTTATTATTTTTTTCCTGCTCCATAAAATAATTCTTTCATAGTTTAATTTGTATGCACTGGATAAACCAATTAATGTAGATTGTATTGTTATTTTTATTATATTGGCTCAGCCTCCCCAAGAGCAATTAATATTTTTCCAATTATTCAGATCTATCTTTATTTGTGTAAAGAGTGTAATTGTGTTCATATAATTCCCATGTGTGTCTTCTCAGAGAGATTCCTAAATATTTTAGATTATCATAATACTAAGAAATAGACTTAGCCATAGCCATAGGCACTTCTCCTGTAAACAGGCAGAAAAATGATAGTAAAGCACAGTTCTCACTTCAAGTCATGCTACTAAGAGAATACATTAGTAGGGTTTTTCCCTCTAGACATAAGGAGGTAGGGCTAAGGAATATCAAGGCAGATGGTTTCAACCTCCCCAAAATAGTGCAATGGTAGGTTATCTGCTGGATGCATGAGCAGTGGGATTGAATTGAGTAGGAAAGGAAGAGAGAGGGAGGTGATAACAATGATGGAGTGTAGAGTAGCAAAGAGTCTCTTTACATAAGAACTACATTTGAAAGTCTCTCTGAAAATCTACAGCAATAGCAGACAATGGAAGCCCCTCAATATGTTTAATTAGGCATGTATGAATAAATGGATACAATTAGACTCAGAGCCTGGACAATGGTCCCTAAGGGAGTTATCATAACTCAGCTATGCTAAGGTCCTTCTCAACATGCAGACAACATATTCTCTTTGGTAACTAAGTCCCTTGAATTTGGTAACAAATTCAGGCACAGCTCAGTAGGTTATGACCCTCCCCAAATCCCTGTAGAGACTTCATTTAGCAGGGTATATTTGCAGAGCACCTAGTAGAAGGATAGGAGTATGAACGGGTTACCAGACAGGAATCAAGAAAGACTAAACTGGGCTCTAGAGAGGAATGAAAGAAAGCTGAGGCAAAATAGAAGGGGAAAAATGAGAAAAATGGATTTTTAGTTAAGAGGCTATCTTGCTATATTTAAGTTATGTTGTTACCAATAATAGGATTTCCTTGGATGATAACATCAATTATTTTTGAACATCTCCAACTTTCATCTAGTTGCAGATCTCATCTTTATTTAATGTTTTATTTATTTATTTTACCAATTACATGTAAACAATTTTTAAAATATTTTTTCAACTTTGAGTTCCAGATTCTCTCCCTTTTTTCCTCTTCACCCTCCCCACATTGAGAAGGCACACATGAAGAAGTTATTCAAAATCCATAAAAGTCAAGTTCCCCAAAAAACTCCACCCAAATCTTCCTCCCCCCTCAAAAAAAACCCTCAAAAAATACAAAGTATTTTTGGGAAAAGTATGTTTCAATCTATATTCAGACACAATCAGTTTTTCTCTGTGTATGCATAACATTTTTCATCATAACACCTTCAGTGTAATCTTGGATCATTATATTGCTGAGAATAACAAAGTCACTTGCAGCTTATCATCCCACAACATTGCTGTTGTTTTGTACACAGTACATTTCACTTTGCATATGTCCATAAAGGATTTTCCAGGTTTTTTCTGAGAGCATCCTGCTCATCACTTTCCACAAGGCAATTGTAATCCATCACAATCACGTACCACAGCATATTTAGCCACTCCCCAATTGATGCGCATTCTCTCAATTTCCAATTCTTTGCCCTGGGAAAAGAGCTTCTATGAGTATTTTTGTACATGTAGATTTAAAAACTCTTTTGGGATACATACTTAACATTGGTATTATTAGGTCAAAAGATATGCACAATTTTATAACCCTTTGGCATAGTTCCAAATTGCTATATAGAATACTTCAATCAGTTCAAAATTCTACCAACAATGGAGTAATGTCTCATTTCCCTCACATTCTCTCCAACATCTATCATTTTCCTTTTCCGGTTCATTAGTTAATTTAATAGGTATGAGATAGTACCTCAGAATTGTTTTAATCTGCATTTCTCCAATCAATAGTGAGTTTTTTTTCATATATAGCTTGATTATTCATCTGAAAAGTGTTCATATTTTTTTTGAACATTTATCATTTGGGAATTGGATCTTATTTGTTATAAATTTGACTCAGTTCTCTTCATGTTTGAGAAATGAGGATTTATCAGAGAAATTTGTTTCAAAATTTATTGTATATTTATACTGTTAAGTGTATTTCACCTTGTTTATTCTATTTTTTTCTCCTTTCACCCTGTCCCTCCTCAACAGTGTTTTATTTCTGACAACCCCCTCTGCCAATATGCCCTCCCTTCTATCATCCTTCCCCACTCCTCATATTTTCTTCCCCTCTTACTTTCCTGCAGGTAAAATGAATTTCTATAACCATATTTAGTGTATATGTTATTTCTTCTTTGAGCCAATTTCTGATAAGAGTAAGGTTTACTCCCTCTCTCTTCCTTCCCTTCTTCCCTTTCACTTTAAAAGCTTTTTCTTACCTCTTTTGTGGACACCATTCCATCTCTCCCTTTTACTTTCTCCCAGTACATTCCTTTCTCATCCCTCAATTTCATCATTTTTAAAAAAGATATTATCCTTTCAGAATTAACTCATATCTATGCCTTCTGTCTATATATACTCCTTCTAACTGCCACAATAATGAGAAAATTCTAATGAGTTACAAGTATATTCCCATATAGGAATGTAAACAGACAAACCTTATTAAGTCCTTTATGATATCACTTTTCTGATTGCTCTCTCATGCTTCTCTTGAGTCTTGTATTTGAAAATCAAATTTTCTGTTTTTTCATTTTGAATGCTTGAAAGCCCTTTATTTAACTGAATATCTACTTTTCTCCTGAAAGATTATACTCAGCTTTGCTAGGTAGGTGATACTTGGTTGTAATTCTAGTTTCGTTGCTCTCTAGAATATCATATTCCAAACTTTCTGATCCTTTAATGTAGAAGCTGCCAAATATTGTGTTATCCTGACTGTGACTCCAATATACTTAAATTATTTCTGTCTGGATGCCTGCAATATTTTCTCCTTGACCTGGGAGCTCTATAAGTTGGCTATAATGTTCCTAGGAATTTTCATGTTGGGATCTCTTCCAGTAGGTGAAAGATGGATTCTTGCCATTTCTATTTTACTCTCTGGTTCTAGAATATCAGGACAGTTTTCCTTGATAATTTCTTGCAAAATTATGTCTAGGTTCTCTTTTTTGACCATGGCTTTCAGGTGTAGACCAATAATTTTAAAATTATCCCTCCTATATCAATTTTCCAGGTCAGGTGTTTTTCCAGTGAGTCATTTCATATTATTTTCTATTTTTTTATTCTTTTGGTTTTGTTTTATTGTTTCTTGATTTCTCATGAAATCATTAGTTTTCATTTGTTCAATTCTAATTTTTAAGGAATGATTTCCCTCAGTGAACTTTTGTAACTCCTTTTCCATTTGGCCAATTTCATTTTTAAGGAATTCTTCTCATTAGCTTTTTGTACTTCCTTTTGCATCATTCTCATTTCTCTTCCAATTTTTTCCTTTACCTCTTTTGCTTGATTTTCAAAATCTCTTTTAAGCTCTTTCATAGTCTGAGACCAATTCCTATTTTTCTTGGAGGCTTTGGATGTAGGAACTTTGATTTTGCTATCATCTTCTTTGTCTGTTTTGATCTTATTTGTCACCACAGTAACTTTCTATGGTCAGGATTTTTTCTATTGTATGTTCATTTTCTCAACCTATTACTTACTTTTAACTCTGTTAAAGTAGGATTCTATTTTTAGGGGAGAGAATGAAATGTCTCAAGTATCAGGGATTTTGTGCATCTGTTTGTAGAGATCCTTCTGGGGACCTGTAAATTTTCAGTTCTTCCAAGGTTGTATGATCGAAGGAGAAGTGTATTTACTATTTTTTCTAGCCTATGCTCAAATCTGTGAGTGATCACAAGCACTCTTCTCTACCCTGGGTCCTGAGTAAGAAGAGTTCCACATCCACTGTGGCAGTTAAGTTCTAGTATGGCAGTGCTCCTCTTTGACCTGGGACTGTGAGCCACGACTTTGAACCAGATCTGAGTATGCAAAAAACCAATAGATTCCTGACCTCATTCTGAGCAGCTGTTTGACCCCTCTCCCTCATTCTATGGACTGAAACCTCAGGTAGCCATGGCCAGCACTTCTGCTGCTGCCAACTCAGTGGTTTTCAAGGTCTGTTCCAGGCCTGTTCCTGGCCCACTGGTTTCCCAAGGACCTCTCACCCTTGTGAGGCAAACCCTTCTTGCATTCCTTCCAAGTATCTTTGGTGTCTGTGGGATGACAGATCTTGAAACCACCAATACAGGTGGTGAGAGTATTTGCTGCTTCACTTTTTATAGTTACAAAGAACTGGAAAAGCCCAATAAATCATGGTGAGTCACTTCTCCAGCTCAGGATGGTTTAGGGAATCAGACAGAGAGGTCTATAGTTATGGGAATGGAGTCAGCCAGAAAGAGCAGCATGGCAGTAGAGGGAGCTGAGATAGGATAACAGGGCAGGAAGCACTGAGGCATAAAACTAAACAAATGATGAATAGGTGTCATCTGAAAGTTCTATTGCTTACCATCCAGTTCTGTATCATAGGTGAGGATAGAGAGAAATAATCACAAACATGGGCCCTAGCTATATACTAAATAAGGAATAAGTTCCAGAAGTAAGTAGTATCTGTATGACTCCAGTCCTAGTTGGAGAGAAGAACTTAGTTCTAACCTTTTGCCCAATGTAAAAGTCTTCTGTGGAATAAATAATCAGGGGAGAAGTTTCAGACCAAAGTGTAGCCAGCAATTCAGTTGCTCAGAGATTGTCGGCTGTAGGCTGACCAATAGAAACTAAGATGAGCAAATATTATTGAAAATAAGACAAGGACAAACTGATCCAGAACTGCATCCGGATTTTTCAGAGTTCAGAACAGGGTAGTTTAAACAATGAACAGACTTCATTCCAGATCACATCACTTTGAGAACACTGAAAATTCATAGACCTCAAACATGAGCTGTGAAAGTAGCAGAAGAACATAAGAGGACAGAAGTCCAGACCAAGAATGGTTTAAGAGAAATCTGGAATGATTTGTATAAACTGATGCAAAGTGAAGAATAATAATAATTACATTGAAAAAATTTGGGAACTCAGATTAACACAATGACCAACCACAACTCTAGAGGACTCATGATGAAGCATTTTACTCACCTCCAGATAGAAAGTTGATGCTCTCAGAGTACAGATGGAAGCATATTTCCTTTCTTTTTGAACATGGCTAATACAGGAATTTGTTTTATATAATTATACATGTCTGTAAAAGGTTTTATTTTGCTTGATTTCCTAACAAGTGTGGAAAGAGGAGAAGAGAGGGAGAGAAAAGAGGAGAAGAGAGGGAGAGAATTAGGAATGGAAAATAAAATAACATTTAAATAAACTAATTATGGTACAAATTATGGATGTGATGGCATATTACTAAGCCATAAAAATCAATAAATATGAAAAACACAGAGAAGCATGGAAAGACTTAAATAAACTTATACAAAGTAAAATACATAGAACCAGAAAAACAACATATACAATGAATGCAAAAATGAAAATGGAAGTACAATAACTAAAAATCAAAACTGAATGTTGCATAACTATAATCATCAAGCTAGATCCAAAATAGAACAATGTGGTCAGTACAATAGCTCTATAGATCTTCAATTTGGTAAGCAGTCTACTCCCACACCTTCCTTCTGAATCTCCTAAACACTGAGCTAGCTTGCATCAATCTCATCATCTATATGTATATTCCTGTAAAATTTATTGCCAAGATAAGTGAATTTATCCACAGCATTCACAGTTTCTCCCATTTCTGTAACTAATGGTTTCACATATTGATGGTGTGAAGGGCTGGCTGGTGGATTACTTTTGTTTTCTTGATCTTAACTGTTAAACCAAAATTAACACAAACAACAAAGACACTGACCCATACTTTGTTGCATCTCAGCCTTAGAGTCTGCATTGATTGTACAATCATCTGTGAACAAAAAATCACATACCAACTCTCCCTTCACTTTAGTCTTGGCTTGGGCAGAGGAGTGGGGAAGACAGTGAATGTAGAACACCAAGATAGATGGATAGATAGAGAGATGGCTGCAGACACAGATATGTTGTCAGACATTGTTTATTTGTTGGTTAGTTTAGTTAAACAACTTTTTTCTCTTTTAAAAAATTCTTTGTTACAAGAAGTGATTCTCTGAGTTAGATGGGGCAAAGGTTATAGAGGGAATTAAAGTGATATAAATCAAAAGACTTCTATAAATTTTCTGAATTTTACAACTTGTTTTATGTTCCATGTCATTTACTTTAAAACATTCTATTTTAAGTACATATCTTTTTATGTTATTATGTCATATGGTTAAGCCTGGACCAGGGCAAGAAGAAATCATAAAAACATGGGAACCACTATCACTGTTACTATTCAATATTGTATTAGAAATGCTAGCTTTGGCAATAAGAGTTGAGAAAGAGATTAAAGGAATTAGAGTAGGCAATGAGGAAACCAAATTATCACTCTTTGCTGATGATATGATGGGATACTTAGAGAACCCCAGAGATTCTACTAAAAAGTTATTAGAAATAATCCACAACTTTAGCAAAATTGCAGGATACAAAATAAACCCACATAAATCATCAGCTTTCTTATATATCACTAACAAAATCCAACAGTCAGAGTTACAAAGAGAAATTCCATTTAAAATAACTACTGATAGTATAAAATACTTAGGAATCTATCTGCCAAGGGAAAATCAGAAACTGTATGAGCAAAATTACAAAATACTTTTCACACAAATTAAGTCTGATCTAACCAATTGGAAAAAATATTAAATGCTCTTGGATAGAGTGAGCAAATATAATAAAGATGACAATACTAATCAATCTATTTGTTTAGAGCTATACCAATCAGACTCCCAAAAAAACTATTTTAATGACCTAGAAAAAATAACAACAAAGTTCATATGGAAAAACAAAAGGTCAAGAATTTCAAGGGAATTAATGAAAAAAAATCAAATGAAGGTGGCCTAGTTGTACCCGATATAAAATTATATTATAGAGCAGCAGTTACCAAAACCATTTGGTATTGGCTAAGGAATAGATTAATTGATCAGTGGAATAGGTTAGGTTCAAAGGACAAAACAGTCAATAATTATAGCAATCGAGTGTTTGACAAACCTAAAGACCCCAGCTTTTGGAATAAGAACTTACTGTTTGACAAAAATTGCTGGGAAAATTGGAAACTAGTATGGCAGAAACTAGGCATCTACCCACACTTAACACCATACACCAAGATAAGGTCAAAATGGGTTCATGACCTAAACATAAAGAATGAGATTATAAATAAATTAGAGGAACACAGGATAGTTTACCTCTCAGACCTGTGGAAGAGGAAGGAATTTCTGACCAAAGAAGAACTAGAGATCATTACTGATCATAAAATAGAAAATTTTGGTTATATCAAACTGAAAAGTTTTTGTATAAACAAAACTAATGCAGACAAAATTAGAAAGGAAGCAATAAACTGGGAAAATATTTTTACAGTCAAAGGTTCTGATAAAGGCCTCATTTCCAAAATATATAGAGAATTGACTGTAATTTATAAGAAATCAAGCCATTCTCCAATTGATAAATGTTCAAAGGATATGAACAGACAATTCTCAGATGAAGAAATTGAAACTATTTCTAGCCATGTGAAAAGATGCTCCAAGTCATTGTTAATTAGAGAAATGCAAATTAAGACAACTCTGAGATACCACTACACACCTGTCAGACTGGCTAGAATGACAGGGAAAGATAATGCAGAATGTTGGAGAGAATGTGGAAAAACAGGGACACTGATACACTGTTGGTGGAATTGTGAATGCATCCAGCTATTCTGGAGAGTAATTTGGAACTATACTCAAAAAGTTATCAAACTGTGCATACCCTTTGATCCAGCAGTGTTACTACTGGGCTTATATCCCAAAGAGATCATAAAGAAGGGAAAGGAATCTGTATGTGCACGAATGTTTATGGCAGCCCTCTTTGTAGTGGCCAGAAACTGGAAACTGAATAGATGCCCATCAATTAGAGAATGGCTGAATAAAATGTGGTATGTGAATATTATGGAATGTTATTGTGCAGTAAGAAATGACCAACAGGATGATTTCAGAAAGGCCTGGAGAGACTTACACAAACTGATGCTGAGTGAAATTAGCAGGGCCAGGAGATCATTATAGACTTCAACAACAATACTATATGATGATCAATTCTGATGGACCTGGCCATCTTCAGCAATGAGATGAATCAAATCAGTTCCAAAGGAGCAGTAATGAACTTAAACCAGCTATGCCCAGCGAAAGAACTCTGGGAGATGACTGAGAACCATTACATTGAATTCCCAATCCCTCTATTTTTGCCTGCCTGCATTTTGGATTTCCTTCACAGGCTAATTGTAAAATATTTCAGAGTCCGATTTTTTTTGTACAGCAAAATAACGGTTGGTTATGTATACTTATTTTGTATCTAATTTATACTTTAATATATTTAACATCTACTGATCATCCTGCCATCTAGGGGAGGAGGTGGGGGGAAGGAGGGGAAAAATTGGAACAAAAGGTTTGGCGATTGTCAATGCTGTAAAATTACCCATACATATAACTTGTAAATAAAATTATTTTAAAAATTAAAAAATAAAATAAAAAATAAAAACATGGGACCTTTTGAGCCATGGGATCTTTGAGCATTTTGGTTTTGAATAAGAGATTTGAATAGGTTCCTAGCACATGGAATCAGAATGTGGCATTGGGATGCTATGTCAGTAAAACAGAGGTTCTCTTTTGAAGCAGTGGAATATAACAGAATAAGGATGGATTTGGTATCAAAGTAACAGGGCTTGAATTCTAACTCTGCTACCAAAAACTGTGTGACCTTGGGTTAAAATTTCTGATTTCCCTTATATGAGAAATTGGCATGCTAAGAGTCTCTGAAAGACTGGTTCATTACAAAAAGAATACCATTCTCTGGAGTGTTTTTGACCTCCTAAGCTTGATGAATTTCTGCTAGTAGCTTTAAATTGACACCTATTAGGCCCTTATGTCAAATTTAAGAGGACATCCTCTTTCTTATGATGTTTAAGTAAGAATTTTTTTTCCAATTTGTGCCTTTCTTTTTTGTCCTCCTGATTCCTTACTTAGCATAGAATCTAAAATAATCTTAACACTACTTTTCTTGTTGTTTGGAATTATTTTTGGTTCTGACCTGCAATTTCATTGATGAAATGAATTCCCATTAAAGGAAATTCCCACTGAAAATCATCAACTACTTGGGCAGCTAGATGGTGCAATGTATAGAATGTTGGACAGGTCTGTAAGACCTGTATTCAAATCTCAACTCAAACATTTACTAGCTGTGTTAACCTGAACAAAGAACTTAATTTCCCCCAGCCTCAGTTTCCTCATCTATAGCATGTGGATTATAATAGCACCTTCCTCCTAGGATTGTTGTGAGGATCCAATGAAACAACATATGCAAAATGCTTTGTAAACATTAAGGTGCTATACAAATGCAACTATTGTTATTATTATTGTTTGAAATATAAAGTCTCACCATTATTACATTTCAAAAGAGGTACTCAAATTCAGATCTTCCTGACTGTGAAGTCAATTCTTTATTCAGGATATCATGCTACCTTTCCACTTTAATACTGGGCTCAGAAAAAGAGAAGAAATTCCTCCCAATCCAAATCTAAAAGAGCTCCAAAAGGGTTCATGTGAAACAAGATAGCATAATAGAAAGAATATAAGATCTGAATCATGGCTCTGATCTTTATTACCAGTTCACCTTGAATAAGTCACTTAACTTCTTAGGGGCTATTTTCTTATCTGTAAAATATGATGGCTAAATCAGTGATATCTAACATTATATAGCTCTAAATCTGTGTCTCTATAATCCAAATGTACAGGCTAGATAGAAGGGAACTGGTATAGGAAAGGGATAAAAGTAAACTGCTGACAAAAAGTCTTTTTTGTTACACCTGAAAGTCAAAAGAATCTCAGAGATCAAAAAAGCAGAGAAGCTTCAAGTTTCAGTGTTGAAATGGAGCTCAGGACCAATTTAGAGCAATCCATACTTGAACAGGGATCCTCTCTATAACAACTCTGTCAAAAATAAATCATTGCTTTTTTAAGGCCAATCATTACATTTGGGGACAGCTCTAATTAATAGAAATATTGAAATATTCCCAATCATATCTTATATCCATTGATTCTAGTTTAGCTTTTTGGAGACAGGAAAAAAAATATCTAATACCTTTTCTGTGAATTACTCTTCAATATCCAAAAGTAGTAACTATGTCCCACTGCCAAATTCTTTTGTCTAGTCTTTTTGCTGTTTTCCTTACAAGATACTCCATCTTTCCACTCTGCATTTCCACTGGCTGTCCCCCGCCCCATATATGAAATTCTTTCTCCTTATATGCATCTCCCACCTCCCTTGGCTTTCTTCAATTACCAGCTAAAATGTGCAAGTTAAAGTTAATGCCTTATCCTGGACATATTATTTCCAATTTACTTTGTTTGTACACAATTATTTGAAAGCTATCTTTCCCATTAGACAATGAGCTCCTTTAAAGTAGGGACTATTTTTTTGCCCTTTTTTCTAAACTCAGTGGTTAGCACAATGTTCAGCACATAGTAAGCACTTAATAATTAAAATAAATACTTGATGAACAGAAGCATTGTCATATCTTTCAACTAATCCAAAGTAATGGGATTGGTGACATAGGACTGGAGAAAAGCAAATGCTCTGTTTTTCAAAATTACAAGAGAAAAGTGTCGTCAAAATAGCCTGATGATTTTCATTTCAATTACTGGTAAAAATCCTAGAATGCATAATTAAAGGGATCATTTGGTTTTTTTCTAAAGGAAGTGAAAATCAACAAAAGTCCAAATGGTTTTGAATCAAGAATGGTTATTGTTTTTATAGTATTACTAGATTAATGGATAAGAGAAATACTGTACACAACAATAAACTCAAATTGTAGCATGGTATTTGACAAAATCTTCATAATAATTTTGTGAACAAAGAGAAGAGATCTGTGCTAGATAACAGTAGATAACTTGCATTATGTTGATATTGAAATGATCCTGGTTTCCTGAAGTTTAGGACAGTAAAATACAGTTATCCCTTCTACATCACTGGGATTAGGAATGCAACAACTTCACAATCTAAAAAACCTAAAAATGTTTGACCTTCCCTTTACACCCGAGAAGTCTGAATTTTTTCTTTTTTGTAATTGGTGTTTGTAGTACTTTATTATGAGATTTTGGTGGATATACAATACTATATAGATATAGATAAAATATATATTGGCATTTCTGAGTTTTTAAATATTTTTTCTGTCATCTACTAGCTTTTGTCTGTCGTCTGAAGACTCAGTAAAACTCCCCAAAATTTCCCATTTGATTTCTTGTACCAAACTGTCATATATCAAAGTCACAATACTGGCATTCTTAATGTAAATGAAACAGAAGACAAAAGGACATTGAAATTAAAATGAAAAGGTGGATTGGATGTTCTCTGGGAGAGAGGTAAACAAAGGAATTGGTGGAATTAATTTCTTGTCTACACAAAGGCAACAAAAAACATTTTTTTTTATTTTAAAAATTTATTAATTAACAAGTATTCATTATTGGATCTCTCCCACTTTTCCATTCTCTCTTCTCCCCAATTAAAGAACAAAAAGAAAAACCCTGGGAACAAATATACATAATCAGATAAAGTAAATTCCCTCACTGATTATATCCAAAACTTCATTTCATATCTACATCTTGAGCTCATCACCTCAGTGGATGGTGCTGTGATTCATCTTTGGTACACTTGAATCATAGTTTGTTAATTGCTTTGATCAGTGTTATCCATTGTATATGCTAACAGCAAGATTATATGATAATCAACTATGGTACTTACTCTTCTCAACAATACAGTGATCCAAGACAATTCCATTAGACTTTGGAATGGAAAATACTATTCACATTCAGAGAAAGAATTATGGAGACTAAATGCAGAACAAAGCATACTATTTTCACCTTTTTTGTTTCCTTTTGATTTCTCATGGTTTTACCCATTTGATCTGATTTTTCTTTCACAATATGACAAAAATAAAAATATGTTTTAAATTATTGCATATGTATAATCTATGTCATATTGTTTGATCTCTTGGAAAGGGGGAAGGTAAAGGAAGAAGAGAAGGAGAAAAAATTTAGAATTCAAAATCTTATAAAGATGAATGTTGAAAACTATCTTTACCTGTAATTGGAAAGATGTTGATCAATGTTCTCAAGTCTTTCAAAGATACTTGTTATTTATTTTGTTGTTTTCATTATATAATTTTTTTCTCTTAGTTTTATTCACTCACCCTTCACCAGCACATATTTCTTTGAAATCATCCATTGTGTCATTTTTTATGATACAATAATATTCCATTACAATCACATAGCATAATTTTGATGAATGTATGGCTTTCTTTCCTTTTTGTCTTTGCTATTATGAAAAACAATCATAAAAATATTTGTTGTGTTATGTGTCTATCTATACATGTCCTTTTCTTCTTTCTTTGATTTCTTTGGAGTTTATATGAAAGTAGTGATTGTTACTGGGTCAAAGGATATGCATACTTTAGTTATTTTTTGTGCATATTTCCAAATTGTTTTCCCATGGGCCTATTTTCCCATGGACCCTCCAACATATGTAATTTTCTTTTATTATTTTTTTTCTTTTTTTTTTAATTTTTTATTTAATAATTACTTTATATTGACACTCGTTTCTGTTCCGATTTTTTTCCCCCCTCCCTCCCTCCACCCCCTCCCCTAGATGGCAAGCAGTCCTTTATATGTTGGATATGTTGCAGTATATCCTAGATACAATATATGTTTGCAGAACCGATCAAAATGGGTCTATGACCTAGGCATAAAGAACGAGATTATAAATAAATTAGAGGAACATAGAATAGTTTATCTCTCAGACTTGTGGAGGAGAAAGAAATTTGTGACCAAAGATGAACTAGAGACCATTACTGATCACAGAATAGAAAATTTCGATTACATCAAATTAAAAAGCCTTTGTACAAATAAAACTAATGCAAACAAGATTAGAAGGGAAGCAACAAACTGGGAAAACATTTTCACAGTTAAAGGTTCTGATAAAGGCCTTATTTCCAAAATATATAGAGAACTGACTCAAATTTATAAGAAATCAAGCCATTCTCCAATTGATAAATGGTCAAAGGATATGAACAGACAATTTTCAGAGGATGAGATTGAAACTATTACCACTCATATGAAAGAGTGTTCCAAATCATTATTGATCAGAGAAATGCAAATTAAGACAACTCTGAGATACCACTACACACCTGTCAGATTGGCTAAGATGACAGGAAAAAATAATGATGAATGTTGGAGGGGATGCGGGAAAACTGGGACACTAATGCATTGTTGGTGGAATTGTGAACGAATCCAACCATTCTGGAGAGCAATCTGGAATTATGCCCAAAAAATTATCAAATTGTGCATACCCTTTGATCCAGCAGTGTTTCTATTGGGCTTATATCCCAAAGAAATACTAAAGAAGGGAAAGGGACCTGTATGTGCCAAAATGTTTGTAGCAGCCCTGTTTGTAGTGGCTAGAAACTGGAAAATGAATGGATGCCCATCAATTGGAGAATGGCTGGGTAAATTGTGGTATATGAATGTTATGGAATATTATTGTTCTGTAAGAAATGACCAGCAGGATGAATATAGAGAGGACTGGCGAGACTTACATGAACTGATGCTAAGTGAAATGAGCAGAACCAGGAGATCATTATACACTTCGACAACGATATTGTATGAGGACATATTTTGATGGAAGTGGATTTCTTTGACAAAGAGACCTGAGTTTCAATTGATAAATGACGGACAAAAGCAGCTACACCCAAAGAAAGAACACTGGGAAACGAATGTAAACTATCTGCATTTTTGTTTTTCTTCCCGGGTTATTTATACCTTCTGAATCCAATTCTCCCTAAGCAACAAGAGAACTGTTTTGTTTATTATTTTTGAAAATTTGTGAGGTAGAACATTAGAGTTGCTTTAATTAAAATCACTCTAATCACTAATGACTCAGAAAATATTTTTCTAAGATGCTGATAGCCTGGATTTCTTCTTTTGAAAACTGCGTATTCATTTACTTTGACTTTTTGGCTATTACTATTTTACTATGGGAAATGCCTATTGTAAATTTGAAATTTTTCTTTATACATGTTGAACATGAGACTTTTGTCAGAGTAAGAAACATAATTTCATGGGACATTTGGCCATGTTATTTTTCAGTGCTCATGCTGGCACATCAGCAAAAAAGGCCACAGGAAGATAATAGCATCTTATGAGCCAATATATGTTGCAGGAAAGGGTAGATCGATGCTACAAAGAACTTTACAAAATTTTTCAAACCAAGTTTATATATGCCTTAATATCTACTGGCTTCATTCAAAGATAGACACTGGAAAGGATTATTAAAAAATACATTGCAAAACATAAATCAATTTTAATAACTAATAAGAGACCAAATATTAGTAAGTTTCTAATATATATCATTAATTTTATTCTTCAAGAACAGAGTTGTAGGCTATCCAGACAATGCAAACAGCAAGCAATGTTACAAAAATTAAAATGTATTATATTTGAAGAGAAATAAAATAACCAGTGAGATATGTAGAAATATTTTCAGAATCAATTGCCTGTGCAATCAGGATAAAATCAGAAGAAAGGATAAAAATGAAAAAACTGCATGCAATTAAATGGCTTCAAAATGACTTATTTAAAAACTAATTGATAACAAAAATGGCAACTAGAAAAATGCTAAAGATTTGATTACTATAGTTTTCACAGGCATTATTGAATAATAATATCTGTATCCAAAACAGATCATAAAAGATGGAAAAGGAGTCACATGTGCAAAAATATTTGTAGCAGTTCTTTTTGTAATAGTAAGGAACTGGAAATTGAATGGATGTCTGTCAATTGGGGAATGACTAAGTTATAGTATATGCATGTAATGGAATATTATTTTTCTGTAAGAAATGATGAGGAGACTGATTTCAGAAAAGCCTGAAAAGACTTAACATGAACTGATTTTGAGTGAAGTGAACAGAATCAGGAGAACATTGTGCACAGTAAAATCAAGATTATATGATGATCCACTATGATAGACTTAGCTCTTCTCAGCAATTCAGTGATCCAAGACAATTCCAATAGACTTGAGATAGAAAATACTATCTGCATCAAGAGAAAGAATTTTGGAGACTGAATGCAGATTGAAACATACTATTTTCATCTTATTTTTATTGTTGGCTTTTTCTTTTCTTATGGTTTAATGTTTTCACAATTTGAGTAATATGGAAATATGTTTTAATTGATTGTGCATGTATATCAGACTGCTTGCCATCTGCGCCAGGCATTGTGCTAAGCACTTTACAAATATTAATCTTGGAAGGTAGACACTATATTTATCCTCATTTTGCAGTTGAAGAAACTGAAGCAGACAGAGGTAAAATGACTTGCCCAAGGTTATACAGCTTATAAATGAATGAGACTGAATTTGAATTCTGGTTTTCTAAACTCCAAATGCAACACTCTATTCACTGTGCATCTAGCTGCCTCTCTTGTGGACAATAAATACATATTTAAAGGATATTTTTGTCAAAATGTAAGAAAAGAACAGAAAGGGTTTTACAAATAATTTTCTCCAGCAGATCACATCATTCATTTGATTGAAAAGTGCAGATTATACAGGATCCTGATGTGTTTATTCTATGCTGATTAGACCTAAAGATGAATTTAACTTGGTAAAGCAAGAAAACATAGCCTTAAAAATCTCTTTTCCAACAAGGAGTTTCTCACATGTTAAGTTCATACAAGAGTCCTTGAACAGTTATCACAGAAATAACACTAGTCCTCAGATAACAATTACTTTGATATCCAATGAAAAGGGAGACCTATGCTCACCTAAAGCTAGTCAGGAAGGTAATGAGTTTCTGTTGAAAAGAGATGTACAGCCCAGAGGCTGCCCTGGGACTTACAAAATGTAAAATGACCTAGAGTAGAAATACTTAACCTGGGGTCTGAAAACTTGTTGGGTTTTTAAAAATATATATTCTAATAGCTTTACTTCATTATACTTGTAGACTTTTAAATAATCCTGTATTTCCCATTTAAAAATATTATTCTGAGAAGGGATTCATAGGTTTAATTAAAGTGCCAAGAAGAACTATGACACAAAAAATGTTAAGAATCCTTGAGAGGGCAGTTAGATGGTACAGAGCATTGGCCCTGGAGTCAGTTGAACCTGAGTTCAAATGTGACCTCCAACAGGTAATATTCCCTAACTGTGTTACCTTGGGCAAATCATTTAATCCCAATTGCCTTGCAAAACCCCTTCCTCTCCACCAAAAAAGAAGAAGAATCCTTGAGTGAGAGATGTTTCTAGAAGATCTGTGAAATCTGTGGGAGAATATGAGCAAGAACTTCACAGGATAAGAGGATATGTTTGAGATACAATCTCAACCAGAGAAGAGAATGTCCCTATCAGTGAAATCATGGATTTATTTAAGTATTTAACCCTAAATGTAAATTGTTCACTTAGTTTTAAAAAAGACACAAGTTGTTCAAACAATGCATGGACTATAAAACAATACAATGTAAAAAGGACTTTCTTGAGGAGATAAACTCAATATGGATATAACCTATGTGACATGGAAACACAAAAGAATAAATGCAGTATTAGATTGGATTAAGGGATGCATAGTGTCCAAAATAAAGAAGGTTATGATAGTCCCACTGTACCCCACCCTGCTCTGACACCTCTGGACTATTATCTTCAGATCCTGGCATTACATTTTAGAAAGGACTTGAACAAACAAACATTTTCAAAGGAAGATGGCCACGATAGCATCAGGACTGCAATATGAGGGTGAGTTGAAGGAACTGGAGATATTTTGCTTATAAAAAAGAAGATTCAATGGAGAAATGGCTACTATCATTAAGTTCTTGAAGGACTGCTTTGTGGAAGAGGGATTAAATTTGTCCTGCTTAAATAGTGCTCAGAGCACTGAGTGAATTTTGGCTTTAGTAAGGAAAATATTCCTAACAATTAAAGGTGTCCAAGAATAGAACTGACTGTCTCAGAAAGTAGTGGGCTCCCCATTGCTTAAATAGATGAAAGCAGAGATTATATATATATTATACATAAACATATTCATATGCATGTGTGTATATACACATATGCTGTATATGTGTGTATACACATATGCTGCATGTGTGTATACATATGTAAACACATATATGTATATTACATATACATACATATAAAAGTATGTATTTGTTTTCTGCCACCCTGGGAGAGATAGCTAGTACATCATTTGGAAGAATCAGTATCCAAAAAAACTCAGACTTACATGATAAATTGATCTTTCCTTCCTTACTTCTTTCTTTCCTTTCTTCCTTTTTCTCTTTCTTTTTCTTTTTTCCTTCCTTTTTTCTTTCTTTCCTTTCTTTTTCTTCTCTTTTTTCTTTCTTGATCATTCTTTCTTTTTTCTTTTTCTATGAGTATATATAAAACTCCTGGTGTAGCAATTATTTCCACTAATATATATCAATGATCTTCCTATAATTCATAGTCACAGGAGTTCTCTAAGAAAGGAGAGCCTACATATTTTTCCTATGGTCGCATCACTAGTATGTGTGAGATGCAAGAGATGCTCCTGACTTTATACCCTGGCTCTTTATTCACTGTGCACTTTTACCTTTAGTAGTCTAGTAAACCTGGGTTTAACCTGGGTTAAAAGGGGGGGGGGATTCTGTTTAATTTAGTATGACATCCTTTTTTAAAAATTTTTTTATGACTTTTTCTTAATGAATACATCCTAAGGCAGGATTTGAAGTCTGATATTCTGAGCTCCAAGGCCAGTCCCCTCTCTACTCTTCTGTGTTGCCTCTCAAAGTCTGTAAGAAAATAAAGTGCAAAAAAACTAAGTCCTATACTTGGGTTTAAAAGATAAACTACATATGTACAGCTTAGAAAGATATACCTAAATAACAAAATATATGGAAAATACTTGAAGATTTTAGTGAGTTGTAAAGTTATATCAGCAGCTAACATGGCAGCCAAAAACTTAATGTGATTTTGATCTACATTGCTAGAAACACAATGTCCAGAGTGAAGGAGGTGATAATTTCACCATAATTCTGCCTTTGTCAGACCATCTGGAATACTGAGAAGGTGCTTTCACTCCTACTTTGTGCTTTTGTGAACCATATGCCAAGCGGCTTCTGTTGGATATAGTCTCCCACCTTTTGCATACACTCACCACACCTCAATTTAATACACCCGAACACTCATAGTTGCTTTTTCACATGTAGCCCTCATGCTCAACAACAAACACACAGAAGGTAATTTGACCTTACTGAATTATTGGTGAAAGTGAGAGAAGATTAATTTTAATATCCTATCAAGTGTGGGTTCCCATGTCCTCTTGGAACCATATATCTATGCCAGTCAACTAAATATTAGGGGTAATCACTGCCATCATTTTAGAATCTTATAGATTATGCATTATTATTCTTACTCATCCACATATACAAGGATTTAATGGATATCGTTTAGGTTTGGAGTTACAAGAACCAGTAGAACATAGGCTGTATATACAATGAAGAGGGTAGTCCTAACTGGTGGACAGCAGCATTCATAGTCTGAATGATGAAGAATGGACCGATCATCCAAATTCTGAGATGGTCTATTGGTATGGAGACTATGGGATGATAACATTTGCCCAGAGATTTCTCTGGAGTTTATAGCATTTGGCCTCCAGTTTGTATGCTACTTTGTCTGCTCCTTGAGTGCTTTAAAGGTTTTTTAATCTGCATCTTTGGGTGCTATTTCTACTTCTTCATACTAGAAACTGGAGAGACAGAATCTGGCTATAGTCAGTAAAAATATGATCAATGATGAAAACAGATCAATGATAGAAATACAGATAAGTCTGTTCCATTTTACATTAATTTGCTTACTTCCTTCCGTTTTGCTGATCTTTAGGATGATCTGGATATTTCAATAGACTCATTATTCCCCACAATATTCTTGACATTTTTGTAAGCTAATATTGCTCATGATATTCCATTCTCCTCCTCTGTAATGTTGTGCAAAGGAAGACCATATTCTAATCTGATGTTATCTTGGCTGCCATGTTCCTGTGTTTAAACTAGAGAACAATTATGTATTTTAAGAGATGATTCTGAGGTCCTTTTGGCCTCTTCATGTGACAATGATTTAAGAAACTAGGGATAGAGTCAATGTCTTAGGTTTTATCTGTTTCCCATTTTTTAGCATCAACAACTTTTTATTATAGGTCAGAATGGAGTGTGCCATTATATATATATATATATCCGTGCTATCTCCCCATTAGACTATAAGCCCCTTGAGGAAGGGACTTTTCCCCTTTCTTTGTATCCTCAGCATTTTGCATAGTACTTGGTATATAATAGGTGCATAATAAATATTTGGGTAACTAGATGGCACAGTGGTAGAATATTGGGTCTGGAGAAAGAAAGAACTGAGTTCAAATTCAGCCTAAGACAGTAACCAAAGTCACATGGCCAATAAATGGCAGAGCAGATCTAAAACTCAGTTTTAGTTACTAATTAGTAACCCCTCATTCATTGCTCTACTATTATATTATCTTGCCCAAGATTAAGCTATGTGATCCTGAAGAATGGCATTCAACCCTCTTGCCTCTGTTTCTTCACTAGCAAAATAAACTGGAGAAAGAAATGGCAAACCACTCCAGTATCTTTACCTAGAACATCCTAAAATCAATAGAAATAAGTGAAAACAATTAAAAAACTACAATAAGTATTTATTGACTGCCTGACTTCTGTAATTTGGTTTTGATTTTCTAAATAGCTGAAGCTGCTCTAAGAAAAGAGTCATAGGCAATAAGAAGTTGTTCTATGTCTATTAAATGTCAGTTTCATTTTTTGTGATGTTCAATGCTCACCATGCCTAATCCCTAATAATTCTCTTCTTGAAGGAAGTACTCATGAAATATAAATGTGAGCCTGTAAAATAAGTTATCAGCCTTTAGCCTTCTTTAGTTCTTAATTCTGAATGATGCTTCTAAAATATTTTTCACTCTCCTCCCCTATGCTCAACTTCACATTAAACCCACTGAATATCAATCAAGATATACATTGATATGTTTTGAAATGCTTATCAATTCTTCATAGAATTTCTCTATTTCCTTTTTCTCTAAAACAGATACTGATGTATAAAGCAGTACCTTTGTAATGGTTTGTTGATGCTTATTCTGAGTAAATATCCAAATATTCTATGAAATAATATTTCTTGTTTTCTTTAGAGGAAAGATGAGACTGTCTCCACCAAGTCCGATGCTTTCCACTCTTAGAAAAACTGATTATCGATCCTTCCATTTAGAAGCAACTTTTTTTATTTCTTCTGGTTTCATTTATAGTGGTATGTTGATACAAAATATGATATAGTTCCTCTAGCAGTTTATAATCTCCCATGTGCCATTGGAAAAATAAAGCATCTCATATTTTAGTACTGGTAGTGAAGTTAATGTTTATAAGTGACCTAATAACTATGTTGGTTTTAGTGTCCTCTGCCCATTTTTCTACCATGTCAATGTCATTGCTAAAGCAGAACTGAGCAATAAAAGACAAAGCTATTTTGTTTTTGTTCGTTTCATGGATCACCTTGGCTATATAATTTGTCATCTATTGGACAATCTTCCAATGATGAAGTATTATGTTTTATTTGGCTAGTCTAGTTCATAGAGAACAAATAGCCTGTCTTTATAAATAGCCTCAAAGTCTTTCTACTTTATAGGACCTACCAATAGCACAAACTTCAAGAATGAAGTATCTCTTCCAAACCCAGTGATGTTTGGGGTAGGATTATTGTCGAGAACAAGATATGAAGAAATATAAACAGTTACGACACTAATCTCTAACAGTTCTGAGTTGTTGCTTAATCTTAATCAGAATAGTATAGTGATGGAGCACTAAGTGAGGAGTTGCAATTCAGAGTTCCAGACCTGCTGTGCTACTTACTAGCCATATGACTTGGGTAAGTCTGAGTCTCAGTTTCCTCATCTGTAAAGTTAAGGAAGTGAATTAAGTGAATTAAGTTCTTCTAGCTTTAGAATGCTATCTTTTGTCTTCATCTGTGACCATACCACTGAACTTGACACTCACATCTTCAACTGCCTATAGGACAATTCCATTTAGATACAGCACTCACACCTGAAATGCAACATGTCTTCTCTTCCAAAATTGATATTCTTTGTGATTTTACTATTTCTGTCAGCAGCATTATTATTTATAATAGCCCTTATATAAAAAAGGTAGTATCCCTACATTCTTTCCCTTACCAGCACCAATCCAGCAAAAGCCTTCTTTATCATTACAGTGGAAATAACTGCAGGATAGGCCTTTTAACCTCCAGCAACAATAGCAACAAAACCAAACATTTAGCAGGTTCTTGTTATATCCAAAGCATTTTGCTAGTTATTGAGAGAAAGACAAAAAGTTTAGATGAGATATATCTCTGCTTTCATGGAGCTTATTGTCTCATGGGGGATAAAACACCAACATTAATATCTACAAGTTATCATATTTTCCCAAAAAAAGGAAAAAGATTTAGGAAGTTGCAAAACATGTACAAACAAAATCAATACAGTGAAGACAAAAAAGGGAATTGTCCATTGAGAAAAATCTTTGTACCAAATAGTTCTGACAAAAATCTAAAATTCAATACATGTGGAAAATTGACAAAGTATGTAAAATTAAAAGACGTTCTGCAGAAGATAAGTGGTGAGAGGATAGAAGCAAAGGGTTCTCAAGAAAAGAATTGCAAACTATTAATAACTTTATGAAAAGATTGTTTGAAATCACAATAAGAAGAGAACAAGAAAAGAAAAACAAGACATTCCAACAAAGGAAATAACACAAATAAAGGTATAGAAGTATGTTTTTGGGGCAAAGAGTTTTCAGTCTAATGATGACTGAAGGATGATGAAGGAGATAGAATGATTATAATAGAGGAGATGAGACTAAACAGGTAGAATGATGCCTCAGTTTGGAGAATCTTTCAATACCATCCATTCAATAAATATTTATTAAGTATTTATCATGTGCTACACCCATTCAGGCACTGGGCTAGATGCTAGGAATAAAAGAATGAAAATAAACAGTCTTTGCCCTCAAGGACCTCATATTGAGGGAAATAACATATATGCAGAAAATTAAATGCAAAACATATTCAAAGTATACATAATAAAATAGAAGAGAGAGCACTAAGTAACTAGAGATATCAAGATAGACATCATGTAAAAAGTGGCAACTGAGCCAAGATTTGAAGGAATCTCAGGATTCTTTGAAACAGAAAATGGAGTCCAGGCATGAAGGACATCCTATGTATGCAAAGGTATGGGAGATGCATGTTATGGGAAGAATACATGTTATTCATGTTAAGGAGATAGAAAATAACATGTTATATTTAAGTAACAGGAAGTGGTTGGCTATAATGCAGGGTTTGTGAAGTAGAAAAACTTATAATAAGCCTAGAAAAATAGGCTAATTTCATATTGTGAAAGAAATTAAATGCCAAATAGAAGAATTTGAATTTTATCTTAGAGGAAAAAGAAATATACTAAAATTCTATAAGCAGGGAGATTATATGATCAGGCCTGAGCTTGAGGAATATCAGTTTGGCAATAATGTTGGGAACGAATTGAAGTAAAAAACTTGAAGCAGGAAATCCAAATAAGAAACTATTAGAGGGAAGTGATGAGGGTTTGAACTAGCGTGGTGACTCATTGAATAGAAAGAAGATATATGAGGCACATGGAGGTAGATTAAGCAACTAATAGAATATGAAAGGTAAAGACCTAGTAAGAACTGAAAATGACTGATGTTAGTAACCTGAGAAAGAAGGAAGATAGTGTCCTTGACAAAAAAGAAAAATGAGGAAGTTGTGAAGAATAGTAGTTCAGGAGGAGAGTTAATGACTTCTGTTTTAAATACACTGAATCTAAGATGGCTATAGGACATTCACTTATAGATATCCAATAGATACATGGTGAGACAAGACTGAAGTTCAGGAGAGAAACTAAGATTATATATACAAATCTAGAAGTTATCAGCATTTAGATGGATGTTGAGCCTTTAGGAGCTGATGAAATCAGCAAGAAACAATGTACATAGAGGGAAGAAGAGAGGGTTTAGGATAGAGCTTACACATTCATGATGATGCAACCAAGAAAACTGAGAAGCATCCAGAGAGGTAAAAGGGAAATCATGAAAGAACAACATCACAAAAACAGCAGTTGAAAGAAAGAAGAGTTTGAACTTTACTTGGGGGAAAAGGGGCAATAGAAATCCAATGAAGATTTTTAGAGCAGGGAACTGACATAACAAGATCTGTAGGTTAGAAATATTATTCAGGCAGCAGAATAAAGAATGGAGTGAAGCAAGGAAAGACCCATTAGAAACCTAATCCATTCTCCACACTACTGCCAGACTAATCTTCCTTAGCTTCTCTGAGACGATGTTTTTCAAAATATTCTAGCACTCAAATGGTTTTGTGATCTTTCTGAACTGAAAGTTTTTTCCAAATATCTATAGGATACACTGAAACCTTTTCCCTTTAAGTCATGATTTCAAGAAAAAAAATCATCAGGTGCTGGATGTGATGGGCAATGAATAACATCACAACAGATAGAAATTATTTTATTTTGACAAACAGAAAAAAATTCATTATTGATGTCAGAGTCATCCTGAATTACCTGTATATCATCAGATTATTGGCTTATTAGAACCAAGATCAGAATCAATAAAAAAAGAAACAATGATGAGAAAAATATAGCATTCAATTGAAACAATCTTAATGTTTTTAAACAAATTTCTGCTTATGGAAAATGGGTAGTAGACAGCAAAAATTACATTAACATTGAGAATACTGGCTCTTTCACAGTTTAATTAATGTAAATCAATTAAACAGAGATACCAAAAGATGCTTAAAAATACCTTACTCAACAGATACTTGACATACTTTCCAAGTGGGGAGAAATGGCAGCCAAAGGCAACACTGGTTTTGAAATAAACTTGTTTGTAAAATCTTTAAAAGAAAGATAATAAAAGATTTTGAGCACTATGGAAAGGCAGTAGATGATAAGAGCAGTTTAAAGAAAGATTAGCAGAAGAACTAATAAAGAAAAATCATCTTAAAACACTTAAGTATAAAAATAGAAGGAAGACATCAAATGAAGGAAAATGGTAAAGAATTATGAAAATTTTATAATGAATTGTTTTCATCATTAAGATCAATAAAACCACCTCACTTGATTTCTAACCATCACTGTCCCAGATATTTTTATAACAGTATTAAAAATACCATATTCCAAGGAAATCATAAAGAGGGGAAAAGACCAACATGTGCAAAAATGTTTGTAGCAGCTCTTTTCTTGGTGGCAAAAAATTGGAAATGAGTAGATGTCCCATCAATTGCGGAATGGCTGAATAAGTTAATGGAACATTATTGCTCTGTAAAAAATGATGAACAAGCTGATTTTAGAAAGGTTTGGAAAGATTTACTAATGCTGAGTAAAACAAACAGAACAAGGAATATGTTGTACACAGTAACAAGAAGATTGTGCCATGATCAACTATGAAAGACTTGTTCTTCTCAGCAGCTTAGTGATCCAAGGCAATCTCAATAAACTTTGGGTAGAAAATGCCATCTGCATCCAGAGAGGGAACTATAGTGACTGAATGTAAATCAACATGGTATGTTCACTTTTTTCCTGGTTTTTTCTCTCTCTCTTGATTTTTCCCTTTTATTCTGATTTTTCTCTCCCAACATGATTCATAAAGGAATGTGTATTTAAAAAAAACTAATATTATATGTAACCAATAAAAAATAACAACATAAATAATAACAGATAAAATAACAAAATAAAATAAGATAAAAAGGATATTAGAAATTGGAGCAGCTAGGTGACACAATGGATAGAGCAGTGGCCCTGGAGTCAGAAGGACCTAAATTCAAATCTGACCTCAGACACTTAAAACTCACTGTTTATGTGACCTTAGATCAATCATTTAATCCCAATTGTCGAGAGAGAGAGAGAGAGAGAGAGAGAGAGAGAGAGAGAGAGAGAGAGAATTAGAAATAGAAATGAAAACAGGAAAAGCAGCCAGAATAGAAAAAGTGTACATGGTGAGGGTGGAAATCCATATTGGAAGTGACCCAGTTCTGAAGGTGCTGATGGATAAGTACATGAGATGCCAGAAGAAGGGAGAAATTCAAAAAACATAAGGGGGAAATCTTGAGCCTTATTAATACCAAAAAATCCCTGATATTAGAAGCATTGATTAACCTTATTTTCTCATTTGCCCTGAAATTTTTGTGAGAATTATCTGTACAAGAAGTCAATGAGAATATTAGCAGAAAACAGACACATTTTCATAAGTGATATTACATAGTCAACTACATCTTAATAATTTTGCAATCAACTCAAAACTATAGGGAAGATAACATCTCACTTATTTATTGTTTGTTGACTATGAAAAAGCATTTTTCATAGAGCAAAATGCTAACTTAAAGACTCTTTCAACAAAGTATCTCTATTGCAAATCAAAATCATTCAAGATAGTTTCAAATATAAAATCACAGAGATCACTTTATTCAGTGACTTTGAACATAAACTTCTGTCAAAGTATAAAACAAGCTGGTATATTCTCCTTGGGCAAATTCTTTTTTTTCTGAACCTCAGTCTGTTCATCTGTAAAATGGCAGGATTAGATCATTTGATCCTTAATTTCTTTTCCAGTTATAAATCTAGGACCTAAGAATATTATAAAATTGATGCTTATAGATGTGAAATTAGTCTCAGCATGTTAGGAAAGCCCATGCTTCCATTCTTCTGGGTTTTCTGGATGGTAATGATAAGCCAAGAAAAAATCTGATGTTTTACTTGGGTTCTTCATGTCATGAATCTCTGATCCATGACTCATATGAATGTTGCTGATTTTTTATTTAATTGCCCAAATGCAGATAATATGAATTTATTTCTATATAGCCATGTTGTGTAACTTTCAGGGCTATTTTCTTTTTTGTTAAGCTTTAATAGGTATTATTTGATTTCATTGTTATTATTTCCCTCAGAGCTCTGAGTTAATCACTTATCGGAAACTTCCAGGATAGGAACCCTCTTCATCTTTGCAGATCCACACTAGCTTGTAACTTATGTCTTAGGAAGTTGCCTGAGATAAATTGATTAAGTAACTTGGCTAGGACTATATAGTCCATAGATGTCAGAGGAAGGACTTGAAATTGGGTCTTCCTGATCCCAAGGCTGAAGCCTGATCTATTATACCAAGGTGCTTCTTCCAAGGCAAAAAACTAAAACAGCAGCAGCAACAATAGAAACTGGATTTTTACTTGCAGAAATTCTTTATCTAAAAGATCATCCAAAATTTGATTCTCATTTCCATTTTGCCAAATGCAGAGGTCACTCTCAAGTCCATCAAAGGATTATATAACTCTTCAGCTTCAGATCCAAAATAATCAGGAGCCCTAACAGCTCACTAAGTCTGAGGAGCTGTCCAGGAATTGCAGTCCTTTCAGCCCAGGACTTCAGCTAGTCTTCTTTGGTTACTTATTAATTGTAGTCCTTAAACAAGTCACTTAACCCCTTTGATTCTTATTTTTCTGATTTGCAAGAAAAAGATTACAATGCTTTTACCCGCATCTCAAATGGTTGCAAACTGTAAAATGTAAATTTGAACCATTATAATCATCCATCATTAGTAGTAGTACAAATAATACTTTAAATGTATTATTAAATTAATATTCATTAAATGTAATAATTAATTTATGGTTTAATAATTTGATTGAATGTTGCCATTGATAAGTATAATTATTGTTACATAAACAAATGACCAAAGCAGCAACACTGACTTTTTATTCAATGCTTTAAACACTATCCTCCAGAATCAGAATGCTAACTGAGAAGCAGACATTCCAGGAATTAAAGACTAGTGTTTGGGACCAGAGTGGTAGAAATATAGTAATTCTAGCTTCATTCAAGATGAGAGCTTAAGAACCATTTACATGGAATTGCTGATTCCTGAGAAGCCCAGAATTTGTTTTGAACTCTTATTTTTCATAATTTTTTTTCTTGATAGCCCTTGAATTTTTTTTTATTCTCAGAAGTTTGCACCTTCCTTGTCTGTCCCCTGCATGCCTGTGTGTGTGTGCATGTGCCCACTCATCAGTGCCTGCCCAAGGCCTGAAGATTGGGAAAGTCACTCCATCTCAGGTTGGCCCTATTTAAATGACTCGGGAATTGTGCTTCTCTAGAACAGATGGCCCTGGAGATAATGAAGCCTGAGCAGCACAGGCTGCAGCCCCGCTCACTGGTTGCCATGGCAGGCCACCGGCTGAAATGGATTCTGCTTATTAAATTTGCGAGCTCTTGTGTACTCAGAATGAATGGAGTTCAGTCATAAAGAGACCAACCTCCAAATGTCACTGGGTAGGTTTATCTTGGAAGACCAGGCGCTGGAACACCGACTCACAAGGGCTCAGTAACCTATTAGCAGCAGCCTTGGAGACTGCAAGCCATGGGGTCTTTCAAAAAGCCTGGGGAAAGGTTTTCAGGAACAAGCCAAATGCTCACAAACACAACCATTTCTCTGGCTAGGACATAAGATTTTCCAACTTACTCTCAAAGGGGGAACATGTCAATCATCTTTCAGACTGAGGTTCTGAGACACAGAGCAATTATGTCAAGCACAAGAGGTCACCTGAGCCAATGCGCATTTAGAGTGGTAATTCTGCATCTCATAAAGAGAAGCAAATAGAATCTAACACCTCCTTTTTCTCCTCTCCGTCTGTACTGGCATTGGCCAGAGTTCAGAGCCTGGTTCCCTCATAGATAGATCCTTCAGGAAGAGATAGAATATAAGTACACATATAATGTTCCTTCTCCAGGCCACTTGATCTGGGTTTGAATCTTCACTTACTAGGTAACTTAACTGAAGCAAGTTGCTTCTCTTCTTTGAGGATTTCCCTTACCCACAAATAAGATTCATTATTGCAAAGTAAGGAATACAGGGAGAAAAACCCACTATCTAATCCAGTTCTGTCCCCTAGAATCTCTAACTTCTTCTGTTTCCATTATGGAAAACTGAATAGATGCCTGCAGTCTTTTAACCACATCTACAATCAAAATAGAAAGCAGTGTAATTATAATGAACAATTCTATTCTTGAAGAATAGAAATGAGAAGGAATTTCCCTCCCTTCTTGGGAGAGCCAGAGGATTGTAGTCATTAAACTCTGCACCAACCAATTTGGTTGATGTGTTGGTTTGTTTTGCTGGACTTACCACTGCCTTTCTTTTTTATTCTTTATTATAAAGAATTTTGGATTGACTGCTGAGCACATATAAATGGAGAACGTTGTTACTTTGCCCAAATGTAGATCTGGGTCTCTGTTCCAAAACAAAGAAGAGCACTAGCACCGAGGCCCTAGACACAGTTTCAGGGCAGAGAAGAGGGTTTGTGCTTGCTCATAAGGAAGAATGGGTCTTGGTCTTTGTTCCAAAGCAGAAAGGAACTTTAACACGTTCAGCCATAAGAGAGCAGGAGACCTGGTCACAGTTCAAAACCAAGGCAAATGATAGCAATCATGGCTACAGAGGAGCAAGATCCCTTCCTTGGTAGGGACCAGAGCATGACCATGTTTTGTATCATACCACCTTGAAATCACCAAAAATTTACAAACTTTCAGAACTAGGTCTGAAAATAGAAGCACAAAATCTTTGAAACTTAGCATACTGTCTCCTGATCCCGGGAAGAGAGCTCAACTCTAATATAAAATTAAAAATCAAGAAATAGGCTGAAAAATGAGCAAACAAAAAATGAAAATAACAAAAACCATGACCATTAAAAAGGTATTATAGTGACAAGGAAGATTAAGGAACAAACTCAAAAGAAGACATTGAGATCAAAACATCTATATACAAAACCTCAAAAAAAAATATTTGAAATGGACACAAACCCAACAAAATTCTTAGAAATACTAAAAAAGAATTTTAAAAATCAAATAAGAGAGAAGTAGAAGTGAGATTGGGGGGAGAGCAGAAATGAGAGCAATGCAAGGAAATTATGTAAAAAGAGTAAATATTAGATAAAAAAAGATAAAACACTGAAGAAAATTACACCTTAAAAAATGAAATTGGTCAATTGCTTTTTAAAACATTGATTGAGGAGAAGAACTCCTTAAAATGTGGGATTAGTCAATTGGGAAAAGGTACAATGCTTTACTGAAGATTTAAAAATTAGAATTGGGTAAGTGGAAGCTAATGACTCCATGAGACATTGTGAAACAATAAAACAAAATCCAAAGACTAAAAAATAGGAAAAATGTGAAATATCTCATTAGAAAAACAACTGGTTTTGAAACTAGATCAAAGAGAGGTGATTTAAGAAGTATTGTACTACCTGATAGCCATGATAAAAAAAAGAACTTAGATATCTTTTTTTTTTCTAAGAAATTATTAAGGAAAACTGGCCTGAAATCTTAGAACCAAAGCATAAAGTTGGAATGGAAGGAATCTATTGATTACCCCCTCAAAGAGATACCTAAATGAAAACTCCCAAGAATATTATAGTCAAATGTCACAACTCCCAGGTCAAAGAGAAAATATTGTAAATAGAAAGAAACAATTCAATATCATAGAGCCACACTCAGAATCGGCTTTCACATTAAAGGATCAGAGGGCTTGGAATAAAATAATCCAGGAGAAAAAGGAGCTAGAATTGAAACCAAGAATACTCTATTCAGCAAAACTGAGTATAATCCTTCAGGGAGAAATAGATAATCAATGAAATAAAGGACTTTCAAGTTATCCTGAAGAAATAAAAACAGCTGAATAGAAAATATAACATTCAAACACAAAGTTCAGGAAAAACATAAAAAGACAAACATGAAAGAGAAACAATAAGGGACTTTAATATGATTGAACATTTTACATTCCTATATGAAAAGACAATAGCTGTAACTATTTAGAATGTTATCATTATTAGGGAAGTTAAAAGAAATATATAAGTAGAGGATATGAGTATGAGTTGACTATAGTGGGATGCTCTAAAAAAAATTAGGGGCAAGAAAGGATGCACTGGGAGAGGGGGGAAGGAAAATGGAGAATTGGGAAAATTATCTCCTGTAAAAGATTCATGCAAAGTAGAGTTTTTACCATGGAGGGGGAAATGAGAGGAAGGTTTGCAGGCAATACCTGAACTTCATTCTCATTTGATTTGGTTCAAATTGGTCCAATAACATACATACTTAGTTGGGTATAGAAATCTGTCTTACTCTACAGGGAAGTAGGAGGGGAAGGGAATAAAGTAGGGAAGAGGAAGGGCAGATTATGGGAGGCAATGATCAGAAGTAAAACAGACTTTTGAGAGAGACAGAGACAGAGAAAGACAGAGAGACAAAGAGAGAGAGAGAGACAGAGAGACAGAGAGAGACAGAGACACACAGAGAGAGAGAGAAACAGAGACGAAGAAGAAAGGAGGGAAGGAGGAAAGAAGGGAGGGAGAGAAAAAGAGAAAGATAAATGGGAAAAGTAAGAGGGAGAAACTTTTAACTCCCTGTGAATATGTAAACATAACTGTGAATATGGATGGAATGGAGTTCATTCCAACCCATAAAACAGAAGCAGTTAGAAGAATGGTTGGGAACCAGAAATCAACAATATGTTGTTTATAAGAAACAGAGAGACACACAGAGAGTAAAAATAAAGGACTGGAGTAGAATCTATTACAAAAAAAAAAAAAAGGTTAAAAAGGGGAGGGAACATAGCAATCATGATCTCAGACAAAGCAAAAGCAAAAATAGACCTAATTAGAAGATATAATCAGGGAAATTGCATTTTGCAAAAAGATACCATAGATAAGGAAAAATAGCAATACTAAATAACATATATGATCCAAATGACATAGCATCAAAATTATTAAAAGTTAAATGAATTTTAGAAAGAAATAGGTAGTAAAAGCTCAACTTTCTCCTCTCAGAAACAAAGATATATAACCATAAAATCAACAAGAAAGAAATTAAGGAGATAAATAGAATTTTAGAAAAATTAGAGAATATTGAAAATAATCTATGTAAATGTTTTGAAAATTAAAAGCTTTAATAAAAAAATAATAAAAAAGAAATTTAGAAAAGTTTCTCTCTGGAGAAAATTGAATATAAATAGAAATGAGGATGCCTTTTTCTCAGCTGTGCATAGCACTTTCACAAAAATTGACCATAAAGCAGGGCATAAAAACCAATAAAAATTACATTCAGTAAAGGGTCATAAAAATAGATTAAAAATTAATTGGAAACCAAATAATTTAATTCAAAAGAACAAATGGGTTAAAGAACAAATCATCGAAGCAATAAATAATTTTATTAAAGAAAAAACAGCAATGAAACAACATACCAAAATATGTGGAACAAAACCAAAGAAGTACTTAAAGGAAAAATTATATCTCTAAATGCTTATATAAATTAGAGAAATAGCAGATCAATGAATTAGGCATTCATTTTTTTAAAAAATGAGAATAATAATAAATGAAAAATCCTCAATTAAACATTAAATTGGAAGTTCTGAAAATCAAAGGAGAGATTAATAAAATTGAATTTTTAAAAAATCTAATTAATTTATAAAATGAGAAGTTGGGGCACCTCATTGGTGCAATGGATAGAATACCAGCTCTGAAGTCAAGAGGACTTGCATTCAAATCTGGCCTTAGACACTTAACATTCTTAACCCCACTTTGCTTCACTTAATCCCAATCACCTCAGCAAAAAGAAAGAAAGAAAGAAAGAAAGAAAGAAAAGAAAAGAAAAGAAAGAAATTAGGAGTTGATTTTATGGGGAGAAACAAGAAAATAGATAAATCAATGGCTAATTTGATTTTAAAAAGAAAGAAGAAAAACAAATTATTAGTACCAAAAATGAAAAAAATGACTGTGTCACCAGTGAAAATGAAATTAAAGCAATTATTGGGAGGTATTTCACTGAATTATGTGCCATAAATTTGACAATTAGAGTAAAATAGATAAATATTTACAAAAATATAATTTATCCAGATTAACAGAAGAGAAAATAAAATAAACAATTTAATATTAGAAAAAAATTTTGAATAAGCCATGAATGAGGTCCTAAAAAAAATTCTCAGGACCAGATGTACTCATAAGCAAATTCTACCAAACATTTAAAGAACAAATAATTCCAATACTTTATAAATTATTTACAATAGGGAGAAAACTGTTGCCAAATTCCTTTTATGACACGAATATGGCATTGATATCTAAACCAGAAAGAGCAAAATTAGAGAGAAGAAACTATAAACTAATTGCCCTGATAAATATTGATGCAAAAAATAAATAAAATCCTAGAAAGGAGACTAAAGTACTATATCACAAACATTATACACTATGACCAAGTAGATTTACACCAGGAATTCAGTACTGATTCAATTATCAGGATATTATCATCATAACTGACCTTATCTATGACAAAACTAGAATAATATCATTATTTCAATAGACACAGAAAAAAACTATATAATATTTATTTCTATTAAAAATACTAGAAATCATAGGAATAAATGGAGCTTTCATTAAAAATAATATGTCTATCCAAAACCATCAGTAAAGACCTGTCATGGGGGCAAGCTAGAAGCCTTTCCAATAAGATCAGAAGAAAAGCAGGGGTGTTTATTATCATCAGTATTATTCTTGATTTTCTTTCTTTTTCTTGTTTTATTTTTTTGCCAAGGCAATTGGGGTAAAGTGATTTGCCCAGGGTCACACAGCTAGGAAGTATTAACTGTCTGAGGACAGATTTAAATTCAGGTCCTCCTGACTTTAGGGCTGGTGCTCTATCCACTGCATCAACTAGCTGCCCCTATCATCAGTGTTATTCAAGATTATACTAAAAATGGTAGCTATAGCAATATGACAAGAAAAAGAAATAGAAGGAATTAGAATAGGCAATGAGAAAACAAAACTATCACTCTTCACACATAATTCAATGATACATTTACAGAATCCTAGAGAATCAACTAAAAAAAGTTGTTGAAATAATTAACAACTTAAACCCACAGAAATTAGTAATATATATATATACATATATATATATATATACACATACATACATACATATATATAACAAAGTCCAGCAGGAAGGGATAAAAAGAAAAATTCCATTTAAAATAACTGCAGACAATATAAAATACATGGGTGTCTACCAGGAACTATATGAAATAATTACAAAACACTTTTCATACAAATTAAGATAGACCTAAACAACTGGAGAAGTATTAATTGTTCATGAATCAAACCAATATATAAAAATGCCAATTTTACCAAAATTATTTTTTCTTATTCAGTGTCATATCAATTAAATTTCTGAAAAATTATTTTTACAATTAGAAAATATAATAGCAACATTTATCTGGAAAAACAAAAAGTCAAGAATATCAAGGGAATTAATGGAGAAAAATGTAAAGGACTAGCAGTACCAGATTTCAAATGATATTACAAAATGGCAATCATAAAAACAATCTGATACTGGATAGGAAATAAAGTAGGATAAATTAAGTAAAAAATGCATAGTAGTAAATGACCATAATAGTCTAGTATTTGATAAATACAAAGACTAAGGTATCTTGAACAAGAACTCAATATTTGGCAAAATTTCTGAGAAAACTGAAAAGCAATTTGATAAAATCTACATGTAAAGACAGAGCCAAGATGGCAGAGTGAAGGCAAGAACTCTTCCCCAAACTACTCTAAATTTCCTTACATTATAACTCTAAACAAATTTTAGAGCATCAAAACACTTGAAAAGATGGAGCAGAACATTTTCCAGCTGAAGGCAACTTAGAAGTTCAGTAGAAAAGATCTTAGACACAGATATGGTACTGATACCTAAACCAGGTAGGGCCAAAAAAGAAAAAGAAAATTATTGTCCCATTTCCCTAATGAATATTGATGCAAAAATCTTAAAAATATATATTAGCAAAGAGATTACAGCAACTTATTCCCAAAATAATATATTATGATCAAGTAGGATTTAAAACAAGAGTGCAGGACTGGTTCAATATCATAATTGACTATATCAATAACCAAACTAACAGAAATCATATGATTATATCACTAGAAGCTGAAAAAAATTTGATAAAATCCAACACCCATGCCTATTAAAACCACTAGAGAGCACAGGAATAAATGGAGTTTTTCTTAAAATGATCAATAGCATCCGTCTAAAACCATTAGCAAGCACCATATGTAATGGGGATAAACTAGAAGCATTCCCAAGAAGATCAGGGGTGAAATAAGATTTTATACTATCACCATTACTATTTAATATTGTATTAGAAATGTTAGCTTTAGCAAAAAAGAAGAAAAAGAAATTGAAGAGTAGGTAATGAAAAAATAAAATTATCACTCTTTGCAGATGATATGATGGTATACATAGACAATCATAGAGAAACAACTAAAAAACTACTAGAAACTATTAACTTTAGCAAAGTTGAAGGATACAAAATAAATCCACATAAATCATCAGCATTTCTTTTTGTTACAGACAAAAGTCCAGAAGCAAAAGATAGAAAGAGAAATTCCATTTAAAATAACTGTAGATAATACAAAATGTTTGGGATTCTACCTACCAAGACAAAGCCAGGAACACAACTATATATATATATGTGTGTGTGTGTATGTATATATATATATATTATATATATATATATATTATATATATATATATATATATATATATATATATATATATATATATACACACACAATTATAAAATGCATTCCACACAAATAAAGTAAGATCTAAACAATTGGAAGAATATCCAGTGCTCATGGGTTGGCTGAACTAATACAATAAAAATGACATTTCTATCTAAATTAATCTACTTATTCAATGCCATGTGAATCAAACTGCCAAGAAATTACTTTACAGAGCTAGAAAAAAAATAATAAAATTCATTTGGAAGAAAAAAAGGTCAAGAATTTTAAAGAAATTAATGAAAAAATGCAAATGAAGATGGCCCAGTTGCCATAAATTCCTTTCTTCTGCACAGATCTGAGAGGTAGAACTATCCTTGTTCTCCTAGTTTGCTTATAGTATCACCCTTTATGTCTAAATCATGAACCAATTTCAACCTTATCTTGGTAAAGAGTGTTAGGTATTGGCTCATGCCTAGTTTCTGCCATGCTATTTTCCGATTTTCCAAGCAATTTTTGTCAGTGAGTTCTTATGCCAGAAGATGGAGTCTTTGGATTTATCAAACACTAGATCACTATAATCTTTGACTATTGTGTCTTGTGAAGATAATCTATTCCACTAATCCACTACTCTATTTCTGACCATTAAAAGTTACTATTGTGACAAAGAAAATCAAAACACATTTAGAAGATGATAACAAAGTCAAAGAAAAATAAGAATTGGGTTCAGACCATGGGAGACAGTAAAAGGGATTTTGAAAATCAAGTAGGAGAGATAGAAAAAAAATTAGGGAAAGAATTGAGAGTAGTGCAAAAGGAAATACAAAAATCAAATGAGGAGAAAAATGCCTTAAAAAGCAAAATTGGCCAGTTGGGGAAAAAAGGTATAAAAGCTCACTGAGGGACAGCTAGGTGGTGCAGTAGATATTGTGCCATCTGTGAAGTCAGGAGAACCTGGGTTCAAATCTGACCTTAGACACTTAACACTTCCTAGCTGTGTGATCCTTGGGCACTTCACTTAATCCCAATTGCCTCAGAGGAAAAAACTCACTGAGGAAAATAATTACTTAAAAAAGAGAATTGAGCAAATGGAAGCTAATGACTTGTGTGAGAAATCATCATATAATAAAGCAAAAACAAAAATAGGGGGGAAATGTGAAAAATCTCATTAGAAAAACAACTGATCTGAGAAATGCATCCAGGAGAAGTCATTTAAAAATTATTGTTCTACCTGAAAATTGTGATCAAAAAAAGAGGATGAACATCATCATTCAAGAAATTATCAAGGAAAATTGTCTTGATATTCTAGAACCCAAGGGTAAAATAGAAATGGAAAGAATCCACTGATCATATCCTGAAAAAGATTGCAAAATGAAAACTCCCAGGAATATTATAGCCAAATTCCAGAATTTTGAGGCCAATGAGAAAATATTACAAGCAAGAAAATATTTCCAAAAGAAACAATTCAAGTATAGTGGAGCCACAGTCAGGATAGCATAAGATTTAGCAGCTTCTACATTAAAGAACTGAAGAGCTTAGAATGTGATAATCCAGAGAACAATGGAGCTAAATTTACAATCAAGAATCATCTAAACAGTAAAACTGAGGAAAAAATGGTCATTAAATAAAATTGAGGGTTTTCAAGCATTCATGAAGAAAAGACCAGAACTGAATGTAAAAGATTTTCAAATACAGGACTTTGGAGATGCACAAGGAAGTAATGAGAAAAGTAATATCTTAAGGGACTTAATAAGGTTTATTTATTTACATTCCTACATGAAATCATACTAGTAATTCATTAGAACCTGATCATTATTATGGCATTCAGAAGGAGTATATATAGATGACAGAGGGCAAAATTGTGAGTTAAATACGAAAGGATAATTTCTTTTTTATGACAATACTAAGAGGTGAAAGAGGAATGTACTGGGAGAAAGGGAAAGGAAATGTAGAATGGTGCAAATTATTTGCTATAAAAAAAGAAGCAAGAAAAAGCTTTTACAGTGGAAGGGAAGAGGAGGGAGAGAAGGACAGTGAGTGAACCTTACTCTCATCAGAATTGGCTCACAGAAGAAATAACATACATACTCAATTGGAGAATAGAAATCTGTCTTACCCTGCAGGAAAATAGAAGGGGAATGGGATATATGAAGGGGGCAGGGTGATTAAAAGAGGGCATACTCGGAGGGGAGTTAGTGGCAGTACCAAGACTCTTTTGAGGAGGGACAGGGTAAAAGAAGAGAGAGAATAAATGGGAGTGGGGGAATATAGTTAGCCATTTCCTTTTTTTTTTTCTTTTATTTATTAACTTTTTATTGACAGATAATTTTTTACAACATGTCAGGGTAATTTTTTTTACATCATTATCCCTTGCACTCACTTCTGTTCTGATTTTTCCCCTCCCTCCACCCCCTCCCCCAGATGGCAAGCAGTCCTATACATGTTAAATAGGTTACAGTATATCCTAGATACAATATATGTGTGTAGAACTGAACAGTTCTCTTGTTGCACAGGGAGAATTGGATTCAGAAGGTATAAATAACCCGGGAAGAAAAACAAAAATGCAAGCAATTTACATTCATTTCCCGGTGTTCTTTCTTTGGGTGTAGCTGCTTCTGTCCATCCTTGATCAATTGAAACTGACTTAGATCTCTTTGTCGAAGAAATCCACTTCCATCAGAATACATCCTCATACAGTATCATTGTTGAGGTGTATAATGATCTCCTGGTTCTTCTCATTTCACTTAGCATCAGTCCATGTAAGTCTCGCCAATCCTCTCTGTAGGGAATATAGTTAGCAATAGTAATTGTAAAAAAGAATTTCAAAGCAAGTTTTCTTAATAAGGCCTCATTTCTCAAACATAGGGGAAACTGAGTGAAATTTATTTTTAAAAAAAAATAAGAACCTGTCCCAACTGATAAATGATCAAAAAATGGGATAGGATCCAAGGATCTATGACTTTATGAATATTCTTTGACCTAACACCATTACTAGGTATGAATACCAAAAGATATTTTTTTAAAAAAGAAAATTAAGTATACCATGTTTCCCCGATAATAAGACACTGTCTTATTATTTTTTTGAACAGAAAACCCCAGAGGGCTTATTTTCAGGGGAGGGCTTATTTTAATGAACATTGACAGCAATTTTAATAAACAGGTAAATGTGAACAGAAAAAAGTACCTTTATTCAATAATGAGCATGTCAACTTCTTCAACAACATCGTCATAAGTGTCCATACCCTAAATTCCATCCTGGATGTCTTGCGCCTCTATTTCCTTCAGAAGAAGTGGACCCAATCTGTCATGTCCAGCAATATAGCTCTCTTTAAATGAACATGTCTTGTCCAGGTAAGCTGCTTGTAGTGCCTTGGCGACACAGCTGTCAATAATTTTATCCCATGACTTCTTCACCCAAGTCACAACTTCTTGCAGACAGGGCTTCACAAAGTTTCCACACTGATTTCTTTCCATTCTATTTTCAATGTAGTCATTGACTTCCATGTGCAAATGGTCCTTGAATGGCTTGTTTATTGCAATATCAAGGGTCTGGAGATAGGCAGTCATTCCTGCAGGAATCATTACTTGATCTATTCTTCTCTGCAAGGAAGTTCTTCATTTCTTTAGAGTGGTGAGTGCTGGCTGAGTTCTTCTTTTATCCTCCATCATGCCCCTTTTATCCTCCATCATGCCCCCTCACTCCCACTTACATACCGGGTTTTTATGTTGTCCTGCCTCAGCTCTCCTCCGCAGCACTGCTCTCAATGGCGCCAGCAAGCAAATCACTGGGGAAGAACAGGACGATGTGCTCACTGCTGCAGCTCTGATTGGATGCAGCTTGGAGTGCGGCGTGCGTTTCACGGGCCGGGGGGGTGGGGGGTGGAAGGTGCACACAGAGGGTACCGTAATGTACCGTGTAACACAGGGGATCACCTTCACTACAGTAGCAATCTCAATAGGGCTTATTTTCAGGGGAGGGCTTATTTTAGAGGAATCTTACACAGTAAGGGGAGGGCTTATTTTTGGGATAGGTCTTATTATCAGGAAACACGGTATGTACAAAAATATTTATAGCAACTCTCCTCAGGGCAAAAAAAATATGGAAATTGAAAGGATGGCCATCAATTGAGGAATGGCTCAATAAAATGTGGTTTATATTTGTGATAGAATATTATTGTTCCATGGGAAATGATGAGCAGGATGTTCTCAGAATTTAAAAAAAAAAAAAAACCTCTTGGAAGTCTTCCATAAAATCAAAGTGAAATGTACAAAATAATAGCAATGTTCTGGGATGACTTTGCTATTCTCAGCAGTACAATTGATGGGGTTCCAGTGGCAGCCAGAGAGTTGTGGGTATCAAAGAATTCATGAACCCGAAATATTAGACTGGCCAAAAAAGAAGTTTATTGGCACTGCAGAGATCAGCTTTGCTAGGAGACTGACATCCTCAGTGGCAGAGAAATAACAAAAAGTTTTTCACTGAGAAGAGAATGTCTTAACAGTAGGCAGAGTCCTGGCAGCTATGCCAAAGAGGCAAAGCATGCTACTTTGGACATTCTGCAAAGAAGTGAGTTTAAAGTTGCCCATTAATAGGGAATCTTGAGGCTCAAGTTTCAGGTTGAAAAAAAAAGCCAAAGTCCCCAGCCCTAGATCTCCAATTGAATAGAAATCACTTTGAAGGCTTCTGGAATTTGGAATTTCCTGAAAAGGGTCTGCATCCCCAAAGGATCAGTGGAGTGATTTGCCTTAGAAAAAGTGCAGGCAAAAGGATATGCTCTCTCTCATAGATTCTCTGGAGTCTAGGAGACCCCAATCTCTCTTCTTTTACAGATCAAAAGGGGACACAATTTCAGAGTGATTAATTTTACAGATTAAAGAGAACAGAGTTTCACACCCCCATCACAATCACCCATGACTACTCTAAAGAATTTATGATGAAAAATTGTATCCATGCCCAGAGAAGGAACTAATTGTGTCTGAATTCAGATTGAAGCATTCTTTCTTTCTCTTTTTTTAACTTAATTTTTCTTGAGAGTTTTTATTTTCATTAGGGTAAGAGATCTATGTTTTATTTCACAACTTGATTTTTACAGAAATGTTTTGCATAACTTCACATGTGGTTTCTTAATTATGGATGAGGATAAGGGAGCAAATCTAGGACCCCAAAATTTTTTAAACAAATGTTAAAAAAATTGTTTTTTTGAATATAACAGGGGAAATAAATATATAAATCAAATGCAAAAAAAAAAAAAAAAGAAAGAAAAAAGAAACTAGGTACAGACAACATCTCACACTATATAGCAAAATAAGGCTAAAATAAGAACATGATTTAGAACTAAAAGGTAATGTCATAAGCAAATTAGAAGAGCACAGAAATTTTTATCTGTCAGATCTATGGTTAAAAGAATAATTTATGACCAAACAAGAAATGGAAAAGATTACAGAAAGTAAAATTCTTTACATAAAATTAAAATAGATTTTCATAAATGAAACCAATACAACCAAGATTAAAACTAGGAAACTGGGGAAAATTTTTATATCAAATTTCTCTGAATTTATAAGGCTATAAGTCAGTCCACAATTGCCACTGAACCCAGATGGCTCTGAAAGAGAAAGTGAGTCTAATGATTCTGCACAGCCCACCCTCACTTAAATTCAACTCACTTGCATGTCATGTCATCATTCCCCTGATAAATGATGCTTCTTCAAGAACAAAGGACAGACAACAATAGCAACCTCACATCTATCAGATTGGCTAATATGACAGAAAAGGAGAAAGACAAATGATGGAAAGGAAGTGGAAAAATTGAGACACTAATGCATTGTTGATAGAGTTGTGAATTAATTCAATCATTCTGGAGAGCAATTTGGAACTATGCACAAAGGGCCATTAAATTGTGTATCCCTTTGAAGAGGCAATACCACTCTGTAGCCCAAAGAGATTAAAGGAAAAAGAAAAGTATGTGTAGCTACAAAAATATTTACAGCAGTTCTTTTTTGTGTTGGCAAAGAATTAGAAATTGAGGAGTTGCCTATAAATTGGCGAATTGCTGAACAAATTGTGCTATATTGATAGTGTTGTTGTACAATAAAAAATAATGAACAAGATAGTTTTAGAAAAACCTAGAAAGATTTTATGAGCTGATACAAAATGAAGTGAGCAGAACTGAAAGAAGATTATATACACTAACAGCAATACTGCATAATGATCAGCTTTGAATTACTTAGCTATTCTGATCCATATGATCCAAAACAATTCTGAAAAACTTACAATGAAAAACTTATGTAACCCAAGAGAGCAAACTGATAAAGTCTAAATATAGATTGAAGTATAATCTTCTCACTCTATAATTTTAGTTTTCTTTTTTTTTAATGGCTAATGTGGAAATACATTTTGTGTGATTTGGCATATATAATTGATAATGCATTTCTTGCTTTTTCAATATGTATGAGAAGGTTGGAAGAGAGGGTGAGAACTAAGAACTAAAAAAACAATAGTGAATCTTAAAAATAAATATGTAATTTGTTTTTTAAAAATATTACTATGGACAACTTGATCTCCTTTCCTTCCCCAGTGATGAGTGAAGAGGGTAAAATGCTGTGGACTTCCAGGTGGTATAAGTATCTCAGATTGCAGATCTCACATTTAACCAATACAAAGCTGTGAGCAAATGACCCTGACATTGCTGAGAGAAGGAGTGCCAGTGCCAGTGGCAACCCAAGTCAACATGAGTACCTGATCTCGATTTTGCTTTTATTTCTTTTGTATCTAATCTTTTCTGTGTTGAATGATGTAATGTTGACTAAGCAGGGACCTTGGGAACACTGAAAGATTGAGAGTATACTCAGGAACCAAAGTCCATGGTAAAATTTGAGGGCAACCAAATGAAACCCCAAGCCACCTGCCTGACACAATTCACTGAGACACTTCTTTCTGCAATAAAGGGAATGACTTTGCTTATACATTTGGAAATGAATTTGTTAGAATAAAAGCTTTGTATAAACCACTCTTCTCAGGGACCAACCTAGTATATGGGAGACTATGCCCCAGTATCAGGTAGACACATTTTTGTGCTTCTATTGTTGCTATGGATCTTCTCAGCAAAATATGCCATTGTAAACGTTAATTGATATTAACTGGTTAAGTAACACTGAGGCAATAATCCTTGAGTCAACTGATGATATTGAAAAGATAATTGGTGATTTAGAAAGAGGACACATTGGAATGAGAACTTGAGCAAATAGCATTAGAAAGACATTGTTCTGAAGAACTTGTTTCATTAGTGTGTGTGGGAGAGTTGGTATAATAGCTAACAGTAGTAATCATAAGTAGCATTTACATAGCACATTAAGGTTTACAGAGAAGTTTACAAATATTTTCTCATTTTGTACTTAATACTACTTTGGGAGATGCCATCATTATTCTGCTTTTATTACAGATGAGAAAACTGAGATCAACAAAAATTAACAGACTTGTCCAGAGCAGATTTGAACTGAAAGCTTCTTTCTGATTCTAGATTTATTACTCTATCTACTGTGCCATTTAGTTACCTCCTAATAAGGAAAATAAAGACCCCGGACAGTTATAAGGCCTTAAAATACATGAAAAGTCACAGAATTTCATAATCTTAGAGGTAGAAAAGGCTTTATATGCCATTTACTCCAATCTGTATTTGATCAAAAATCCCTTCCACCATGTACTTTACAAATAGTTATCCTAACCTTTGCCCAAAGACTTTCTTGGAGAATCTTTCCTGTTCCTCTTTTCCAGTCCTCTCACCAGAAAGTCTTTCTCTATCTCAAACTCAAATTTGTTTCACAAAAACTCCTGTCTCTCCTTCAATACTAATACAACTCTTACATTACTACAGTAGTCTTTTACACTTATACAATGCGATCTAAGTTTGTTTCTATCATATGTAGGCAGCTGAGAGAGAGGGGCAGAAAGTGAGGAGGAGGAGGAAGAAGAGGAGGAGAAAGAAGAGGAAAAGGAAGAGAAGGAGGAGGAGGAAGAGGAGGAGAAGGAGGAAGAGGAGGAGGAGGAGGAGAAGGAGGAAGAGGAGGAGGAGAGAGAGAGGGAGGGAGGGAGAAGGAGAGGGAGAGAGAGAGAGAGAGAGAGAGAGAGAGAGAGAGAGAGAGAGAGAGAGAGAGAAAGAGAGAGAGAGAAAACAGAGAGAGAGAGAAAGAGAGAGAGAGAGAAAACAGAGAGAGAGAGAGAGAGAAAAAGAGAGAGAGAGAGAGAGAGAGAGGAGAGAGAAAAATCAGTTTTAAAAATCAGAATTAGTTAATTAGTTCCCTATGTGCCCAAATCAATCTCTTTAAAAGCTCTCCCTTTTCCTCCTCATTAGAATTACTTTCAATTGAAATTTCAGAATTGTCTTCTTAAGAATTTACCAGCCCTTCTAGATTGATTTCCATATTGGAATTTAGCACTATGAGTTGCTATCTATCTTTTTTTTTTAAGAAAAACAATAAAGAAAGAAATGTGTTCTTTGAAATTCTGAAGTACATTTGTGAACCAATATGCTAATACAATTGTGGAAGCTTGAGTTAAACTCCACAACATCTGGACTTTGTGAACATAGTCACTGTAGAGCAGATCTGGGGCAGTTTGAGATAAACTTGCCCCCAGGTGGATTGATCTGGGATCACAGTTACAAGAACATCATTAAAATAGTCTTAAAACTTTGGAAGAAGAGCTCCTAAGACTCCAGAGAATTTCCTTGTGGACTGATTTACTTTCCTCAGCAGAGACTTTTACAAGTTTTTCTTTCCTACACTGCTTTTTACAGCTTTGGGGATTGTCTTTTACTTGGGGGTTGTTGGATGCTTTTCATAAGGGGGTTGTTTATCTGAATCCTCAAGGGACCTTTCCTGTGAAGGATCCCCTGTATCAGACATGGAACCAGGACAAAAATATCATACAATATTTGTAATAAGTAAGAATATAGCCATATTTTGTATTCTCTGTTCCTTTCAGTTAACTATGGCTACAAAAAGGTATCATGTGGTAGGAAATGGTTTGCATAAACCTGCTTACTTTATTCTCATATTTTCTTCAAGGATACTAGTCAATGAATTCATAAGCATTTATTAGGCACTTACTACATGACAGATAATGTTGTAAGTTTTAGGAATACAAGGGAAAAAAAACAATTAGTGCTTGAAAGAAGCTAACATTCTAAAGGGAAGAGAGGACATGTGAATAAATAAAGCTATGTACAGAAAAGAAGGAAAGTAATCTCTGAAGAGAAGGTACTAGCAATTATAGAGGGAAAGACCTCTAGAAAGTGAGAAAGTGCTATAATTGCCCTCATTTTAAAGGTGAAGAAACTAAGGGAGACAGATTAAGTGACTTACCCAAGATCATATAATTAGCAAGTATTTGAGGCAGGATTTGAGCTAAAGTTTTTTTTACTGGAAAATCTAGGTTCATGGAGGGAACATGTGTCTTCAAATATCTGAAGAGAGATACAACTTGACCTCAAGAAAAATAGAAACAACCAATGGTAGTTGTTGAGTTAGTTTTAGGCAGATTTAAAAAAAAAAAAAAACTTCCTTACAGAGCTGTCAGGAAGCAGAATGGACTACCTCAAGAGACAGTGTATTCTTTCTAGAGTAGATATTCAAGCAAAGGCTTGAATAACTGCTTGACTGGGATGTGGCAGGAGACTCTTAGTCGGATTCTGGTTGGACAAAGCGCTCTCAGAGGGCCTTTCCATTTCTGAAAAGCTGTAACTCTGATGTTGTGATTTCTTTCCCTGAAACTGGACTCAGAGATGCCCTAAAGAGCTCTCCTGGATACTCTCAGTCCTCTATCAACAACATTAACCTAGCTCCTCATGGGTTCAGGGACCAGGCAGCTGCTTGTCTTGGCTGCCTCTGGTTTATGCTTCCTTTAATTCCCTTCCTGGGCTTCTGCCAAAGCTACAGCACCAAAGGAACAGGCTGGGTCCTGCCTCCGACCCTGGAGGGGTGTCAGGGCCTAGACATGATATTCTCCAGACCCCCAGAAGCTTCTTTATTGAGCACAAAGGGACCCTGACTAGGCTTTGTGCTGAAGAGAAGAACATTTTCCCCTGACACAGAAAAGGTGACCAAATCACATTCCTCTTTGAAAGTCGCTTCTGGAGAGAATGACAGGGCTAGGGATATGTAAATTGTATGCAAATCACATGCTGATGCACTTAGGTACCCTTTGACATGTCCTACATTGAGCCTTTGAAAAAATGCTTACAGACACATGGGCCACACTGGGGGCAAGAAAAGGAAACAGCACACAGAGACCAACTAAGAGCTTTCCCAAACTGACAGCTAAGTTGAAAGGTCCCAAGAATCTGTCTTTCAAAAGGAACTGGCCAGCATCAGCCCTAGTGAGTTTTGGGGGTAGGGGGTGAGATGGTGTTGATAGAAGCAAAATGTGAGTTGATAAACTGGTGTGTGTTTCCCTTTTTACACACACACACACACACACACACACACACACACACACACCAGTGGAAAGAGTCTATAGAGTCACAGGAGTTAAGGACTTAATTAGAAGGAATTATTTCCTCACAGATGAGGAAATTGAGTCCCAGATAGGTAAATGCCCTTGCCTAAAATTGAATGTTCCAGCCTAAATCTATAATCCAACAAACAGTGAGTTAATAACAGAGCCTGGATTTGATTCCCAGGTCCTCTGACTCCAAATCCATTGTAGCACAGAAAGATCGAGGCACAAGACAGTCTTACCATCAAGGGTAAGTCACATCCAGATCATCCCTTTGGTGTTTGTCATAAATTACTTCTCAAAGGAAAGGGTGAGACTGTTAGAGAACTCAGCAAATATGTGGGAGAACTTATGCTAGGTAGGGGGCAAGATGATGGGAGAGGCTGAGGAGTGGTGCAGGATAGAGATAGGAGTACAAGGAGATAGGGGATAAAGGATGGGGGAGATCCTAGAATTCGACTTCCAAATTATACAGATGGGAACATATGAAGTCCAAAAAGGAGAATTTATTTGTCCAATATCACATGTGTTTTTTAGTAGCATATGAGATAATGCCCTCTCAATAGAACTTCCTGTTGGGGAGGGGTTGAAAAAGGGAGGGGAATATCACAATCCCAAGCTCTAAAATGTCATCTCCTGGATAAGATCCCTGGAGGATGTCGCAGAGACACTGCTAACAGTCCAGTGCTACCCCAACCCCCATCTACAGTAAAGGGAGGGCCTTTGGGTAGGAGGAGTTGGGGGAGGGGAAGGAAAGGGGGAGAAAATGTCACAGAAACTCTCTGAATGGCCATTGTCCCGCCACCTGGGCTCTCTCTGAAGCAGCAGCCCACTGTCTCAGACACAGATTTTGGGTAGGCGAGCATTGGCTGGCCCCGCTCCCCGATCCCCTCCTCCAACCCCGTTCAGCTGTACCCAAGCATCTGTATGCAAATCCTATGCTGAGAGGGAGGGGGAGGAGGAGCCTGAGTCAAGGGAGGGACTTTGTTAAGAAAGGGCCCCTTAAACGCTACAGGGCAGACCCATGCCTTTGTTGAAGAGTCTGGGAAGGATAGGGGTTACAGCCCCTTCTCATTCCTGTCCAGCTCTATTCAGAGGTGGGGGGGGAGTGATGCTTCCCAATCTTCTAGTGCAATTCACCCTGGCTCCCACTTGAGTGAATCCAAGGGCATTTGGGAAGCGTTCAGACTGCTGCTCCCTGTCAAAGCTTGGGAAGGAAGGCTTTGCTGCTGAACCAATGAAAGATAGGGGAACGAAAGGAGAGATACATTGTAGGGAGGGTTATTTAGTCTGCTTAACGAAACACTGTTTCGAAAGATTTTGACATCTTGTATCTAAATAATGCCGCATTTCACAAATAAGTAATCTATTCGTGTGCCTGGTGGAAAAGGAACTAGTGTCAGTCAGGAAGAGCTAGCTTCAAGTCCTTCCTCTCCCAGATATTGTGATCGATGTGATCCTAAGCATTTCCTCTCTGCAACTTCAGACCTCCCTTAAGACTCACTTTCTGAACTTTCCAACGAATTTCCCAATGTCAATGAAATCAGAGGTCTGACTTTTTTTTTTTTTAAGTATTCAAGTATTAGGAGATTTCTACTTTAAAGCCCATTATGTAAAAGTAAAAACCTACAACTAGAACACAGACTTGCTGGTAAGAGAGAATTACCACATACTCACACACACACTCTATCTCTGTCTCTATCTCTGTCTCTGTCCTATCTCTGACTCTCTGCATCTCTGTCTCTGTCTCTGTCTCTGTCTCTCTCTCTCTGTCTCTCTCTCTCTCTCTCTCTCTCTCTCTCTCTCTCTCTCTTTCTCTCTCTCTCTCTCTCTCTCTCTCTCTCTCTCTCTTTCTCTCTCTCTCTCTCTCTCTGTCTCTCTGTCTCTGTCTGTCTCTCCCCTTTCTCTCTCTCTCTTCTCTCTCTCTCTCTCTCTCTCTCTCTCTCTCTCTCTCTCTCTCTCTCTCACACATACACACACACACACACACACACACACACACACACACACACACACACACAACTTCCCAAATGCTCCTATGCCCAATTCATACTAGAAATTCTTAGTCACTATTGAGATCATTGAACCTTTTGACCCAAAAGGATTCATGACCCTAAATGTCTTTCCTTAATATTGGTATAAACACATATCTGGTAGTGGGCAGGGAAGTCCAACCCAATGTTTTGAGCTAGATTAACCAGAATCCTATGTATTTCAAAAAACTCTCAGCTAAACTTCCCCTCCCCCTAATTAGCAGAGAGTGGAATGGGGGAAACCTGGAAGCAAGATATCTTTATTGTATGTTCAGATAGGATCCCAGGAGATACTATACATTCACAATAAGTAGCAAAGTTCTTTCTCCTGAAGTCTGGCAAGAACATGTTATCACCTCAATCTGGGTCTAACTTTCTACATCTGAAAATACAGGGATTGGACTAAATGACCAATGAGGTTTCCTTTACTTCTAAATCTATCATCCTATAATATAGATTTTAAGACTAGTGAGAACTTTAGAGATCCCTCCCCATTTTTCTCTTAGGGATCTCTGCCCCAAACTCCCATCATTTATACAGAAGAAAATGGAGACTGAGACAAGTGAAACTATTTACCTACCTACAGTAGACAGCAATAGCAGGGCTAAAATTTGATCTCCAGGTCTCTAGCTTCCTAAACCAATATTCTTCCTTCTACCCCAAGCTGACTCTTGCCTACACATATACACACATACCTCATACACAGGGACACGGGCACAGATTCAAACATGAACATACATGTGTACACAGAGTTCTGTTTGGGCTTGATGAAACTTCCAAGATGAAATAAATGTGTTTGATTCTGGGCTGATTTAGATTAGAAAGTTAGAACCTTGAATGCTCTGCCATGTCAAGTATCTGAACCTTCCCCAGACATGTTCAGGTGTCTCTTTCTCCCTGACCTCATCCTTGCCCATGGCCTCATAAGGATCAAAGCAGTCTCCAGAATTTTTATTAGAATCCCAGCAACATCCTAGTTACCCTCCCAATTTTTTTATTGCTAAATATTCAGGTCCAATGTTTTCCAGAAGCTGCTTCCCCAGCACATCACAGAAGCCACACACCTAAGGAACCCTCCAGAGGCAAAGTGAGGCCACAGCTCAGATTAGTACTTCTGAGCTGAAGCTGAATCACCAACTGAAAATATCCTCCAGACAATGCTCTGGCTTAGTGACACATGGAAACCTCTGGCAGTCTGTGAGCTCAGCAGCATTAGTCAAAAGGAAAAGCGTGTTCTGTTAATAAAGAAAACAGGACACGTAAATAAAAGTAACACAGATGTAAAACCAATTTAGTGAGGCAGCATCATTGACTCAACCAACTCCAATCCCATTCTCAACAATGTGGAAGAAAGCATCAAATAATATAAGCTAAATCAGTCTGAGAGATCATCCAGACTGCTTCTCTCATTTTAAAGAGGAGGAAACAGGCCCAGTGAGGTTAGGTGACTTCTTTAAAGATCTTGCTCCTTTGGAGGGCAAAGTCATTGTGTCTTTCCTCAAGAAGCCTCCAATCCTGGGGAGGAGCATCTCTTGTCTTCTAGGAGCCCCTGGTCTGAAGGAAGAAACATGGCTTGTCTCCAAGAATCCCTGAGTCTGAAGGATCAGAGAAGACACGCGTAGATATAAATGTGAACAGCAAAAACCATTGTGGAAGAGCACTACTGACTTCACTAAATCTCAGAATTGTGCGTTGTATCTGCTCCTTTAGCTCAGTTCAACACAAAATAAGATATAGCATAACTATTGCATACCCTAATGCCACATTTTACAATGCTTTCTCTGACTTTCAGGGAATACCTATTTCACAGATATATAAGTTAAGGCTAAAATGAGGCCAAATAACCCAGTCATCCCAATTATTGGGTAACTAATGTCAAAATACCTCTCCCTTTTCTGACTAATTGTCCACTTTCAACTTGTACTTTCCTTACATTTCAGAATATTCTCTTTCTGCATCCCAGAAAACATGCACCTCAGTCTTTAGTGTTACAATCATGACCAAGTCTTCATGACCTCATTTGGGGTTTGCTCTACAAAAATACTGGAAAGGTTTATCATTTCTTTCTCCAACTCATTTAACATATGAAGAACTAAGGTAAACACATTTAAGTGACTTGCTCAGGGTTACTTGCCCAGAAAGTGTCTGAGGACAAATTTGAACTTAGAAAGATCAGTCTTCCTGGCTCTAGGCCCAGCACTCTATCCACCATGTCCTTTAGTCTAGTCATGCTCAGACAAAACTTGGATTTATAGAATTTCTTAAGGTTTCCAAAGAGCTTTACTTATTTATCCCAGTTTAACCGCACAACAAAACTGGGAGCTAACTGTAACCTTCGTTTTACAGATGAGGAAACTAAAGTAGAGATTCAATAACTTGCCCGAGTCACGCAATTAGTAAATGCTAGGTCAAATTTGAACTCATGAGTTTCTGACCCCACATTCAGCACTCTCTTCATCATATCCCCCCAGTCTTTCCTCTCTGCTTCTTGCCCCCTTTAGTATAGGAAGGCCATAATGGTAAAGTGGATGCTCCAATTTCTGATGTTCCAAGTTAAAGAGATGATGTCATCATGGTTGGGTCACAACAGATGAGAAAACTTGGATTGGAAAGGGATTTGCCCAAGATCACACAATCAATAATGAATAGCAGAGATTTTAATCTGGGTCCCTAAACTTCAAAAAAAAAAAAAAGTACTCTACACTGTTCTGCATAGGAAGCAGTCTGAGGGAACAAGACGGGGAGGGAAAGAGCAGTTCCCTAAGCCCAGTTTGACATATTTCCCGTAGTGACCAAACCAGAGGGAGTTTCACTAGGACAATTTTCCTTGAGTTATAAATCTACTCATTGGATTCTCAAGCACACCCAAGGGTTGGCCTCTGACCTCACTTAAGCCTCTGTCCTGACCACCCTGCAGGGGTGAAAAGTAAGGTAGTATCTTACATAAATCAGCTAATGACAAGGGCATCATCTCAAGTATCCAAAGCCTGCTAGGAGGAGGGAGGGTCATTCCCAGAGCAGAGGTCCTGACCCCCTTGGCCATGCCTGAATTGACTTTGTACTTGAACTAGAGGCCCAGAAGGGAAAGGTTAGTATTTTACAAAGCTTCCCCTCCCACCTTCCATACACTGACTTTACTCAGGCTGACCATATAGCCTCCCAACAACAGAGAACTGATCCCTAAGGAGTTGGCCAGACAGCATGTGGGCCATGGGCCTATTGTAGAGAGAAGAACAGACTCCTGGGAAACAGAAAAACCTTAATGATTAGGCATGGATATCCCAGGGAAAATCCCCATTGGGAAATAAGAAAAGTATTAGAGATGAGTGAAAGACTAAGGCCCCTGTGAACAGAAATTAGAATTAAGTTTTAACTAGAACAGAGCAATTGGATCTTTGTAGAGATGAGAAAAAGTGGGGATATCAAACTTCCTCCCCACTTCTACTTAGCAACAGAAGGCTTCAAGGCACGGAGAATTGAACTAGGGAGGTAGTACCCTCCCAATATTCCCTTGCCATAATTTCTGTCTTGTGCGGTCCATTTCCCCATTTACATGACCACATTCATTAGGGCAGACTTATCTGTGAACAACATGGACTTCAAATATGATCCAGGTGAGATGTTCGTGATCAGCTATGGGATTAGTACTGATGGGGCCATGTGCCATTTCAGGGTAACCAGGGAGGTTTTGTCTCTATGCCCTGCCCACTCTACACACACAACTAAATTTGCCCTATAGAATAGAATTTCTAGTTACAGCTCTGAGAAAAAGCTACATAAAGTGAGACTAAAGAAAAGAGAACAGGGATAAAGAAGAAACATCTTTAATTAAATTCTCTACCCCAGCTTGACCCTTCGAACATGCTCCCCTATCCAAAGCCACCAACCAATGCTTTCTAAAACCACTAGTAGGATTGAAATCTGAAGTGGTCCCAAGGGCCTCTATCTTCCCTGGCAAATGAGCCATACTTACTGGAAAAACAAACCCACAAATATCAGGAGGGATAAATGAAGTTATCTCCACTGTTACATTCTAGGCATTTGTATCCCCACTGACTAGCACATAGTAGACATTTAATAAATGCTAATGGATTGCTCAAAACAGGTGACTCCTTAGAGAAGTGCTGGTCTGAGGACCTGGTTTGAATCTCAGCTCGGCTGCTGACTACCTGGATGTTTTTGGATAAGTCAATATCATCTTTTTTGAACTTTAGTTTCCATATCACCCAACCTCCCTCTCCTCCCACCACGGGCTACTACCATACCCTGAGTTAGAAAAAACGTTCCTAAATTGTACATATTTCATCTATATCAGATTGCTTACTGTCTTCAGGAGGGAGAAAAGTTTGGAACACAAGGTTTTGCAGAGGTGAATGTTGAAAACTATCTTTGCATGTATAAGAAAAAATAAAATGTTCTCAGAATTAAAAAAGAAAGAAAGAAAGAAAGAAAATAAAAATCATTTATGGAGTTGGAAGGAGATGACATCACTGCTCTGCCCACATTTCTTCAAGTCCTCAAACTGGACACTAAGGGTGGAAAATTGGAGAAGTCTCCTGCACAGTTACACTGAAAACAGCTTTCCTCTGTCCTGCCCACAATCAAATGTAAAGTCCTTTACTTGGTTTCAAAAATTCAACTATTTCAGTACTGAATGGAAAAGGGATCATCAACAACCCCTAGATCATATGAAAACCCGGAGTTCTAGGAGACTACAGGTTCAGTATGAGATTATTGCACATTTATCCTCAATCAGTTTTGTCATGTTAAACTCAACCCATCATTCCAGCCTGTCAGAACCTCTTTAGATCTCAATTCTTTTATCCAATCCATTTGCCATCTCTTTTAGAGTCATGTCATCCATAAACTTAAGAAGTACCATAACACCTCTATCTTCAAGAGAATCACTGACTGCAGTATTCTAAAGAACAAGATAGCCACATACATATGCCTGCAGGGATCCACTAGAGTCATCCCTCTGGGTTCACATAAAACTGTTAATGGCTAGTCTTTGAGTCCTATGGTTCAATTAGCTCAGATTCCATCTAACTATACTGTCACCTATCGTACATCTTTTTTATCTTTTTTCACAAGGACATTTGGTAGATTTTGTCAAATACAGGCTTGCAGTATCTGAGGTATTTGTCTACCAGACTAATGAACTTCCAAAAAGTGAAGTAAGATGGCATGACTCTTTCTTGATGAACTCGTGCTAGCCTTTTGTGATCACTCTTTTCTTCTCCAAGTTCCCATGAAATACCTTTAATAATGAGTTCTAGAATTTTTTCAACTACCAACTTCAAGCTCATTAGCCTATGACAGGGGAAGGGAGACTAGGAAGTGGAAAGCATGATATTTTTTGGTTTGGGGTTGTTGTTTTTTTCCAGAAATGAAAGAATTTAAAACTATATCAAACAAGCCAGGCAATAGATTTAATTTGCCTGTTGAAAACTCATTAATGTCCCAGTCACTTAGGATTTAGCTTTTCTGGAACCATTCATGTATCCTCACCATGCTGACTCTAGTATTCAATAACTTCCTGGAGTTGATTTTATGGTCTGTGACCAGTTATCTGTGGCACATGTTATCATTTTTGTTGTGCCTCTTAGAATTCCTATCTTCAAATTCCACTTCTAATCTGTCTCCTAATCAAACCTTTCCTGATCTCCCTGTTTGTTAACAATATTCATTTCTTGAAATGTCTAGGTAGCAATCTATATTTATTTATAATATAAAGTTCATGCCATACCCCACTTTCCCATCCTCTATTCCCCACTTAGTCCTTTAAAGGCAAGAACTACTGCATCTTTCTATTTTCAGCACCCAGCAATGCTTTGTATATAGTAAGTGCTTGATGTATATGGAATCAAGTTGAGCAGCCATTCTGGTTTCTCACAAATTAATAAACAAGCATTTGTTAAATGCTTCCTATGTGTCAGTTACCGTGTAGGCAATAGGGATACAAATACTATGAGGTTGTGAGAATACTGGACCTAACATCAAGAAGACCTACATTTAAATCCTGCCTCAGACATTTACTAGCCATGAGAACACAGACAAATTGCTTAATGTCTTGCAACCGTTTTCTCATCTGTAAAATGGGGTTAATAGTTGCACCCTTCTCACAAAGTTGTTGTAAGGATATATTAAATTAACATATAAAAAACACTTTGCAATTTTTAAAGCACTATTTAATTGCTAGCTATTACAATGACTGTTGTTAATAATAAGCAAATCCTCTTCTCAAGGAGCTTATATGTTAAGGGAGAGACAAGTACACATACAAACATATAAAGAACAAATATAAAGAGAATTGACATGAATAAATACAAAGTAGATGATATGAGATAATCTGAGAGGAAAAGCATTAGCACAGAAAGAAGGCCAATGTTTCCATATTAAAAAAATATATATGGATACAGGATTAATATCCAATGAGACTAGAAAGATAGATTGGAGTTAAACTATTACGGGCTTTAAAAATTAAATAGAGACATTTGTATTTTATTCAAGAGGTTGCATTTATTGTGAAAGGATTGGTATGGTTAGATTTGTACTCAAGAAAAATTCCTTTGACAGCTGTGTGAAAGATGTGGGGAGTTGGGAGAAACTTGATACAGGATGGCCAAATAGGAGAGTTGAAATAATCTTAGAGAAATAATCTAAGGTCCTAAAATATGATCATAGCCTAGTGAGGAAAAGGTTAGAGTGAGGGTTGCTGTGCAGGTGGAAATGGCAAAATGTAGTGACTGATTAAATATATGAAATTAGGGAGAGTGAAGAATTGATGATAATATCAATCTTGATAATATCAAGGTTAGGAAACTAAAAGACTGCAAGAATAATAGTGCCTGACACTAGGCATAGACAGGCATCTCATACCTTATATTAAAGTGATATTGAAATGGGTTCATGATTTAGGCATAAAGAATGATACTATAAGCAAATTAAGAGAGCAAAGAGTGGTTTATCTCTCAGATCTTTGGAAAAGGGAGGAATTTGTGAGAATTATTAGAGAACATTATGCAATAAAAATGGATAATTTTGATCATACTAAATTAAAAATGGTTTGTACAAACCAAAACAATGCAGTCAACTTTAGAAGGGAGACAGAAAGCTGGGAAACACTTTTTTATAGTCAGTATTTATGATAAAGACTCATTTCTAAAATATATGAATACAAAATATAAGAATACAAGTCATTCCTCAATTGATAAGTGGTCAAAGATATGAATAGATAATTTTCAGATGAAGAAATTAAAGTCATTTATAGTCACATGAAAAAATGCTCTAAATCACTATTGATTAGAGAAATTCAAATTAAGGGAACTGTAAAGTATCACCTCACACATATCAGATTGGCTGAGATAATAGGAAAAAATAATGATAAATATTGGAGGGAGTATGGGAAAACAGGGATACTAATGTATTGTTAGTGGAGTTGTGAACTGATCCAGGCATTCTGGAGAGCAATTTGGAATTATCCCCAAAATAAAGTAGGCCCAGAGTACACCCAAAATAAAAATGTGCATACCTTTTGATCTAGCAATCTAACTACTGGATCTATATCCCAAAGAGATTATAAAAGAGGGAGAAGGACCCATAAGTTCACAACATGACAAAAATGTTTGTAGCAGCTCTTTTTTGTAGTAGCAAGAAACTGGAAATTGAGTAGATGCCCATCAATTAGGGAATGCCTGAATAAGTTATGGTATATGAATGTAATAGAATATTTTTGTTCTATAAAAATTTTGAACAAGATAATTTTAGAAATGCCTGGAAAGATTTACATGAACTGATGCTGAGTGAAACAAGCAGAACCAGGAAAACATTGTATATAGTGAGCACAATATTATGTAATGATCAACTCTGATAAACTTGGTTGTTCTCAGCAATACAGTGATCCAAGATAATTCTGTGTGGGACTGGTGCTAGGTCCCCTTTCCCAAATTAACTAGTCAGAGACATCTTCAGGTACAAAGAAAAAGCATTTATTTAGTCTCTGCAGGGAGAGACTCAGACACACATCCAGGAGGCATCCCAGCTCCTATCATGTGCTTGTGGAACCTGACAAGTTCTGGAATGTGGGGATTTAAATAGCAAAAGACCTAAGCCTTTTCATTGGATAGATTAAAAGGAAATAACCATCTTTGACCAATAGTCACCAATGTTGTCTGCTTCCTGTGGGTCATGTCACTTCTTGTAACTTCACTAACTTCATGTGACTTTCTGCAACCCCAGGGTTCAAGGCCTGATCTTCAGGCTCTGGGAATAGGGATCATGTGATTTAGACCTAGTCTCATAAACTGAGAAAACTTTATTCAATTAGTCCCATTCAGTTACAATAGACTTGTGATGGAAAATGCCATCCACATCCAGAGAGAGATACAGAGACTGAATGAGTATGATCAAAGCATGTTATTTTCACTTTTTTTGTTTGCTTTTTCTTTTTTTGTGATTTTCCTCTTTTGTTATGATTTTTCTTTCACAACATGACAAAAATGGAAATATGTTTGAAATGATTGTATGTATAATCTGTATCAGATTTCTGTCTTGAGAGAGAGGGAGGTAAGGGAGAGAGGGAGAAACAATTTGGAACTCAAAATGTTACAAAAAAGGTTGTTGAAAATTATCTTTACATATAACTGGAAAAATAAAATACTATTTAAAAAAAAGAATAATGATGCCTTAGACATAACTATTAAAATTTAGAAGAGGAGTGGATTTGAAGAAAAAATAATAATGAATTATGTTTTGGTCATGTTAGGTTTGAGCTATCTCTGGAATATCATATTTTAAATGTTCAGGAAATACTGATGTTAATGAGGTCTTCAGTGTTAGCTGTGGTTAGCAGAGGAATTGATAAAAATTAATCCCTTAGGCAAGCAGGAAGAGAGCTCTCATAATGGACCTCAGTTTAGTTCCTTGGTCCCACCTTCTAAAGGTGATCCAGTAAGAAATCCAAGCTATTTCAAGCCTGAGGCTAAATTTTCCCTATAAAACAACTCATGGCCCATGGCTTTGATGCTAATGAGGTTAGTGGTAGTTGTCATGAGATGCAAATGATGAGGCTAGTGGTCCAGAATTGGGATGTGGAATCCCCTCTGGTTGGTACAGTCTAATTTGAAGGAATTCACAAACCCAAAAAGTCTGAATGGTAGAAAAACAAAGTTTATTGTTCACTAAGAAGGAAGGAGACTCTTTCAGCGGGTAAAATACCTAATTAGAAATTTGGCAAAGATGTGCTAACAGACCTCTGGTTATATGGGCAACTGTTGGCCTGATACTGGGAGCTGTCTGGGCTAATGAATGAAGGACCATCAGAGATCTCTAATTGAATAAAATCACTTAACTGGGAGTTTTAAGGCTTTTCCCAGAGATTGGGAATTCCCTGAAGGGGATCTGGGCCACCCCCAAAAGATTTCAGTTTCAGTGGAGGGTGATTTGACCAAGATCTCCAATTGAATGAAGCCACTTACTTGGGAAGGACTTGTCTGGGAAGGTATGATTTTCCCAAAGTTTGGAAGTATGGGGGAGGTGCAAAGGTTACATCATTTTTCCCAAAAAGATCTCAGTTTACATCATTGCGACCTTCCTTTGAGTCAGCCTGATGTAAATTGTGCCCCCTTTAACTTTTGAGGGGGCCCTGAAACTGTGTCCCCTTTAATCTGTGAGAGAAGGGTGATTGGGATCTCAAGCTCTGCCCTGGGAGGGGCACACTCTTCTGTCCTTAAGGGAAACTCCTGAAATCAGTAATCTCTTTTCGATTGGAAATCTAGGCCAGGGGCATAATTAAAATTGAATGGCTCAAACTCCAGTTAGGTGATTTCATTTAATTGAAGATCTCATAGTCAATAATTCTCTATTGAGTGGCTCAAACTGCTCCCCATCCCCAGGACCAAGATTTACCCCTTATAATCAAGGGTTGGTCAACCTATCTTTGATGTCCTCATAGGACCATGCCCACTGTTGAAGATATTTTCTTCTCAGTGTAACCCATGTTTGCTATATTCCTCGCCCACTAAGGAGTCTGTCTTCCCAGCAAGTTAGCTTCTTAGTGTAATTAAACCCATCCTTTGCCACACCTCATACCTGTATTCTTTGAGGTTTGTGAATTCTTTTGCAAAACCTGACTCTGGCCAAGGGGATCCCATTGCTGTTAGGGGATCTCTTTCTCCCTGTTCTCTCACCTCATCATTTGCACCTCATCAATCCCATGGCATTTTTTCCTTCACTCCATGCCACATGATATCTCTAAATCCACTATGTTTGCCAACTCCACTTCTCCTCCTTACAGCTAACTAACTCTTTTAGAGTGCTATGTCCCTTTCAGGATTTAGCCTGCCAGCTAAAGGCATGCCCCAACCTCATGGAGCGTTCCCTTTCTACTGGGAAGAAAACATAATTTTCTACTGGGAAATTATGTTTCCCTGAGGAGATTGTCTTTCATATGCTCTCCTACTTTATTTCAAATTTCTATTTCCAGTGTCTATTGTATCCCTTCATAGCCCTAAATAAATCTACTTTTTGCCAAAGAGAATGGTCATTGTGAATTCCTCACATGACCAAACCTCAACTTTGGGCGCCTGCCATCACTTTGTGATAAACCCCACATCACAGATCACATCAGTGTGGGACCAAAATTCAGGACAAGCACTTGGACCAGATACATGGAACTGTGAAGTATCTATGTAAACATTATACACAAACCCAAGGGAGCTGATCAAGTCTCCAAGGGAGAGTATATAAAGAGAAGACAATTTGGGGAACATTGATAGTTAAGAGACATGATATAGGTAATAAACCAAGAAGGAAAAGGAAAAATGGTCAGACAGGTAAGCAGAAAAGAGTGTTATGAAATTCCAGAGAAGAGAGTATCAGGGAGAAAGGATGGGACAAGTGAGGAGGGAAGAACCAGTCAGTCAATAAGCAGGGGGAGAGGGAGAAAGAGGAATAGTTAACTAGGATAAGGTCTGATAAAAGACAACTCTCCTCTTAACAAAGCTTTCCAGACCAAAGAGAGTGAGAAGAAAAATGTGGTTGTATGCATATGAGCACACAGAAGGGAAATCGGAAGGCAGGAGACATGGGTTCCAGCCAGAAGCAAATGTTCTTTTCCCCCACAATCCTGCTAATGGATGTTCAGGTATAGCATGACTGTTTCTTTCCCTAATAATAGGTTTTTTCTCTCCCTCCCTCTCTCCTTGAAAAGGTTCACCTCACTCCAGGAAGGAGAAAAGCTTTGAAAATTACAGCAATCACAGAGTCAGCTCCATTAGGAGCATCTGGGATGGCATTTTACATAACAGTGGACACTTTCTCTGAAACAATTACAGCTAATAATGAATTAGACACAAATGCCTCAAACTGCTCCTCAGACACTGTCACTGCCCAGACTCCTTGTCTCACTCTCTCTGAGAGAAAGGTCTCTTATATGACACATGTTTTATTATAGCCTGGACCTGTTGAAAACTAGCCTTCTCTTCCCCCAATTCTACTTCCCCCAGGTACTGAGAGAAATTTGAGGACAGGAAACCATTTCTCAAATGGGTCTAGACAATGGCAGGAGAGGAGGGGGAAGAGTATCTTATCTATCTACACATCTATATATATACTATACTAATTCCAATTGCCCATTAGTCATTTCCCCCATAAAATTAATTCTTTCTCCCCCTCAATACTAGCTACATGATCAATGCCACTGATAGGACTCATGAGGCTGGACACTGGTTTAAACTATGACCAATTATTCAATCCACAATTGCTCAGAGTGCCCTTTATCACTAACACTAGTCATTATAAATATTCTCTCTGCTTATTTGTCTGTCTGTCTCTGTCTTTCTTCCTTTTGCTCTTATCATAATCTATTGTGTCTCATATTATTTGTGTATATTTACCTCCCCATTATATTATAAGATTCTTGAGGACAGGAAATACATGCTTTTAGAAATCTTTGTATTCCCAATAACAATATAAGTTTTCCCCCTCCCATCAATTTAAGTCTATCTCTGAACATGCATAATGGTTGAAAATGCAATTCATAAGAAACAATTCTTGTTTGGTTCCTTATGCCTAGAGCTGCCTCCATAGTGGCTGATGGCTAACTAGCTGGGATTCAGAAGGGCACATTGTTGTCCTAGAATTCTCCATTTGTACTGACTACAAAGAAGTAGGATAGTCTGTTTTCAGTCCTTTTGCCCTCTCTCTTGTCCTTCAAAAAGCAGTTCAGGAGAATCCAGGTAGCTAAGAGTGCTGATAGGCTTCCTATATAAACAAATGGCTGAAACAGACAAAGACATGCTCCCTGGGACTAAGTAGGGGAAGCAATTTTCAATCTTCTAACCAATTTGATCCTAAAATTTAGACTTCTATCCAGACAGAAGAGATTTGCTAGAGAGAATCATCTGTAGAGTTGTCTCATGAGTATCACCAAGTTCAAGAGATCTCAATCTTAAGAGTTAGAGATATGACCTTCTAGCAGGGGTCCTCAAACTACAGCCCGCGGGCCAGATGCAGCAGCTGAGGATGTTTATCCCCCTCACCCAGGGCTATGAAGTTTCTTTATTTAAAGGCCCACAAAACAAAGTTTTTGTTTTTACTACAGTCCGGCCCTCCAACAGTCTGTGGGACAGTGAACTGACCCCCTATTTAAAAAGTTTGAGGATCCCTGCAAAAGTATGGGTTCTGTATCTTATCTGTGTCATGAATACTTTTGGTAATCTGGTAAAGTCTGTTCTCAGAATAATGTTTTTAAATGCATAAGATAAAATACATTGTATTAAAAGAAAACAAATTATACTGAAATAAAAATGTGATTCCCACCCAAATTCATGGCTCTTCTGAAACCTATCTATGGACCCTTTGGAGAACCCACAGATTCTAGGTTAAAACCCCTTACTCCAGAGAGACAAGGAGATTTTTCTGAATGGTATGTTTCTTGGAGATAAAAGTTGGATGTGTACATGGTATCCTAGAACTAGAAAAGACTGGAAAGGGAGGTATAATTGGAAAAGCAAGAGAACTGGGCCTTGCCTCCACTACCTTCTAAGTTTTTGAACAAGTAATTCAGACCATGTAAGTTGGATAGGGGGCTTGTTTAACAACCCCAAAATATGATTGTCTTTGTTAGGAGGAGTCATGAGCTATTTGATTGCTTTATATGTTTTCTATTATGTATATAACGTATGTGTAAATTATATGTAAAACATGTAATTACATGTTATAATTGCATGTAAAAATAATTTAAACTTTTTTATTTTGAGTTCCAAATTCTATTCCCTCTTTTCCCTCCCCTATTATTGAGAAGGAAAGCAATTTGATAGAGGTTATACATGTGCAATCATATAAAACATATTTCCATATTATTCATGTTGTGAAATAAAACACAGACACAAAAAAACAACAACAAGAAAAATAGTTTTTAAAAAGTATTCCCGTATGTGCTTGCTATGCCTGCTTATGAGCATCAAGTTATTGAGTGCTTGGTAGGCTTTCTGTATCCATTTATGAGTTTTTGTGAGTCTTTTGTGCCTTCTGAGTTTTCTATGGAGGAAAATAAAGATTTCTTTCCACTCAATAATCATGTTAATACCTTGAGTGCTTGCACAGGAGCCAAGGACCCCTTTTACCAACATTTGGTCAGATCAACACACAATCTATATCTAAGCTATATTTGGAAACTTCATGGAGTAAAAAGCTACCTAGATTTTTAGACAGACTAAGCCAAAAAGAGAAAATAAAGATTGTGATGAAAAAATGTTAACAATTCAGATTAAACCTAAAGCTGTAATGGGGGGAAAAAGAAAATGATCCTGTTGTGTTGATTCCCAAGAGAGGCCCTAGTCCTAGTGAACCACAGAACTTTAGAATTTCTGGGCCATGAGTTACAGCAATAATAAAGTTTGCATTTTCTTAGCACAGTTCCTGACACTCTAAGTGTTTAATAAATGTTTTTTGACTTGATGCCTCACAAAAAAATGGGTAATATAAGTGTTATTCCCATTTTGCAGATGAGGAAACTGAATGAGGTTTAACATAGTAAAAATTACTTATCCTTTATATCTTGGTCTGAGACATTTTAATTAAGTCTACTTTTGGTTTTGCTTTGTCTGAGATCAGGATTGCTATCCCTGCTCTTTTTTTACTTCATCTGAAGCATGATAGATTCTTCTTCAGCCCCTTGCTTTTATTCTCTGCTTCAAGTGTGTCTCTTGTAAACAACATATCATAGGAATCTGATTTTTGATCTGCTTCTGTTTTATGAGAAAATTCATCCCATTCACATTCACAGTTATGATTATTACTTGTGTAGTGGCCTCTATCCTATTTTTCCTTCTGTTTTTCCTTTCTCTTCTTTCAGCTTTTCCTTTTTCACTAGTATTTTGTTTCTGTCTACCACCTTCCCTGATCTGTTTTTCTTTCTGTCAGTCCCCATCCTCCAATCCTTTGCTTAATCTTCTCTCCTTGTATTTTACTGTCAGGTAAGATAGATTCTTATATGAACCTGATTGTGTATATTATTCATTCTTTAAGCCAATACTGATGAAAGCAAAGTTCAAATGATACCCAGCCTCTCATCTTTCCTTCCACTCTAATGTCTTTTGCACCTCTTCATATGAAATAATTTATCCCATTCAACCTCTCCCTCCTATATCCAGTGCACTTCTCTTTCTTATTCCTTAATTTCTTTTTATGTCATTCCCTCAAATTCATCTTATAGCTATACTGTCTGTCCATGTATATATTACTTTTAGCTATGCTATTAATGACACAATTTTTAAGAATTACAACTATCAGCTTATGGAGGGATATGAACTGTTTAGTTCTATTGAATCTCATATTTCCCCTTTTTTTACTTGTTTATGCTTCTCTTAGGTCTTGATATTAGATATTAAATTTGGGTGGTTAATTCTGGTCTTCTTCTTATAAAAGCTTGAAATTCTTCTATGTCATTGAATGACCACTTTTTTCTCTTCATCTATTAAGCTTAATTTTGTCGAGGAAGTGATTCTTAGTTGTAGTTCTAACTCTTTTGCCTTCCAGAATATCATGTTCTGTGACTTCCAATCTTTTAAGTTGCAGCTGCCAAGTCTTGGTTGTGACTTTCCAATATTTCAATTGTTTTCCTGGCCATTTGTAGTATTTTTTAATCTTGATCTGATAGTTGTGTAATTTGGCCATGATTTTCCTTGGAATTTTAATTTGAAGATCTCTTTCCTGAGGTGTTCAGTGGATACTTTCAATGACTATTTTCCCCTTGTTCCAGGACATCAAAGCAGTTTTCCTTGATAATTTTTTTTGAAGGACACTATCCTGGTCCTCCTTTTGATTATGGCTTTTAGGTGGTTCAAGAATTCTGATATTATCTTTTCTGGATTCATTTTCCAGGTCAGACCAATGAGGTATTTTACATTTTCTTTCATTTTTCATTGTTTGTATTTATTTGTTGTCTAATAGAGTCATTAAATTTCTACTCTCACAGTTCTAACTTTTAAGGTATGGTTTTCTTCAGTTTTGTATTTTTCCCATTTGGCCAACTTTACTCTGTAAGATATTGTTTTGTTTGGTGGATTTTTGTTAAATCCATTTTGCCAATTCTACTTTTTAAACAGTTGTTTTCTTTTTTCAAGCCATTGACTCTTTTTTCATAGTTCTCTTGCATCACTTTCATTTCTTTCCTGATTATTACCTGTATAGTGGCCTCTATCCTATTTTTCCTTCTGTTTTTCCTTTCTCTTCTTTCAGCCTTTCCTTTTGAAAGCTTTTTATTTTCAAAACATATGGTAGATAATTTTTCACTGACCCTCGCAAAACCCTCTTGTTCAAATTTTCCCTTCCTTCCCCCTGACTCCTCCCCAAGATGGCAAGTAATCCAATATATGTTATATATATTATAATATATGTTAAAGACAATGTATGTAAACATATGTAATTATCTTGCTGCACAAGAAAAATCCAATCAAAAAGAAAAAAATGAGTAAGAAAACAAAATGCAAGAGGCAGCTAGGTGGCACAGTAGATAGAGCACCAGCCCTGAATTCAGGAAAACCTGAGTTCAAATCTGGTCTCAGACACAACACTTCCTAGCTGTGCAAACCTGGGCAAGTCATATAACCCAAATTGCCTTAGGAAAAAAAAAGAAAAAAAGAAAAGAAAATGCCAGCCAACAACAACAAAAAGAGTGAAAATGCTATGTTGTGATCCACACTCAGTTCCCACAGTCCTCTCTCTGGGTATAGATGACTCTCTTCATCACAAAATCATTGGGACTGGACTAAATCATCTCATTGTTAGAAAGAGTTATGTCCGTCAGAATTGACATCATATAATCTTGCTGTTGCTGTGTATAAGGATTTCCTGGTTCTGCTCATTTCACTTAGCATCAGTTCATGTAAGTCTCCCCAGGCCTCTCTAAAGTCAGGATATCCTGCTGGTCATTTCTTACAGAACAATAATATTCCATAACATTCATTCACCATAACTTATTTAGCCATTCTCTAACTGATAAGCATCTACTCTGTTTCCAGTTTCTTGCCACTACAAACAGGGCTGCCACAAACATTTTGGCACATACAGGTCCCTTTCCCTTCTTTAGTATCTCTTTGGGGTATAAGCCCAGTAGAAACACTGCTGGATCAAAGGGTATGCAGAGTGTGATAACTTTTTGAGCATGGTTCCAAATCACTCTCAAGAATGGCTGGATCGACTTCCGGTTAAGATGGCGGAGAGGAGGCTCACAGTTGCATAAGCTCCGCGCTTTCTCTCACTATCCACTTCATTACAAGCCTCTGAATCAATGCTTGACTGAAAAAAACCCACAAATAGTTACCAAGAGAAGCCATCCTTGAGATCCGCCAAGAAAGGTCTGTCTTTACTGGAGGGCTGGGGCGGTTTTAGATCGGGCGCAGGCTGAGGGCAGCGGCAGTGAGAGCATGGGAGCAGACTGGAGAGGGGGTGGGGAGTGATCGCAGCCGTCTCTGCGGGGAGAGCTTCGCTACAGGTTTGGAACCTGCAGCAAGTCAACAGCCCAGCAGAGAAGCTAAAAACACCGGGGCTGAAGAATACAACCCCAAACAGCTGGAGTCTCTCAGGACCTGGCCGCCCCCCCTTTCCCCCCCCTCAGTGACTCAGCACGCTTTGGGATCTCAGAGCGCAGGCGCAGCACAGTCCTGCTAGTGCCTCACTGCTGCCCCCTGCAGTCTGTAGAGGAAGCTCGATAACACACCCAGCCCCTCCCCAAAGAAAGACTCCAGTTTTTTCTGTTTTTCTTTGGTAGTTTGTCTCTGATTAATAGACAGAATGAGCAAGAAGCTGAAGAGGACTTTAACCCTTGACAGCTTCTACACAGATAGAGAGCAGACTCTAAATCCTGAGGAGACTAAAAACAGGCAGTCCCCAGGTGAATCCCCAAAAGAGGAGATCATCTGTTCCTCAGCACAGATGAACCTCATAGAAGTGATTAAAAAGGCTCTCACAAGGGAGCTAGAAGAAAAATGGGGAAAGCAGAGTGAGGCTTGGCAAAAGGAGAGAGAAGCTTGGGAAAAGGAGAGGGAGGCTTGGCAAAAGAGCCTGGAGAAAGTTAAAGAGAGTGGATAAAGAAGTAAAATCCTTGAAAAATAGGATTAGTGAACTGGAAACAGAAAACAGCTCTCTAAAAAACAAAATTGGCGAAATGGAAAAAAATTCCACAGAACAAAAGAACTCAATTGGACAATTAGAGAAAGATTTTAAAAAAGTGAGTGAAGAGAATACTTCACTGAAAATCAGAATTGAACAAGTGGAATTGAATGACTCGAGGAGACAAGAAGAATCAGTCAAGCAAATCCAAAAAAATCAAACAATGGAGAAAAATGTGAAATACCTTCTGGGGAAGACAACAGACCTGGAAAACAGATCCAGGAGAGACAATCTGAGAATCATTGGACTCCCAGAAAAACATGATGAAAAAAAGAGCCTGGACACTGTCTTCCAGGAAATTATCAAAGAGAACTGCCCAGAAGTCATAGGAACAGAGGAAAAAATAAACATTGAAAGGATTCATCGATCACCCACTGAAAGGGATCCTAAAATCAAAACACCAAGGAATATAGTGGCCAAATGCCAGAACCCTCAGATGAAAGAAAAAATATTGCAAGCGGCTAGAAAAACCCAATTCAAGTATCAAGGAGCCACAATAAGGATCACCCAGGATCTGGCAGCATCCACATTAAAAGATCGAAGGGCCTGGAATATGATATTCCGAAAGGCTAAGGAACTTGGTATGCAACCAAAAATAACTTACCCAGCGAGAATGAGCATCTTTTTCCAGGGAAGAAGATGGACATTCAACGAAGTAAGCGAATTTCATCTATTTCTGATGAAAAAACCAGAACTTAACAAAAAGTTTGATCTACAAATATAGAACTCAAGAGAAATCTAAAAAGGTAAAGATTAATCTTGGGAACTATATTTTGACTATATAGATGTATAAAGAATACATGTATACCTTGTTCTAGAAATTGATGTGGAAAGGACATTGTACCAGAAAAAGGGTAAAGTGGGGGTAGTACATCTCATGAAGAGGCGAAGGAAACCTATTATATCTGAGAGAAAGAATGGAGGGGGATGAATATAGTGGGTATCTTACTGCCTTCAGAATTGGCTTTAAGTGAAAAATCTTAAGACATATTCAATCTATGGTGAAACTTCTCCCATCTCATTGAAAAGTGAGAAGGGAAAAGTGGAAAGGGAAGGAATAAGCTAAGCGGAAGGGAATACGGGAACTGGGAGGGAAAGGGGTAAGATAGGGGGAGGAACTCTAAGGCGGGGGGAGGGACACTAAAAAGGGAGGGCTGTGAGAAGCAAGGGGTGCTCACAAGCTTAATACTTGGAAGGGGGGAAAGGGGAAAGAAGGGAGGAAAGCATAAACCGGGGTTAACAAGATGGCAAGTAATACAGAATTGGTCATTCTAACCATAAACGTGAACGGGGTAAACTCCCCCATAAAGAGGAAGCGGTTAGCAGAATGGATTAAAAGCCAGAATCCTACAATATGTTGTTTACAGGAAACACACCTGAAGCGGGGAGATACATGCAGGTTAAAGGTAAAAGGTTGGAGCAAAATCTACTATGCTTCAGGTGAAGTCAAAAAAGCAGGGGTAGCCATCCTGATCTCAGATCAAGCTAAAGCAAAAATTGACCTAATTAAAAGAGATAAGGAAGGACACTATATCTTGCTAAAGGGTAGCATGGATAATGAAGCACTATCTATATTAAACATATATGCACCAAGTGGGGTAGCATCTAAATTCTTAAAAGAGAAACTAAGAGAGCTGCAAGAAGAAATAGACAGTAAAACTATAATAGTGGGAGATCTTAACCTTGCACTCTCAGAATTAGATAAATCAAACCAAAAAATAAATAAGAAAGAAGTCAAAGAGGTAAATAGAATACTAGAAAAGTTAGATATGATAGATCTCTGGAGAAAATGTAATGGAGACAGAAAGGAATACACTTTCTTTTCAGCAGTTCATGGAACCTATACAAAAATTGACCATATATTAGGACATAAAAACCTCAAACTCAAATGTAGTAAGGCAGAAATAGTAAATGCATCCTTTTCAGACCACGATGCAATGAAAATTACATTCAACAAAAAAGCAGGGGAAGTAGACCAAAAAATAATTGGAAACTAAATAATCTCATACTAAAGAATGATTGGGTAAAACAGCAAATCATAGACATAATTAATAACTTCACCCAAGAAAACGATAATAATGAGACATCATACCAAAATGTATGGGATGCAGCCAAAGCGGTAATAAGGGGAAATTTCATATCTCTAGAGGCCTATTTGTATAAAATAGAGAAAGAGAAGGTCAATGAATTGGGTTTGCAATTAAAAATGCTAGAAAAGGAACAAATTAAAAACCCCCAGTCAAACACTAAACTTGAAATTCTAAAAGTAAAAGGTGAGATCAATAAAATTGAAAGTAAAAAAACTATTGAATTGATTAATAAAACTAAGAGTTGGTTCTATGAAAAAACCAACAAAATAGACAAACCCTTAGTAAATCTGATTAAAAAAAGGAAAGAGGAAAATCAAATTGTTAGTCTTAAAAATGAAAAGGGAGAACTCACCACTAACGAAGAGGAAATTAGAGCAATAATTAGGAGTTACTTTGCCCAACTTTATGCCAATAAATTCGACAACTTAAATGAAATAGAAAAATACCTCCAAAAATACAGCTTGCCCAAACTAACAGAGGAAGAAGTAAATATCCTAAACAGTCCCATCTCAGAAAAAGAAATAGAACAAACTATCAATCAACTCCCTAAGAAAAAATCCCCAGGACCAGATGGATTTACATGTGAATTCTACCAAACATTTAAAGAACAATTAACTCCAATGTTATATAAACTATTTGAAAAAATAGGGATTGAAGGAGTCCTACCAAACTCCTTTTATGACACAGATATGGTACTGATACCTAAACCAGGTAGGCTGAAAACAGAGAAAGAAAATTATAGACCAATCTCCCTAATGAATATTGATGCTAAAATCTTAAATAAAATATTAGCAAAAAGATTACAGAAAATTGTCACCAGGATAATACACTATGACCAAGTAGGATTTATACCAGGAATGCAGGGCTGGTTCAATATTAGGAAAACTATTAGCATAATTGACTATATCAATAACCAAACAAACAAAAACCACATGATCATCTCAATAGATGCAGAAAAAGCATTTGATAAAATCCAACATCCATTCCTAATAAAAACACTTGAGAGCATAGGAATAAATGGACTTTTCCTTAAAATAGTCAGGAGCATATATTTAAAACCATCAGTAAGCATCATATGCAATGGGGAAAAACTGGAACCTTTCCCAGTAAGATCTGGAGTGAAGCAAGGTTGCCCACTATCACCATTATTATTTAATATCGTATTAGAAACACTAGCCTCGGCAATAAGAGTCGAGAAAGATATAAAAGGAATTAGAGTAGGCAATGAGGAAACCAAACTATCACTCTTTGCAGATGATATGATGGTATACCTAGAGAACCCCAGAGATTCTACCAAAAAGCTATTGGAAATAATTCATAATTTTAGCAAAGTAGCTGGCTACAAAATAAATCCCCATAAATCCTCAGCATTTTTATACATCACCAACAAAACCCAACAGCAAGAGATACAAAGAGAAATTCCATTCAGAATAACTGTTGATACCATAAAATATTTGGGAATCTATCTACCAAAGGAAAGTCAGGAATTATATGAGCAAAATTATAAAAAAGTCTCCACACAAATAAAGTCAGACTTAAATAATTGGAAAAATATTAAGTGCTCTTGGATCGGCCGAGCGAACATAATAAAGATGACAATACTCCCTAAACTAATCTATTTATTTAGTGCTATACCAATCAGACTTCCAAGAAAATATTTTATTGATCTAGAAAAAATAACAACAAAATTCATATGGAACAATAAAAAGTCGAGAATCTCAAGGGAATTAATGAAAAAAAAATCAAATGAAGGTGGCCTAGCTGTACCTGATCTAAAATTATATTATAAAGCAGCAGTCACCAAAACCATTTGGTATTGGCTAAGAAATAGATTAGTGGATCAGTGGAAAAGGCTAGGCTCACAAGACAGAATAGTCAATTATAGCAATCTAGTGTTTGACAAACCCAAAGCCCCTAACTTCTGGGAAAAGAATTCATTATTTGATAAAAACTGCTGGGATAATTGGAAATTAGTATGGCAGAAATTAGGCATGGACCCACACTTAACACCATATACCAAGATAAGATCAAAATGGGTCTATGACCTAGGCATAAAGAACGAGACTATAAATAAATTAGAGGAACATAGAATAGTTTATCTCTCAGACTTGTGGAGGAGAAAGAAATTTGTGACCAAAGATGAACTAGAGACCATTACTGATCACAGAATAGAAAATTTCGATTACATCAAATTAAAAAGCTTTTGTACAAATAAAACTAATGCAAACAAGATTAGAAGGGAAGCAACAAACTGGGAAAACATTTTCACAGTTAAAGGTTCTGATAAAGGCCTCATTTCCAAAATATATAGAGAACTGACTCAAATTTATAAGAAATCAAGCCATTCTCCAATTGATAAATGGTCAAAGGATATGAACAGACAATTTTCAGAGGATGAGATTGAAACTATTACCACTCATATGAAAGAGTGTTCCAAATCTTTATTGATCAGAGAAATGCAAATTAAGACAACTCTGAGATACCACTACACACCTGTCAGATTGGCTAAGATGACAGGAAAAAATAATGATGAATGTTGGAGGGGATGCGGGAAAACTGGGACACTAATGCATTGTTGGTGGAGTTGTGAACGAATCCAACCATTCTGGAGAGCAATCTGGAATTATGCCCAAAAAATTATCAAATTGTGCATACCCTTTGATCCAGCAGTGTTTCTATTGGGCTTATATCCCAAAGAAATACTAAAGAAGGGAAAGGGACCTGTATGTGCCAAAATGTTTGTAGCAGCCCTGTTTGTAGTGGCTAGAAACTGGAAAATGAATGGATGCCCATCAATTGGAGAATGGCTGGGTAAATTGTGGTATATGAATGTTATGGAATATTATTGTTCTGTAAGAAATGACCAGCAGGATGAATACAGAGAGGACTGGCGAGACTTACATGAACTGATGCTAAGTGAAATGAGCAGAACCAGGAGATCATTATACACTTCGACAACGATATTGTATGAGGACATATTTTGATGGAAGTGGATTTCTTTGACAAAGAGACCTGAGTTTCAATTGATAAATGACGGACAAAAGCAGCTACACCCAAAGAAAGAACACTGGGAAACGAATGTAAACTATCTGCATTTTTGTTTTTCTTCCCGGATTATTTATACCTTCTGAATCCAATTCTCCCTACGCAACAAGAGAACTGTTCGGTTCTGCAAACATATATTGTATCTAGGATATACTGCAACATATCCAACATATAAAGGACTGCTTGCCATCTAGGGGAGGGGGTGGAGGGAGGGAGGGGGAAAAAAATCGGAACAGAAACGAGTGTCAATATAATGTAATTATTAAATAAAAAATTAAAAAATAAAAAAAAATAAAAAAATAATTTAAAAAAAAAAAAAAAAAAAAAAAAGAATGGCTGGATCCATTCACAACTCCACCAACAATGTATCAGTGTCCCAGTTTTCCCACATCCCCTCCAACAGTCAGCATTATCTTTTCCTGTCATCCTAGCCAATCTGACAGATGTATAGTGATATCTTAGAGTTGTCTTAATTTGCATTTTTCTGATCAATAGTGATTTAGATTTGCTCATCTTTTTTGGCCTCTTCCTTTTCTTTTAAATTTAAGCTATGCTCCCAGAATGGAAGGAGTATTATCTCAGGCTTCTTGTGCCAGGGGCTACAGGTCCTGGCTATTTATCTGGTACTACATTGATGTTGCCCTGCGGCCCATGGGGGACCCTCATGTTTCATGTTGAGAGGGTGTGATGGGAGGTTGATGTTGCTGGAAACCATAGGGATCTGGCAATTTACTTGGTGCATATCTAGAGTCCAAGTGACGGCATCTGCGGTGTGCTGAAGCCAGGAGAGTGCTTCTACATTTCCCCAGGACCACACTGAAACACATGGCAATCTGACTACTGGCAGCTACCTGTTTCCCCAGTGCTATGTTGAAGCATGAGGCAGGGGCCCAGTGTTGGTAGCTGCCATTTTGCTTAGGTTCCCCTAGTGTTTACCTGTTTGCCAGGAGCTACTCTGATGCATGGAATCTGGCCACTGGAGATTGCCTCTTTACCTGGGACTGTGCTGAAGCACATGGCAGTTCTCAGATCTGGAGTCTTCCCATTTCCCTGGCTATGCTAAGACATGTGGGTCCTGAAGTTGACATTTACAAGTTCCACCACACTGGGTCTCAGGATCTATAACTAGTTTGCTGAGGTGGGAATTGCTGATGGCAGTGCTGGCATGCTTCCTGATATGGACTGCATTTCCCCTTTCTTACTGATTTTCCTCATTTCTTTCCTCAAAGATTGTTTTATCCTATCTTTTTGCTGGTTCTGTTGTTCCAGAATTTGTTTGGGGGTGCTATTTTTATGGCTGTTTAGTGGTGAATATGGGAGAGTTATGGCAATTAACTTCTTAATCTACTATTTTGGTCCTGGAAAGTCAAAAGGCAACAACATTCAAATGGATCACAGTAGTAAGCACCACAGGAGCCTTCCCTGGGTGATAGTCTCTGTAGGGCATCATTGGTGCCAAGGAAGCCATCAGAGTGTCTGATTGGCTTTGACTTTATGTTCTCTTCCAGGTGTCAGAATAGAATTAGGGATTCTCTAGTTCTTACTCCTCTGTCCTCCCCTGACCAAGATTATTTATGACATCTGTACCTTGGATGATCCACTGATTCTGAGGGACAACAACCCAAGGTAAAACTCTTCTGAGACTCTTCCTGTAGTCACAACCCAATTTCTTTCAGACCTAGGATAAGAGGCTTATGTTTCTTTATAGGGCTGAAAGATTAAAGAAGACTGGTGGCCAGGATAGAGACAACCTATTCCAGCCCAATAGCGACGTCACATTTCCTCCATCTGCCTAAGGGCTCGAAAAGTATGGTCCTAATTCTCTCCTTTCGTTCATGGAGCCACTAAAGGGGCTTTCTTAGCTAAGCTGAAGAAAGGAAAGGAAGCTGAAATTCACAATACAAAAAGCTATTATTCCTGATTATTTTGGTCACAGAAGATGTTGATATTAAGATTTCTTTGCCTTTTATTTGCTGTTTTTCCTGCAATATGGTATCATTATATTGAAAATTGTTTCACCAGGATGTGAAAACTTATAATGGGAACAATGAAACACAAGTGAGAGAATAGCTTTGCCATTAGGTATCATTTGAGATCATCCTGCTGCATGATAGCTAGAATTACCCTCCAACACACAGAATGTTTTTTTTTTCCTTTGTCATATCCTGTGTTTATGCAAAGCCACAAGAAAGAAATGTTTGGGATTAAGAAAAAAAAAAAAAAC